>NC_091282.1:1222448312-1223061713 GCF_032444005.1 Ranitomeya imitator | reverse complement strand
AATAGGCTAATGTCTGTTCAAAATTAGTTTGAGTAGTACTCAGGCGGCATAGCTTTGTAAAGCGGAGGACAGTTGTAATGTGTGGCACAGACAGACAGACATACAGACAGAGGCCTAAAATTAAAAAAGGTGGCTTCATGCAGTTCAAAAGTGCTACCAGGACTTACCCGGCGGCCTAGCTTGTTTCAGGGGGGTGAGAGTTGTAATGTGTGGCGCAGACAGACAGACAGAAGCCTAAAATAAAAAAAGTAGGCTAATGTCTGTTCAAAATTAGTTTGAGTAGTACATAGGCGGCATAGCTTTGTAAAGCAGAGGACAGTTGTAATGTGTGGCACAGACAGACAGGCAGACAGAGGCCTAAATTTAAAAAAGGTGGCAAAATTTAGTTCAAAACTGCAACCAGGACTAACCAGGCGGCCTAGCTTATTTCAGAGGGGGAGAGTTGTAATGTGTGGTGCAGACAGACAGACAGAGGCCTAAAATTATAAAAGGTGGCTTAATGCAGTTCACAATTGGTAACAGGACTAAACAGGCGGCATTGCTTTGTTCAGCGGAGGACATCTGTTATAAGTGGCTGACACAGTTAGTAGGCCAAAATACTAAAGTTGGCTAAATGTCAGCCAATGAATTGTTCATAAATAAACTGGTGGCATAGCGTGGTACAGGGGTGGGCTCCTCTGCAGAGTTGCAGACAGTGGTAGTTGGCGCAAAGCATTAAGGGGTCTAAATGGAGGCCAGGGCCCCTGTCTATTTAACTATCATTATCATTGCAATAAATTTGTAATGGCAGTGCCATTTAAGGATTTAACAGCACAGACTACACAGTGGTGGGGCAGGTAAGTTTTGCAAGTGGTAGAGCACAGTTCGAGCTGGGGGGGGAACACTCTCTCGTGGGCGGCGGTACTGGCACAGGGCCCCTCATATTACGACGGTGTGTCTGATGTTGGTTGTGCACCACCACCGTCAGAGACACTTCATTGTACAAAGTGGGACCCTGTGCCAGTGCCGTCGCCCAAAAGTGGGCACACCCACCTGTCCAGGCAAACGGCACTCGCACGGGTGCTTGCGCCAAGTTGTGACCACGGCCCTGTGGAGGGAGTCAGCCCATTTAGGGAGGTATAAAAATGGCCTATGGTGGACATTCGGCACCTGCAAATGGCGGAATTGGAGCAGTCAGTAAGGGGAGGCCAAATACAAGCAATTTTTCAGGCAAGCTACGTGTCAGAAGGGGAAGGTGGGGCAAAATAATTCGAAATCCATGATTGGTTCATTTTAATGAAGGTTAGATCATCAACATTTCGGGGAGCCAGATGTGTCCTTTTTCCGGTCAGTATTGAACCAGCAGCACTGAAAACTCTTTCTGAGAGCACACTAGCAGCTGGGCAAGCGAGCTCCTGTAATACATTTTTCTGCCAATTCGGGCCAGATGTCTAGTTTAGATGCCCAGTAATCAAAGGGGAATGACCTGAGAGGGAGAACATGGATAATGGCAGAAAAATAGTTAGTAACCTGTTGTGAATTCTGTGGCTGAATTCACTCCTGTGGTCACAAGTGGTACTGCAGCTTCTGAGCTTCCTCCCTCAGGTGTTCTGGTGAGCTCGTTAACTGCTTCATTACTTGACTCCGCCTGATGCTGCTATCCTTGCTCCTTGTCAATGTTTCAGTGTTGGATCTGAGCTTCTCCTGATTGTTCCTGTGACCTGCTGCTCTGTATAGCTAAGTGCTTTTTGCTTTTTTGTTGTTTTTTTTCTGTCCAGCTTGTCTTTTGTTTTGCTGGAAGCTCTGAGACGCAAAGGGTGTACCGCCGTGCCGTTAGTTCGGCACGGTGGGTTTTTTTTTGCCCCCTTTGCGTGGTTTTGCTTTAGGGTTTTTTGTAGACTGCAAAGTTCGCTTTACTGTCCTCGCTCTGTCCTAGAATATCGGGCCCCACTTTGCTGAATCTATTTCATCCCTTCGTTTTGTCTTTTCATCTTACTCACAGTCATTATATGTGGGGGGCTGCCTTTTCCTTTGGGGAATTTCTCTGGGGCAAGTCAGGCCTATTTTTCTATCTTCAGGCTAGCTAGTTTCTTAGGCTGTGCCGAGTTGCCTAGGTAGTTGTTAGGCGCAATCCACAGCCGCTTTTAGTTGTGTTTAGGATAGGATCAGGTGTGCAGTCTACAGAGTTTCCACGTCTCAGAGCTCGTTCTTGTATTTTTGGGTATTTGTCAGATCACTGTGTGCGCTCTGATCGCTAAGCACACTGTGTTTCTGGATTGCCTTCATAACACCTGTCATTAGCAAACATAACAGTACAAGGAGCCTAACTAATGATTCTCAATAGAGGGAAAGAAAAAGTTCTGACATCATTTTTTTTTTTTTTTTTTTTTTCTGCTCTGTGTTCACTTTTTTTTTTTCCCCCTAGACATTTGGGTGATTCTGGACACAGGTGTGGACATGAATATTCAGGGTCTGTGCTCTTCAATGGATAATCTCGTTATAAATGTACAAAAAATTCAAGATACAATTGATCAGAAATCTATGTTAGAACCAAGAATTCCTATTCCTGATTTGTTTTTTGGAGATAGAACTAAGTTTCTAAGTTTCAAAAATAATTGTAAGCTATTTCTGGCCTTGAAACCTCATTCTTCTGGTAATCCTATTCAACAGGTTTTGATTATTATTTCTTTTTTGCGCGGCGACCCTCAAGACTGGGCATTTTCTCCTGCGCCAGGAGACCCTGCATTGAGTAGTGTCGATGCGTTTTTCCTGGCGCTCGGATTGCTGTACGATGAGCCTAATTCAGTGGATCAGGCTGAGAAAAATTTGCTGGCTTTGTGCCAGGGTCAGGATGATATAGAAGTATATTGTCAGAAATTTAGGAAATGGTCAGTACTCACTCAGTGGAATGAATCTGCGCTGGCAGCTTTGTTCAGAAAGGGTCTCTCTGAGGCTCTTAAGGATGTCATGGTGGGATTTCCTATGCCTGCTGGTTTGAATGAGTCTTTGTCTTTGGCCATTCAGATCGGTCGACGCTTGCGCGAGCGTAAATCTGTGCACCATTTGGCGGTACTGCCTGAGGTTAAACCTGAGCCTATGCAGTGCGATAGGACTATGACTAGAGTTGAACGGCAGGAATACAGACGTCTGAATGGTCTGTGTTTCTACTGTGGTGATTCCACTCATGCTATTTCTGATTGTCCTAAGCGCACTAAGCGGTCCGCTAGGTCTGCCGTCATTGGTACTGTACAGTCCAAATTCCTTCTGTCCATTACCTTGATATGCTCTTTGTCGTCGTTTTCTGTCATGGCGTTTGTGGATTCGGGCGCTGCCCTGAATCTGATGGATTTGGATTATGCTAAACGTTGTGGGTTTTTCTTGGAGCCTTTGCGGTGTCCTATTCCATTGAGAGGAATTGATGCTACACCTTTGGCCAAGAATAAACCTCAATACTGGGCCCAGCTGACCATGTGCATGGCTCCTGCACATCAGGAAGTTATTCGCTTTCTGGTGTTGCATAATCTGCATGATGTGGTCGTGTTGGGGTTGCCATGGCTACAAACCCATAATCCAGTATTGGATTGGAATTCCATGTCGGTATCCAGCTGGGGTTGTCAGGGGGTACATGGTGATGTTCCATTTTTGTCAATTTCGTCATCCACCCCTTCTGAGGTTCCAGAGTTCTTGTCTGATTATCAGGATGTATTTGAAGAGCCCAAGTCTGATGCCCTACCTCCGCATAGGGATTGTGATTGTGCTATCAATTTGATCCCTGGTAGTAAATTCCCTAAAGGTCGATTATTTAATTTATTCGTGCCCGAACACGCCGCTATGCGCAGTTATGTGAAGGAATCCCTGGAGAAGGGACATATTCGCCCATCGTCATCACCACTGGGAGCAGGGTTCTTCTTTGTAGCCAAGAAGGATGGTTCGCTGAGACCGTGTATTGATTACCGCCTTCTTAATAAGATCACTGTTAAATTTCAGTATCCCTTGCCATTGTTATCTGACTTGTTTGCTCGGATTAAGGGGGCTAGTTGGTTCACTAAGATAGATCTTCGTGGTGCGTATAATCTGGTGAGAATCAGGCAAGGAGATGAATGGAAAACTGCATTCAATACGCCCGAGGGTCATTTTGAGTATCTAGTGATGCCGTTCGGACTTGCCAATGCTCCATCTGTGTTTCAGTCTTTTATGCATGACATCTTCCGTGAGTATCTGGATAAATTCCTGATTGTTTACTTGGATGACATTTTGATCTTCTCAGATGATTGGGAGTCTCATGTGAAGCAGGTCAGAATGGTTTTTCAGGTCCTGCGTGCTAACTCTTTGTTTGTGAAGGCATCAAAGTGTCTCTTCGGTGTGCAGAAAGTTTCATTTTTGGGGTTCATCTTTACCCCTTCTACTATCGAGATGGATCCAGTTAAGGTCCAAGCCATCCAGGATTGGATTCAGCCGACATCTCTGAAAAGTCTGCAAAAGTTCCTGGGCTTTGCTAATTTTTATCGTCGCTTCATCTGTAATTTTTCTAGCATTGCCAAACCATTGACCGATTTGACCAAGAAGGGTGCTGATTTGGTTAATTGGTCTTCTGCTGCTGTGGAAGCTTTTCAGGAGTTGAAGCGTCGTTTTTGTTCTGCCCCTGTGTTGTATCAGCCAGATGTTTCTCTTCCGTTCCAGGTCGAGGTTGATGCTTCTGAGATTGGAGCAGGGGCGGTTTTGTCACAGAGAGGTTCTGATTGCTCAGTGATGAAACCATGTGCTTTCTTTTCCAGGAAGTTTTCGCCCGCTGAGCGTAATTATGATGTGGGCAATCGAGAGTTGCTGGCCATGAAGTGGGCATTCGAGGAGTGGCGTCATTGGCTTGAAGGAGCTAAGCATCGCGTGGTGGTATTGACTGATCATAAGAACTTGACTTATCTCGAGTCTGCCAAGCGCTTGAATCCTAGACAAGCCCGTTGGTCGTTATTTTTTGCCCGCTTCGACTTTGTGATTTCGTACCTTCCGGGCTCTAAAAATGTGAAGGCGGATGCTCTGTCTAGGAGTTTTGTGCCCGACTCTCCGGGTTTATCTGAGCCAGCGGGTATCCTCAAGGAAGGAGTCATTGTGTCTGCCATCTCCCCTGATTTGCGGCGGGTGCTGCAAAAATTTCAGGCGAATAAACCTGATCGTTGTCCAGCAGAGAAACTGTTCGTCCCTGATAGGTGGACTAATAAACTTATCTCTGAACTTCATTGTTCGGTGTTGGCTGGTCATCCTGGAATCTTTGGTACCAGAGAGTTAGTGGCTAGATCCTTCTGGTGGCCATCTCTGTCACGGGATGTACGTACTTTTGTGCAGTCCTGTGGGATTTGTGCTAGGGCTAAGCCCTGCTGTTCTCGTGCCAGTGGGTTGCTTTTGCCCTTGCCGGTCCCAAAGAGGCCTTGGACACATATTTTGATGGATTTCATTTCTGACCTTCCCGTTTCTCAAAAGATGTCAGTCATTTGGGTGGTCTGTGATCGCTTTTCTAAAATGGTCCATCTGGTGCCCTTGGCTAAATTGCCTTCCTCCTCTGATTTGGTACCTTTGTTCTTTCAGCATGTGGTTCGGTTGCATGGCATTCCTGAGAATATTGTTTCTGACAGAGGTTCCCAGTTTGTTTCAAGGTTTTGGCGAGCCTTTTGTGGTAGGATGGGCATTGACCTATCCTTTTCCTCGGCTTTCCATCCTCAGACTAATGGCCAGACCGAACGAACCAATCAGACCTTGGAAACATATCTGAGATGTTTTGTTTCTGCAGACCAGGATGATTGGGTGTCCTTTTTGCTGTTGGCTGAGTTCGCCCTTAATAATCGGGCCAGCTCGGCTACCTTGGTTTCTCCATTTTTTTGCAATTCTGGGTTCCATCCTCGTTTCTCTTCAGGACAGGTTGAGTCTTCGGACTGTCCTGGTGTGGATTCTGTGGTGGATAGGTTGCAGCAGATCTGAACTCAGGTAGTGGACAATTTGATCTTGTCCCAGGAGAAAGCTCAACTTTTCGCTAATCGCAGACGCCGTGTGGGTCCCCGACTTCGTGTTGGGGATCTGGTTTGGTTATCTTCTCGTCATATTCCTATGAAGGTTTCCTCTCCTAAATTTAAACCTCGTTTTATTGGTCCGTATAGGATTTCTGAGGTTCTCAATCCTGTGTCTTTTCGTTTGACCCTCCCAGACTCCTTTTCCATACATAATGTATTCCATAGGTCGTTGTTGCGGAGATACGTGGCACCTATGGTTCCATCTGTTGAGCCTCCTGCCCCGGTTTTGGTGGAGGGGGAATTGGAGTATATTGTGGAGAAGATTTTGGATTCTCGTGTTTCTAGACGGAAACTCCAGTATCTGGTTAAATGGAAGGGTTATGCTCAGGAAGATAATTCCTGGGTTTTTGCCTCTGATGTTCATGCTTCCGATCTTGTTCGTGCCTTTCATGCGGCTCATCCTGGTCGGCCTGGGGGCTCTGGTGAGGGTTCGGTGACCCCTCCTCAAGGGGGGGGTACTGTTGTGAATTCTGTGGCTGAATTCACTCCTGTGGTCACAAGTGGTACTGCAGCTTCTGAGCTTCCTCCCTCAGGTGTTCTGGTGAGCTCGTTAACTGCTTCATTACTTAACTCCGCCTGATGCTGCTATCCTTGCTCCTTGTCAATGTTTCAGTGTTGGATCTGAGCTTCTCCTGATTGTTCCTGTGACCTGCTGCTCTGTATAGCTAAGTGCTTTTTGCTTTTTTGTTGTTTTTTTTCTGTCCAGCTTGTCTTTTGTTTTGCTGGAAGCTCTGAGACGCAAAGGGTGTACCGCCGTGCCGTTAGTTCGGCACGGTGGGTTTTTTTTTGCCCCCTTTGCGTGGTTTTGCTTTAGGGTTTTTTGTAGACTGCAAAGTTCGCTTTACTGTCCTCGCTCTGTCCTAGAATATCGGGCCCCACTTTGCTGAATCTATTTCATCCCTTCGTTTTGTCTTTTCATCTTACTCACAGTCATTATATGTGGGGGGCTGCCTTTTCCTTTGGGGAATTTCTCTGGGGCAAGTCAGGCCTATTTTTCTATCTTCAGGCTAGCTAGTTTCTTAGGCTGTGCCGAGTTGCCTAGGTAGTTGTTAGGCGCAATCCACAGCCGCTTTTAGTTGTGTTTAGGATAGGATCAGGTGTGCAGTCTACAGAGTTTCCACGTCTCAGAGCTCGTTCTTGTATTTTTGGGTATTTGTCAGATCACTGTGTGCGCTCTGATCGCTAAGCACACTGTGTTTCTGGATTGCCTTCATAACACCTGTCATTAGCAAACATAACAGTAACCATACTGGACAAATGTTGTCTCCTGTCACTCTGAATCGATACAGCAGTACCTGTCGTGTCTGCGGTCATTGCGAAATCACTCCACAACCTGGTCAGAAAACCCCTCTGTCCAACGCCACTTCGGTTTTGTGCACCTCTAACACCTCTGCCATGTTGCCCCCTACAGCTAATGTGAGAACTATCAGCGCCACTGTGTGCTGGGAATGCCTGAACCAAACGGTCGACAAGAGTTACTTGTTTAGTAGCCAATATTTGCTCAAGGTTCTCATGTGGCGTGATATTTTGTAAATTTCCTTTGTATCATGGATCCAGGAGGCATGCTAACCAGTAAACGTCATCGGTCATCATTTTGATATTGCGGGGGTCCCGTTTTAGGATACGCAAGGCATACTCTGCCATGTGGGCCAAAGTTCCAGGTGTCAATTCACTGCTTGTGCTGGGTTGAGGAGCACTTTCTTGAAAATCTACATCACTTGTGGCCCGCAAAAACCCTGTACTTGACCTTGCAATGCCACCAGTTTCTATGGCCCCCTGAGAAGCATCCACCTCCCATAAATATTCATCCCCATCATCCTCCTCCTCCTCCTCTTCATCTGCCACCTCGTCCAGGAAAGTTCCCTGAGCAGACAATGACTGACTGTCATCAAGGCTTCCCTCCTCCTCGGCCTCAGACGCCTGCTCCTTGATGTGCATCAAACTTTACATCAGCAGATGCATTACTGGGATGCTCATGCTTATGATGGTGTCGTTCGCACTGACCAGCCATGTGCATTCCTCAAAACACTGAAGGACTTGACAGAGGTCTTGGAGCTTCGACCACTGCACACCAGACAACTCCATGTCTGCCATCCAACTGCCTGCCCGTGTATGTGTATCCTCCCACAAATACATGACAGCACGCCTCTGAAGCATGTGCAGTGTGGAGTTCCACCTTGTTGCCACGTCGATTATTAGGCAGTGCTGGGGAAGATTCAGCGATCGCTGATGGTTAAGCATACGGCTGGAGTGTACGGGCGACCGGCGGATGTGCGAGCAAAGTCTGCGCACCTTCAGTAGCAGTGTTGGTAAATCTGCGTAATTCTTAAGGAAGCTCTGCACCACCAGGTTCAAGGTGTGAGCCAGGCAAGGTATGTGTTTCAGTTCTGAAAGGGCTATGGCAACCATAAAATTCTTTTTGTTATCACTGACTACCTTGCCTGCCTCAAGATGTACACTGCCCAGCCATGACTGAGTTTCTTGCTGCAACTACTCGGCCAGTACTTCCGCGGTGTGTCTGTTGTCGCCCAAACACTTCATTTGTAGCACAACCTGTTGATGCTTCCCACTAGCTGTTCCATAATGGGACACCACAGGTGCCAGACTGACAGCTGCGGATGGATGGGTCGTGCGACTGCGCTCTGTGGACGAGCTTTTGCTTCTGGAGGAGGAGCAAACGCCTACAGCCAACTGTTTCCTAGACCGTGGGCTACACAGAACTGTGCCAGTATTGTTGTCCCATGTGGACCCTGCATCCACCACATTCACCCAGTGTGCCATGATGGACACGTAACGTCCCTGGCCATGCCTACTGGTCCATGCATCTGTTGTGAGGTGCGCCTTTCTACTGACCGATTGCCTGAGTGCATGGACAATGCGTTCTTTGACATGTTGGTGGAGTGCTGGGATGGCTTTTCTCACAAAGAAGTGTCGACTGGGTAGGTCATAGCGTGGTACTGCGTAAGCTATCAGGGCTTTGAAAGCTTTGCTTTCAACCAAACAGTAGGGCATCATCTCTAACGAGATTAGTCGAGCAATGTGGCCATTCAAACCCTGTGTACGCGGTTGAGAGGAAGAGTACTTTCTTTTCCTATCGAGAATCTCTTGTAGGCTGAGCTGGACTGGAGAGCTGCATATGGTGGGGGTGGTGGTGGACATGGCAGATTGAGAGAGGCTTGGTGATGGTATTCTTGATGTGGGCCTACCTACAGTGTTTCCAACCAAGAACCTTGTGATTCCCTGACTGCTTTGGCTTTGCAACAATACCTACACATTTGCTACTGGTGGTGTCATAACCGGTGGGCTTCCAGTGAGGAAGCAATGTTGCATTGCTGACTAGCTTCAATATGAGCAGGTGCACCAACGGTACGGGACGTTTGGATGTTAGTCCATGCTTCCAAGTGCCTGCTGGTTAGATGGTCTACGCATGCACGTTGTATTTAAATTTTGAACATTCTTCCCTCTGCTAAAGGTCTTGGAGCATTTCTTACATATAACTTTGGACTGATCATTCGGATCTTGGTTAAAAAATTGCCACACTGCACTAGTCCTACTATGGAATACCTTTTCAGGCTTTGCACACCGTGCTGCTGCCACCGGATTGCAACGCTGTCCTACACCTGTTGTGGTTTTTGACACACGTTTTGGGCCTGATGCGGGCCTGCCAGATGATGTTACTTTTGCGATGTATATGGCTGCTGCAGATCATCCTCCTCTGCTTCTGAGCTCCAGGCTCCGGCAGCCTCTTCACCCAATGGCTGCCAATCTGGGTCAACAACTGGGTCATCTATCACCTGCTCTTCAATGTCTTGTGCACCGTCCTCTTTGTCACGATGTACGGTGCTATAGCGTTCGGGACGGGGCACCATAGTCCCATCAGGGTCAGATTCGGGCTCAGTACACTGCGAGGGCAAAGTTGTGACCTGAGTCAATGGAACAGCATAATAATCTAGCTGTGGCTGTGCATCTGTGCACTCCATGTCCGATTCATCTTGTAATGGGCTTTTAACAATTTCCCTCTCTAACCCAGGCACGGTATGTGTAAAGAGCTCCATGGAGTAAAGTGTAGTGTTGCCTGCCGCATCCTCCACTTTTGTTTTGGGTGAAGGACACAAGGAAGCAACTTTTTCCAGACCTGGAGCATCCACTGACGACTTGCTGGTTTTAGATTTCAAAGCTTCTGAAGAGGAGGTGAAAGAGCTGGAGGCTGAGTCAGCAAGGAAAGCCAAAACTTGTTCCTGCTGCTCCGGCTTTAAAAGCTGTTTTCCTACTCCCAGACAAGGGAGACTTCGAGGCCTTGTGTAGCCAGACGATGACGCTGCCCCTACACCTCGAGCATTTGGTGCTATCTTGCTTTTCCCAGTACCACCAGATGCTCCACCACTACCACCATCCGTACCAGCTGGCAACGACCGCCCACGGCCTCTTCCACCACATCCTCATTTTTGCGGAAATGTTACCAAAATAACAACCGTTATATGGTACTGTTACACAAGGTAGAAGGTGTATATTAACTATTTGAGAATTTATATCTTCCTTTTTTTGGAGGGAATACAGCTGGAGAAAACAGGCCCTGTGTAATACACCACACAATGGACAAGGCAGAACGTGGCTGGCAGATATATCAAAAAATAGAGTAGAATTTCAATCTCCCTACAATGATCAAAGGACAAGTATGACAGCAATAAAAAGGACTGCTGCACAGTGCACACAAAAGACTGTGGACAAAGTAACAACAGAACTGTGCAGAAAGAAGCAACAGGATTTTTGCTTTGAAAAAAGCAGTTGGTTTGCACAGCGGTGTACAAACAGCAATGCAGCTATCAGGGAGTCTTCTAGGGCAGCCTAATAAGCTACAGAGCTGAAAATATAAACTCCACTGTTCCTGCAAAGAAAAGGTGGTGTTGGACAGTGGAAATCGCTACAGCACAAGCGGTTTGGTGGTTAATGGACCCTGCCTAACGCTATCCCTGCTTCTGACGAAGCGGCAGCAACCTCTCCCTATACTCAGATCGGCAGAAGTAAGATGGCGGTCGGCGTGCACGCCCCTTTATAGCCCCTGTTACACCGCAGAAAGCAAGCCAATCACTGTAATGCCCTTCTCTAAGATGGTGGGGACCGAGACCTATGTCATCAAGCTGCCCACACTCTGCATCCACCTTCATTGGCTGAGAAATGGCGCTTAAAGCATCATACGAAACGCGACTTTGGCGCGCAGATCGCCAACCTCATGGCCGATCCCACTGTGGGATCGGGTCAGGTTTTACGAAACCCGACTTTGACAAAAGTCGGCGATTTCTGAAACTGACCGATCCGTTTCGCTTAACCCTAGTATGTAGTATGTATGTAGTATATATGTATGTACTATGTATGTAGTATGTTATATGTATGTTGTATGTATGTATGTAGTATATAGTATGTAGTATGTATGTTTGTGTTTTGTTTTTTTTACATTCAACACATTAGCCGGATGATGGGACTACTACTGTCCCATCATTGGTTAATGTGTCAATCACTGTCATTGTAGCAGGCATAGCCCGATGGAACTTGTAGTCCCATCGGACGATGCCTGCACACAGACACAAAGACCCCCGAGAGGCCCGCACAGACCCCTGAGAGGCCCATACAGACCCCAGGCAGGCCCGCACAGACCCCCAGCAGGCCGCACAGACCCCCCACGGTCCCGCACAGACCCCGCCCGCACACACAGACACGCAGTCTCCGCCCACGCACCGCCCACTCTCTTTCCCCTCCCGAACTGGATGTGCAAGGAAAGAAAGGGTTTATTTTCATTCTGATTTTTGTGTCCCATTGACTTGCATTGGTTTCCGGTATCGGAATTGGCGATATCCGATATTTTTGGGGTATTGGTCCGATACGATATTTCCCCATATCGGAAGGTATCAACCCTAGCAGCCAGTATAATGACTAGTGAAGAGCGGTCGCGTCCAAGTAACGATTAGCCAGATGGACGACCCTGGCTGCTGCATTAAGGTTAGACTGGAGAGGGGAAAGTTGAGTGAGGGGAGGGCCAATTAATAGAGCATTACAGTAGTCCAGGCGGGACTGCATCAAGGCGACAGCGATGGTTTTTGTTGTTTCCATGGTGAGAAAAGAGTGGATTCTAGAGATGTTCTTTAGGTGTAAGCAGCACAAGCGGGCAAGAGATTGTATATGGGAGGTGAAGGAGAGATTGGAGTCAAACATAACACCCAGACAACGCGCCTGCTGCCGGGGTGTTATTATGATACCACCCACAGAGAGGGAAATGTCAGATTTAGGGAGGTTAGTAGATGACGGGAGCAGAAGAAGTTAGGCTTTAGAAAGTTTGAGTTTCAGATAAAGAGTAGACATGATGTTGGAGACTGCGTCAGACAGTCAGTGGCGTTCTATAGTACAGCGTGGGTAAGGTCAGGGGATGATGTGTATAGTTGTGTGTCATCAGCATAAAGATATTACTGGAACCCAAATCTGCTGATGGTCTGTCCAATTGGGGCCGTGTAGAGGGAGAAGAGAAGGGGGCCAAGGACTGAGCCCTGAGGTACCTCAACATTGAGAGGAAGAGGAGATAAAGTGGAGCCAGCAAACAGAACACTGAATGAGCGGTCAAAGGATAGGAGGAGAACCAGGAGAGAGCAGTGTCCTTAATGCCTGTTGACTGGAGCCTAGAGAGTAGGAGAGGGTGGTCAACAGTGTTGAAAGCTGCAGAATGGTCAAGATGAATGAGCAGAGAGTGGTCACCATTACATTTTGCTGTCAGAAGGTCATTGGTCACTTTGATGAGTGCAGTTTCTGTCGAATGTAGGGGCGGAAACCCGACTGTGAAGGGTCTAGGAGGGAGTGAGTGGAGAGGTAACGGGTAAGGCAGGAGTAGATCAGGCGCTCCAAGAGTTTAGAGATGAAGGGGACATTGGAGACTGGTCTGTAATTGTTTGTGCAGGATGGGTCGAGTTTCTTTAATAATTGAGCAATGATAGAGTGTTTAAAGGAGGATGGGAAAATGCCAGAGGAGAGGGAGAGATTAAAGATTGTAGTCAGGTGAGTAGTGAGGACTGGAGAGAGAGAGACCTGAGGAGATGTGAGGAATGGGATCAGAAGTGCATGTAGTCAGACAAGAAGAAGAGAGGAGCCTGGAGACTTCATCTTCTGTGATAGAATCATATGTGGAGAGTGAGCCAGGGGAAATGCAGGGAGGGATGGGAGTCATTGCTCTTGATGGCTGGGAGCGGATTTCCTGACCAATATTATTTATTTTCTCTACAAAGTGGGAGGTCAGGTCATCAGCACAAATGTCTGTGATAGGGGCTTGTGCTTTCGGCCTGAGGAGGGAGTGAAAGGTGTCAAAAAGTTTCTTGGGGTTGTTGGATAGTGAGGAGATCAGGGTGGTGAAGTAGGTCTGTTTGGTGACGTGAAGGGCAGAATTGAAGGTTCTTAACATAAATTTGAAGTGGATGAAGTCTTCTGGTGTGCCAGTAAAGTCAAATACAGATAAATCATTTGTGAGAAGATGACCGTATGGAGGAAAGAACTAGTAAATCTAGTGTAGATTGATCCTCAGTCAATTTGTGCAAAGGACAATACCCTGTCGTTCCGTATGGGGCTAGCAATGGCCTATTCCCCAGACTCCCACCCTGAAAGGGCAGTACACAACTACCCCTGTGCTAAACATCTCCCTTGGGTGGCATACCAACGCGTTTCATTCAAGCATAATCATCAGGGCTCTCGCTTGTAATAGGAGATAAAGTGCTAAGTCCTGTGCTATAGAGACATGTGGCCCCTCCACTCTCTATACTAGTCTGCAGAGAGTGAAAGGAAGGACAGGGCTGAATTAAAAAGGAGATGGTGCTCAGAGAAAACTCTTACCTGTATCTATGTGGGGAAATGCAACACAATGGCTGCACCTAAAGCAACCCGTTACATCACTGTTGAGCCATAACTTTGCAGAGGATTTTACAAAATGGCTGTGAACCAATCTATCACTCAAAGTCCTGGCTTTCCTGTATGTAATTGATGGCTCTTTACTCAAACTGTTACCAATGTCTGCATCCATAGCATGGGCCAGTGTTTATTCAAAATGTACGAACATGGGCTGCACCATTGTCAAAGGTAGTAAAGCATCTGGTGATATCATTATCTTGTCTTTTAGGTTCAGGGTTTAGTAGATCCATTTGTTCCTTATTCCTAACTTCCTGATATGCATTTTTTGAGGATATTTTTGGGATATGATCTTGTCACAAATCTGGTCATTAGCTCCTTGGCTTGAGTCTCAAAGAGTGCATCAGTGGCGCAGTTCCTACGCACCTTGAGATATTCTCCCTTCAGGATACCTATTTTAAGATGTGTAGGGTGGTGACTGATCCACTGTAAAAGGGCATTGGTGGCTGTGTGCTTTCTGTATGTGGAAGTAATACGTTCACCTTTCTCCCCTTTCTCAATGAGAATATCCAGGAAGGGCAAGGAGGAAGATTTGATTACTGATGTGTAGTGTAGAGCATTCCGATACTGCAATATCGGGTATCGGCTGATATTCGTGGTATCAGAGTTCCGATACTGAGTTCCGATACTTTTACAATATCGATTACCGGAATCAGAAGTTCCCATAATGCAATGAGCCAGTTTGATTTATTTCAGCCAATGAGGAATCCTAAGAAGTGTGGGCACATCCTGTTATGCATGTTAGGCATGTAACTAATGGCATGGCTGTGATTGGCTGCTGAAATGATGTCATGATGCACTATAAAAGCCGCCGCCGCCGCCATTTTGGGTTCACTCTGCTGTGAATTCAGTTAGCGACCGGACGCTGCTGTTCTGACTGAGGGACAGTGTTATGATGAGGTAATTCAGTACCACAATGGACATAGAAGTTAGAGCACATACAGTGATCTGACAATAACCCAAAAACATAGAACGAGCTCTGAGACGTGGGAACTCTGCTGACCGCAATCCCTAATCCTCTCCAACCACACTAGAGGCAGCCGTGGATTGCGCCTAACGCTCCCTATGCAACTCGGCACAGCCTGAGAAACTAGCTAGCCTGAAGATAGAAAATAAGCCTACCTTGCCTCAGAGAAATACCCCAAAGGAAAAGGCAGCCCCCACATATAATGACTGTGAGTTAAGATGAAAAGACAAACGTAGAGATGAATTAGATTTAGCAAAGGGAGGCCCGACTTACTAAACAGAGCGAGGATAGGAAAGGTAACTTTGCGGTCAACACAAAACCCTACAAACAACCACGCAAAGGGGGCAAAAAGACCCTCCGTACCGAACTAACGGCACGGAGGTAAACCCTCTGCGTCCCAGAGCTTCCAGCAAGCAAGAAAAAACAAATTGACAAGCTGGACAGAAAAAAACAGCAAACCAAAATAGCAATGCGGAACTTAGCTATGCAGAGCAGCAGGCCACAGGAACGATCCAGGAGGAAACAGGTCCAATACTAGAACATTGACTGGAGGCTAGGATCAAAGCACTAGGTGGAGTTAAATAGAGCAGCACCTAACGACTTCACCACATCACCTGAGGAAGGAAACTCAGAAGCCGCAGTACCACTCTCCTCCACCAACGGAAGCTCACAGAGAGAATCAGCCGAAGTACCACTTGTGACCACAGGAGGGAGCTCTGCCACAGAATTCACAACAGTACCCCCCCCTTGAGGAGGGGTCACCGAACCCTCACCAGAGCCCCCAGGATGACCAGGATGAGCCATATGAAAGGCACGAACAAGATCGGGAGCATGGACATCAGAGGCAAAGACCCAGGAATTATCTTCCTGAGCATAACCCTTCCACTTAACCAGATACTGGAGTTTCCATCTTGAAAGACGAGAATCCAAAATCTTCTCCACAATATACTCCAACTCCCCCTCCACCAAAACCGGGGCAGGAGGATCAACAGATGGAACCATAGGTGCCACGTATCTCCGCAACAATGACCTATGGAATACGTTATGTATGGAAAAAGAATCTGGAAGGGTCAGATGAAAAGACACAGGATTAAGAACCTCAGAAATCCTATACGGACCAATGAAACGAGGTTTAAACTTAGGAGAGGAAACCTTCATAGGAATATGACGAGAAGATAACCAAACCAAATCCCCAACACGAAGTCGGGGACCCACACAGCGTCTGCGATTAGCGAAACGTTGAGCCTTCTCCTGGGACAAGGTCAAATTGTCCACTACATGAGTCCAAATCTGCTGCAACCTGTCCACTACAGTATCCACACCAGGACAGTCCGAAGACTCAACCTGCCCTGAAGAGAAACGAGGATGGAACCCAGAGTTGCAGAAAAACGGCGAAACCAAGGTAGCCGAGCTGGCCCGATTATTAAGGGTGAACTCAGCCAAAGGCAAAAAGGACACCCAGTCATCCTGATCAGCAGAAACAAAGCATCTCAGATATGTTTCCAGGGTCTGATTGGTTCGTTCGGTCTGGCCATTAGTCTGAGGATGGAAAGCCGAGGAAAAAGACAAGTCAATGCCCATCCTACCACAAAAGGCTCGCCAAAACCTCGAAACAAACTGGGAACCTCTGTCAGAAACGATATTCTCTGGAATGCCATGTAAACAAACCACATGCTGGAAGAACAATGGCACCAAATCAGAGGAGGAAGGTAATTTAGACAAGGGTACCAAATGGACCATCTTAGAGAAGCGATCACAGACCACCCAAATGACTGACATCTTTTGAGAGACGAGAAGATCTGAAATAAAATCCATAGAGATATGTGTCCAAGGCCTCTTCGGGACCGGCAAGGGCAAAAGCAACCCACTGGCACGAGAACAGCAGGGCTTAGCCCGAGCACAAATCCCACAGGACTGCACAAAAGAACGCACATCCCGCGACAGAGATGGCCACCAAAAGGATCTAGCCACTAACTCTCTGGTACCAAAGATTCCAGGATGACCAGCCAACACCGAACAATGAACCTCAGAGATAACTTTATTCGTCCACCTATCAGGGACAAACAGTTTCTCCGCTGGGCAACGATCAGGTTTATTAGCCTGAAATTTTTGCAGCACCCGCCGCAAATCAGGGGAGATGGCAGACACAATTACTCCCTCTTTGAGGATACCCGCCGGCTCAGATAAACCCGGAGAGTCGGGCACAAAACTCCTAGACAGAGCATCCGCCTTCACATTTTTAGAGCCCGGAAGGTACGAAATCACAAAGTCAAAACGGGCAAAAAACAGCGACCAACGAGCCTGTCTAGGATTCAACCGCTTGGCAGACTCGAGATAAGTCAAGTTCTTATGATCAGTCAAGACCACCACGCGATGCTTAGCTCCTTCAAGCCAATGACGCCACTCCTCGAATGCCCACTTCATGGCCAGCAACTTTCGATTGCCCACATCATAATTTCGCTCAGCAGGCGAAAACTTCCTGGAAAAGAAGGCGCATGGTTTCATCACCGAGCAATCAGAGCTTCTCTGCGACAAAACAGCCCCTGCTCCAATCTCAGAAGCATCAACCTCGACCTGGAATGGAAGCGAAACATCTGGTTGACACAACACAGGGGCAGAAGAAAAACGACGCTTCAACTCTTGAAAAGCTTCCACAGCAGCAGAAGACCAATTGACCACATCAGCACCCTTCTTGGTCAAATCGGTCAATGGTTTAGCAATACTAGAAAAATTGCAGATGAAGCGACGATAAAAATTAGCAAAGCCCAGGAACTTTTGCAGACTTTTCAGAGATGTCGGCTGAGTCCAATCATGGATGGCTTGGACCTTAACAGGATCCATCTCGATAGTAGAAGGGGAAAAGATGAACCCCAAAAATGAAACCTTCTGAACACCAAAGAGACACTTTGATCCCTTCACAAACAAAGAATTAGCACGCAGGACCTGAAACACCGTTCTGACCTGCTTCACATGAGACTCCCAATCATCCGAGAAGATCAAAATGTCATCCAAGTACACAATCAGGAATTTATCCAGGTACTCTCGGAAGATGTCATGCATAAAGGACTGAAACACTGATGGAGCATTGGCAAGTCCGAATGGCATTACTAGATACTCAAAATGGCCCTCGGGCGTATTAAATGCAGTTTTCCATTCATCGCCTCGCTTAATACGCACAAGATTATACGCACCACGAAGATCTATCTTGGTGAACCAACTGGCCCCCTTAATCCGAGCAAACAAATCAGATAACAATGGCAAGGGGTACTGAAATTTAACCGTGATCTTATTTAGAAGGCGGTAATCTATACAAGGTCTCAGCGAACCATCCTTATTGGCTACAAAAAAGAACCCTGCTCCTAATGGCGACGATGATGGGCGAATATGCCCCTTCTCCAAGGACTCCTTCACATAACTCCGCATAGCGGCGTGATCAGGCACAGACAAATTAAACAGTCGACCTTTTGGGAATTTACTACCAGGAATCAAATCGATAGCACAATCACAATCCCTATGCGGAGGTAGGGTATCGGACTTGGGCTCATCAAATACATCCCGGTAATCAGACAAGAACTCTGGAACCTCAGAAGGGGTGGATGATGAAATAGTCAGAAATGGGACATCACCATGTACTCCCTTAAAACCCCAGCTAGACACAGACATGGATTTCCAATCTAATACTGGATTATGGACTTGTAGCCATGGCAACCCCAACACGACCACATCATGCAGATTATGCAACACCAGAAAGCGAATAACTTCCTGATGTGCAGGAGCCATGCACATGGTCAGCTGGGTCCAGTACCGAGGCTTATTCTTGGCCAAAGGCATAGCATCAATTCCTCTCAATGGAATAGGACACTGCAAGGGCTCCAAGAAAAACCCACAACGCCTAGCATACTCCAAATCCATCAAATTCAGGGCAGCGCCTGAATCCACAAATGCCATGACAGAATACGATGACAAAGAGCAGATCAAGGTAACGGACAAAAGAAATTTTGACTGTACCGTACCAATGGTGGCAGACCTAGCGAACCGCTTAGTGCGCTTAGGACAATCAGAGATAGCATGAGTGGAATCACCACAGTAGAAACACAGCCCATTCAGACGTCTGTGTTCTTGCCGTTCAACTCTGGTCAAAGTCCTATCGCACTGCATAGGCTCAGGTTTAAGCTCAGGTAATACCGCCAAATGGTGCACAGATTTACGCTCACGCAAGCGTCGACCGATCTGAATAGCCAAAGACATAGACTCATTCAAACCAGCAGGCATAGGAAATCCCACCATGACATCCTTAAGGGCTTCAGAGAGACCCTTTCTGAAAATAGCTGCGAGCGCACCTTCATTCCATTGAGTGAGTACGGACCACTTTCTAAATTTCTGACAATATACCTCTATATCATCCTGAGCCTGACACAGAGCCAGCAAATTCTTCTCTGCCTGATCCACTGAATTAGGTTCATCGTACAGCAATCCGAGAGCCAGGAAAAACGCATCGATATTACTTAATGCAGGATCTCCTGGCGCAAGAGAAAATGCCCAGTCCTGAGGGTCGCCACGTAAAAAAGAAATAATGATCAAAACTTGTTGAACTGGGTCACCAGAGGAGCGAGGTTTCAAGGCCAGAAATAGTTTACAATTATTTTTGAAACTCAGAAATTTAGTTCTATCTCCAAAAAACAAATCAGGAATAGGAATTCTTGGTTCTAACATAGATTTCTGATCAATAGTGTCTTGAATCTTTTGTGCTCTTGCCGAGAGCTGATCCACACATGAAGACAGACTTCTAATGTCCATTGCTACACCTGTGTCCTGAACCACCCAAATGTCTAGGGGAAAAAAAAGGCAAAACACAGTGCAGAGAAAAAAAAAAGGTCTCAGAACTTCTTTTTTCCCTCTATTGAGAATCATTAGTACTTTGGGCCGGCCTCCAGTACTGTTATGATGAGGTAATTCAGTACCACAATGGACATAGACGTTAGAGCACATACAGTGATCTGACAATAACCCAAAAACATAGAACAAGCTCTGAGACGTGGGAACTCTGCTGACCGCAATCCCTAATCCTCTCCAACCACACTAGAGGCAGCCGTGGATTGCGCCTAACGCTCCCTATGCAACTCGGCACAGCCTGAGAAACTAGCTAGCCTGAAGATAGAAAATAAGCCTACCTTGCCTCAGAGAAATACCCCAAAGGAAAAGGCAGCCCCCACATATAATGACTGTGAGTTAAGATGAAAAGACAAACGTAGAGATGAACTAGATTTAGCAAAGGGAGGCCCGACTTACTAAACAGAGCGAGGATAGGAAAGGTAACTTTGCGGTCAACACAAAACCCTACAAACAACCACGCAAAGGGGGCAAAAAGACCCTCCGTACCGAACTAACGGCACAGAGGTACACCCTCTGCGTCCCAGAGCTTCCAGCTAGCAAGAAAAAACAAATAGACAAGCTGGACAGAAAAAAACAGCAAACCAAAATAGCAAAGCGGAACTTAGCTATGCAGAGCAGCAGGCCACAGGAACGATCCAGGAGGAAACAGGTCCAATACTAGAACATTGACTTCAGGCCAGGATCAAAGCACTAGGTGGAGTTAAATAGAGCAGCACCTAACGACTTCACCACATCACCTGAGGAAGGAAACTCAGAAGCCGCAGTACCACTCTCCTCCACCAACGGAAGCTCACAGAGAGAATCAGCCGAAGTACCACTTGTGACCACAGGAGGGAGCTCTGCCACAGAAATCACAACAGGACAGTTAGAGATAGCGATTTGATTCATTGTGCTTTACCCAGGCTACTTTAGCAATCGCTGTGTGAGAAGCTTTTTTTTAGGTCTCTGTGTGTGAGTGCAGCTCATGCTGTAGTGTGTTCTGCAGCCACATCTGGTTGTATCCCGCTCAGCGTGCGTCACTGCCTCATACTGTTACATTGTCCTTTTTTGCATTAGTGCTGCTGCACATTTTTCATGATTTTTCCTATTAGTGTGTTTCTATCCGTATCCAGCTAGATTGCGTGCAAACACTATTTAGGAGTAGATCGAGGAGCTTTTCTGCAGCCTTGCAGCGCTGTTCACGGCTGTCTGCGAGGTCTCTGTGTGTGAATGCAGCTCACGCTGCAGTGTGTTCTGCAGCCATAGCTGGTTGCAGTCCCCTCAGCATGCGTCACTGCCTCATACTGTTTCATTGTCCTTTTTTGCATAAGTGCTGCTGCACATTTTTTCTGATTTCTTCTATTAGTGTGGTTCCATCTGTATCCAGCTAGATTGCGTGCAAACATTATATAGGAGTAGATGGAGGAGCCTTTCTGCAGCCTTGTGCCCTGCAGCCCCAGCAAGATTAGTATTAGCCTATATTTTGGAGCCTCATCTATTGCATTGTAGGTTACCTTCCTGCATTGTAATAGCTACAAAAAGTTTGTGATACTATCGGTTTGACATCTAGGGCACATCCATTTTTTTTGTTTTTTGTTAAAACAAAAACCAAAATAAAGTTCACCAAACACTCCACTTTACAGTTGTGTAGGCCAGAGGTCCCCAACTCCAGTCCTCAAGGCCCACCAACAGGTCATGTTTTCAGGATTTCCTTTGCATTTCACAGGTGATGCAATTATTACCTGGGCAAGACTAAGGAAATCCTGAAAACATGACATGTTGGTGGGCCTTGAGGACTGGAGTTGGGGACCTCTGGTGTAGGCCACATTAGCTCATATTAAAGTCTAGTCCACACTTTATAAAATTAGTATTTCTTATACCTGTTAGCAGCTCTTCTGGAACAAGCACACTAAGCCTGTTGTGGATTCTGTTTTTGGGCTCCCTCTGGTGGTTACAGATGGTACTGGGTGACTCTGCGGTCTCTGGTGTCCACCTGTTCTATCAGGATATGGGAGTTTCCTATTTAACCTGGCTTTCTTGTCATTTCCTCGCCGGCGATCAATGTAATCAGTGTGTCTTGTTACCTCTGCTTCCCGCTTCTGTAATCTTCAGGACAAGCTAAGTTTTTGATTTTCCTGTTCCACGTTTTGCTTTATTTTTGTTTTAGTCCAGCTTGCAGTTATGTGATTCCTTGTTGCTGGTTGCTCTAGTGGGCTGATATTACTCCTCATGTTCCATGAGTTGGCACATGAGTTCAGGTAATTTCAGGATGGTTTTTTGTAGGGTTTTTCGCTGACCGCGCAGTTCACTTTTGTATCCTCTGCTATCTAGTTTTAGCGGGCCTCATTTTGCTGAATCTGTTTTCATTACTACGTATGTGCTTTCCTCTCATTTCACCGTCATTACATGTGGGGGGCTGCTATTTCTGTGGGGTGTTTCTCTGGAGGCAAGAGAGGTCTTTGTTTCTTCTAATAGGGGAAGCTAGTCCTTCGGCTGGCGCGAGACGTCTAGAATCATCGTAGGCATGTTCCCCGGCTACTGCTAGTGTTGTGAATTAGGTTCAGGATCGCGGTCAGCTCAGTTTCCATCACCCTAGAGCTTGTTCTGTTTTTTGTGTGCTTGTCCTTTTGTGATCCCCTGCCATTGGGATCATGACAGTAGCCCTTAGTACTTTTCTGCCTATCTTTATCAGTCTACCAAGATGAAGAAGGCAGGGAGTAAGGCACGTGGTCGTAGTGGAGTTTCTGCAGGGAGAGGATGTAGGGAATCTGTGCCTGCTGCGGGCACCAGTGACTCAGCATCCCCCAGTTTTACCAGGGAACAGTCCTTTTTGTGCAGCTTTGTAGGAGCTCGCCGTACCCCATCCGTTGATGGATGGATGGCAGCTAACGCATCGACTTCAATTAGTGCCACATTCTCTCAGGTCCAGAGCACTGAAGAGCACCCATCTGTCTCTTCACCACCTGCCAAATTGGCCAGGCAGTCAGAGAGCCCAGGACAGGAGCCATCTCTACTTCTGTTTTCTAAATCTCTAGGCTTGGAAAGAGGGGGCCAGCCAAGCAGCATTCGAGAAATAGAAGAAGAGGCAGTATGCAGTGATGTGCAACTGCTTTGTCTCTCTGGATCTGAAGAGGCGGGTGGGCCAGTGCCTATGGTCAGCACACCTCAGTGCGCATCTGATGATGAGACTCAGGTGCCACTTTCTGGTGCGTACTGTGCTGCCGAGGCTACCCAGGAGAAGCAGTTGTTGGAAGAGGGTAGTGTAGATGATGAGGTCCTTGACCCATCATGGTGTGAGGTACAGGAAGGTGGTGGGAGCAGCTCTGAGGAAGTGATTCCCCGAACGGCCCAAAAAGGAGGGAGAGGGAAGGGGCAGACTGGGTTGCCTGTAGCCTCCACTTCGGCACCCATTAGGAGCATGCCTCTTCCAAAATTCAAAACGGGCGCTCCCAAGACTTGCATTGCCTGGTCCTTTTTTGACACAGTTGCAGATGACACTTGCTTTGTCAAATGAAAGCTGTGTAATCAGAAAGTGAAAAGAGGGAAAAGTGTCAGCAACCTCAATACCACAAATATGTGGAAAAATGTGCGGACTAAGCACGTGGTGGAGTTACAAAGACACACTGAAGACCTAGGCCAACCTACAGTGCCACCTTCCACCTCTTCAGCTCGTTTTTTAGCCTCTTGCTCCAGCTCACACACAGCTGGTTCGGCTTCCTCACAGGATCACCATGGAAGAACCTCTGGCACTGTTGTACAGAGACACAGTGTAATTCCACCCACAGCACCACGTTCCCTGTCATTCTCACACTCCCCGGCCAGTCTACAGCCATCGGTTTCACAGGCATGGGAGAAAAGGCGCCCATACTCGGCAAACCACCCCTGAGCACATGCTCTAAATGCTGGCATTGCAAAACTACTGTCCCTTGAAATGCTTTCATTCAGGCTGGTGGAGACTGACACCTTCCGTAACTTTATGGCATTGGCAGTTCAACAATACAAGTGCCCAGCCGCTTTTATTTCAGCAAGAAAGCCATCCCTTCCTTGCAAAAGCATGTGGAGGGAAAAATTAAACATGCGCTACTAAACACCGTCAGTAGTAAGGTCCACCTGACCACCGATGCGTGGACCTGTAACCATGGACAGGGACAAATCCTTTCCCTCACTGCCCATTGGGTAAATGTTGTGGAGCCGGGTACAGATCTTGAGAGTGGAGCTGTACGTGTTTTGACAACTCCAAGGATTGCAGGAATCCAGTCTGTACACATTGACTCCTCCTCATACTCCAGTTCCTCTGAATTAGCGCTGCAGGAGCCATCACAGTCTACCTCCACATGGACCCGTAAACACTTACCTGTTACGACCGATATGAGCACAGCCGTGGCCAAATGTCAACAGGCCGTATTGAAATTAATTTCTTTGGGGAATCGAAGCCACAAGAGCAGGAGCTATGGAATGCCATCAAGTAGCACAGCGACGTGTGGTTTGTGCCAGTGAATCTCCAGCCAGGCACGGTAGTGTGTGACAATGGCCGAAATCTGGTGGCAGCTCTGGGCCTAGGCAACCTCACTCACATCCCATGTCTGGCACATGTGCTCAACTTGGTCGTGCAGAGTTTTTTGAGGGACTATCTGGATCTTGATGCACTGCTGCTCAAGGTCCGCCTAGAGTGCGCTCACTTGCAGTGTTCCAGCATGGCAAAATCGTGCACTGCAGCTCTGCAGTGCCAATTCCACCTTCCGGAACATCGCATCATATATGACCTACCAACCAGGTGGAATTCAACGTTACATAAGTTGGAGCAGTTATGTGAGCAGCAGGCAGCAGTAATGAAGTACCAGCTGCATTAGGCGCAAAAAAGTCACACTGCGCACCATTCACACTTCACCACCACTGAGTGGGCCTCTATGAAGGACATCTGCCACATTTTGCGTGTCTTCGATGATTCCATGTGGATGGCGAGTGCAGATGATGCACTGGTCAGCATGACCATCCCCCTTATCTGCCTGCTTGAAAAAACACTGCAAGCACTAAGGGAGGAGGTTGTGGAAAAGGTGCAGGATGAGGAGTCAAAAATGCCATCTGCTTCTGGACACTCTGCGCAATGTGATTCCTCACAAAGGCCTAGGCAGGGGACACTTTGAGAGGAGGATGAGGAGGAGTCAATGGAGGAGGAAGGCATCAGTCCAGAGGAGGGAGTTACACAATGCTCTAGTAGTCAGTATGGAGAGCAAGGGTGGGGTGAAGCAGAGCAGGCAGAGATGAGGTCTCAAGCAGGGGACAGCGTTTCTTGGCCAGTTGGCAGTCTGCAGCACATGGTTGATTTCATGCTGCAGTGCCTGAGAAACGACCGCCGCATCGCCCACTTTCTCAACAGGGCTGATTATTGGGTGTACACCCTCCTCGATCCTCGCTACCGGGACAACTTACAAAGCTTCATAACACCATTGAACCGGGAGCGTAAAATGCGGCAGTATCAAGACACACTGGTGCATTCCATCATCTTCTCCATTCCAACCAAGAGCAGTGCTGCTAGTGATTCACAAAGCAGCTCAGTGCATCGAGGCAGTGGAGGAAGCTCTGCACAAAGAGGGAGCAGAAGCAGCGCCTCAGCACAAGGCAAGACCAGTATGGCCCAAACGTGGCAAAGTTTTGTGTCCCTGCCAAAAATGTCTACACCATCACAGACGGCTCCAGTCAGGAGGCAACGTTTCCATCAGATGGTGACAGACTACATGTCTTGCCTCAGTGTTCTCCCACATGGCTCTTCCCCCTTCAAGTTTTGGGTCTCTAAGCTGGATATATGGCCAGAGCTTAGCCAGTATGCATTGGAGGTGCTGGCTTGCCCTGCGGCTAGTGTATTATCGGAACGCGTCCTTAGTGCCGCAGGTGGTGTACTAACAGACCGTCGCATGCGACTATCCTCTAATAACTTTGACTGGCTTACTTTTCTGAAAATGAACAAGGCCTGGAACTCGCAGGAATTTGCCACTCCTCTTCCAGATTAAATAATTGGTTGGCAATAGTATCCAGGTCTCCTGTTGTGTTCATGTTTCTACCACCTGAACTGTAATCCCTGGGCTCCAACACCACCAGTTTCTGCTCAGAAGTTCCGTCTGCACAGTCAACACATGCTCCAGTGTTATTGGGGTTCAGTAATGTCAGCTGATCCCCTGCTGTGTGTCCAGCAATTTCTCCTGCTCCGTCCACATTCACACTACTACAGATATTAAACTTGCTCCAATTAGGCCTCTGGCTACACTCTGTTCCTCCTGTAATCCCTGGGCTCCAACACTGCCAGTTGCTGCTCATAAGTGCCATCTGCACAGTCAACACATGCTCCAGTGTTATTGGGGTTCAGTAACATCAGCTGATCCCCTGCTGTGTGTCCGGCAATTTCTCCTGCTCCCTCCACACTAAGACTACAACAGATATTAAACTTGCTCCAATTACGGCTCTGCCTCCACTCTGTTTCTGGTATTTACCCTGGGCTCCAACACCGCCAGTTACTGCTCAGAAGTGTCTTTGGCACGGATACTCCCTCCTGCCCAGCCTGGTTCTAACACGCTAGCTGTTTCCGGGTAGTGTCAACGTCACTTTGCCTCCAATACGTTGTCCTGTCATGTTGCAGTCGGGTTAGCCGACTCTATGGTTCATGCAGTTTAGGTGCTTTCTATGTGGGCTGCGGGATCTGGTAATGAAGGCTGTTTCCGTAGTGCCGAGAGGAGAAGCACCCAATGTAGGACTGTGGGTTTCAGTAACTGCGGCCGGCTCGCGGCCTTGCAACTTTTTTTCATGTGGACCTTCTGCTGCATATCTGAGTTCCAGCAAAATTAGCTGGTTCTTTGGAAGTCAATCTTGAATAGGTCCCCCGGGGTTCCATTACTGTCAGCTGGTTCCAGGCAGAGCCTTTGGCTTAGGTGCCTCCTTCTTGGTATCCAAGTTCCACCAACGTCTGGTGGTCCTTCGTAGTGCTTTCTGGCACTGGTACCTCCTGCTTAGTAACCGGGTTTTAGAACCATCAGCTGGTCCTCGGTAGTTCCATTGGGTCTTGTACCTTCTGTTACCCATCCGGGTTCCAGTACCGTCAGCTGGTTCCAGGCAGAGCCTTTGGCTTAGGTACATCCTTCTCAGTATCCGAGTTCCACCAACGTCTGGTGGTCCTTGGTAGTGCTTTCTGGCATGGGCACCTCCTGATTAGTAACCGGGTTTCATTACCTTCAGCTGGTCTTCGGTAGTTCCATTGGCTCTTGTACCTTCTGCTACCCATCCGGGTTCCAGTACCGTCAGCTGGTTTTCGGCAGTTCCTCAGCCTTCTTGTACCTTCCGCTACATTTCCAAGTTCAAGCTATTTGAAATGGTTTTTGGTAATTAATCTCAATCTTCCTGACGATGGCCCTAAAGACGACGACCCTGAAGACCACCCCGAAGAAGACGACGACCCCGGAGATGACCCCGGAGATGACAACCCTGGAGACGACGACCCTGAAGACCACCCCGAAGAAGGCGATGACCCCGGAGAAGACAACCCTGGAGACGACGACCCTGAAAACCACCCCGATGAAGACGATGACCCCGTAGACGATGACCCCGGAGACGACGACCCTGGAGACGACGACCCTGAAGACCACCCCGAAGAAGACCAAGAAGATGATCCTGAAGAAGATGACCAAAAGGACAAAGAACAAGAAGACAAGCACCAAGATACAGAAGAACAAGAGACAGAAGACCAAGAAGCAGAAGAACAAGAAGCTGCAGAACAAAAAGCACAAGAACATTAAGCATAAGACTAAAAATCAGAGCAAAAGATATTATCTAAATTATAAGCAGTGTATGGGGGTGAGTCCGTTCCTCCTCGTGGTGCCCCAGGAAAAATACCTGCTGCTGCAGGCCAAACTGAACCCGGACAAATCCTGCTGTAAATCTTTTGTGACAGGCAGAACGGTAGGTGTAATCTTCAAACTTTTATAGATAACTACAGGAATGCCTGTCACAAATAAGAATATGATGAAGAAGAAGAAGATGAAGAAGTAGAATATGAAGAAAAATAATAGTTGAATAAGAAGAATATGAAGAATGTAAGAAAAAAAGAATAATAGGAAGAAGGTGAAGAAGGAGATGAATAAGGTGAAGGAGAAGTTGATGTAAAAGATGCTGCTGCTGAGGATGATGAAGGAGAACGTGTGGGAGAAGTAAAAAAGAAGGTGAAGGGCATGGAAGTAGTGAAATATAAATATCTG
Source organism: Ranitomeya imitator (assembly GCF_032444005.1). Taxonomy (NCBI): domain Eukaryota; kingdom Metazoa; phylum Chordata; class Amphibia; order Anura; family Dendrobatidae; genus Ranitomeya; species Ranitomeya imitator. The sequence goes on along the minus strand of NC_091282.1, from coordinate 1,223,033,661 downwards.
ACAAAATATAAAAAAGCTTAACGTAGTCAATATCTTTGTAACTCCGAACGTCTTAAAAAAAATTAATTCCTGCTATTCCATTTGATTGGGCTAAACCTCTATGCCTTCAGTGTCTCCTCCACCTCCCCCAATATATTCTACATTATTCTTAGTAGTTTTCCTTCATGTTGAATTAACCTACAAGGAAAGAAAGGGTTTATTTTAATTCCGATATTTGTGTCCCATTGACTTGCATTGGGATCGGGTATCGGTATCGGCGATATCCGATATTTTTGGGGTATCGGTCCGATCCAATCTGATCTCATATTTCCTGATATCGGAAGGTATCGCTCAACACTACTCATAACAGTTAGCTCTTCCCCATAACATGTGACTTTCTGGGAAGCATTCATTGGTTGACTGCACGGTCAATACTCCTTCCCATAAAAGTCACTACAACCTTTACTGATGTCCCTGTAAGAAAACTCACAATTAAGACAAGCAAAGAAATGTGAATAACATAGAAAAAACCACACACATTGAAAATGCAAAAGTAACATAATACCAAAAATTCTTCTATCTCAGAAACTTTATGTGATAGAGCAAAACTAAACATATTTTTGGAGTCAGAACATCAAACTCAGAAAACTGACATATTACCTTTGCAGATTTTTTTGTGTTGACCAGTGTAATGAATACTGGTCCGCCCATCATGGTTTTCACCTTGTCCATTCTGATGTCAGGATGATATACTTCATATAGTTTGTATGTTCTCTCCGTGTTTGCGTGGGTTTCCTTTGGGTTCTCCGGTTTCCTCCCACATTCCAAAGACATACTGATAGGGAATGTAGATTGTGAGCCTCATCAGGGACAGCGATGATAATGTGTGCAACCTGTAAAGCTCTTTTTAATTATTCTGAATAATATGTTGTTCAGTAAATTGAAAAACCACAAATCTCTCTAGTCAATTCTCCAATTGCTCTGAAAAGATGTGTGTACCACTCTGAGGTCTCCTAGGACTGTATCCAACACTTTTAAGCTTTTTTAACACCAACACAGCCTTAGTGGTAAACAGTAACCAGTTAATAACACTGACTCAAACTGACTCTGTCGCTGTTAAAGGTAACATCCCTCTGTGACGGAGACGAATGCTGTGCTGTACATTCCATAATGTCCTCTGATTCCTCATCAGTTTGATTGCCAGAGGCAAAGAAGGGCAATTGTGACCTGCATTTGGAAGTCCTACTGCCCAGATTGCTGGTGCCAGGCATGGTGGTGGCGATTCTGCTGCATTTGGCCTCTCCCATATTCTTAGCCAAAAAAGAAAACCGAGAGGAGACTTAATATGTGTCTACAAATATCTCAATGGCTGCCACATTGTAGAGGGATCATATTTATTCTCATTTGCACAAGCAAAGACTAGAAGCAAAGGGATGAAACTGAATGGGAGGAGATTCATATTAAAAAAAAATTTTTTGACAATGGCAGTGATCAATGAGTGGAACAGGCGGCCACGAGAGGTGGTGAGTTCTCCTTCAATGGAAGTCTTCACACAGAGGCCGGACAGACATCGGTCTGGGATGATTTTGTGACTCCTGCTTTGAGCAGGGGTTGGACCAGATGATCCAGGAGATCCCTCCAACTCTACCATTCTATGATTCTATGATATGAGATCTACTTCTACACTGCCCCGTCCATTGCCATTGTCATGAATTCTTGTATCATAGATTTTGTACAACATGATATTACATTTTCATAATCTTTTCAATCTCTATTATATGACCTTTGCGTACTACAGACGTAATAAGTTCTGCTAGTTACCCTTGAGGAAGCCAGTATCACTGGCGATACGCGTTGGGCATTTGTGCCCAGTACCACCCTTCTATACCACCACCTTTAATTGCTCTGATGTGCCTCACAGGGACTCTTCTTTGGAAGCCTTGCTTACAGCTTCAGGTTGTATAGGGTGCTACATTGTCTGGCACTTTAAGCCATAGGGGATCTCCATATGGGTAAATATTGCACCTTTGACCCCTGATATTTGGCTTCTCCATATAGATCTCTGTTGTGTTAGACCAATATGTTATGGTTATTTATAGTCACTTGTGGATTAATGACAATATGTGCCTTATCTGCTTGTATTTAGGGTGGCACTGTGGTATGACCTTATTTCAGGTCATTGTTTCTACATTTGCTGTGTTTTGCAATTTTAATTGTTTTTAATTGTTTTTTGCAGTGTTAAAAGTGTGACTAAATAAAATTTGTATTACTTTTTGATAATTTTTGTGGTGATCCCTTTGAAATGCATGCTACCCTTTTCCTTTGTTTTCCTGTTGTGTTTCCTTGTAGCATGCTATAGGTGATCCCTGGCGGTGGTGCCTGCCTAACATTGGTGTCTTAAGTTCTGCTAGTTAGGTAAAAAGACAATGTGGCAGCAGCCAAGGTGCGGCTCTTATGGTTGTCAAATTGGACTAGTAAAACAATGTGTGAAAAAATAGACACGTGCAGTTAAATGTGTTTAGTCATCAGACTCATCAGCATTTTTTCTACTTTTTTAACAAAATTCCATTACATCTTCAAATATTTCTAAATAATAAAAATCCAGCTCTTATAATATTGCACAGTATTCATGCTGTGACGCGTTCAGATGTGAAATTCTAGCAAGCAAACCTGTTCTGACTGACATATTACAGATTTTATTGTTATGACTTGCATCCGCTTTCTAGTACAGTAAGGATAAACAAAACTCTGTGTAATAGTGAAGTAAATGTAGCAGGAGAGACACCAGCACATCGAGTATGACACTGCTTCTGCTGGCTCCTCTCATATCTTTCCCTGCTATCATTTGAATTTCTGTTTTCTTTACAGAATGCTACGCTCCTTGCCTTCAGAGCTCCAATTGCACAACATGTTACTGCCTGGAGTGTTAGTCTAATAGTTTAGAGCTCTCTATTCTGACCTCTGTTGCAGAGGTGTGCGTATTGCTGTCCTCGCACTATTCTAAATCATTCTAAAATGTTTGCTGCATTCCCTGTCTTAGCTTTTATAAGGCCTGTGACAGTCTGTCCTGATTGGCTGATTTGTACCATGTGATGAGGTAACTGTACGTTTGCACCTGAAGTCTTTTGAGCCTTCTGTGACTAATGTAATCTTGTACAATGTGTAAAATGTAGGCAGCATTTTTTGGGGGGGCTGAATGAATCAAATCACAACTTGTTTGCACTGGCTGGTACCTGCAAATTTCTTAAAATCCATCACAATTTTAATTTCTGGCGATCAATTCATTTGTCTCTACTGATGACAAGTTAAAGTGGGATTATTGATTGTGTCAAATGTAACCGTCAATTTCCCACCAGTATAACTAATATCCTTGGCGGCAGCAGCCTTTTATTAAACATTGCCACCCACTTGGGGCGCCCACAACCCTGGCACCCCGAACATCATCACACCCCCCGAAGAAGCATTAAGCGAACCACGCGTTGGGTCCTCTCCCACCCACGTCTACAGCAGCAGGTTGGTTTCAGTAACCTTTCTCCCATGCAAAAACTTTTTTGCCACTTTTGCTTGCGTTGATGCATCAGTACATGTAATTGGGGAGTCTCTCTGGTTATTTGGTACTTATACCCCCATACCTCTACATATATTGTGGTATCCTGCACACTGATGCTTTGGTCCTCTATTTCTCACCTTACAGTGAGTTAAAAACATTCTTTTTGGCACTGATCTTATATAGCAGTTTGTATTTAAGCGGTATTGAAGCACTAAGCAGTTTATTGTATCAGTCCCAGTACTGCTGTAATACTGATAATCATTGAATCTATGCTACGTTTTGCACATATACGCATTATGATAAATTAGGATCCTATTTGATCAATTAGCCATTATATAGGATTATATGGTATTTATTGAATGTACTAGTTCTTATATATTCATACAGTGGTGCGATATCCTTTATACCTCCTGCTCTGACGTGGCACTTGGATGTCGCCTTTCACTTTTAATTGTGTGTCTGATACGTCTATATATATATATACTTTTGGTTTTAATTATTTGCTAATAAAATTGTGATATTTTACTATTACTATTATTGCTCGATGTCCATTCTCTTTTGGTTTCTCTATCCACATTTATGTTTGAGCTTGCATGATTTATGCCCCTTTTTTGGTATTTTTTATAACATTAACCTGCTGATAGGTCTGGTGAAGAGGCATAACCCACAACCTTCCTCATCCTCCCCGGTCGCACGCACCAGCCCAGAGCAGGAGGTATTAATAACTCTGAATTAGTACCCCTAACTTCACAGGACTTACGCCCCCAACTTACCTTGGCCTCTCACGGAAGCCACCACACCCTACCAGTGCCTTCCCACCTAATGCCATCACCAGTGGACCAGCCTCTAACCCGGACCTATCACCGCGCCGATGCGACAGGAAAAAGGCTTTTTTAATTTTTTTTTTATAAAAACAGGAAACAAAAAAAAAACGGATAGTGGGTGGGCAGTTGGATCTAGGATGCAAGAGAAGGCAGGAACCCTCCCCTATCCCTTATATAACCGTACATCACCAAAAAGCCCTCCCATCCTGATTGTCACACCAGTTAACCCCTTCAATCCCACCCACTAGATTGTCATGCGGTCCGTCCACCCTCCGGCTCCATCACTTGTGTCATTTATCAGCATTCAGTCTTTGTCTCTCCGGTAAAGTTCTCCTCTGTTTCTCAGGTCCCAGTATCCCGCTGCTCAGATCACTGCTCACCTGGAAGCTGGAAAAAGGTGAAACCGACAATTCACACCTGCTGCTATGACTGCATCCCGTGTTCAGAAGGCGAGATCTCCAATATAACCGGTATGTACAGTCTGAGGGGTGTAACCGATGTCCAGCACCTTCTTATAGAAGATGGACTCCTCATTGACCACATTCACACACTGCAGAGCAGGATTCGTGTGCAGTGTCATGATATTGTATGAAATGTAATATGATTTTGTAGCTTTGCCTGATAGACCCATGCTGCGGGCTAAAAAAACCCTTCTCTGTGTGTTTCTGCTGTGTGTAGAAGAGGTTTTTATTGCTTCTAGCTGCAAATTCCTGATTCTGGGCAACTTATTCATTCCTTCCCACCTAAAGAATTTATACGACTGCTGTAGTTGCAATAAACAGTTGTGCCAGCTAGAACTGGTCTGATATCCCTCTCAAGACATGCGGTTCTTTGTCCTGTTATAGTAATATATTGGGCCAACGATTGTGGCTAGGAAAATAATAAGTCCATTTTGCGAATCTCCATCGGTGTATCTATCAGCCACTGTAGGCAAGAGCCTCTAATTCCAACAGGTAAAAAAGTACGGATTTCTCCAGAACTCTGTGTCCCTTCTAGCCCGAACTTGGTACCAATAGAAAGCCAATTGTAAAATAAGAAGAATGAGGGGTGTGCTGGGATTCTGACATGTTCTGGAGCGGAGATACGAGCAATATACAAATTTGTGTTACATTTGGTAAGGCTGAGGAGAGGAGAGGGGCTGGGGAAACCAGCCCTGTTAGTGAGGTCACAGGGCTGCAGTTTATAAGTTTTCTACCAGGCACCCAGCAGTGAGTTTTATCTGAGGAGCTGTTCCTATCCAGACCTCCTGATGCACTGGGACATTTGGGGTTCCGTCTACCAGCATGGTTTGGCCTGAAATGAACTGAGAACATGTGAGTTTTACCTTTTCTCATTTAATCCTGTTAATTTATAATTAACTTGTACATATTTTTAATTGTCTCTTTTGTAGCATCCTTGTAATATTTTGATAAAACACTACCTAATATTTCGGAGTAAAATATATAAATTACTAGTTTTCGTTCTTCCTGCTCTAAAACGTACCCTAAGTAGTGTTGAGCATTCCGATACCGCAAGTATCGGGTATCGGCCGATACTTGCGGTATCGGAATTCCGATACCGAGATCCGATATTTTTGTGATATCGGGTATCGGTATCGGAAGTGTAAAATAAAGAATTAAAATAAAAAATATTGTTATATTCACCTCTCCGGCGGCCCCTGGACATCAGCGGGAGGATCCGGCGTCCGGCACGGCTTCTTTCTTCAAAATGTGCGCCTTCAGGACCTGTGGTATGACGTCCCGGCTTCTGATTGGTCGCGTGCCGCCCATGTGACCGCCACGCGACCAATCAGAAGCCGCGACGTCATTCCTCAGCTAAAGTCCTAGAATGAGCGCCTTTTAGGACCTGAGGAATGACGTCGCGGCTTCTGATTGGTCGCGTGGCGGTCACATGGGCGGCACGCGACCAATCAGAAGCCGGGACGTCATTCCACAGGTCCTGAAGGCGCGCATTTTGAAGAAAGAAGCCGTGCCGGACGCCGGATCCTCCCGCTGATGTCCAGGGGCCGCCGGAGAGGTGAATATAACAATATTTTTTATTTTAATTCTTTATTTTACACTTTAATATAGATCCCAGGGCCTGAAGGAGAGTTTCCTCTCCTTCAGACCCTGGGATCCATGAGGATACATTCCGATACTTGATGTCCTATTGACTTGTATTGGTATCGGATATCGGTATCGGCGATATCCGATATTTTTCGGGTATCGGCCGATACTATCCGATACCGATACTTTCAAGTATCGGACGGTATCGCTCAACACTAACCCTAAGTCTTCTGAAGGGAATTACGCTACTGTGTTGGGTTAGCTTCAGACCCGTTTAATCGAAGCTGGTGGCAGCATACCGTGTGCTGTGCCTTTGGGAGTCGTTGTAGCCATGGCGGCGTTGATAATTATTGTTCCTGCCTGAGTGAGAGTAGTTATATCGCCTTGGTGCAGGGTGCCCAATAGCCAGTACATAGCAGGCAGCCTTTCTGGCGACTAATTACCCTAGGTGCAGTACTTAGTCTGACTTGAGGGTAAGGGGGGCGCCAGAGAGCTGCAAGTTTTCAAGTGGAATTGTAAAGCGGGATATACATAAATCCCTGCCGTTCGTGTTATATGGAAGAGCAGTGGGATACCTACAATAAGCCCCTGCTGTAAACTAAGAGGCCAATAGCCTTGTGTGTGTTTTCATCACATTGTTAGCAGTGGAGGGATAACTAAAATAAGCCCCCCTACACATGTGATAGCCGACTGTTGGCCTAAAGTCACCCCGATCCGTGACGTAGGGGTGACGGTCACGGTGTGAATCGTGACATGCAGGATTTCAGTACCAGCACTGTCTGCAGCGATTACTGCCCAACACTTGTCTGCAGCGGTCACTGCTCAATGCCACCTGCCAGCACTGTCTGCAGTGGTCACCACCCAGCACTGTCTGCAGTGGTCACCACCCAGCACTGTCTGCAGTGGTCACTGTTCTACAATTTTTCCAAAATTCACAAAAAACTAAAAAAATACTTTATACAGTCAGTTATGTCAGGCTGAGGCCTGGTGTACCTGTGGTGGAAAAACCGTAGCTTAGCATTATTACCATAGTTCTGTCTGCTAGCCTTGTTCAACTCATGTATTTTTTTTCCAAAAATCACCAAAAAAAAAAAAAAATACAGTCTGTTATGTCAGGCTGAGGCCTGGTCTATTTGTGTGGAAAAATCATAGCTTAGCAGGTATAATAATAATAATAATAATATACGTATCATAGGTCTGTCTGCTAGCCTTGTTCTACAATTTTTTTTCCAAAATTCACAAAAAACAAATAAAATACTTTATACAGTCTGTTATGTCAAATGTCATTTGTGCACAAATGACTCAGGAACATCATGGGGATCGCCCCTGGAAGCATTTCTGACTCCTAGGTCTCAGCTGTGAACAATGTTGTCAGAGTTTCACGCCATTTTTACAGGTGCACCCAAAAAAATTCAAAAACAAAACCAAAATGGATTTTGCTGGGAAATATATTAAGGCACATCCTTTCCAAGGTAATGACTTGTATATAAGGCAAAATAATTTACCCCAGACCAAAATGTTCCTCCACCACTTGGGCTATGTTCACACGCAGCGTTTTTGATGCGTTTTTCAACTTTAACATTGCTTTCAACAAATACATTCACTGGGAAATGTCATTGTAACATTTATCAACCCTAGGAGGCCATGTGGTGTGTGACACATCTTGCTTCTTTTCTGAAGCAGGGACTCACTCTTAAAGTCACACAGCCTATTTTTAGAGGGGCAGCAGGCAGTATTTATATTCTTAAAGGGCCATTATTAAACATTGGGTCTCCTATGCTGTTATTGCCTGTGTAGTCAGTGGCTGGGCTGCCAAGAATTACAACACACCCCAATACCCCTTTCACGAGAGGTACAGGAGGGCCCCTGAAAAAATGTGGCATTGAATGAAAGGCCTGCCCTGCTACCAAGTCATATGCACCCCAATAAGCCTTTGAGCCCAGGTACTGGATGGCCACAGGAAAACCCACTTCACATTCTTCAGTTGGTCCTGCCATACAGGTTCCTTATGCATTGACTGCAAGGGTCGCCTTTACCCAAATTTGCATGCACCCCAATGCCTCCTTGGAAGAAACATGGAGGAGGGGCTCATAAAAAAACTGTCCCATTACCAAGGAGGGGGTCTCCTAGACTTGTAATGTCCATACACTAAGTGTATTGGCTGACCAACATTTCTCCATGGGGGGGTAAATTAAAAAAAAAAAAATCATGACAAAATAGTGTTTACTGTTTTGAGCTAGGGTGATGCCCATGGAGGCCCTCCTCCATGTTTCTTCCAAGGGGGGATTGGGATGCCTGCAAATTTAGGTCAAGGCGGCCCTTACATTCAAGGCATAAGGAACCTGTATGGCAGAACCAACTGAAGATTGTGAAGTGGGTTTTCCTGTGGCCATCCAGTATCGGGGTTCAAAGGCTTATTGGGGTGTATATGACATGGTAGCAGGGCAGGCCTTGCATTCAATGGAACATTTTTTCAGAAAGCCCACCTGTACCTCTCGTGAAAGGGGCATTGGGGTGCGTTGTAATTCTTGGCAGCCCAGCCACTCACTGCATAGGCAATAACAGCATGGGAGACCCACTGTTTAATAATGGCCCTTTAAGAATATTAATGCCCCCTGATGCCCCTCTAAAAATAGGCTTTGTGACTTTAAGAGTACCTCCTTCATAAATGAAACAAGATGGGTCTGCTTATGTGTCACACACCACATGGCCAGCTAGGGGGGTTAAATGTTACAATGACATTTCCCAGTGAATGCATTTGTATTGGTTAAAAGCAATGTTACAGTTGAAAATACATCAAAAACACTGCGTGTGAACATAGCCCAAGTGGTGGAGGAACATTTCGGTCTGGGGTTAATTATTTTGACTTCTATACAAGTGCTTACCCTTGTAAGGATGTGCCTTAACATATTTCTCAGCAAAATCCATTTTGGTTTTGTTTTCGTATGTTTTTTGGTGCACCTGTAAAAATGGAGTGAAACTCTGACAAGATTGCTCACAGCTGTGACCTAGAAGTCAAAAATGCTTCCAGGGGTGATCCCCATGATGTCCCTGTGTCATTTGAGCAGTGTTTTCATCATTTTCAGATGTTTTTAGACCATAAAAGGACCCCCGAGGGGGATAGCAGTAAAAATACTTCTGTTTCCCATAGACTTACATTGGGCTCATTGCTTGAGTTGAGTACCCAAGTATCCCAATCTGCTCGACTCAAGCAACCAAGCATTTTAGTACTCGCTCATCACTAGTCATCGCTTAATTCTGTGAGCATGCAGCTTTTCTCTTCTTCTCTATACATTGCGTATTAGCATGCTATTGCAGAACCCCTAACTCTAATATTGTTTAGTGGTGCCCTCCATATTCAATTCTCTTAAAGGATATTCCAGGTTGGGACAATCGGGTCACCTGGCCACAGACCTCAAAAGACTGTCAGCTTTTTAAGCTTGGTGCCCGATAAATGCGGGTTGCCACTGATGGGTATAGCTGGCTCTGAAAGACCCAAAAGTCGCAGCAGCTCGAATTCCAGTGTGCCATTGAAGAGTGAGACTGTAATTTGCATCATCTTGAATATTTACTGGGACAGTTTTATATGTTATTGTCTGTTGGTCCAATAAACTATTGCCACACTGTTTTACCCTCACCCTGTGTTATCTGAGTAGTATTCTGCCCATGAGAAAGAAGTTTGGACATTAAGTGGGATGCATTCTAATACTGCAAATATTGGGTATCGGTCGATATTCGTGGTATCGGAATTCCGATACTGAGTTCTGATACTTTCTCAATATCAGATACCGGAATCGGAAGTTCCCATAATTCAATGAGCCAGGTTGATTTAATTCAGCCAATGAGGAATCCTAAGAAGTGTGGGCACATCCTGTTATGCATGTTAGGCATGTAAGTAAGGGCATGGCTATGATTGGCTGCTGAAATGATGTCATGATGCACTATAAAAGCCACTGCCGCCATTTTGGGTTCACTCTGCTGTGAATTCAGTTAGGGACAGGATGCTGTGTTCTGACTGAGGGATAGTTTGAGATAGCGATTTGCTTCATTGTGCTTTACCCAGGCTAATTTAGCAACCGCTGTGTGAGAACCTTGTTTTTGCCTTGCAGCGCTGTTCATGGCTGTCGGCAAGGTGTCTGTATGTGAGTGCAGCTCACTCTGTAGTCTGTTCTGCAGCCACAGCTGGTTGTAGACAGCTCAGTGTGTGTTACTGCCTCATACTGTTCCTTAGTTCTTTTTTCAATTAGTGCAGCTTGCTGCACATTTTTTCAGATTTATCCTATTAGTGGGTTTCCATCCATATCCTGCTAGATTGTGGAAAAACACTATATAGGATTACGTAGAGAAGCATTTTTTGACCTTGCAGGGCTGTCCACGGCTGTCTGCAAGGTCTGTGTGTGAATGCAGCTCACGCTGTAGACTGTTCTGCAGCCACAGCTGGTTGTAGTCAGCTCAGCATGCGTCACGGCCTCATAATGTTTCATTGTCCTTTCTTTCAATTAATGCTGCCTGCTGCACATTTTTTCAGATTTATCCTAGTAGTGGATTTCCGTCCGTATCCTGCTAGATTGTGGAAAAACACTATATAGGAGTACATAGAGGAGCTTTTTTTGATCTTGCAGCGCCGTTCACGGCAGTCTGCAAGGTCTCTGTGTGAGTTCAGCTCACGCTATACTCTGTTCTGCGAAAAAAAAAAAAAAAGTTAATAAAGTTCACCAAACACTCCACTTTACAGTTGTGTAGGCCACATTAGTTCATATTAAAGTGTAGTCTACACTTTATAAAATTAGTGTTTCTTATACCTGTTAGCAGTTGTTCAGGAATAAGTACTTTTCTGCCTATCTTTATCAGTCTACCAAGATGAAGATGGCAGGGAGTAACACATATGGTCGTGGGCGTGGAGTTTCTGCAGGGAGAGGATGTGGTGATTCTGTGCCTGCTGCGGGCATCGGTGACTCGTCATCATCCCCCAGTTTTAGCAGGGAACAGTCCTTCATGCACAGCTTTGTAGGAGCTCGCCGTACATCACTGCTGCGGGACGAACAAATTGAAGCTGTTGTCGGATGGATGGCAGCTAACACATCAACTTCAATTAGTGCCACATCCTCTCAGGCACAGAGCACTGATGTGCACCCATCTGTCTCTTCACTACCTGCCAAATTTCCCAGGCAGTCAGTCAGTCAGTCAGAGAGCCCTGCACAGGAGCCATCTCTACTTCTGTTCTCTGAATCTCTTGGCTTGGAAAGAGGGGGCCAACCAAGCAGCATTCGAGAAATTGAAGAAGAGGCAGTACGCAGTGATGCCGAACTGCTTTGTCTCTCTGAATCTGAAGAGGCGGGTGAGCCAGTGTCTCCGGTCAGCACACCTCAGTACACATTTGATGATGAGACTCAGGTGCCACTTTCTGGTGTGTACTGTGCTGCCGAGACTACCCAGGAGAAGCAGTTGTTGGAAGAGGGGAGTGTAGATGATGAGGTCCTTGACCCATTATGTCGTGAGGTACAGGAAGTTGGTGGGAGCAGCTCTGAGGAAGAGATTTCCCGAACGGCCCAAAAAGGAGGGAGAGAGAGGGGGAAGACTGCGTTGCCTGTAGCCACCACTTCGGCACCCATTAGGAGCATGCCTCTTCCAAAAGCCAAAATGGGCGCTCCCAAGACTTGCAGTGCCTGGTTCTTTTCTGACACAGTTGCAGATGACATTTGCTTTGTCACATGCAAGCTGTGTAATCAGAAAGTAAAAAGAGGGAAAAGTGTCAGCAACCTCAATACCACAAATATGTGGAAACATGTGCGGACCAAGCACGTGGTGGAGTTACAAAAACACACTGAAGACCTAGGCCAACCTACAGCGCCACCTCCCACCTCTTCAGCTCATGTTGTAGCCTCTTCCTCCAGCTCACACACTGTTGGTTCGGCTTCCTCACGGGATCACCATGCAAAACCTCTGGTACTGTTGTACAGAGACCCAGTGTAATTCCACCCACAGCACCACATTCCCTGTCATGCTCACATTCCCAACCCAGTCTACAGCCATCGGTAGCACAGGCATGGGAGAAAAGGCAGCCATTCTCGGCAAACCAACCCCAAACACAGGCTCTGAATGCTGGCATTGCAAGACTACTGTCACTTGAAATGCTGTCATTCAGGCTGGTGGAGACTGACACCTTCCGTAACTTGATGGCATTGGCAGTCCCACAATACAACATGACCAGCCGCTTTTATTTCAGCAGGCAAGCATGTGGAGGGAAACCTTAAACATGCGCTACTAAACGCTGTCAGTAGCAAGGTCCACCTCACCACCGATGTGTGGACCAGTCACCATGGATAGGGACGATACCTTTCCCTCACTGCCCATTGGGTAAATGTTGTGGAGTCGGGTACAGATCTTGAGAGTGGTGCTGTACATGTTCTGCCAACTCCAAGTATTGCAGGAATCCAGTCTGTACACATTGACTCCTTCTCATACTCCAGTTCCTCTGAATCAGCGTTGCAGGAGCCGTCACAGTCCACCTCCACATGGACCCATGAACGCATACCTGTTATGACCGATATGAGCACAGCCATGGCCAAACGTCCGCAGGCCGTATTGAAATTAATTTCTTTGGGGAATCGAAGCCACACAGCGCAGGAGCTCTGGAATGCCATCAAGCAGGAGAGCGACGGCTGGTTTGTGCCAGTGAATCTCCAGGACAATTAGGCCTCAGCCTCCACTCTGCTTCTCCTGCTCTCCCTGGGCTCCAACACCGACAGTTGCTGCTCGGAAGTGCCGTCTGCACAGTCAACAGTTGCTCTTCTCTTATAGGGGTTCAGTAACGTCAGCTGATCCCCTGCTGTGTGTGCAGCAATGATTCCACTCTGCTTCTCCTGCCTTCCCTGGGATTCAACACCGCCAGTTGCTGCTCGGAAGTGCCGTCTGCACAGTCAACACTTGCTGCCGTGTTATTGCGTTTCAGTAACATCAGCTGATCCCCTGCTGTGTATCTGGCAATGCCTCCACTCTGCTTCTCCTGCATTCCATGGGCTCCAACACCACCAGTTGCTGCTTGGAAGTGCTGTCTGTACAGTCAACAGTTGCTCCTCTGTTATAGGGGTTCAGTAATGTCAGCTGATCCCCTGCTGTGTATCCGGCAATTGCTCCTTCTACCTCCACACTCACACTACTTCAGATATTAAACTTGCTCCAATTAGGCTTCGGCCTACACCCTGATTGACCCTGGGCTCCAACACCGCCAGTTGCTGCTCGGAAGTGCCATCTGCACAGAGAAAAACACTAGCTCCTGTGTTAGTGGGGTTCAGTAACGCCAGCTGCTCCCTGCTGTGTGTGCGGTAATTTCTGCCATCAGTTTCTAGCATTGTCCCTGGGCTCCAACACCGCCAGTTGCTGCCCGGAAGTGCTGTCTGCACAGTCAACAGTTGCTCCTCTGTTATTGGGGTTCATTAACGCCAGCTGCTCCCCTGCTGTGTATGCGGCAATTTCTGCCATCAGTTTCTAGCATTGACCCTGGGCTCCAACACCGTCAGTTGCTGCCCGGAAGTGCTGTCTGCACATTCAAAACCTGCTCCAGTGTTATTGGGGTTCAGTAACGCCAGCTGCTCACCTGCTGTGTGTGCGGCAATTTCTCCTGCTTCCTCCACACTCACACAACTACAGATTTGAAACTTGCTCCAATTAGGCCTCGGTCTGCACTCTGTTTCTCCTGTAATCCCTGGGCTCCAACACCGCCAGTTGCTGCTCGGAAGTGCTGTCTGCACAGTCAACACTTGCTGCCGTGTTATTGGGGTTCAGTAATGTCAGCTGATCCCCTGCTGTGTATCCAGCAATTTCTCCTGCTCCCTCCACACTCACACTACTACAGAAATTGAAGGGAACCTGTCCCCCCCCAGGCCTTTGTAACTAAAAGAGCCACTTCTGCAGCACTAATGTTGCACAAGGAAAAGGTGGCTCTTAGTTATGCTCCTTGTACACGCTGAACTAAACACTTATAAAATGTGTCCCCTCATACCGTGAAAGTCCCGGATTCGGGACTTTCCTTCCTAATCAGATGCGGCACAGCTGTCATTCATACCCCCTTGGTGCCATGTGCCACCTCCTGAGCATTGTTTGAATCTGTCCCGGAGCCTGCGCTGTTATGTTATCCCTTGGCCATTCGCAGTTAGCGCTGCCCGTCTTCTGACATCATTTGATGTCAGGCTGACTGCGCCTGTGCGGCCGTGCTGCCCGAGATCACGCCCCACAGTGTCTTCTGATTTATTCACGCTGCGGGGCTGGGATTCCTGGGCATGCACAGTGCATATCTTCACCTCTCACTCATCTCCCTCTGCCTTCTTCAGACTGCGCAGTGTCAGCTGATCACTAATCGCCGTGGCATGTGCTTAGGGATCAGCTGACGCCGCACAGTCTGAAGAAGGCGGAAGGAGATGAGTGAGAGGCGAAGATATGCACCACTCATGCCCATGAATCCCAGCCCCGCAGTGTAAATAAATCAGAAAACACTGCGAGGCTGGATCTCGGGCAGCGCGGCCGCACAGGCGCAGTCAGCCTGACATCAAATGAAGTCAGAAGACGGGCAGCGTTAACTGCGCATGGCCAAAGGATAACATAACAGCGCAGGCTCTGTGACAGATTCAAACAACGCTCAGGAGGCTGTGCACGGCGCCAAGGGGCTATGATTGACAGCTGTGCGGTGTCTGATTTGAAAGGAAAGTCCCGCCTCTCGGACGGTTTCACGGTATGAGGAGGCATATTTTATAATTGTTAACTTCAGCATGTGCAAGGAGCATAAGTAAAAGAGCCACCTTTTCCTTGTGCAGCATTAGTTCTGCACAACGTGGCTCTTTTAGTTACAAACGCCTGGGGGGATAAAGGTTCCCTTTCAACTTGCTCCAGTTAGGCCTCAGCCTACACTCTGTTTCTCCTGTAAATCCTGGGCTCCAACACCACCAGTTGCTGCTCAGAAGTGTCTTTGGCACAGGTACTCCCTCCTGCCCAGCCTGGTTCCAGCACGCCAGCTGTTTCCGGGAAGTGTCTAGGTCACTTTGCCTCCAATACGTTGTCCTGTCGGGTTAGCCAACTCTATGGTGCCTGCAGTTTAGGTGCTTCCTATGTGGGCTGCGGGAACTGGCAATCAAGGCTGGTTCCGTAGTGCCAATAGGACAAGCTTTCCCTGTAGGACTGTGGGTTTTTGATAACTCCGGCAGGCTCAGGGCCTAGCTATTTTTTTTTCATGTGGACCTTCTGCTGCCTATCTGAGTTCCAGCACTATTAGCTGGTTCTTTGGAAGACAATCTTGAATAGGTCCCCCTGGTTCCAGTAGCTGGTTCCAGGCAGAGCCTTTGGCTTAGGTCCCTCCTTCTGGGTATCCGAGTTCCACCAACGTCTGGTGATCCTTGGTAGTGCTTTCTGGCACGGGTACCTCCTGCTTAGTAACCAGGTTCCAGTACCGTCAGCTGGTCCTCGGTAGTTCCATTGGCTCTTGTACCTTATGATACCCATCTGGGTTCCAGTACCGTCAGCTGGTTCTCGGCAGTGTCTTTTGCTCTTGTACCTTCTGCTCCCCATCCTAGTTCCAGTACCATCAGCTGATTCCAGGCAGAGCCTTTGGCTTAGGTATCTCCTTCTGGGTATATGAGTTCCACCAACGTCTGGTGGTCCTGGGTAGTGCTTTCTGGCACATGTATCTCCTGCTTAGTAACTGGGTTCCAGTACCGTCAGCTGGTCCAGGGTAGTTCCATTGGCTCTTGTACCTTCGGCTACCCATCCGGGTTCCAGTACCATCAGCTGGTTCTCAACAGTGTCTTTGGCCCTTGTACTTTCTGCTTCCCATCCTGGTTCCAGTACCGTCAGCTGGTTCCAGGCAGAGCCTTTGGCTTAGGTGCCTCCTTCTGGGTATCCGAGTTCCACCAACCTCTGGTGGTCCTTGGTAGTGCTTTCTGGCATGGGTACCTCCTGCTTAGTAACTGGGTTCCAGTACCGTCAGCTAGTCCTCAGTAGTTCCATTGGCTCTTCTACCTTCAGTTACCCATCCGGGTTCCAGTACCATCAGCTGGTTCTCGGCAGTGTCTTTGGCCCTTGTACCTTCTGCTCCCCATCCTGGTTCCAGTACTGTCAGCTGGTTCTCAGCAGTGTCTTTTGCTCTTGTTCCTTCTGCTCCCATCCTGGTTCCAGTACCGTCAGCTGGTTCCAGGCAGAGCCTTTGGCTTAGGTGCCTCCTTCTTGGTATCCGAGTTCCACCAACGTCTGGTGGTCATGGAAGTGCTTTCTGGCACGGGTACCTCCTGCTTAGTAACCGGGTTCCAGTACCGTCAGCTGGTCCTCAGTAGTTCCATTGGCTCTTGTACCTTTTGCTACCCATCCGGGTTCCAGTACCGTCAGCTGGTTCTCGGCAGTGTCTTTGGCTCTTGTACCTTCTGCTCCCCATCCGGGTTCCAGTACCATCAGCTGGTTCTCGGCAGTGTCTTTGGCTCTTGTACCTTCTGCTCCCCATCCGGGTTCCAGTACCGTCAGCTGGTTCTCGGCAGTGTCTTTGGCATGGGTACTCCCTCCTGCCCAGCCTGGTTCCAGCACGCCAGCTGTTTCCGGGTAGTGTCAATGTCACTTTGCCTCCAATACGTTGTCCTGTCGGGTTGCAGTCGGATTAGCCAACTCTATGGTGCCTGCAGTTTAGGTGCTTCCTATGTGGGCTGCGGGAACTGGCAATCAAGGCTGGTTCCATAGTGCCAATAGGACAAGCTCTCCCTGTAGGACTGTGGGTTTTTGGTAACTCCGGCAGGCTCTCAGCCTAGCAATTTATTTTTCATGTGGACCTTCTGCTACATATCTGAGTTCCAGCACCATTTGCTGGTTCTTTGGAAGACAATCTTGAATAGGTCCCCCCGGTGCCAGTACCGTCAGCTGGTTCCAGGCAGAGCCTTTGGCTTAGGTACCTTCTTCTGGGTATCTGAGTTCCACCAATGTCTGGTCGTTCTTGGTAGTGCTTTCTGGTACCTCCTGCTTAGTAACCATGTTCCAGTACCATCAGCTGGTCTTAGGTAGTTCCATTCGCTCTTGTACCTTCTGCTACCCATCCGGGTTCCAGTACCGTCAGCTGGTTCTCGGCAGTGTCTTTTGCTCTGTACCTTCTGCTCCCCTTCCTGGTTCCAGTACCGCCAGCTGGTTCCAGGTAGAGCCTTTGGCTTAGGTACATCCTTCTGGGTATCCGAGCTCCACCAACGTCTGGTGTTCCTTGGTAGTGCTTTCTTGCACGGGTACCTCCTGCTTAGTAACCGAGTTCCAGTACCGTCAGCTGGTCCTCGGTAGTTCCATTGGCTCTTGTACCTTCGGCTAACCATCTGGTTTCCAGTACCGTCAGCTTGTTCTCGGCAGTGTCCTTGGCTCTTGTACCTTCTGCTCTCCATCCTGGTTCCATTACCGTCAGCTGGTTCCGAGCAGAGCCTTTGGCTTAGGTGCCTCCTTCTGGGTATCTGAGTTTCATCAACGTCTGGTGGTCCTTGGTAGTGCTTTCTGGCACGGGTACCTCCTGCTTAGTACCCGGGTTCCAGTACCGTCAGCTGGTCCTCGGTTGTTCCATTGGCTCTTGTACCTTCAGGTAGCCATCCGGGTTCCAGTACCGTCAGCTGGTTCTCAGCAGTTCCTCAGCTTTCTTGTACCTTCTGCTACATTTCCAAATTCAAGCTTTTGGAAATGGTTTTTGCTAATCACTCTGGATCTCCCTGACGACGACCCTAAAAACGACGACCCTGAAGACCACCCCGAAGAAGATGACGACCCCGGAGACGACGACCCCGGAGATAACAACCCCTCAGACGACGACCCCTCAGACGATGACCCCTCAGACGACGACCCCTCAGACGATGACCTCTCTGAGATGATGACCCTTCAGACGACGACCCCGGAGATGACGACCCTGAAGACCACCCTGAAGAAGACGATGACCCTGGAGACGATGACCATGGAGACAACGACCTTGGAGACGACGACCCTGAAGACCAAGAAGCCGAAGAATAAGAAGCTGCAGAACAAAAAGCAGAAGAATGTTAAGCATAAGACTAAAAATCAGAGCAAAAGATATTATCTAAATTATAAGCAGAAGAAGACTAAGCAGTGTATGGGGGTGAGTCCATTCCTCCTCGTGGTGCCCCTGGAAAAAACCTGCTGCTGCATGCCAAACTGATCGTGGACAAATCCTGTTGTAACTCTTTTTGTGACAGGCAGAACGGAAGGTGTAATCTTCAAACTTTTATAGATCACTACAGGAATGCCTGTCACAAATAAGAATATGATGATGAAGTAGAATATGAAGAATGTAAAAAAAAGAATAATAGGAAGAAGGTGAAGAAGAAGGTGAATAAGGTGAAGGAGAAGTTGATGTAAAAGATGCTGCTGCTGAGGATGATGAAGGAGAAAGTGTGGGAGGAGTAAAAAAGAAGGTGCAGAGCATGGAGGTAGTGGAACATAAATATCTGACAAAATATAAAAAATCTTAACATAGTCAAAATCTTTGTAACTCCGAACGTCTTAAAAAAAAAAATAATTTCTGCTATTCCATTTGATTGGGCTAAACCTCATTGCCTTTAATGTCTCCGCCACCTCCCCCAATACATCCTACATTATTCTTAGTTGTTTTCCTTCATGTAGAATTAACCTACAAGGAAAGAAAGGGTTTATTTTAATTCTGATATTTTTGTCCCATTGACTTGCATTGATATCGGGTATCGGTATCGGTGATATCCGATATTTTTTGGATATTGGCCGATCCAATCCGATACCGATATTTCTGAATATCGGAAGGTATCGCTCAACACTTGTAGATTGTGAGCCCTCGCGGGCAGGGTCCTCATTCCTCCTGTACCAGTTATGACTTGTATTGCTTAAGATTATTGTACTTGTTTTCATTATGTATACCCCTCCTCACATGTAAAGCGCCATGGAATAAATGGCGCTATAACAATAAATAATAATAATAATAATAATAACACTAGTCGTCACATCTACTTTAAGAAAAGTTGTCCCCAAATGCTTTTACACATGTAAAATAACAATCAGAGCTCATCTTCCTCGGGTCCAGCACAAAGTAGATGGCACAAATCACTGAGCTTTGTGTTTGGCTGCAGTGATGATGGGCACTCAAGTAGTAACAAGTTATCTGTGTTTTATCGCTGCTGCCAAAAAATGTTTATCTTAATGAACAAACTAATGTCAATGTCTTTGTGATTCCATGACCTTATTTTGAGGGTGTGAAGGGTTGTGTGGTCTAAAAAAAAGTTTGCGCATTTTGTCCAGAAAAAAAATTACCAAAGGAGATGGCGACCCTGTATGCACAAACATGTAGCAGTAAAGTGTGGTATTTCTTGATTATACTGAGAGATATGACATGTGATGGGCATTTAGCCCATCCAATAAAACTTATTTGTATTTAACATTGATGGAAAGATAGATATAGACAGATTCACAGACAGACAGATTGATAATAGATATAATATATAATAGACAGATAGAAAATAGATAATAGATGATAGATATTAGATAATAGATAGATAAATAATGGATAATAGATACTAGACAGATAGATAATAGGCAAATAGATAGTTAATAGATAGATAATAGATAGATAGATAGATCCCTCATCCACAAAGCACTCCATGGCTCAGCACCACCCTACATCTCCTCCCTGGTCTCAGTCTACCACCCTACCCGTGCCCTCCGCTCCGCTAATGACCTCAGGTTAGCATCCTCAATAATCAGAACCTCCCACTCCCGTCTCCAAGACTTTACACGTGCTGCGCCGATTCTTTGGAATGCACTACCTAGGTTAATACGATTAATCCCCAATCCCCACAGTTTTAAGCGTACCCTAAAAACTCATTTGTTCAGACTGGCCTACCGCCTCAATGCATTAACCTAACGATCCCTGTGTGGCCTATTTATAAAAAAAAAAAAAAAAAAAAACTATCAGGTTCCTCGCATCATGTTCTCATTCACTTTATGCAGTTAATAGCCCTCTGTGTCTGTACTGCTACATACTTAGGCAGGTAACTGGTTCATGCAGCTTTACATGAACACCTGAGCCTTACACTATGGCCGGTCCGAATAACTAAAGAAATTGTTACCATCCACCTCTCGTGTCTCCCCTTTTCCTCATAGTCTGTAGCTTGCGAGCAGCAGGGCCCTCACTCCTCCTGGTATCTGTTGTGAACTGTGATTTCTGTTATGCTGTAATGTCTATTGTCTGTACAAGTCCCCTCTATAATTTGTAAAGCGCTGCAGAATATGTTGGCGCTATATAAATAAAAATTATTATTATAGATAGATAGATAGATGATAGATAGATAAAGCCAAAATATGGGAAGAAGCACTCCAAAAATTATTTAAGGAATAAGGTGGACTTGGGTGCACATGGTGTGGCGATGTTTTGGTTCCCAAAATCATTTATTATGCATGATAAAGGCTCTTGGGAGCCAAAATGTCACCACACCATGTGGACCCAATAAAGTCCACCTTACTCTTTAAGTAATTTGTGGAGTGCTGCTCCCCATTTTTTGTCTTTATATATTTGACAAGTATACAGGTTGTTTGCCGGGAGATCAGCCACCTATTTGGAAAGTGTGCTGTTCCATTATTTCTAAAATAGATAATAGATAGATACAGTACATAGATAGAAAGATAATAGTTAAATAACAGTTATTGTTCCCACAATAAAAGTAACACACTATGAAATTTTCCTACAGATAGCGAGATCTGCATGAAATGCCAAAATGACGAATGGCCAAATGAGAAGAGAGACCAGTGTCTGCCTAAAGTGATGGAATTCATCTCTTACCAGAATGACACAATGGCTTCTGTATTTTCCTGTATCTCGGTCTTCGGATGTCTTGTGACCGGCTTCACATTTGGGATATTTATTTCCTACCGGGACACTCCTATTGTTAGAGCCAATAACCGGAACCTGAGTTACCTCCTCCTGGTCTCCATCTTTCTCAGCTTTCTCTCTGTGTTTTTGTTCCTTGGTCGTCCCAATGATGTGACTTGTAGATTACGTGAAACCAGTTTTGGATTTTTCTTCTCAGTAGCCGTCTCTTCACTTCTCGCCAAGACTGTCATGGTTTGTGTTGCTTTTAAGTCCACCAAGCCTGGAAGCGCCTGGAGAAAATGGCTGAATGTGAAACTGCCCTATACCATAGTGTTGTTGTGTTCATTCCTTCAGGTTGTAATCTGTGTTTTGTGGTTGTCTATTTCTCCCCCATTCCAAGATCTGGACTCTGAGACTTATCCTGGGATTCTCATTATTCAGTGTAATGAAGGCTCAGATATCTGGTTCTACTCCATGTTGGGTTATCTGGGGCTCCTGGCAGCTATGAGCTTTGTTCTGGCTTTCATGGTGAGGACATTACCGGACAGTTTCAATGAGGCCAAGTACATCACCTTCAGCATGCTGGTGTTCCTCAGTGTCTGGATTTCCATGATCCCGGCTTATCTGAGCACCAGAGGGAAGAACATGGTGGCTGTGGAGATATTTGCAGTGATGGCTTCCAGTGCTGGACTTTTAGGTTGTGTGTTTTTCCCTAAATGTTTTATTATTTTGTTTAAATCTGGAATGAATAATAAAACGGAGCTGCTCAGAAAAAGAAAGGAATGACTGCACAATATTAGGAACCACTGATAATAGTGACTAATTCTGTACATTAGACCCATAGAAACCATTTTACAGTAAGATGTAAGATTCTCTATCAACCTGTGTATGAAATAAACATATAAAAATGTATTATCCCGTTATCTCCATTAATTGATGTATTTATCAGGACTTCCCATATTTGTATTAGAGTTTGGGAAATGTAGAAATTTCTCTGCGGTTTTGGTAAATTATCTGCTTCCTCCTCAAAGAGAATCTTTTTCCAGTTTCTCCATGTTAAACTGGACTCAACATGGAATAGCGGCAGCAGAGCTGAACACAACACAGCTTTTATCTTATAATTTCTCATCTCTATTGTGGAGATATGAGTTTAGAAATATAGGTTATAATTTATGAAGAGCACAAATGGGCATCACCAGAGCATTTCTCTGGGAGCGTGCAGGAAAAGAAGGAACATGTCTCTAGAATGTTAACGGAACATGCTTTCTCCTATGAGATGTAATGACAGATAGTCCTGCTGTCAACCCTGATCTCTGCCTAAAATCTACTGCAGAATGTGATGAGAAACATCTTTAGCTTTAATCTCTCATCAGTGAGTGTGGGAGAAGGAATTACAGCTGCACTGACAGTCCATTGAGGGGAGAGCTGCAACTGCAGAAGTGTTTGTAATCACAACCAGCCCAATTCTACTCCCTTTTCCCTCTCACTGACTGCTGTGAAATGAAAGTTAGAGGTGTTTGTAATGAGATTCAGATCTTTTTTATACTCCACAGTAGCTGCAGAGATCAGGGCGGAGAGCAGGGCTCCCTATCATTAGACCCTGCAGGAGAAGGCATGTTCTTCTGATGTTCTGCGGACATGTTCTTTTTTCCCCAGCATGTCAATCCTGCTTATGATTGCTCAGTGTCATACAGGGGAAAAAGTACAAACCCCCCTGTCACGATATGGTATGAAATATCATATAATTAGTTTCTCTTGTTAGCAGGCTGCGGGCTAAAAAGCCCCCCTTCCCTTTCACTCAGCCAAGAGCTGCCTTGCCAATGTACATGGGGGAAGAGCGTTTTATTGTCTAATGGAATTTTTACGACCAGGTTAGAATCTTCCTCCAGCAAGAACTGGATTCTAAGTCTCTAGAACACATGGAAGTTCTTTGTTTTGTTTTTGTAAGATATTACGCAAACCGTTTACGTTAAAAACACAAAAATATATATTCTTAACCTCCCTCGGTGGATCTACCCATCCCTCGAAACACAGGCTTCTAACTCCATCTAGTAAAGAAGTAGGGATTTCTCTGTAAATATGTATCCCAGATAGGACATATTTGATCTCATTAGAATGCCCACGTTAATCCGAGATGAATGCTGGGTTTGTTATGACTATGATATGTTTTGTAGCGGAGTTATAGAAATTAGATATAGGTTAGGGAAAAAGTTAGTTAACTGAAGAGGTAGGAGGGACGAGGTGATTAAACCCCTTTCTGGGATGTTACAGGCTCCAGCTATAACTGTCTGCCCAGATCCGCAGCTCAGACTTCTGACCTTTTTCCCTTGAGAGCCCGGAGCACGTCCATTGAACTGGGACGTAGGTTTGCCTGCAATGCAATGAACTGAGAACATGTGAGTGTTATCTTTTCTCCTGTAATCCCTGTATGTTTTAATTACCTTGTACATATTTGCAATTGTCTCATTTGTAACATCATTTGTAAAATATTTTGATAAAACACTGCCTGAAACTTTTGATGGGGTATATTATTTAATACTAGTTCGTTCTTCTGTTCTAAACCGTACCCTAAGTCTCGTGAAGGGAATTACGCTACTGTTATTTTTGGGTTAGCTTCGGACCCGTTTAATCGAAGCTGGTGGCAGCGATAGTGTGCAGACTTTTGGGTGATGCTGTAGCGACTGCGGCGTTGATAATTATTGTTCCTGCCTGAGTGGGAGTAGTTCATCGTGTCGCTGCAGCGTGCCCAATAGCCAGTACATAGCAGGCAGCCTGTCTGGCGACTAGTTACCCTGGGTGCAGTACCTAATCTGACCTGAGAGTAAGGGGGGCGCCAGAGAGCTGCAAGTGTTGAGTGGAATTGTAAGCGGGAAATACATAAATCCCTGCAGTTCGTGGTATATTGAAGAGCAGTGGGATACCTAAAACAAGCCCCTGCTGTAAACTAAGAGGTCAATAGCCTTACATAGTAACATAGTAACATAGTTAGTAAGGCCGAAAAAAGACATTTGTCCATCCAGTTCAGCCTATATTCCATCATAATAAATACCCAGATCTACGTCCTTCTACAGAACCTAATAATTGTATGATACAATATTGTTCTGCTCCAGGAAGACATCCAGGCCTCTCTTGAACCCCTCGACTGAGTTCGCCATCACCACCTCCTCAGGCAAGCAATTCCAGATTCTCACTGCCCTAACAGTAAAGAATCCTCTTCTATGTTGGTGGAAAAACCTTCTCTCCTCCAGATGCAAAGAATGCCCCCTTGTGCCCGTCACCTTCCTTGGTATAAACAGATCCTCAGCGAGATATTTGTATTGTCCCCTTATATACTTATACATGGTTATTAGATCGCCCCTCAGTCGTCTTTTTCCTAGACTAAATAATCCTAATTTCGCTAATCTATCTGGGTATTGTAGTTCTCCCATCCCCTTTATTAATTTTGTTGCCCTCCTTTGTACTCTCTCTAGTTCCATTATATCCTTCCTGAGCACCGGTGCCCAAAACTGGACACAGTACTCCATGTGCGGTCTAACTAGGGATTTGTACAGAGGCAGTATAATGCTCTCATCATGTGTATCCAGACCTCTTTTAATGCACCCCATGATCCTGTTTGCCTTGGCAGCTGCTGCCTGGCACTGGCTGCTCCAGGTAAGTTTATCATTAACTAGGATCCCCAAGTCCTTCTCCCTGTCAGATTTACCCAGTGGTTTCCCGTTCAGTGTGTAATGGTGATATTGATTCCCTCTTCCCATGTGTATAACCTTACATTTATCATTGTTAAACCTCATCTGCCACCTTTCAGCCCAAGTTTCCAACTTATCCAGATCCATCTGTAGCAGAATACTATCTTCTCTTGTATTAACTGCTTTACATAGTTTTGTATCATCTGCAAATATCGATATTTTACTGTGTAAACCTTCTACCAGATCATTAATGAATATGTTGAAGAGAACAGGTCCCAATACTGACCCCTGCGGTACCCCACTGGTCACAGCGACCCAGTTAGAGACTATACCATTTATAACCACCCTCTGCTTTCTATCACTAAGCCAGTTACTAACCCATTTACACACATTTTCCCCCAGACCAAGCATTCTCATTTTGTGTACCAACCTCTTGTGCGGCACGGTATCAAACGCTTTGGAAAAATCGAGATATACCACGTCCAATGACTCACCGTGGTCCAGTCTATAGCTTACCTCTTCATAAAAACTGATTAGATTGGTTTGACAGGAGCGATTTCTCATAAACCCATGCTGATATGGAGTTAAACAGTTATTCTCATTGAGATAATCCAGAATAACATCCCTCAGAAACCCTTCAAATATTTTACCAACAATAGAGGTTAGACTTACTGGCCTATAATTTCCAGGTTCACTTTTAGAGCCCTTTTTGAATATTGGCACCACATTTGCTATGCGCCAATCCTGCGGAACAGACCCTGTCTCTATAGAGTCCCTAAAAGTAAGAAATAATGGTTTATCTATTACATTACTTAGTTCTCTTAGTACTCGTGGGTGTATGCCATCCGGACCCGGAGATTTATCTATTTTAATCTTATTTAGCCGGTTTCGCACCTCTTCTTGGGTTAGATTGGTGACCCTTAATATAGGGTTTTCATTGTTTCTTGGGATTTCACCTAGCATTTCATTTTCCACCGTGAATACCGTGGAGAAGAAGGTGTTTAATATGTTGTGTGTGTTGTTTCATCACATTGTGGAGTGGAGGGATAACTAAGATAAGCCCCCCTGCACATGTGATAGCCATCTGTTGGCCTAAAGTCACCCCGACCCATGCCGTAGGGGTGACGGTCACGGTGTGAATCGCGACAAATTGGTGGCAAGGCGGTGGGATATTAGAGCATTAGTGATTTGGTTTGAGCAATTATTCCTCTCACTAAAAACTTGCAGAAAGTTCTTGCGAGGACTCTGCGCAAATAAGTTTGGAGAACGAACTCAGTGTTTATTAGTCTTGAGACAATTGTGTACTGGTAATTATCCCCTCCCTTTCTCCTCGTTTTTCTATCCTATCTTTTATTTGGCAACCATGGCTGCGAAAGGGGAAGCCTGGTACACCCAGCAGAAGAAGGACTTTCTTGCTGGGATATGCACGTGCCATGGCCTGAACCCCCAGGGTAAGACCAAGACTCAAATGGTCGCTGAACAGGTGCAATTTGAAGCAGACCAAGCCAGGCCACAGAGCCCAGAGGCCGCAGAAGCCAGCACAAGCGAACATGGTGCTGCAGCAGAGGTCCAACCACTGAATACGGGCCCTACTGGCAACCAGGGGGGTGCAGACCTCCTCCTGCAGCTGGCTCTGCAACAATGCGCCGCAGATGACCTAGAGGGACGTCAGCAGCTGATTCAGCAATACCATGAGCGAGCCGAGCGAGAGGCCCAGGCCCAGCGAGCCGAGCAGCAAGCGGAGCGGGAGTACCAGCTGCAGTTAGCCCAACTGCAAATGCAGGGTCTTCCCAGTCCAGCCGTGAGCCCAGCAGCGCTCATACACCGAAGCCCCGGCCCGAGCACTTTCCTGTGATGGAAAAGGCTGGTGACTTGGACACGTTTCTGCGGGCATTTGAGAAAGCCTGCAGACAGTACCGGCTGCCTACAGATGAATGGGCACGATACCTGACACCAGGGCTGAGAGGCAAAGCTCTGGAGGCGTCTGCTGCCCTCCCTCAAGAACAAGATGGTGACTATAAGGCCATCAAGCAGGCTCTGATAGCCAAGTACCAGCTTACACCCGAGGTGTACCGTAGAAAGTTCCGGACCCTCTAACGTGGCCCACACAACAGTTACAGTGATGTGGTGCATGGACTGGGGACCCACTTTGACCAGTGGACCCAAGGACTGTCAGTGACCACATTTGCACAGCTGCGAGACCTGATGATCAAAGACCAGTTCTTTCATCTTTGCCCAGCTGAGGTGCGACAGTTTGTGATGGACAGAGAACCCAAAGACGTGACGAAAGCAGCGCAGATTGCTGATGCTTATGAGGCCAACCGTAGATCGGAAGTGCGGAAGCCAGTCACCACCAGCTGGAGAGGGGGTAAGCCTGCAACCAACGCCAGTACCCCTGCCAGCCAACACAAAAAAGGTCCTGGCCCCGTGGCAGACAACACCAGACCTACCACCGAACCTCGCAAGTGTTACTTCTGCAATCAGACTGGTCATCTCAGTCCCTCCTGTCCAGACAAGCAGAAGAACACCCCAGCCAAGGCCCCAGGGCCTAATGCAGCAGTTCTTTTGGTGGGTGGTGTGGTTGGGAGGGTGTGTGACAACGTACAGCACGTCACGGTGGGAGGCCATGTGGCTACAGGTCTCAAGGACACCGGGGCTGAACGAACCCTCATCCGACCCCAACTGGCGGCCCCTAAAGAAATCATTCCGGGGAAAACCCTAAATGTCACTGGGATTGGGGGCATCAGCTGTCCCTTACCAATGGCCCGGGTTTATATTGATTGGGGTGCTGGGAGCGGGGTGAAGGAAGTGGGGCTGTCTGATAATTTGCCCACTGATGTTTTGTTGGGGACTGATTTGGGGAGGATGGTTGCATACTACGTCCCTGACACCCCTCCCCAATCTGCTAATAAGTGTAACGTTAACCCTGATGATGATGATGATGATGATGATGATGGGAAATCGCATGTGTTACCTGACCATGCCTTATCTTGTAATGATGCATCTAATAACCATTTTTTCCCTAGGATTGATGATGAAAATGTTGTACCTGTGCCAACTGAACCTGATAATGATTTTTCTGTGAAGGTTAATGTGTTCATAGGTACAGGCGTGCCCAACCACGTCGCTCTGCGGAGTGAGACGGCTGAGGAACCCCTAACAGGGGCAAGTGTCGGTGCTACAGGAAATGGGGAGATGCTTGGGAACCGTGAGGAAGGTGATGCCATGAAAGTGACCAGTGCCACCGAGGAAGGTAATTGGCCCAAAAGTAGCACTGCCCCTGGAGTGTTGGGGGTGGATGGGGAGGTAGAGCCCATAGCAGCGCCGGCTGATGGGCCTGTAGAAACCCCTGGGAAGACAGCCTACGTAGCTGCTGTCACCCGCAGTCAGAGTGCCTGAAACGCAGATAACTGTCTGCCTTCCGGAGCCTCCTCAGTCATCACTGTGACTGAACCAGAGGTGGACCCAGAGCAGGTCCAAGAGGGTTCCCGTGGGGAAGGGACCCTGACATCGCTTCTGGCTTCCCCTAGCCAGGAGTTTCAGGCCGCTCTGCACACAGATGCGAGCCTAGAGAGCTTGAGACAACTCATCGGGACGTGCTTCTCCAAGACTGATAAGGAGAGGGTGTTCTGGGAACGAGGAAGGTTGTACCGGGAGACAGTACCCGTAGAATCACAAAAGGAGTGGTTGAGGGAAAGACAGCTGGTCGTCCCGCAGCAATTCCAGGGTGAGTTGTTGCAGATTGCCCATGAGATCCCACTAGCTGGATACTTGGGGATTAGCAAAACTAAGGCCCGGCTGTCTCAACACTTCTATTGGCCTAAGATGGGGACAGATGTGTCAAACTACTGCCGCTCCTGCATCACTTGTCAAAGAGTGGGGAAGGCGGAGCCTGCTCTTAAGGCAACACTGATCCCTTTACCAGTGATAGAGGAGCCTTTCCAAAGAATCGCGGTGGACATTGTGGGCCCGCTGGCCGTCCCCAGCAGCTCTCGAAAGCGATATATCCTTACTGTGGTAGACTACGCTACCCGGTACCCAGAGGCAGTAGCTCTGTCCTCAACTAGGGCAGATAAGGTGGCGGATGCCCTGTTGGCCATCTTTTCACGTGTAGGATTTCCCAGGGAAATGCTTACTGATCAAGGGACCCAATTTATGTCTCGCCTAATGGAGGCTCTCTGTAAGAGGATGTAGGTGAAGCACCTGGTATCGAGTGCGTATCACCCACAGACCAATGGCTTGTGTGAACGCTTTAATGGTACCCTCAAACAAATGCTACGCATGCTGGTTGAGACACAAGGGCGCGACTGGGAGCGGTACCTCCCACACCTGCTGTTCTCTTACCGAGAGGTTCCGCAGGCCTCGACGGGGTTCTTCCCCTTCGAGCTCCTGTACGGCAGGCGAGTCCGTGGACCCCTTGGGTTGGTAAGAGAATCCTGGGAAGAGGAGCCGAACCCTTCTGAAGTGTCCATAGTGGAGTATGTCATGCGCTTTCGTGACAAGATGCAGACCTTGACACAGTTGGTGCATGACAACATGATGCAGGCTCAGGCTGACCAGAAGCACTGGTACCACCAGAACGCCCGGGAGTGGACCTACCACGTTGGTCAAAAGGTGTGGGTGCTGGTCCCCGTACCAACGGAAAAGCTTCAGGCAGCCTGGGAGGGCCCGTACGTCGTCCACCAACAGCTCAACCGGGTCACCTACGTGGTCACGCTTGACCACGCTCGGGGTAGGCGAAAGGCCTTTCACGTCAACATGATGAAGGCTCATTACGAACGTGAACCTTTCGTCCTACCGGTCTGCAGCGTGCCCGAAGACGGGGAGGAAGACAACCTCCTGGACATGCTGGCCCAAGCCAAGGCCAATGGGTCCATCGAGGACGTGGAGGTAAGCACCTCGTTAACTGAACCCCAGTGGTTGCAGTTGCAAACCACACTGGAACCCTTCCGGGTCGTGTTCTCAAACCGACCTGGGAGGACTAAGTTAGCAGTCCACGAGGTGGACACCGGGAATCACTCCCCACAACGGCGAACACCCTATCGAATCTCTGACCAGGTGCAGCAGATTATGCACCAAGAGATCGATGAGATGTTACAGCTGGGCATCACCTGTAGTTTTCGTGCCAAAGAAGGACCGGACCACCCGGTTCTGCGTGGACTACAGGGGGCTCAACGCCATCACAGCCTCTGACGCGCACCCAATGCCGCGCATCGAGGAGCTGCTGGATAGGTTAGCTGGCGCAAATTACCTAACAATAATGGATCTGAGTAGAGGATAATGGCAGATTCCCCTGAGCCCCGAGGCGCAGGAGAAGTCCGCCTTTATCACACCCTTCGGACTGTACGAGTCCACGGTCATGCCCTTCGGCATGAAGAATGCCCCTGCCACTTTCCAGCGGATAATCAACCTCCTGCTTCAGGGACTGGAGAAGTATGCCGTGGCGTACTTGGATGACACTGCCATCTTCAGTTCCTCCTTGGAGGAACACCTGCAGCATCTCGAGGAGGTGCTCAGGCGAATTCACCAAGCAGGACTGACTATCAAGCCGGGAAAGTGCCAGATGGGCATGAGGGAGGTCCACTACCTGGAGCACCGGATAGGCGGAAACACCCTAAAGCCAGAGCCTGAGAAAGTGGGCGCGATCGTGAACTGGCCCACTCCCGTGACCAAGAAACAGGTGATGTCCTTCCTGGGCACTGCAGGGTACTATAGGCGCTTCGTACAGCACTATAGTAGCCTGGCAAAACCTTTGACGGACCTCACCAGGAAGAAGCTACCCCACATCGTCAACTGGACAGATGGCTGTGAGGGGGCCTTCCAGGCGTTGACAACCGCACTGCGCAACGCCCCTGTGTTGAAATCAGTCGACAGCAGTCGACCGTTCTTGGTGCAGACCGACGCCAGCGAGTTTGGCCTTGGTGCTGTGCTCAGCCAGGTTGACTCGGAGGACCAAGAGCACCCGGTGTTATACCTGAGCCGGAAACTTTTGCCGAGGGAAGTGGCCTACTCCACCATCGAGAAGGAGTGCCTGGCCATAGTCTGGGCCCTGCAGCGCTTGCAGCCCTACTTGTACGGTTGCCCCTTCACTGTGGTGACCAACCACAACCATCTGCGCTGGCTAAACGCCATGTGTGGAACCAATGGCAGGTTGCTACGTTGGAGCCTTGCCCTTCAGCAGTTTGACTTCACCATTGAACACAAAATGGGCAAAGGGCATGGGAATGCAGATGGACTGTCCCGCCAGGGTGAACACACTGAGGTGCGCATGGAGGCATACCGTGGGGTTCTACCTCCCTAGCGCACATCAAAAGGGGGAGGTGTCACGATATGGTATGAAATATCATATAATTAGTTTATAAATACTGCCTCTGTACAAATCCCTAGTTAGACCGCACATGGAGTACTGTGTCCAGTTTTGGGCACCGGTGCTCAGGAAGGATATAATGGAACTAGAGAGAGTACAAAGGAGGGCAACAAAATTAATAAAGGGGATGGGAGAACTACAATACCCAGATAGATTAGCGAAATTAGGATTATTTAGTCTAGAAAAAAGACGACTGAGGGGCGATCTAATAACCATGTATAAGTATATAAGGGGACAATACAAATATCTCGCTGAGGATCTGTTTATACCAAGGAAGGTGACGGGCACAAGGGGGCATTCTTTGCGTCTGGAGGAGAGAAGGTTTTTCCACCAACATAGAAGAGGATTCTTTACTGTTAGGGCAGTGAGAATCTGGAATTGCTTGCCTGAGGAGGTGGTGATGGCGAACTCAGTCGAGGGGTTCAAGAGAGGCCTGGATGTCTTCCTGGAGCAGAACAATATTGTATCATACAATTATTAGGTTCTGTAGAAGGACGTAGATCTGGGTATTTATTATGATGGAATATAGGCTGAACTGGATGGACAAATGTCTTTTTTCGGCCTTACTTACTAACTATGTTACTATGTTACTATGTTAGTTTCTCTTGTTAGCAGGCTGTGGGCTAAAAAGCCCCCCTTCCCTTTCACTCAGCCAAGAGCTGCCTTGCCAATGTACAAGTAGGAAGAGCGTTTTATTGCCTAAAGGAATTTTTACGACCAGGTTAGAATCTTCCTCCAGCAAGAACTGGATTCTAAGTCTCTAGAACACATGGAAGTTCTTTGTTTTGTTTTTGTAAGATATTACGCAAACCGTTTACGTTAAGAACATGAAAATATATATTCTTAACCTCCCTCGGTGGATCTACCCATCCCTCGAAACACGGGCTTCTAACTCCATCTAGTAAAGAAGTAGGGACTTCTCTGTAAATATGTATCCCAGATAGGATATATTTGATCTCATTAGAATGCCCACGTTAATCTGAGATGAATGCTGGGTTTGTTATGATTATGACTATGACATGTTTTGTAGCGGAGTTATAGAAATTAGATATAGGTTAGGGAAAAAGTTAGTTAACTGAAGAGGTAGAAGGGACGAGGTGATCCAACCCCTTTCTGGGATGTTACAGGCTCCAGCTATAACTGTCTGCCCAGATCCCCAGCTCAGACTTCTGACCTTTTTCCCTGGAGAGCCCTGAGGATGTCCAATGAACTGGGACGTATGGTTGCCTGCAATGCAATGAACTGAGAACATGTGAGTGTTATCTTTTCTCCTGTAATCCCTTTATGTTATAATTACCTTGTACATATTTGCAATTGTCTCATTTGTAACATCATTTGTAAAATATTTTGATAAAACACTGCCTGAAACTTTTGATGGGGTATATTATTTAATACTAGTTTGTTCTCCTGTTCTGAACCGTACCCTAAGTCTCCTGAAGGGAATTACGCTACTGTTGTTTTTTTGTTAGCTTCGGACCCATTTAATCGAAGCTGGTGGCAGCGATAGTGTGCAGACTTTTGGGTGATGCTGTAGCGACTGCGGCGTTGATAATTATTGTTCCTGCCTGAGTGGGAGTAGTTCATCGTGTCGCTGCAGCGTGCCCAATAGCCAGTACATAGCAGGCAGCCTGTCTGGCGACTAATTACCCTGGGTGCAGTACCTAATCTGACCTGAGAGTAAGGGGGGCGCCAGAGAGCTGCAAGTGTTATACATAAATCCCTGCAGTTTGTGGTATATTGAAGAGCAGTGGGATACCTAAAATAAGCCCCTGCTATAAACTAAGAGGTCAATAGCCTTGTGTGTGTTATTTCATCACATTGTGGAGTGGAGGGATAACTAAGATAAGCCCCCCTGCACATGTGATAGCCGTCTGTTGGCCTAAAGTCACCCCGACCCGTGCCATAGGGGTGACAGTCATGGTCAGGGATTCCTGACACCCCCAGAGGGGAATCTCTGCTAATGCTCCATTGGGCTTATAATAAATGATAGCCTAAACTTCACAACCTACTGTCTACGTAATGGGGAGGAGAAATTAAAGAAGTTGTCCACTACAATAATTTTTTTTTTCATAAATCTTGCTATTATGTGCCACTGAAAACATCCCCTGTGTTTATTTTAGCAATATTACCTTTTATCTTACTGTAGCTGACAGGGCCGGACTGAGCATCGGCACTTCTGGCAAATGCCAGAAGGGCCGGTGCCTGTAGTGGGCTGCATTGTCAGCTGCGTTGTTAGTGCTGGTTTAATCGGGATACCCACACTGTGCTAAAGCCTGTATACCTGCCTTAGTTATTATATTCTTTTGCCCCACTTCTGTCTTATCTGCATCCGCCTCTTCTCAGTGTGTGTTATTTTGGTGATTCACTTCCGCCCCTCCCCCCTGCCCCACTTCTGTCCTGCACAGTGTACTCGCTCTCCACACTTCTGATCTGCAATCACAGCATGACATCATTTTCTCCAGCATGAGCGGTTTATTCAAACCAGGCTTGCTGAGTCTGACAGGTCCTGCATCTTCAGCAGCAGCAGATGGACGCCTGTCTCCCCTGACCTGTGAGTGCTTGAGACTAGGGTTGAGCGAAACGGATCGGTCATTTTCATAAGTCGCCGACTTTTGGCAAAGTCGGGTTTCATATGACGCGTTCAGCGCCATTTCTCAGCCAATGAAGGTGGACGCAGAGTGTGGGCAGCGTGATGACATAGGTCCTGGTCCCCACCATCTTAGAGAAGGGCATGGCAGTGATTGGCTTGCTTTCAGCAGCATCACAGGGGCTATAAAGGGGCGTGCACGCCGACCGCCATATTACTGCTGCTGATCTGAGCATAGGGAGAGGTTGTTGCCGCTTCGTCAGAAGCAGGGATAGCGTTAGGCAGGGTCCATTAACCCCCAAACCACTTGTGCTGTAGCGATTTCCACTGTCCAACACCATCTTTTCTTTGCAGGGACAGTGGAGGCTAGATTTTTCTTCATCAGCTCTGTAGCTTATTGGGCTGCCCTAGAAGGCTCCCTGATAGCTGCATTGCTGTTTGAAAAAAGCAGTTGGTTTGCACAGCGGCGTACAAAGCACAAATCCTGTTGCTCCTTCCTTTCTGCACAGCTATCTTGTTTGTTCACACTTTTGACTTTTGTGTGCAGCAGTCCTTTTTTATTGCTGCCTGCCATACTTTTCTGAGATTACTGTAGGGAGATAGTAATTGTAGTACAGTCCCTTTTTTTTTTTTATATACATCTTCAAGCCACTTTCTGCCACAGAAACTGTACTGTAATACAGTGGGCCTGATTTATTCACTGGTCTCCCATATAAAAAAAAGAGGTGGAGATTAATATTGGCAAATCTGCATCTGTGCCAGTCCTGTCTGTGGTATCTGTCACTCATTTTCTGCCACAGAAACTATACTGTAATACAGTGGGCCTCATTTATTCACTAGTCTCTCCCATATAAAAAAGGGGAGATTAATATTGGCAAATCTGTGCATCTGTGCCTGTCCAGTCTGTGGTATCTGTCTGTCATTTTCTGCCACAGAAACAATACTGTAAAACAGTGGGCCAGATTTATTCACTAGTCTCCCATAAAAAAAGGAGGAGATTAATATTGGCAAATCTGTGCATCTGTGCCAGTCCAGTCTGTGTTACCTGTCAGTCATTTTCTGCCACAGAAATTATACTGTAAAACAGTGGGCCAGATTTATTCACTAGTCTTTCATATAAAAACAAAAAAGGGAGATTAATATTGGCAAATCTGTGCCAGGGGAGATTTTTATTTCCAGTGTGTGCATCTGCGTCAGTCCTGTTAGTGGCATATCTGTCATCCACTGTCTGCCACTGAAACTGTGTACTGTAATACAGTGGGCCTGATTTTCCCTGCAGTCTCACACACCTTTAAAGAGAGATTTAAATTCACAACAAGTTTACGTACACCTTGAAACTGGTTTTACAGTACCAAATACCGTTTGTTAGTTTGGTTACATATTTCCAAGAAAGAGAAAGTCTGGTGGAAGAGGTCGTGGCCATGGGCGGTCATTGCCAGCTGGTAATGATGGTAGTGGTGGTGGAGCATCAGGTGGTCGTGGGAAAAGCAATATAGCAACTAAATCTCGAGTTGTTCAGCCACCGTCATCGTCTGGCTACACAAGGCCTCGAACGCTCCCTTTTCTGGGAGTAGGAAAACCGCTTTTAAAGCCGGAGCAGCAGGAACAAGTTTTGGCTTTCCTTGCTGACTCTGCCTCTAGCTCTTTTGCCTCCTCTTCGGAAAGTGCAAAATGTAAAAGCAGCATGTCGTCAGTGGATGTTCCCGGTCAGGGACAAGTCGCTTCCTTGCGTTCTTCACCCAGAACCAAGATCAAAATGATCAGTGCAAAGTCATCTGTAAGAAATGCTCAAGGACCTTCAGCAAAGGTCAGAATGTTAAAGATCTAAATACAAGTTGCATGCGTAGACATGTAACCACCATGCACTTGCAAGCCCTCTCACATTGAAGCTAGTCAGCAACGCTACATCCCTTCCCTCACTGTAAGCCCACCATTTACCACACCACCTGCAGCAAATGTGGAGGTTTTGTTGCAAGGCCAAAGCAGTCAGGGAATCACCAGGTTCTTGGTAGGAAACACTGTATGTAGGCCAACAGCAAATATACCATCACCAACCCTCTCTCAGTCTGCCATGTCCACCGGCACCCCCCGCTAGTTCCACCATATGCAGCTCTCCAGTCCAGCTCACCCTACAAGAGATTCTCGTTAGGTAAAGGTAGTACTCATCCTCTCATCCACATACACAGGGTTTGAACGCCCACATTGCTAGACTAATCTCATTAGAGAGGATGCCCTACCGGTTAGTTGAAAGCGAAGCTTTCAAAACCCTGATGGACTACGCTGTACCACACTACGAGCTACCCAGTCGACACTTCTTTTCGAGAAAAGTTATCCCAGCCCTCCACCAGCATGTAAAAGACTGCATTGTCCATGCACTCAGGCAATCTGTGAGTAGAAAGGTGCACCTGACAACAGATGCATAGACCAGTAGGCACGGCCAGGGGTGTTACGTGTCCATCACGGCACACTGGGTTAATGTGGTGGATGCAGGGTCCAAAGGGGACAGCAATATTGGGACAGTTCTGCCTAGCCCACGGTCTAGGAAACAGTTGGCTGTAGGCGTTCGCCCCCCCTCCTCCTCGTTCTCCAGCAGAAGCTAGAGCTCGTCCACAGACCGCAGTCGCACGACCACTCCATCCGCAGCTGCCACTGTTGCACACGAGGTCTCCCATTATGGAACAGCTAGTGGCAAGCGTCAGCAGACTGTATTGGCAATGAAGTGTTTGGGCGACAACAGACACACCGCGGAAGTTCTGTCTGAGTTCTTGCAGCAAGAAACTCAGTCATGGCTGGGCAGTGTACATCTTGAGGCAGGCAAGGTAGTGAGTGATAACGGAAGGAATTTTATGGCTGCCATAGCCCTTTCACAACTGAAACACATTCCTTGCGTGGCTCACACCTTAACTTGGTGGTGCAGTGCTTCTTGAAAAGTTATCTGGGGTTACCCGACCTGCTCCTGAAGGTGCGAAGACTTTACTCGCACATCCGCCGTTCGTCCGTACACTCCAGCCGTATGAAGAACCATCAGCGATCTTTGAACCTTCCCCAGCATCGCCTAATCATCGAAGTTGCAACAAGGTGGAACTCCACACTGCACATGCTTCAGAGACTGTGCGAACAGAGGCGTGCTGTTATGTATTTGTTAGAAGATACACATACACGGGCAGGCAGTTGGATGGCAGACATGGAGTTGTCAGGTGTGCAGTGGTCGAAGCTACAAGACCTTTGTCAAGTCCTTCAGTGTTTTGAGGCATGCACACGGCTGGTTAGTGCAGACAATGCCATAATAAGCATGAGCATCCCCCTAATGCGTCTGCTGATGCAAAGTTTGATGCACATAAAGGAGCAGGCGTCTGCAGCCGAGGACGAGGGAAGCCATGATGACAGTCAGCCATTGTCTGGTCAGGGAAGTCTACTGGACGAGGTGGCAGGCGAAGAGGAGGAGGACGAGGAGGATGATAGGGATGAATATTGTTTGTATGAGGAAGCTTCTCAGGGGGCAATAGAAACTGGTGGCGTTGCAAGGCCGGGTTCAGGGTTTTTGAGGGAGGCAAGTGACGTTGATTTGCCCGAAAGTGCTCCTCAACCCAGAACAATTGAATTGACAACTGGAACATTGGCCCACATGGCGGATTATGCCTTGCGTATCCTAAAAAGGGACCCCCGCCTTATAAAAATGATGACCGATGACGCTTACTGGTTGGCCTGCCTCCTGGATCCACGCTATAATGGGAAACTGCAAAACATCATGCCACATGAGAACCTTGAACAAATATTGGCAACCAAACAAGCAACTCTTGTTGACCGTTTGATTCAGGCATTCCCAGCACACATTGCCGGTGCTGGTTTTCACACAAGCTGCAGGGGGCAACAGGGCAGAGGTGTTAGAGGTGCACAAATCAGAAGTGGCGTTGGACAGAGGGGTTTTCTGACCAGGTTGTGGAGTGATTTTGCAATGACCACAGACAGGACAGGTACTGCAGCATCAATTCAAAGTGACAGGAGACAACATTTGTCGAGTATGGTTACTAACTATTTTTCCTCCCCTATCGATGTTCTCCCTCACCCGTCATTCCCATTTGATTACTGGGCATCCAAAATATACACCTGGCCTGAATTGGCCGAATATGCATTGCAGGAGCTCGCTTGCCCAGCTGCTAGTGTGCTATCAGAAAGAGTATTCAGTGCTGCTGGTTCAATACTGACCGAAAAAAGGACTCGTCTGGCTACCCAAAATGTTGATGATCTAACCTTCATTAAAATGAACCACTCATGGATTTCTAATTATTTTGCGCCACCTTTCCCGGCTGACTCCTAGCTTTCCTTTAAAAAGGTCTTGCTTTTGGACTGGTCTTACTGAGTGTTCCAATTTCTCCATTAGCAACTGCTGTATGTCCAGCATATGACACGTTTACACCTCCCTAAATGGACTGACTCCCCCCACGGGGCCGTGGTCTCGCCACTTTGCGAAAGCACCCGTGAGAGTGCAGTTTGTCTGAAGAGGTGGGTGTGCCCACTTTTGGTCGACGGCACTGGCTCCGTGTCCCTCATAAGTACAATGAAGTGTCTCTGGCGGTGGTGGAGCGCACCCAACGTCAGACACACCGTTGTAACATGAGGGGCCTTGGGCCAGTACCGCGGGGCGCGAGAGAGTGCCCTCCACCCCCAGCTCAAACTGTTCTCTACCACTTGCAAAATTATCTGTCACTGCTCCACCGCTGTTTAGTCTATGCGGCGAAATCCTTCAATGCCTGGCACTGACAATACCAATTTGTTGAGATGTATAATGCTACTTAAAATATTCAGTGGCCATGTCCTATATTTACACCAGTAAATACTTTGCGGCAAATAACAATGTCTGAAAGTCAGCAGAGGAGCCCACCCCTGTACCTAAGTATGCCACCCTTTTTTTGTTTTGTTTTGTTTTTTTGTGAGACGTTAACATCTTTGTACTATTTTGGAATACTAACTGTGTCAGACACGCCTTCCAATAGTCCTCCGCTGACCACACCAATGCTGCCTGTGTACCCCTGCAAGATAATTGAAACTGCATTGAGCCTACTTTTTTATGTTAGGCCTACTAAGTCTGACTGCGGTCCCTCCTTCCAATAGTCCTCCACTGACCACATCAATGCTGCCTGTGTACCCCTGGAACCTATTTAAAAGTGCATAGAGCCAACTTTTTTATGTTAGGCCT
Source organism: Ranitomeya imitator (assembly GCF_032444005.1). Lineage (NCBI taxonomy): Eukaryota > Metazoa > Chordata > Amphibia > Anura > Dendrobatidae > Ranitomeya > Ranitomeya imitator. The sequence goes on along the minus strand of NC_091282.1, from coordinate 1,222,994,581 downwards.
ACTAAGTCTGTCTGCGGTCCCTCCTTCCAATAGTCCTCCACTGACCACACCAATGCTGCCTGTGTACCCCTGGAACCTATTTAAAAGTGCATAGAGCCTACTTTTTTATGTTAGGCCTACTAAGTCTGTCTGCGGTCCCTCCTTCCAATAGTCCTCCACTGACCACACCAATGCTGCCTGTGTACCCCTGCAAGATAATTGAAACTGCATTGAGCCTACTGTTTTTATGTTAGGCCTACTAAGTCTGTCTGCGGTCCCTCCTTCCAATAGTCCTCCGCTGACCACACCAATGCTGACTGTGTACCTCTGGAACCTATTTAAAAGTGCATAGAGACACCTTTTTTATTTTAGGCCTACTAAGCCTCTCTGCGGTCCCTGCTTCCAATGGTCTTCCACTGACCACACCAATGCTGCCTGTGTACCCCTGGAACCTATTTAAAAGTGCATAGAGCATACTTTTTTATGTTAGGCCTACTAAGTCTGTCTGCGGTCCCTCCTTCCAATAGTCCTACACTGACCACACCAATGCTACCTGTGTACCCATGTAACCTTTTTTAAACCTGCATTGAGCCAACTTTGTGGTGTAAGGCTTACTAGCAGTGTCTGTCTGTGCCACTCAATACAGCTGTCCTCTTAAAAAAATGACCTGCAATTGTCAGGTTTTCAGCCTATCGGAATTTTAATAATGCAGTGGGGCTACTAGTTTGGTTGGGGCCTACTAACAGAGTCTGCCGCTCCAAGGTGTTCTCCAGGTTGCCTTTCCTGACCTTCTATCTTCAGGCTCTTGTTAAATAGTTGTTAAATGGAACAAATGCAGTGGGGCTCCAAGTTTGGTTGGGGCCTACTAACAGTGTCTGCCGCTCCAAGGTGTTCTCCTGGTTGCCTATCCTGAGCTTCCATTTCAGGCTCTTGTTAAATAGTTGTTAAATGGAACAAATGCAGTGGGGCAACTAGTTTGGTTGGAGCCTAATAATGGTGTCACCCGCTCCTTACTGTTCTCCTGGTTTCCTGTCCTGAACTTCGATCTTCAGGCTCTCGTTAAGTACTTGTTAATATTACACTGCATTTGGCCTACTAGCTGGGTTGGGGCCTACTAACGGTGTCTGCCACTCCTTGCTGTTGTCCTGGTTTCTTGTCCTGAACTTTGATCTTCAGGCTCTCATTAAGTACTTGATAATATTACACTGCATTTGGCCTACTAGTTGGGTTGGGGCCTACTAACGGTGTCTGCCGCTCCTTGCTGTTCTCCTGGTTTCCTGTCCTGAACTTCCATTTTCAGGCTCTCGTTAAGTACTTGTTAATATTACACTGCATTTGGCCTACTAGTTGGGTTGGGGCCTACTAACGATGTCTGCCGCTCCTTGCTGTTCTCCTGGCTTCCTGTCCTGAACTTCGATCTTCAGGCTCTCGTCAAGTATTTGTTAATATTACACTGCATTTGGCCTACTAGTAGGGTTGGGGCCTACTAACGGTGTCAGCCGCTCCTTGCTGTTCTCCTGGTTTCCTGTCCTGAACTTCCATTTTCATGCTCTCGTTAAGTAGTTGTTAATATTACACTGCATTTGGCCTACTAGTTGGGTTGGGGCCTACTAATGGTGTCTGCCGCTCCTTGCTGTTCTCCTGGTTTCCTGTCCTGAACTTCCATTTTCAGGCTCTCGTTAAGTAGTTGTTAATATTACACTGCATTTGGCCTACTAGTTGGCTTGGGGCCTACTAACGGTGTCTGGCGCTCCTTGCTGTTCTCCTGGTTTCCTGTCCTGAACTTTGATCTTCAGGCTCTCATTAAGTACTTGTTTATATTGCACTGCATTTGGCCTACTAGTTGGGTTGGGGCCTACTAACGGTGTCTGCCGCTCCTTGCTGTTCTCCTCCACTGAACAAAGCAGTGCCGCCTGTTTACTGCTGTTACCAATTTTGAACTGCATTTAAACTACTTACTGATTTGGGCCTACTCACTGTGTCAGCCTCATATTACAGTTGTCCTCCACTGAACAAAGCAATGCCGCCTGTTTAGTCCTGTTACGAATTTTGAACTGCTTTTAGCCTACTTTTTTGTTTGGGACTATATCTGTGTTTCCTCCTCATCCTGCCCATTGCCCAGCCAGTGCTAGATGACTCTGCTGGTACTTTGACCCAGACTGCTACAATCCCCTTGCACGCTACACAGCCAAATTCTGACCGTGCTGAAAGTGAGGTTCCACTTCCCGCATACTATACCACCTTACATGGGGACAAAGAGGAAGGTGCTGATGAAAGTGCAGGTTCCTTCATCAGGTGGGGGGGAATACTCGTTGGCGACGTCACTGGCACAGGGCCCCTCATAGTACGCAAAAGTGTTGCTGCCGGTGGGAAGTGCCCCCGCCGTGCAAACACACCTCCGTACTTTGAGGGGCCCTGTGCCAGTGCCAATGCAAACGAGTGGGCCCCCCCTGCTTGCTCAGGATCACAGCACTTGCAAAGTTGAAATACTTTCCTCTCCCTGCTCCACTGCCGTGACGTGGTCCACATTTCCTGGGCCCACTAAATACTTGACCCAGCCATACCCCCTACAACTTTAGCCAAATGACCCCCAATGTCCAATGCCTAACTATTATTATAAGGTAAATTAAGATTGACAAGCTTCAGTACCAAGAATGGATGTTTTTGCCATTAAAATGGGCACTGTAGGTGTTTTCCTGGCCTCCACTCACTGCCAACTACGCTTCCCCATTGACTTGCATTGGGTTTTGTGTTTCGGTCGACCCCCGACTTTTCGCGATAATCGGCCGATTTCACTGGACTCGACTTTTGAGATAGTCGGGTTTCGTGAAACCCGACTCGAACCTAAAAAACTAAAAGTCGCTCAACCCTAGTGTGCAGCAATAACTTAAGTCTGCTCCTCCTGCTTTCACTGGGCTCCAACACCGCCAGTTGATGCCCGGAAGTGCTGTCCGCACAGTCAACAGTTGCTCCTCTGTTATTGGGGTTCAGTAACGCCAGCTGTTCCCCTGCTGTGTGTGCAGCAAATTCTCCTGCTCCCTCCACACTAAGGCTACGTTCACATTTGCGTTGTGCGGGGCTGCGTCCGCGACGCTCCGCACAACGCAAACAAAAATGCAACAAAACGCACGCTAAAACGCTGCGTTTTGCGACGCTTGCGTCCTTTTTTGCCAAAATTGGGACGCAAAAAAATTCAACTTGCTGCGCCCCACGCTTGCGGCCAAAAAAATGCATGCGTCGCAAAACGCAGCACAACGCATGTCCATGCGCCCCCCATGTTAAATATAGGGGCGCATGACGCATGCACCGCCGCAGCGTTTCCCAACGCTGCGTCGGGAAACGCTAATGTGAACGTAGCCTAAGAATACAACAGATATTACATTTGCTCCAATTTGGCCTTGGCCTACAATATGCTTCTAGCATTGACCGTGGGCTCCAACACCACCAGTTGCTGCCCAGAAGTGCTGTCTGCACAGTCAACAGTTGTTCCTCTGTTATTGGGGTTCAGTAATGCCAGCTGCTCCTCTGCTGTGTGTGCAGCAAGTTGTCCTGCTCCCTCCACACTAAGACTACAACAGATATTACATTTGCTCCAATTAGGCCTTGGCCTACACCCTGATTGACCCTGGGCTCCAACACCGCCAGTCGGTGCTTGGAAGTGCCGTCTGCACAGTCAACACTTGCTGCCATGTTAGTGGGGTTCAGTAACGTCAGCTGCTCCCCTGCTATGTATCCGGCAATTGCTCCTGCTACCTCCAGACTCACACTACTACAGATTTGAAACTTGCTCCCATTAGGCCTCGGCCTACACTCTGTTCCTACTGTAATCCCTGGGATCCAACACCGCCAGTTGGTGCTCGGAAGTGCTGTCTGCACAGAGAAAAATTCTCGCTCCTGTGTTAGTGGACTTCAGTAACATCAGCTGCTCCCCTGCTGTGTATCCGGCGATGTGTCCAGCGACCGCCACGTTGACACTACAACAGATATTAAACTCGCTCTAATTAGGCCTCGGCCTACACCCTGATTGACCCTGGGCTCCAACACCGCCAGTTGGTGCTCAGAAGTGCTGCCTGCACAGAGAAAAACACTCACTCCTGTGTTAGTGGCGTTCAGTAACGTCAGCTGTTCCCCTGCTGTGTATCCGGCAATGTGTCCTGCGACCGCCACTATGACACTACAACAGATATTAAACTGGCTCGAGTGCAGGCCTCGGCCTACACCTTGATTGACCCTAGGCTCCAACACCGCCAGTTGGTGCTCGGAAGTGCTGTCTGTACAGAGAAAAACACTCGCTCCTGTGTTAGTGGGGTTCAGTAACGTCAGCTGGAGCCCAGTGAGAGGCGAAGATGTGCACTGTACATGCCCATGAATCCCAGCCCCACGGTGTGATTAAATCAGAAGACACTGCGAGGCGGGATCTCGGGCAGCGTGGCCACACAGGAGCAGTCTGCCTGACATCAAATGATGTCAGAAGACGGGCAGCGCTAACTGCGCATGCCCAAGCTTTAACATAACAGCGCAGGCTACAGGACAGATTCAAACAATGCTGAGGAGGCAGCGCCCAGCACCAAGGGGGGAGGAATGTTGCCTCTACTGCGTCTCATGATGAAGGAAAGTCCCACCTCCGGGACAATTTCACGGTAGGAGGGGACACATTTTATAAGGGTTTAGTTCTGCGTTTGTAAGGAGCATAATTAAAAGAGCCACCGTTTCCTTGTGCAGCATTAGGGCTGCACGAGGTGGCTCTTTCAGTTACAAATGCTTGGGGGGTTAAAGGTTCCCTATCAACTTGCTCCAATTAGGCCTCAGCCTACACTCTGCTTCTCCTGCATTCCCTGGGCTCCAACACCGCCAGTTGCTGACTGGAAGTGCTGTTTGCAGTGTCAACTCTTGCTGTCGTGTTATTGGGTTCCAGTAACGTCAGCTGATCCCCAGCTGTGTACGGCAATGTGGCCTGCTACCTCTACACTCACACTACAACAGATATTAAACTGCCTTGAGTGCAGGCCTGGGCCTACACTGTGCTTCTCATGCATTCCCTGGGCTCAAACACCGCCAGTTGCTGCTCGGAAGTGCTGTCTGCACAGTCAGCAGTTGCTCCTCTGTTATTGGGGTTCAGTAACGCCAGCTGCTCCCCTGCTGTGTGTGCAGCAATAACTCAAGTCTGCTCCTCCTGCTTTCCCTGGGCTCCAACACCGCCAGTTGCTGCTCAGAAGTGCTGTCTGCACAGTCAACAGTTGCTCCGCTGTTATTGGGGTTCAGTAATGCCAGCTGCTCCCCTGCTGTGTGTGCAGCAATAACTCAAGTCTGCTCCTCCTGCTTTCCCTGGGCTCCATCACCGCCAGTTGCTGTCCAGAAGTGCTATCCAAATAGTCAACAGTTGCTCCTCTGTTATTGGGGTTCAGTAATGCCAGCTGTTCCCTGCTGTGTGTGCGGCAAGTTCTCCTGCTCCCTCCACACTAGGACTACAACAGATATTAAATTTGCTTCAATTAGGCCTCGGCCTACGCTATGCTTCTAGCATTGACCCTGGGCTCCAACACCGCCAGTTGCTGCCCGGAAGTGCTGTCTGCACAGTCAACAGTTGCTTCTCTGTTATTGGGGTTCAGTAACGCCAGCTGCTCCCCTGCTGTGTGTGCAACAATAACTCAAGTCTGCTTCTTCTGCTTTTCCTGGGATTCAACAATGCCAGTTGCTGCTCGGAAATGCTGTCTGCACAGTCAACAGTTGCTCCTCTGTTATTGGAATTCAGTAACGCCAGCTGCTCCCCTGCTGTGTGTGCAGCAAGTTCTCCTGCTCCCTCCACACTAAGACTACAACAGATATTACATTTGCTCCAATTAGGCCTTGGCCTACACTATGCTTCTAGCATTGACCGTGAGCTCCAGCACCGCCAGTTGCTGCCCAGAAGTCCTGTCTGCACAGTCAACAGTTGCTCCTCTGTTATTGGGGTTCAGTAACGCCAGCTGCTCCCCTGCTGTGTGTGCGGCAAGTTCTCCTGCTCCCTCCACACTAAGACTTCAACAGATATTACATTTGCTCCAATTAGGCATTGGCCTACACTATGCTTCTAGCATTGACCGTGGGCTCCAACATCGCCAGTTGCTGCCCAGAAGTGCAGTCTGCACAGTCAACAGTTGCTCCTCTGTTATTGGGGTTCAGTAACGCCAGCTGCTCCCCTGCTGTGTGTGCGGTAATTTCGCCTGCTCCCTCCACATTCACACTACTACAGATTTGAAACTTGCTCAAATTAGGCCACAGCCTACACTATGTTTCTCATGTAATCCCTGGGCTCCAACACCGTCAGTTGCTGCCCTGAAGTGCTGTTTGCACAGTCAACACTTCTTGCCGTGTTATTGGGGTTCAGTAATGCCAGCTGCTCCCCTGCTGTGTATCCGGCAATGTGTCCTGCGACCTCCACGCTGACATAACAGAAATTAAAGGGAACCTGTCCCCCTCCCCCTCCCCCAGGCGTTCGTAACTAAAAGAGCCACCTTGTGCAGCACTAATGCTGCATTTGGACAAGGTGGCTCTTTTAGTTATTCTCCTTGCACACGCTGAAGTTAACACTTATAAAATGTGTCCCCTCGTACCTTCAAACCGTCCCGGAGGTGGGACTTTCCTTCTTAATGAGACGCAGCACAGCCGTCATTCATACCCCCTTGGCGCCGGTTGCAGCCACCAGAGCGTTGTTTGTTTGTGTACCGGAGCCTGCGCTGTTATGTTATCCCTTGGCCATGAACAGTTAATGCTGCCCATCTTCTGACATCATTTGTTGTCAAGCTGGCTGCACCTGTGCGGCCGCCCTGCCTGAGATCACACCCCACAGTGTCTTATTTATTCACACTGCGGGGCTGGGATTCATGGGCATGCACAGTGCATATCTTCGCCTCTCACTCATCTCCTTCTGCCTTCTTCAGACTTTGCGGTGTCACGGCCGTGGCATGTGATTAGTAGGGTTGAGCGACCTTGACTTTTTTAGAGTCGAGTCGGGTTTCGCAAAACCCGACTATCTCAATAGTCGGGTCGAGTGAAATCGGCCGATTATGACGTAAAGTCGGGATCGACCGAAACACGAAACCCAATGCAAGTCAATGGGGCAGCATAGTCGGCATTGAGTGGGGGCCAGGAAAGCACCTAGAGTGCCCATTTTAATGCCAAAACCATGCATTCTTCTTAATGAAGCTTGTCAATCTTAATTTCCTTTATAATAATAGTTAAGGTAAGGTAAGTATTTAAACTTTGCAAGTGCTGTGATCCTGAGCAAGCAGGGGGGACCCACTCGTTGGCATTGGCACTGGCACAGGGCCCCTCAAAGTACGGCGATGTGTTTGCACGGCGGAGGCGCCTCCCACCGGCAGCGACACTTTTGCGTACTATGAGGGGCCCTGTGCCAGTGACGTCGCCAACGAGTATTCCTCCCCCCACCTGATGAAGGAACCTGCACTTTCATCTGCACCTTCCTCTTTGTCCCCGTGTAAGGTGGTATGGTATGCGGGAAGAGGAACCTGACTTTCAGCAGGGTCACAATCTTGCTGTGTAGCGTGCACGGGGAATGTTGCGTTATGGGTCAATGTACCAGCAGACTCATCTATCACTGGCTGGGCAATGGGCAGGATGAGGAGGAAACACCGATATAGGCCCAAAGAATAAAGTGGTTTAAATGCAGTTCAAAATTGGTAAGAGGACTAACCAGGGGGCATTGCTTTGTTCAGTGGAGGACAACTGTAATGAGAGGCTGACACAGAGAGTAGGCCCAAATCAGTAATTAGTCTAAATGCAGTTCGAAATTGGCAGCAGTAGTAAACAGGCGGCACAGCTTTGTTCAGTGGAGGAGAACAGCAAGGAGCGGCAGACACCAATAGTAGGCCCCAACTCAACTAGTAGGCCAAATGCAGTCTAACATTAACAACTACTTAAAGAGAGCCTGAAAATGGAATTTCAGGACAGGAAACCAGGAGAACAGCAAGGAGCGGCAGACACTGTTAGTAGGCCCCAACCCAACTAGTCGGCCAAATGCAGTTGTTTCATTTAACAACTATTTAACAAGAGCCTCAAGATTGAAGCAATGGAGAGGCAACCTGGGGAACACCTTGGAGTGGAACACACCATCTCTACACCCCTGACCCAACTTGTAGGCCGCATGCAGTGTTGTTTTCAACAACTACTAAACGAGAGCCAGAAGATTGAAGCAATGGAGAGGCAACCTGGAGAACACCTTGGAGCGGCAGACACTGGTAGTAGGCCCCAACCCAAGTACTAGCCCCACTGCAGTTAGATTTACCAAAAAATACTAAATGAGAGCCTGAAGATCAAAGCTCAGAAAAGGCAACCCGGAGAACACATTGGAGAGGCAGACACTGGTAGTAGGCCCCAACCCAAGTACTAGCCCCACTGCAGTTAGATTTACAAAAAAATACTAAATGAGAGCCTGAAGATCAAAGCTCAGAAAAGGCAACCCGGAGAACACCTTGGAGCGGCAGACACTGGTAGTAGGCCCCAACCCAAGTACTAGCCCCACTGCAGTTAGATTTAAAAAAAATAATAAGCGAGAGCCTGAAGATCAAAGCTCAGAAAAGGCAACCCGGAGAACACCTTGGAGCGGCAGACACTGGTAGTAGGCCTTAAACCCAAAATTTTGGTCAATGGAGTTTATAAAATGTTCCAGGGGTACACAGGCAGCATTGGTGTGGTAAGCGGAGGAAAATTTCTATTTGGGACTGCAGACAGACTTAGTAGGCTGTCCCCTGTGGACCATGCATCCACAACATTAACCAAGGGCGCCGTAATGGACATGTAACCTTTCGTGGACATGCCTACTGGTCCATGCATCTGTTGTCAGGTGCAGCTTCCTACTATTAGATAGCCTGAGAGCATGGACAATGCGGATTTTTACATGATGGTGGACGGCTGGGATGGCTTTTCTCGCAAAAGAAGTGACGACTGGGTAGCTCTTACCGTGGTACAGCGTAGTCCATCTGGGCTTTATAATTATAAATAAAAGAAAAAAAGTAGGCTGTATGCACTTTGAAATAGGTTCCAGGGGTACACGGGCGGCAGTGGACTGGTCACTGGAGGACTAGTGGAAGGAGGGACCGCAGACAGGCTTCGAAGGCCTGACATAAAAAAATTGGGCTGTAGGCACTTTATAATTGGTTCCAGGGGTACACGGGCAGCAGTAGACAGGTCAGTGGAGGCCTAGTGGAAGGAAGGACCGCAGACAGGCTTCGAAGGCCTAACATAAAAAAAATTGGGCTGTAGGCACTTTATAATTGGTTCCAGGGGTACACGGGCAGCAGTAGACAGGTCAGTGGAGTAGTAGTAGAATGAAGGGAACGCAGACAGGCTTCGAAGGCCTAACATAAAAAAATTGGGCTGTAGGTACTTTCTAATTGGTTCCAGGGGTACACGGGCAGCAGTAGACAGGTCAGTGGAGTAGTAGTAGAAAGAAGGGACCGCAGACAGGCTTCGAAGACCTAACATAATAAAATTGGGATGTAGGCACTTTATAATTGGTTCCAGGGGTACACGGGCAGCAGTAGACAGGTCAGTGGAGGCCTAGTGGAAGGAGGGACCGCAGACAGGCTTCGAAGGCCTAACATAATAAAATTGGGATGTAGGCACTTTATAATTGGTTCCAGGGGTACACGGGCAGCAGTAGACAGGTCAGTGGAGGCCTAGTGGAAGGAGGGACCGCAGACAGGCTTCGAAGGCCTAACATAATAAAATTGGGATGTAGGCACTTTATAATTGGTTCCAGGGGTACACGGGCAGCAGTAGACAGGTCAGTGGAGGCCTAGTAGAAGGAGGGACCGCAGACAGGCTTCGAAGGCCTAACATAATAAAATTGGGATGTGGGCACTTTATAATTGGTTCCAGGGGTACACGGGCAGCAGTAGACAGGTCAGTGGAGGCCTAGTGGAAGGAGGGACCGCAGACAGGCTTCGAAGGCCTAACATAAAAAAAATTGGGCTGTAGTCACTTTATAATTGGTTCCAGGGGTACACGGGCAGCATTGGTCTGGTCAGTGGAGTAGTAGTAGAAAGGAGGGACCGCAGACAGGCTTCGAAGGCCTAACATAAAAAAATTGGGCTGTAGTCACTTTCTAATTGGTTCCAGGGGTACACGGGCAGCAGTAGACAGGTCAGTGGAGTAGTAGTAGAAAGAAGGGACTGCAGACAGGCTTCAAAGGCCTAACATAAAAAAAATTGGGCTGTAGGCACTTTATAATTGGTTCCAGGGGTACACGGGCAGCAGTAGACAGGTCAGTGGAGGCCTAGTGGAAGGGGCGACCGCAGACAGGCTTCGAAGGCCTAACATAAAAAAAATTGGGCTGTAGGCACTTTATAATTGGTTCCAGGGGTACACGGGCAGCAGTAGACAGGTCAGTGGAGTAATAGTAGAAAGAAGGGACCACAGACAGGCTTCGAAGGCCTAACATAATAAAATTGGGATGTAGGCACTTTATAATTGGTTCCAGGGGTACACGGGCAGCAGTAGACAGGTCAGTGGAGGTCTAGTGGAAGGAGGGACCGCAGACAGGCTTCGAAGGCCTAACATAAAAAAAATTGGGCTGTAGGCACTTTATAATTGGTTCCAGGGGTACACGGGCAGCATTGGTCTGGTCAGTGGAGTAGTAGTAGAAAGAAGGGACCGCAGACAGGCTTCAAAGGCCTAACATAAAAAAAATTGGGCTGTAGGCACTTTATAATTGGTTCCAGGGGTATACGGGCAGCAGTAGACAGGTCAGTGGAGTAGTAGTAGAAAGAAGGGACCGCAGACAGGCTTCGAAGGCCTAACATAATAAAATTGGGCTGTAGGCAATTTATAATTGGTTCCAGGGGTATACGGGCAGCATTGGTGTTGTCAGCGGAGGCCGATTGTAATGAGTGTCTGCCAGTTAGTAGTCCCAAACAATAAATACATGTTAACCTCTCGCATGACAACAAAACGAAACCACCAAAGGGTGCAATCATTCGGTACTGGGGTGGGCTCCTCTGCGTAGTTTCAGACCTAGTAATTTGGAACAAAGTATTTACTTGGGTAAATATAGGACACTGCCCCTTACAATGTTAAGTACCATCATACATGTCAACACAATGGTATTGTCAGTGGCAGGAATTTACGGATGTCAGCGCATAGACTAAACATTGGTGGAACTGTGAGAGATAATTGTGCAAGTGGTTTAGCAATGTTTGAGCTGGGGGTGGGGGAACTCTCTTGTGGCCGGCGGTACAGGCCCAGGGCCCCTCATGTTACAACTGTGTGTCTGACATTGGGTGCGCACCACCACCGCCAGAGACACTTTATTGTGCTATGAGGGACCCAGTGGCAGTGCCGTCGACCAAAAGCGGGCACACCCACCTCTTCAGACAAACAGCACTCTCACGGGTGCTGGCGCCAAGTGGCGATACCATGGCCCCGTGTGGGGAGTTTGGCCATTTAGGGAGATGTAAACATGTCGTATGCTGGAAAATCAGGTGCTGCAAATTACGAGATTGGAAAAGTCATTCAGAATAGTCCACAGGCAAGACCTTTTCATAGGAAAGCTAGGTGTCAGCCGGGCAGGGTGGGGCAAAAGATTTCGAAATCCAGTTGTAGTTCATTTTAATGAAGGTTAGATCATCTACATTTTGGGTAGCCAGACGAGTCCTTTTTTCGGTTAATATTGAACCTGCAGCACTGAATACTCTTTCGGATAGGACACTAGCTGCCGGGCAAGCAAGCTCCTGCAATGCATATTCTGCCAATTCTGGCCAGGTGTCTAATTTGGATGCCCAGTAATCAAATGGGAATGACGGTTGAGGGAGAACGTCGATAAGGGATGAAAAATAGTTAGTAACCATACTGGACAAATGTTGTCTCCTGTCACTTTGAATTGATGCTGCAGTACCTGTCCTGTCTGCCGTCATAGCAAAACCACTCCACAACCTGGTCAGAAAACCCCTCTGTCCAACGCCACTTCTGATTTCTGCCCCTCTAACACCTCTGGTCTGCTGGCCCCTGCAGCTCGTGTGAGAACGATCACGGGCGCTGTGTGCTGGGAATGCCTTAAGCAAACGGTCAACAAGAGTTGATTGTTTGGTTGCTAATATTAGTTCCAAGTTCTCATGTGGCATTATATTTTGCAATTTGCCTTTATAGCGAGGATCAAGGAGGCAGGCCAACCAGTAATCGTCATCGTTCATCATTTTAGTAATGCGTGTGTCCCTTTTGAGGATACGTAAGGCATAACCCGCCATGTGGGCCAAAGTTCCAGTTGACAAATCTGCGGTTGTGCTTGGTTGAGGGGCAGTTTCAGGCAAATCTACGTCACTTGTGTCCCTCAAAAAACCCGAACCCAGCCTTGCCACGCCAGCAATTTCCAGTGGCCCCGGAAAAGCTTCCTCATTAAAAATATAATCATCCCCATCATCCTCCTCATCCTCCTCCTCCTCTTCGCCCGCTACCTCATCCTGTACACTGCCCTGGCCAGACAATGGCTGACTGTCATCAAGGCTTTCCTCTTCCTCTGCTGCAGACGCCTGATCCTTTTTGTGCGTCAAACTTTGCATCAGCAGACGCATTAGGGGGTTGCTCATGCTTATTATGGTGTTGTCTGCACTAACCAGCCGTGTGCATTCCTCAAAACACTGAAGGACTTGACACACGTCTTGTATCTTCGACCACTGCACACCTGACAACTCCATGTCAGCCATCCTACTGCCTGCCCGTGTATGTGTATCCTCCCACAAAAACATAACAGCCCGCCTCTGTTCGCACAGTCTCTGAAGCATGTGCAGTGTTGAGTTCCACCTTGTTGCAACGTCTATGATTAGGCGATGCTGGGGAAGGTTCAAAGAACGCTGATAGGTCTGCATACGGCTGGAGTGTACGGGCGAACGGCGGATATGTGAGCAAAGTCCACGCACTTTGAGGAGCAGGTCGGATAACCCCGGATAACATTTCAGGAAGCACTGCACCACCAGGTTTAAGGTGTGAGCCAGGCAAGGAATGTGTTTCAGTTGGGAAAGGGATATGGCAGCCACTCACTCACTACCTTGCCTGCCTCAAGATCTACAGTGCCCAGCCACGACTGCGTTTCTTTCTGCAAGAACTTGGACAGAACTTGTGTCTGTTGTCGCCCAAACACTTCATAGCCAATACAGCCTGCTGACGCTTGCCAGTAGCTGCCCCATAATGGGAGACCTGGTGTGCAACAGTGGCAGCTGTGGATGGAGTGGTTGTGCGACTGCGGTCTGAGGACGAGCTCTCGCTTCTGCAGGAGGACGAGGAGGAGGGGGTGCGAACGGCTACAGCCAACTGTTTCCTAGACCGTAGACTAGGCAGAACTGTCCCAAAATTGCTGTCCCCTGTGGACCCTGCATCCACAACATTCACCCAGTGTGCCGTGATGGACACGTAACGTCCCTGGCCATGCCTACTGGTCCATGCATCTGTTGTCAGGTGCACCTTTGTGCTCACAGATTGCCTGAGTGCATGGACAATGCGCTCTTTAACATGCTGGTGGAGGGCTGGGATGGCTTTTCTGGAAAAGAAGTGTCGACTGGGTAGCTCGTAGCGTGGTACAGCGTAGTCCATCAGGGCTTTGGAAGCTTCGCTTTCAACTAACCGGTAGGGCATCATCTCTAACGAGGTTAGTCTAGCTATGTGGGCGTTCAAACCCTGTGTACGCGGATGCGAGGCTAAGTACTTCCTTTTTCTAACCATAGTCTCATGTAGGGTGAGCTGGACTGGAGAGCTGGAGATCGTGGAACTAGCGGGGGTGCCGGTGGACATGGCAGACTGAGAGACGGTGGGAGATGGTATTGTTGCCGCCGGTGCCCTAGATGCAGTGTTTCCTACTACGAAACTGGTGATTCCCTGACCCTGACTGCTTTGGCCTGGCAAAGAAACCTGCACAGATACTGCAGGTGGTGCGGAAAATGGTGGCCCTACACTGCCGGAAGGGATGTTGCGTTGCTGACTAGCTTCATTGGCCGAGGGTGCTACAACCTTAAGGGACATTTGGTAGTTAGTCCAGGCTTGCAAATGCATGGTGGTTAAATGTCTATGCATGCAACTTGTATTGAGACTTTTCAGATTCTGCCCTCTGCTTAAGGTAGTTGAACATTTTTGACAGATGACTTTGTGCTGATCAATTGGATGTTGTTTAAAAAAATGCCAGACTGCACTCTTTCTAGCATCGGATACCTTTTCAGGCATTGCAGACTGAGCTTTAACCGGATGGCCACACTGTCCTCCAACAGGTTTTGACTTTGCCACGCGTTTTGGGCCAGATACGGGCCCGGCAGATGGAACCTGTTGCGATGTTGATGCCTGCTGCAGCCCCTCCTCCTCCGCTTCAGAACTACTGCCGCCTGCACCCTGTTCCCCCAATGGCTGCCAATCGGGGTCAACAACTGGGTCATCTATAACCTCCTCTTCTAGCTCGTGCGCAACTCCGTCTGTGTCACCGTGTAAGTCGGTGGTAGAGCGTTCGTGACAGGGCAACATAGTCTCATCAGGGTCTGATTCTGGATCAGTACCATGCGAGGGCAATGTTGTGGTCTGAGTCAAAGGACCAGCATAGTAGTCTGGCTGTGGCTGTGCATCAGTGCACTCCATGTCAGATTCAACTTGTAATGGGCATGGCCTGTTAACTGCTTCACTTTCTAAGCCAGGGACGGTGTGTGTAAGGAGCTCCATGGAGTAACCCGTTGTGTCGCCTGCTGCATCCTTCTCTGTTGTTGTTTTTGCTGAAGAGGACAAGGAAGCGACTTGTCCCTGACCGTGAACATCCACTAACGACGCGCTGCTTTTACATTTACCAGTTTCAAAAGAGGAGGCAAAAGAGCTAGAGGCTGAGTCAGCAAGGTAAGCCAAAACTTTCTCTTGCTGCTCCGGCTTTAAAAGCGGTTTTCCTACTCCCAGAAAAGGGAGCGTTCGAGGCCTTGTGTAGCCAGACGACGAACCTGGCTCCACAGCTCCAGACTTAGGTGCAATATTTTTTTTACCATGACCACCTGATGCTCCACCACTACCACTACCCTCATTACCAGCTGACAATGAACGCCCCCGGCTACGACCTCTTCCACCAGACTTCCTCATTGTTTTAAAAACGTAACCAAACTAACAGTATTTGTTGCTGTCAAACAACTTACACGGTGAGCTACAACTTCAGTATGATTTAGATACCCCTTTACAGGTGGGTGACACCGCAAGGAAAAGCAGGCACAATGTTACACACTCTGTTTTTGGTGGCACCAAATGAGAGAGATGCCACACACGCAGGACTGTCACTCAAGCACAAATGTCAATATTAATCTCCCACTGTTTGTTTTTATTTTTTCAGGGAGAATTTAGAAACCCAAAAAAAAAAAAAAAAGATTTTTTAAGGAAGAATTTAGAAAACAAAATAAAAAAAGTGATTTTTTTTCAGAGAGAATTTAGAAACCAAACAAAAAAAAACAACAGATAGGCTTTCTATGGCCCACTATCTGAGAGAGAGAGATGGCACACCCAGGAGTCAGGACTGGCACACAAGCAGAAAGGCCAATATTAATCTCCCACTGTTTTTTTTTATTTTTTCAGGGAGAATTTAGAAACACAAAAAAAAAATGATTTTTTAAGGAAGAATTTAGAAAACAAATTAAAAAAGAGTGATTTTTTCAGAGAGAATTTAGAAACCAAATAAAAAAAAAAAATTTTGACAGAGAGATGGCACGCTCAGGACTGGCACACAAGCCCAAAGCGCAATATTAATCTCCCACTGTTTTTTTTTTTCAGGGAGAATGTATAAAACCAATAAAAAAAAAAATAGGCTTTCTATGGCCCACTATTTGACAGAGAGATGGCACGCTCAGGACTGGCACACAAACCCAAAGGGCAATATTAATCTCCCACAGTTTTTTTTTTTTTCAGGGAGAATGTATAAAACCAATAAAAAAAAAATTAATAGGCTTTCTATGGCCCACTATTTGAGAGAGAGATGGCACGCTCAGGACTGGCACACAAGCCCAAAGGCCAATATTAATCTCCCACTGTTTTTTTTTTTTTTTCAGGGAGAATTTAGAAACCCCACAATAAAAAAAACAGAAAAAAAAATTAGGCTTTCTATGGCCCACTATGTGAGATGGCACACACAGGGATGGCACTCGAGCAGAAATGCCAATCTTAATCTCCCACAGCTTTTTTTTTTAGGGAGAATAAAAAAAAAAAAAACACAGGGACTGTCCTACAATTACTGTCTCCCTGCAGTAATCTCAGCCAGGTATGGCAGGCAGCAATAAGGAGTGGACTGCTGCACAAATGAAATAAAAAGTGTGGACAAACAAACAAGATAGCTGTGCAGAAAGGAAGGAACAACAGGATTTGTGCTTTGAAAAAAGCAGTTGGTTTGCACAGCGGCGTACACACAGCAATGCAGCTATCAGGGAGCCTTCTAGGGCAGCCCAATGAGCTACAGCGCTGAGGAAAAAAAATGTAGCTTCCACTGTCCCTGCAAACAAAGGTGGTGTTGGACAGTGGAAATCGCTACAGCACAAGCGGTTTGGTGGTTAATGGACCCTGCCTAACACTATCCCTGCTTCTGACGAAGCGGCAGCAACCTCTCCCTACGCTCAGATCAGCAGCAGTAAGATGGCGGTCGGCAGGAACGCCCCTTTATAGCCCCTGTGACGCCGCAGACAGCAAGCCAATCACTGCAATGCCCTTCTCTAAGATGGTGGGGACCAGAACCTATGTCTTCACGCTGCCCACACTCTGCATCCACCTTCATTGGCTGAGAAATGGTGCTTTTTGTGTCATTGAAACGCAACTTTGGCGCGAAAGTCGCGTACCGCATGGCAGACCCCGCACAGGGGTCGGGTCGGGTTTCATGAAACCCGACTTTGCCAAAAGTTGGCGACTTTTGAAAATGAACGATCCGTTTCGCTGAACCCTAGTGATTAGGGATCAGCTGAAGCCGCACAGTCTGAAGAAGGCGGAAGGAGATGAGTGAGAGGCAAAGATATGCACTGCGCAAGGCCATGAATCCCAGCCCCGCAGTGTGAAGAAATCGGAAGACACTGCCGGGCTGGGATTCCTGGGCATGCACAGTGCATATCTTCACATCTTAAGGTACCTTCACACTCAGCGATGCTGCAGCGATATAGACAACGAGCAGATCGCTGGAGCGTCGCCGTTTAGGTCGCTGTAGAGATGTCAAACACAGCAGCTCCAGAACGATGCAGGAGCGATCCAGTGACGTAAGGGTTACTCACTTATCTTTCTCACAGGTCATCACAGGTCGTTAGATCCATGTAAATCATTGCAGGCATCATTGCTTTTGCTGTCAAACACGACAATACACGCTGATCTGACGACCAAATAAAGTTCTGGACTTCTAGCTTCGACCAGCGATATCACAGCAGGATCCAGATCGCTGGTGCGTGTCAAACACAACGAGATCGCTATCCAGGACGCTGCAACGTCACGGATCGTTGTCGTTCTCGTTGTAAAGTTACTGAGTGTGAAGGTACCTTTACTCATCTCCTTCCGCCTTCTTCAGTCTGTGCGGCGTCACGGCCGTGGCATGTGATTAGGGATCAGCTGATGCCGCACAGTCTGAAGAAGGCGGAAGGAGACGAGAGAGAGGCGAAGTTCAGTTTGGCCTGCAGCAGCAGGCTTTTTCCAGGGGCACCACGAGGAGGAACGGAATCACCCCCATACACTGCTTAGTCTTCTTCTGCTTATAATTTAGATAATATCTTTTGCTCTGATTTTTAGTCTTATGCTTAATGTTCTTCTGCTCTTTGTTCTGCAGCTTCTTGTTCTTCTGCTTCTCGGTCTTCAGGGTCGTCGTCTCCAGAGTCGTCATCTCCAGGGTCATCATCTCTGGGGTCGTCGTCTTCGGGGTGGTCTTCAGGGTCGTTGTCTCCAGGGTCGTCGTCTCAGGGGTCGTCGTCTCTGGGGTCGTCGTTGTCTTAGGGGTGGTTTTCAGGGTCATCATCTTTAGGGTCTTGAACTTGGAAATGTAGCAGAAGGTACAAGAAGGCTGAGTAAATGCCGAGAACCAGCTGACGGTACTGGAACCCAGATGGCTAACCAAAGGTCCAAGAGCCAATGAAACTACCAAGGACCAGCTCACGGTACTGGAATCCGGTTACTAAGCAGGAGGTACCCGTGCCAAAAAGCACTACCAAGGACCACCTGACGTTGGTGGAACTCGGATACCCAGTAGGAGGCACCTAGGCCAAAGGCTCTGACCGGAACCAGCTGATGGTACTGGAACCAGGATGGGGAGCACAAGGTATTAGAGCCAAAGACACTGCCGAGAACCAGCTGACGGTACTGGAACCTGAATGACTGAACATTATTGGGGTTCAGTAACGCCAGCTGCTCCCCTGCTGTGTGTGCGGCAATAACTCAAGTCTGCTCCTCCTGCTTTCCCTGGGCTCCAACACCGCCAGTTGCTGCTCGGAAGTGCTGTCTGCACAGTCAACAGTTGCTCCTCTGTTATTGGGGTTCAGTAACGCCAGCTGCTCCCCTGCTGTGTGTGCAGCAATAACTCAAGTCTGCGCCTCCTGCTTTCCCTGGGCTCCAACACCGCCAGGTGCTTCCTGAAGTGCCGTTTGCACAGTCAACACTTCCTGCCGTGTCATTGGTGTTCAGTAACGTCAGCTGCTCCCCTGCTGTGTATCCGGCAATGTGTCCTGCGACCTCCACGCTGACACAACAGAAATTAAAGGGAACCTGTCCCCCTCCCCCAGGCATTTGTAACTAAAAGAGCCACCTTTTGCAGCAATAATGCTGCAGTTGGACAAGGTGGCTCTTTTAGTTATTCTCCTTGCACACGCTGAAGTTAACACTAAAATGTGTCCCCTCGTACCTTCAAACCGTCCCGGAGGTGGAACTTTCCTTCTTAATGAGACGCAGCACAGCCATCATTCATACCCCCTTGGTGCCGGATGCAGCCTCCTGAACGTTGTTTGTTTGTGTTCCGGAGCCTGCGCTGTTATGTTATTCCTTGGCCATGAACAGTTAATGCTGCCCATCTTCTGACATCATTTGTTGTCAGGCTGGCTGCGCCTGTGCGGCCGCCCTGCCCAAGATCACGCACCGCAGTGTCTTATTTATTCACACTGCGGGGCTGGAATTCATGGGCATGCGCAGTGCATATCTTCGCCTCTCACTCATCTCCTTCTGCTTTCTTCAGACTTTGCGGTGTCACAGCCGTGGCATATGATTAGGGATCAGCTGACGCCACACAGTCTGAAGAAGGCAGAAGGAGATGAGTGAGAGGCGAAGATATGCACTGCGCAAGGCCATGAATCCCAGCCCTGCAGTGTGAAGAAATCAGAAGACACTGCGGGGCTAGGATTCATGGGCATGCGCAGTGCATATCTTCACATCTCACTCATCTCCTTCCGCCTTCTTCAGACTGTGCGGCGTCACAGCCGTGGCATATGATTAGGGATCAGCAGATGCCGCAGTCTGAAAAAGGCAAAAGGAGATGAGTGAGAGACGAAGATATGCACTGTGCATGACCATGAATCCCGACCCCGCAGTGTGAATAAATCAGAAGACTCTGCGGGGCGTGATCTCGGGCAGCGCGACCGCACATGCACAGTCTGGCTGACATCAAATGATGTCAGAAGACGGGCAGCGCTAACTGCGCATGGCCAAGGGATAACATAACAGCGCAGGCTCCGGTACACAAACAAACAAAGCTCAGGAGGCTGCGAGCGGCGCTAAGGGGGTATGAATCACAGCCGTGCTGCATCTCATTAAGAAGGAAAGTCCCGCCTCTGGGACAGCTTCAAGGTGGCTCTTCTAGTTGCAAACGCCTGGGGGGTTAAAGGTTTCCTTTCAACTTGCTCCAATTAGGCCTCAGCCTACACTCTGTTTGTCATTTAATCCCTGGGGTCCAACACTGCCAGTTGCTGCTCTGAAGTGTCTTTGGCACGGGTACTCCCTCCTGCCCAGCCTTGTTCCAGTATGCCAGCTGTTTCCGGATAGTGTCAAGGTCACTTTGCCCCCAATACGTTGTCCTGTTGTGTTGCCGACTCTATGGTGCCTGCAGTTTAGGAGCTTCCTATGTGGGCTGTGGGAACTGGCAATCAAGGCTAGTTCCGTAGTGCTAATAGGACAAGCTCCCCCTGTAGGACTGTGGATTTTCGGTAACTACGGCCGGCACGCGGCCTAGCAACTTTTGTTTTTCCTGTGGACCCTATGCTGCCTATCTAAGTTCCAGCACCATTAGCTGGTTCTTAGGAAGAC
This sequence comes from Ranitomeya imitator, assembly GCF_032444005.1. NCBI lineage: Eukaryota > Metazoa > Chordata > Amphibia > Anura > Dendrobatidae > Ranitomeya > Ranitomeya imitator. Next base: position 1,222,974,361 of record NC_091282.1, on the reverse strand, counting down.
AATCTTGAATAGGTCCCCCTGGTTCCAGTACCATAAGCTGGCTTTGGGCAGAGCCTTTGGCTTAGGTGCCTCCTTCTGGGTATCCGAGTTCCATTAACGTCTGGTTGTCCTTGGTAGTGCTTTCTGGCATGAGTACCTCCTGCTTAGTACTTGGGTTCCAGTAATGTCAGCTGGTCTTCGGTAGCTCCATTGGCTCTTGTACCTTCGGCTACCCATCCAGGATCCATTATCATCAGCTGGTTCTCGGCAGTGTCTTTGGCTCTTATACCTTGTGCTACCCATCCTGGTTCCGGTACTGTCAGCTGGTTTCGGACAGAGCCTTTGGCTTAGGTGCCTCCTACTGGGTATCCGAGTTACACCAACATCAGGTGGTCCTTGGTAGTGCTTTCTGGCATGGGTACCTCCTGCTTAGTAACCGGGTTCCAGTACCGTCAGCTGGTCCTCGGTAGTTCCATTGGCTCTTGGACCTTCGGGTAGCCATCCGGGTTCCAGTATCGTCAGCTGGTTTTCGGGATTTCCTCAGCCTTCTTGTACCTTCTGCTACATTTCCAAGTTCAAGACCCTAAAGACGATGACCCTGAAGACCACCCCCAAGACAACAATGACCCCAGAGACGACGACCCTGAAGACCAACCCAAAGACGAAGACCCTGGAGATGATGACCCTGGAGATGACGACCCTGGAGTTGACGACCCTGAAGACTTAGAACAAGAAGAACAAGAAGCTGCAGAAAAAAGAGCAGAAGAACATTAAGCATACGACTAAAAATCAGAGCAAAAGATATTATCTAAATTATAAGCAGAAGAAGACTAAGCAGTGTTTGAGGGTAATTCCGTTCCTCCTCGTGGTGCCCCTAGAAAAAGCCTGCTGCTACAGGCCAAACTGAATGCGGACAAATTCTGTTGTAACTCTTTTATGACAGGCAGAACGGACGGTGTACTCTTCAAACTTTTATAGATAACAACTACAGGAATGCCTGTCACAAATAAGAATATAATGAAGATGTAGAATATGAAGAAGTATAATAGTTTAATAAAAAGAATATGAAGAATGTAACAAAAAAGAATAATAGGAAGAAGGTGAAGAAGAAGAAGATAAATAAGTTGAAGAAGAAGGTGATATAAAAGATGCTGCTGCTGAGGATGATGAAGAAGAAATTGTGGGAGAAGTAAAAAAGAAGGTGAAGAGCACGGAAGTAGTGAAACATAAATATCTGACAAAATATAAAAAAGCTTAACATAGTCAATATCTTTGTAACTCCGAACGTCTTAAAAAAAAAAAATTCCTGCTATTCCATTTGATTGAGCTTAACCTCTATGCCTTTAATGTCTCCTCCACCTTCCCCAATACATCCTGCATTATTCTTAGTTGTTTTCCTTTATGTAGAATTAACCTACAAGGAAAGAAAGGGTTTATTTTAATTCCAATATTTTGGTCCCATTGACTTGCATTTGTATTGGGTATCGGTATCGACGATATCTGATATTTTTCGAATATCGGCCGATTCAATCCGATACCGATATTTTCAAATATCGGAAGGTATCGCTCAACACTAGCGAGCACTAAAATGCTTGAGTGCTCGTTGCTCAGGTCGAGCAGATTGGAATACTCGGGTTTATGTTTACAAAACATAAACTTTATCCCTTTACAGACCTTTCCCTCTAATGTTGGTGTCCATGGCCACGGACTGGGTCGCCACCGTGACATCCCCTTTACGTACCGGACCCAGTACCGAGTACCCCAGCCTGTGGGGCACCCTAACTACTTTGGGGTCACGGACAGGATGGACTGACCCAACAAATCGGGTCATGTGCGCCTTAAAAAACTGTGGTAGAACTGAGCCTGAACCGTGCTTTATTGTGGGACCTTGCATTGTGAAATAACACCAACTTGCTGCCAAAACCACTGCCATTACAGCGCCATGAGGAGTGCTGGAGAAGAAGGGCGTGTCTTCATGGGAGGATACCACTAAAATGACGCGAACAATGATGAACGCCCCCTACGAATGCTTTTACATGATGAGCACCTGCCCATCTGCCAAAGAGATCCGCCTCCTGATCTGCAATGGCGGGAAGGAGAGGTAGGAGTCTCAACCCCAGGAGATGGAAGAGCAGCGTCCGCGTGTGACCGTCGACCCGGAAGAGGAGATGATGACCAGCGGGTACCTGAAAGACGCATTAGGGGGTTGCTCATGCTTATTATGGTGTTGTCTGCACTAACCAGCCGTGTGCATTCCTCAAAACACTGAAGGACTTGACACACGTCTTGTATCTTCGACCACTGCACACCTGACAACTCCATGTCAGCCATCCTACTGCCTGCCCGTGTATGTGTATCCTCCCACAAAAACATAACAGCCCGCCTCTGTTCGCACAGTCTCTGAAGCATGTGCAGTGTTGAGTTCCACCTTGTTGCAACGTCTATGATTAGGCGATGCTGGGGAAGGTTCAAAGAACGCTGATAGGTCTGCATACGGCTGGAGTGTACGGGCGAACGGCGGATATGTGAGCAAAGTCCACGCACTTTGAGGAGCAGGTCGGATAACCCCGGATAACATTTCAGGAAGCACTGCACCACCAGGTTTAAGGTGTGAGCCAGGCAAGGAATGTGTTTCAGTTGGGAAAGGGATATGGCAGCCACTCACTCACTACCTTGCCTGCCTCAAGATCTACAGTGCCCAGCCACGACTGCGTTTCTTTCTGCAAGAACTTGGACAGAACTTGTGTCTGTTGTCGCCCAAACACTTCATAGCCAATACAGCCTGCTGACGCTTGCCAGTAGCTGCCCCATAATGGGAGACCTGGTGTGCAACAGTGGCAGCTGTGGATGGAGTGGTTGTGCGACTGCGGTCTGAGGACGAGCTCTCGCTTCTGCAGGAGGACGAGGAGGAGGGGGTGCGAACGGCTACAGCCAACTGTTTCCTAGACCGTAGACTAGGCAGAACTGTCCCAAAATTGCTGTCCCCTGTGGACCCTGCATCCACAACATTCACCCAGTGTGCCGTGATGGACACGTAACGTCCCTGGCCATGCCTACTGGTCCATGCATCTGTTGTCAGGTGCACCTTTGTGCTCACAGATTGCCTGAGTGCATGGACAATGCGCTCTTTAACATGCTGGTGGAGGGCTGGGATGGCTTTTCTGGAAAAGAAGTGTCGACTGGGTAGCTCGTAGCGTGGTACAGCGTAGTCCATCAGGGCTTTGGAAGCTTCGCTTTCAACTAACCGGTAGGGCATCATCTCTAACGAGGTTAGTCTAGCTATGTGGGCGTTCAAACCCTGTGTACGCGGATGCGAGGCTAAGTACTTCCTTTTTCTAACCATAGTCTCATGTAGGGTGAGCTGGACTGGAGAGCTGGAGATCGTGGAACTAGCGGGGGTGCCGGTGGACATAGCAGACTGAGAGACGGTGGGAGATGGTATTGTTGCCGCCGGTGCCCTAGATGCAGTGTTTCCTACTACGAAACTGGTGATTCCCTGACCCTGACTGCTTTGGCCTGGCAAAGAAACCTGCACAGATACTGCAGGTGGTGCGGAAAATGGTGGCCCTACACTGCCGGAAGGGATGTTGCGTTGCTGACTAGCTTCATTGGCCGAGGGTGCTACAACCTTAAGGGACATTTGGTAGTTAGTCCAGGCTTGCAAATGCATGGTGGTTAAATGTCTATGCATGCAACTTGTATTGAGACTTTTCAGATTCTGACCTCTGCTTAAGGTAGTTGAACATTTTTGACAGATGACTTTGTGCTGATCAATTGGATGTTGTTTAAAAAAATGCCAGACTGCACTCTTTCTAGCATCGGATACCTTTTCAGGCATTGCAGACTGAGCTTTAACCGGATGGCCACACTGTCCTCCAACAGGTTTTGACTTTGCCACGCGTTTTGGGCCAGATACGGGCCCGGCAGATGGAACCTGTTGCGATGTTGATGCCTGCTGCAGCCCCTCCTCCTCCGCTTCAGAACTACTGCCGCCTGCACCCTGTTCCCCCAATGGCTGCCAATCGGGGTCAACAACTGGGTCATCTATAACCTCCTCTTCTAGCTCGTGCGCAACTCCGTCTGTGTCACCGTGTAAGTCGGTGGTAGAGCGTTCGTGACAGGGCAACATAGTCTCATCAGGGTCTGATTCTGGATCAGTACCATGCGAGGGCAATGTTGTGGTCTGAGTCAAAGGACCAGCATAGTAGTCTGGCTGTGGCTGTGCATCAGTGCACTCCATGTCAGATTCAACTTGTAATGGGCATGGCCTGTTAACTGCTTCACTTTCTAAGCCAGGGACGGTGTGTGTAAGGAGCTCCATGGAGTAACCCGTTGTGTCGCCTGCTGCATCCTTCTCTGTTGTTGTTTTTGCTGAAGAGGACAAGGAAGCGACTTGTCCCTGACCGTGAACATCCACTAACGACGCGCTGCTTTTACATTTACCAGTTTCAAAAGAGGAGGCAAAAGAGCTAGAGGCTGAGTCAGCAAGGTAAGCCAAAACTTTCTCTTGCTGCTCCGGCTTTAAAAGCGGTTTTCCTACTCCCAGAAAAGGGAGCGTTCGAGGCCTTGTGTAGCCAGACGACGAACCTGGCTCCACAGCTCCAGACTTAGGTGCAATATTTTTTTTACCATGACCACCTGATGCTCCACCACTACCACTACCCTCATTACCAGCTGACAATGAACGCCCCCGGCTACGACCTCTTCCACCAGACTTCCTCATTGTTTTAAAAACGTAACCAAACTAACAGTATTTGTTGCTGTCAAACAACTTACACGGTGAGCTACAACTTCAGTATGATTTAGATACCCCTTTACAGGTGGGTGACACCGCAAGGAAAAGCAGGCACAATGTTACACACTCTGTTTTTGGTGGCACCAAATGAGAGAGATGCCACACACGCAGGACTGTCACTCAAGCACAAATGTCAATATTAATCTCCCACTGTTTGTTTTTATTTTTTCAGGGAGAATTTAGAAACCCAAAAAAAAAAAAAAAAGATTTTTTAAGGAAGAATTTAGAAAACAAAATAAAAAAAGTGATTTTTTTTCAGAGAGAATTTAGAAACCAAACAAAAAAAAACAACAGATAGGCTTTCTATGGCCCACTATCTGAGAGAGAGAGATGGCACACCCAGGAGTCAGGACTGGCACACAAGCAGAAAGGCCAATATTAATCTCCCACTGTTTTTTTTTATTTTTTCAGGGAGAATTTAGAAACACAAAAAAAAAATGATTTTTTAAGGAAGAATTTAGAAAACAAATTAAAAAAGAGTGATTTTTTCAGAGAGAATTTAGAAACCAAATAAAAAAAAAAAATTTTGACAGAGAGATGGCACGCTCAGGACTGGCACACAAGCCCAAAGCGCAATATTAATCTCCCACTGTTTTTTTTTTTCAGGGAGAATGTATAAAACCAATAAAAAAAAAAATAGGCTTTCTATGGCCCACTATTTGACAGAGAGATGGCACGCTCAGGACTGGCACACAAACCCAAAGGGCAATATTAATCTCCCACAGTTTTTTTTTTTTTCAGGGAGAATGTATAAAACCAATAAAAAAAAAATTAATAGGCTTTCTATGGCCCACTATTTGAGAGAGAGATGGCACGCTCAGGACTGGCACACAAGCCCAAAGGCCAATATTAATCTCCCACTGTTTTTTTTTTTTTTTCAGGGAGAATTTAGAAACCCCACAATAAAAAAAACAGAAAAAAAAATTAGGCTTTCTATGGCCCACTATGTGAGATGGCACACACAGGGATGGCACTCGAGCAGAAATGCCAATCTTAATCTCCCACAGCTTTTTTTTTTAGGGAGAATAAAAAAAAAAAAAACACAGGGACTGTCCTACAATTACTGTCTCCCTGCAGTAATCTCAGCCAGGTATGGCAGGCAGCAATAAGGAGTGGACTGCTGCACAAATGAAATAAAAAGTGTGGACAAACAAACAAGATAGCTGTGCAGAAAGGAAGGAACAACAGGATTTGTGCTTTGAAAAAAGCAGTTGGTTTGCACAGCGGCGTACACACAGCAATGCAGCTATCAGGGAGCCTTCTAGGGCAGCCCAATGAGCTACAGCGCTGAGGAAAAAAAATGTAGCTTCCACTGTCCCTGCAAACAAAGGTGGTGTTGGACAGTGGAAATCGCTACAGCACAAGCGGTTTGGTGGTTAATGGACCCTGCCTAACACTATCCCTGCTTCTGACGAAGCGGCAGCAACCTCTCCCTACGCTCAGATCAGCAGCAGTAAGATGGCGGTCGGCAGGAACGCCCCTTTATAGCCCCTGTGACGCCGCAGACAGCAAGCCAATCACTGCAATGCCCTTCTCTAAGATGGTGGGGACCAGAACCTATGTCTTCACGCTGCCCACACTCTGCATCCACCTTCATTGGCTGAGAAATGGTGCTTTTTGTGTCATTGAAACGCAACTTTGGCGCGAAAGTCGCGTACCGCATGGCAGACCCCGCACAGGGGTCGGGTCGGGTTTCATGAAACCCGACTTTGCCAAAAGTTGGCGACTTTTGAAAATGAACGATCCGTTTCGCTGAACCCTAGTGATTAGGGATCAGCTGAAGCCGCACAGTCTGAAGAAGGCGGAAGGAGATGAGTGAGAGGCAAAGATATGCACTGCGCAAGGCCATGAATCCCAGCCCCGCAGTGTGAAGAAATCGGAAGACACTGCCGGGCTGGGATTCCTGGGCATGCACAGTGCATATCTTCACATCTTAAGGTACCTTCACACTCAGCGATGCTGCAGCGATATAGACAACGAGCAGATCGCTGGAGCGTCGCCGTTTAGGTCGCTGTAGAGATGTCAAACACAGCAGCTCCAGAACGATGCAGGAGCGATCCAGTGACGTAAGGGTTACTCACTTATCTTTCTCACAGGTCATCACAGGTCGTTAGATCCATGTAAATCATTGCAGGCATCATTGCTTTTGCTGTCAAACACGACAATACACGCTGATCTGACGACCAAATAAAGTTCTGGACTTCTAGCTTCGACCAGCGATATCACAGCAGGATCCAGATCGCTGGTGCGTGTCAAACACAACGAGATCGCTATCCAGGACGCTGCAACGTCACGGATCGTTGTCGTTCTCGTTGTAAAGTTACTGAGTGTGAAGGTACCTTTACTCATCTCCTTCCGCCTTCTTCAGTCTGTGCGGCGTCACGGCCGTGGCATGTGATTAGGGATCAGCTGATGCCGCACAGTCTGAAGAAGGCGGAAGGAGACGAGAGAGAGGCGAAGTTCAGTTTGGCCTGCAGCAGCAGGCTTTTTCCAGGGGCACCACGAGGAGGAACGGAATCACCCCCATACACTGCTTAGTCTTCTTCTGCTTATAATTTAGATAATATCTTTTGCTCTGATTTTTAGTCTTATGCTTAATGTTCTTCTGCTCTTTGTTCTGCAGCTTCTTGTTCTTCTGCTTCTCGGTCTTCAGGGTCGTCGTCTCCAGAGTCGTCATCTCCAGGGTCATCATCTCTGGGGTCGTCGTCTTCGGGGTGGTCTTCAGGGTCGTTGTCTCCAGGGTCGTCGTCTCAGGGGTCGTCGTCTCTGGGGTCGTCGTTGTCTTAGGGGTGGTTTTCAGGGTCATCATCTTTAGGGTCTTGAACTTGGAAATGTAGCAGAAGGTACAAGAAGGCTGAGTAAATGCCGAGAACCAGCTGACGGTACTGGAACCCAGATGGCTAACCAAAGGTCCAAGAGCCAATGAAACTACCAAGGACCAGCTCACGGTACTGGAATCCGGTTACTAAGCAGGAGGTACCCGTGCCAAAAAGCACTACCAAGGACCACCTGACGTTGGTGGAACTCGGATACCCAGTAGGAGGCACCTAGGCCAAAGGCTCTGACCGGAACCAGCTGATGGTACTGGAACCAGGATGGGGAGCACAAGGTATTAGAGCCAAAGACACTGCCGAGAACCAGCTGACGGTACTGGAACCTGAATGACTGAACATTATTGGGGTTCAGTAACGCCAGCTGCTCCCCTGCTGTGTGTGCGGCAATAACTCAAGTCTGCTCCTCCTGCTTTCCCTGGGCTCCAACACCGCCAGTTGCTGCTCGGAAGTGCTGTCTGCACAGTCAACAGTTGCTCCTCTGTTATTGGGGTTCAGTAACGCCAGCTGCTCCCCTGCTGTGTGTGCAGCAATAACTCAAGTCTGCGCCTCCTGCTTTCCCTGGGCTCCAACACCGCCAGGTGCTTCCTGAAGTGCCGTTTGCACAGTCAACACTTCCTGCCGTGTCATTGGTGTTCAGTAACGTCAGCTGCTCCCCTGCTGTGTATCCGGCAATGTGTCCTGCGACCTCCACGCTGACACAACAGAAATTAAAGGGAACCTGTCCCCCTCCCCCAGGCATTTGTAACTAAAAGAGCCACCTTTTGCAGCAATAATGCTGCAGTTGGACAAGGTGGCTCTTTTAGTTATTCTCCTTGCACACGCTGAAGTTAACACTAAAATGTGTCCCCTCGTACCTTCAAACCGTCCCGGAGGTGGAACTTTCCTTCTTAATGAGACGCAGCACAGCCATCATTCATACCCCCTTGGTGCCGGATGCAGCCTCCTGAACGTTGTTTGTTTGTGTTCCGGAGCCTGCGCTGTTATGTTATTCCTTGGCCATGAACAGTTAATGCTGCCCATCTTCTGACATCATTTGTTGTCAGGCTGGCTGCGCCTGTGCGGCCGCCCTGCCCAAGATCACGCACCGCAGTGTCTTATTTATTCACACTGCGGGGCTGGAATTCATGGGCATGCGCAGTGCATATCTTCGCCTCTCACTCATCTCCTTCTGCTTTCTTCAGACTTTGCGGTGTCACAGCCGTGGCATATGATTAGGGATCAGCTGACGCCACACAGTCTGAAGAAGGCAGAAGGAGATGAGTGAGAGGCGAAGATATGCACTGCGCAAGGCCATGAATCCCAGCCCTGCAGTGTGAAGAAATCAGAAGACACTGCGGGGCTAGGATTCATGGGCATGCGCAGTGCATATCTTCACATCTCACTCATCTCCTTCCGCCTTCTTCAGACTGTGCGGCGTCACAGCCGTGGCATATGATTAGGGATCAGCAGATGCCGCAGTCTGAAAAAGGCAAAAGGAGATGAGTGAGAGACGAAGATATGCACTGTGCATGACCATGAATCCCGACCCCGCAGTGTGAATAAATCAGAAGACTCTGCGGGGCGTGATCTCGGGCAGCGCGACCGCACATGCACAGTCTGGCTGACATCAAATGATGTCAGAAGACGGGCAGCGCTAACTGCGCATGGCCAAGGGATAACATAACAGCGCAGGCTCCGGTACACAAACAAACAAAGCTCAGGAGGCTGCGAGCGGCGCTAAGGGGGTATGAATCACAGCCGTGCTGCATCTCATTAAGAAGGAAAGTCCCGCCTCTGGGACAGCTTCAAGGTGGCTCTTCTAGTTGCAAACGCCTGGGGGGTTAAAGGTTTCCTTTCAACTTGCTCCAATTAGGCCTCAGCCTACACTCTGTTTGTCATTTAATCCCTGGGGTCCAACACTGCCAGTTGCTGCTCTGAAGTGTCTTTGGCACGGGTACTCCCTCCTGCCCAGCCTTGTTCCAGTATGCCAGCTGTTTCCGGATAGTGTCAAGGTCACTTTGCCCCCAATACGTTGTCCTGTTGTGTTGCCGACTCTATGGTGCCTGCAGTTTAGGAGCTTCCTATGTGGGCTGTGGGAACTGGCAATCAAGGCTAGTTCCGTAGTGCTAATAGGACAAGCTCCCCCTGTAGGACTGTGGATTTTCGGTAACTACGGCCGGCACGCGGCCTAGCAACTTTTGTTTTTCCTGTGGACCCTATGCTGCCTATCTAAGTTCCAGCACCATTAGCTGGTTCTTAGGAAGACAATCTTGAATAGGTCCCCCTGGTTCCAGTACCATAAGCTGGCTTTGGGCAGAGCCTTTGGCTTAGGTGCCTCCTTCTGGGTATCCGAGTTCCATTAACGTCTGGTTGTCCTTGGTAGTGCTTTCTGGCATGAGTACCTCCTGCTTAGTACTTGGGTTCCAGTAATGTCAGCTGGTCTTCGGTAGCTCCATTGGCTCTTGTACCTTCGGCTACCCATCCAGGATCCATTATCATCAGCTGGTTCTCGGCAGTGTCTTTGGCTCTTATACCTTGTGCTACCCATCCTGGTTCCGGTACTGTCAGCTGGTTTCGGACAGAGCCTTTGGCTTAGGTGCCTCCTACTGGGTATCCGAGTTACACCAACATCAGGTGGTCCTTGGTAGTGCTTTCTGGCATGGGTACCTCCTGCTTAGTAACCGGGTTCCAGTACCGTCAGCTGGTCCTCGGTAGTTCCATTGGCTCTTGGACCTTCGGGTAGCCATCCGGGTTCCAGTATCGTCAGCTGGTTTTCGGGATTTCCTCAGCCTTCTTGTACCTTCTGCTACATTTCCAAGTTCAAGACCCTAAAGACGATGACCCTGAAGACCACCCCCAAGACAACAATGACCCCAGAGACGACGACCCTGAAGACCAACCCAAAGACGAAGACCCTGGAGATGATGACCCTGGAGATGACGACCCTGGAGTTGACGACCCTGAAGACTTAGAACAAGAAGAACAAGAAGCTGCAGAAAAAAGAGCAGAAGAACATTAAGCATACGACTAAAAATCAGAGCAAAAGATATTATCTAAATTATAAGCAGAAGAAGACTAAGCAGTGTTTGAGGGTAATTCCGTTCCTCCTCGTGGTGCCCCTAGAAAAAGCCTGCTGCTACAGGCCAAACTGAATGCGGACAAATTCTGTTGTAACTCTTTTATGACAGGCAGAACGGACGGTGTACTCTTCAAACTTTTATAGATAACAACTACAGGAATGCCTGTCACAAATAAGAATATAATGAAGATGTAGAATATGAAGAAGTATAATAGTTTAATAAAAAGAATATGAAGAATGTAACAAAAAAGAATAATAGGAAGAAGGTGAAGAAGAAGAAGATAAATAAGTTGAAGAAGAAGGTGATATAAAAGATGCTGCTGCTGAGGATGATGAAGAAGAAATTGTGGGAGAAGTAAAAAAGAAGGTGAAGAGCACGGAAGTAGTGAAACATAAATATCTGACAAAATATAAAAAAGCTTAACATAGTCAATATCTTTGTAACTCCGAACGTCTTAAAAAAAAAAAATTCCTGCTATTCCATTTGATTGAGCTTAACCTCTATGCCTTTAATGTCTCCTCCACCTTCCCCAATACATCCTGCATTATTCTTAGTTGTTTTCCTTTATGTAGAATTAACCTACAAGGAAAGAAAGGGTTTATTTTAATTCCAATATTTTGGTCCCATTGACTTGCATTTGTATTGGGTATCGGTATCGACGATATCTGATATTTTTCGAATATCGGCCGATTCAATCCGATACCGATATTTTCAAATATCGGAAGGTATCGCTCAACACTAGCGAGCACTAAAATGCTTGAGTGCTCGTTGCTCAGGTCGAGCAGATTGGAATACTCGGGTTTATGTTTACAAAACATAAACTTTATCCCTTTACAGACCTTTCCCTCTAATGTTGGTGTCCATGGCCACGGACTGGGTCGCCACCGTGACATCCCCTTTACGTACCGGACCCAGTACCGAGTACCCCAGCCTGTGGGGCACCCTAACTACTTTGGGGTCACGGACAGGATGGACTGACCCAACAAATCGGGTCATGTGCGCCTTAAAAAACTGTGGTAGAACTGAGCCTGAACCGTGCTTTATTGTGGGACCTTGCATTGTGAAATAACACCAACTTGCTGCCAAAACCACTGCCATTACAGCGCCATGAGGAGTGCTGGAGAAGAAGGGCGTGTCTTCATGGGAGGATACCACTAAAATGACGCGAACAATGATGAACGCCCCCTACGAATGCTTTTACATGATGAGCACCTGCCCATCTGCCAAAGAGATCCGCCTCCTGATCTGCAATGGCGGGAAGGAGAGGTAGGAGTCTCAACCCCAGGAGATGGAAGAGCAGCGTCCGCGTGTGACCGTCGACCCGGAAGAGGAGATGATGACCAGCGGGTACCTGAAAGACGCATTAGGGGGTTGCTCATGCTTATTATGGTGTTGTCTGCACTAACCAGCCGTGTGCATTCCTCAAAACACTGAAGGACTTGACACACGTCTTGTATCTTCGACCACTGCACACCTGACAACTCCATGTCAGCCATCCTACTGCCTGCCCGTGTATGTGTATCCTCCCACAAAAACATAACAGCCCGCCTCTGTTCGCACAGTCTCTGAAGCATGTGCAGTGTTGAGTTCCACCTTGTTGCAACGTCTATGATTAGGCGATGCTGGGGAAGGTTCAAAGAACGCTGATAGGTCTGCATACGGCTGGAGTGTACGGGCGAACGGCGGATATGTGAGCAAAGTCCACGCACTTTGAGGAGCAGGTCGGATAACCCCGGATAACATTTCAGGAAGCACTGCACCACCAGGTTTAAGGTGTGAGCCAGGCAAGGAATGTGTTTCAGTTGGGAAAGGGATATGGCAGCCACTCACTCACTACCTTGCCTGCCTCAAGATCTACAGTGCCCAGCCACGACTGCGTTTCTTTCTGCAAGAACTTGGACAGAACTTGTGTCTGTTGTCGCCCAAACACTTCATAGCCAATACAGCCTGCTGACGCTTGCCAGTAGCTGCCCCATAATGGGAGACCTGGTGTGCAACAGTGGCAGCTGTGGATGGAGTGGTTGTGCGACTGCGGTCTGAGGACGAGCTCTCGCTTCTGCAGGAGGACGAGGAGGAGGGGGTGCGAACGGCTACAGCCAACTGTTTCCTAGACCGTAGACTAGGCAGAACTGTCCCAAAATTGCTGTCCCCTGTGGACCCTGCATCCACAACATTCACCCAGTGTGCCGTGATGGACACGTAACGTCCCTGGCCATGCCTACTGGTCCATGCATCTGTTGTCAGGTGCACCTTTGTGCTCACAGATTGCCTGAGTGCATGGACAATGCGCTCTTTAACATGCTGGTGGAGGGCTGGGATGGCTTTTCTGGAAAAGAAGTGTCGACTGGGTAGCTCGTAGCGTGGTACAGCGTAGTCCATCAGGGCTTTGGAAGCTTCGCTTTCAACTAACCGGTAGGGCATCATCTCTAACGAGGTTAGTCTAGCTATGTGGGCGTTCAAACCCTGTGTACGCGGATGCGAGGCTAAGTACTTCCTTTTTCTAACCATAGTCTCATGTAGGGTGAGCTGGACTGGAGAGCTGGAGATCGTGGAACTAGCGGGGGTGCCGGTGGACATGGCAGACTGAGAGACGGTGGGAGATGGTATTGTTGCCGCCGGTGCCCTAGATGCAGTGTTTCCTACTACGAAACTGGTGATTCCCTGACCCTGACTGCTTTGGCCTGGCAAAGAAACCTGCACAGATACTGCAGGTGGTGCGGAAAATGGTGGCCCTACACTGCCGGAAGGGATGTTGCGTTGCTGACTAGCTTCATTGGCCGAGGGTGCTACAACCTTAAGGGACATTTGGTAGTTAGTCCAGGCTTGCAAATGCATGGTGGTTAAATGTCTATGCATGCAACTTGTATTGAGACTTTTCAGATTCTGACCTCTGCTTAAGGTAGTTGAACATTTTTGACAGATGACTTTGTGCTGATCAATTGGATGTTGTTTAAAAAAATGCCAGACTGCACTCTTTCTAGCATCGGATACCTTTTCAGGCATTGCAGACTGAGCTTTAACCGGATGGCCACACTGTCCTCCAACAGGTTTTGACTTTGCCACGCGTTTTGGGCCAGATACGGGCCCGGCAGATGGAACCTGTTGCGATGTTGATGCCTGCTGCAGCCCCTCCTCCTCCGCTTCAGAACTACTGCCGCCTGCACCCTGTTCCCCCAATGGCTGCCAATCGGGGTCAACAACTGGGTCATCTATAACCTCCTCTTCTAGCTCGTGCGCAACTCCGTCTGTGTCACCGTGTAAGTCGGTGGTAGAGCGTTCGTGACAGGGCAACATAGTCTCATCAGGGTCTGATTCTGGATCAGTACCATGCGAGGGCAATGTTGTGGTCTGAGTCAAAGGACCAGCATAGTAGTCTGGCTGTGGCTGTGCATCAGTGCACTCCATGTCAGATTCAACTTGTAATGGGCATGGCCTGTTAACTGCTTCACTTTCTAAGCCAGGGACGGTGTGTGTAAGGAGCTCCATGGAGTAACCCGTTGTGTCGCCTGCTGCATCCTTCTCTGTTGTTGTTTTTGCTGAAGAGGACAAGGAAGCGACTTGTCCCTGACCGTGAACATCCACTAACGACGCGCTGCTTTTACATTTACCAGTTTCAAAAGAGGAGGCAAAAGAGCTAGAGGCTGAGTCAGCAAGGTAAGCCAAAACTTTCTCTTGCTGCTCCGGCTTTAAAAGCGGTTTTCCTACTCCCAGAAAAGGGAGCGTTCGAGGCCTTGTGTAGCCAGACGACGAACCTGGCTCCACAGCTCCAGACTTAGGTGCAATATTTTTTTTACCATGACCACCTGATGCTCCACCACTACCACTACCCTCATTACCAGCTGACAATGAACGCCCCCGGCTACGACCTCTTCCACCAGACTTCCTCATTGTTTTAAAAACGTAACCAAACTAACAGTATTTGTTGCTGTCAAACAACTTACACGGTGAGCTACAACTTCAGTATGATTTAGATACCCCTTTACAGGTGGGTGACACCGCAAGGAAAAGCAGGCACAATGTTACACACTCTGTTTTTGGTGGCACCAAATGAGAGAGATGCCACACACGCAGGACTGTCACTCAAGCACAAATGTCAATATTAATCTCCCACTGTTTGTTTTTATTTTTTCAGGGAGAATTTAGAAACCCAAAAAAAAAAAAAAAAGATTTTTTAAGGAAGAATTTAGAAAACAAAATAAAAAAAGTGATTTTTTTTCAGAGAGAATTTAGAAACCAAACAAAAAAAAACAACAGATAGGCTTTCTATGGCCCACTATCTGAGAGAGAGAGATGGCACACCCAGGAGTCAGGACTGGCACACAAGCAGAAAGGCCAATATTAATCTCCCACTGTTTTTTTTTATTTTTTCAGGGAGAATTTAGAAACACAAAAAAAAAATGATTTTTTAAGGAAGAATTTAGAAAACAAATTAAAAAAGAGTGATTTTTTCAGAGAGAATTTAGAAACCAAATAAAAAAAAAAAATTTTGACAGAGAGATGGCACGCTCAGGACTGGCACACAAGCCCAAAGCGCAATATTAATCTCCCACTGTTTTTTTTTTTCAGGGAGAATGTATAAAACCAATAAAAAAAAAAATAGGCTTTCTATGGCCCACTATTTGACAGAGAGATGGCACGCTCAGGACTGGCACACAAACCCAAAGGGCAATATTAATCTCCCACAGTTTTTTTTTTTTTCAGGGAGAATGTATAAAACCAATAAAAAAAAAATTAATAGGCTTTCTATGGCCCACTATTTGAGAGAGAGATGGCACGCTCAGGACTGGCACACAAGCCCAAAGGCCAATATTAATCTCCCACTGTTTTTTTTTTTTTTTCAGGGAGAATTTAGAAACCCCACAATAAAAAAAACAGAAAAAAAAATTAGGCTTTCTATGGCCCACTATGTGAGATGGCACACACAGGGATGGCACTCGAGCAGAAATGCCAATCTTAATCTCCCACAGCTTTTTTTTTTAGGGAGAATAAAAAAAAAAAAAACACAGGGACTGTCCTACAATTACTGTCTCCCTGCAGTAATCTCAGCCAGGTATGGCAGGCAGCAATAAGGAGTGGACTGCTGCACAAATGAAATAAAAAGTGTGGACAAACAAACAAGATAGCTGTGCAGAAAGGAAGGAACAACAGGATTTGTGCTTTGAAAAAAGCAGTTGGTTTGCACAGCGGCGTACACACAGCAATGCAGCTATCAGGGAGCCTTCTAGGGCAGCCCAATGAGCTACAGCGCTGAGGAAAAAAAATGTAGCTTCCACTGTCCCTGCAAACAAAGGTGGTGTTGGACAGTGGAAATCGCTACAGCACAAGCGGTTTGGTGGTTAATGGACCCTGCCTAACACTATCCCTGCTTCTGACGAAGCGGCAGCAACCTCTCCCTACGCTCAGATCAGCAGCAGTAAGATGGCGGTCGGCAGGAACGCCCCTTTATAGCCCCTGTGACGCCGCAGACAGCAAGCCAATCACTGCAATGCCCTTCTCTAAGATGGTGGGGACCAGAACCTATGTCTTCACGCTGCCCACACTCTGCATCCACCTTCATTGGCTGAGAAATGGTGCTTTTTGTGTCATTGAAACGCAACTTTGGCGCGAAAGTCGCGTACCGCATGGCAGACCCCGCACAGGGGTCGGGTCGGGTTTCATGAAACCCGACTTTGCCAAAAGTTGGCGACTTTTGAAAATGAACGATCCGTTTCGCTGAACCCTAGTGATTAGGGATCAGCTGAAGCCGCACAGTCTGAAGAAGGCGGAAGGAGATGAGTGAGAGGCAAAGATATGCACTGCGCAAGGCCATGAATCCCAGCCCCGCAGTGTGAAGAAATCGGAAGACACTGCCGGGCTGGGATTCCTGGGCATGCACAGTGCATATCTTCACATCTTAAGGTACCTTCACACTCAGCGATGCTGCAGCGATATAGACAACGAGCAGATCGCTGGAGCGTCGCCGTTTAGGTCGCTGTAGAGATGTCAAACACAGCAGCTCCAGAACGATGCAGGAGCGATCCAGTGACGTAAGGGTTACTCACTTATCTTTCTCACAGGTCATCACAGGTCGTTAGATCCATGTAAATCATTGCAGGCATCATTGCTTTTGCTGTCAAACACGACAATACACGCTGATCTGACGACCAAATAAAGTTCTGGACTTCTAGCTTCGACCAGCGATATCACAGCAGGATCCAGATCGCTGGTGCGTGTCAAACACAACGAGATCGCTATCCAGGACGCTGCAACGTCACGGATCGTTGTCGTTCTCGTTGTAAAGTTACTGAGTGTGAAGGTACCTTTACTCATCTCCTTCCGCCTTCTTCAGTCTGTGCGGCGTCACGGCCGTGGCATGTGATTAGGGATCAGCTGATGCCGCACAGTCTGAAGAAGGCGGAAGGAGACGAGAGAGAGGCGAAGTTCAGTTTGGCCTGCAGCAGCAGGCTTTTTCCAGGGGCACCACGAGGAGGAACGGAATCACCCCCATACACTGCTTAGTCTTCTTCTGCTTATAATTTAGATAATATCTTTTGCTCTGATTTTTAGTCTTATGCTTAATGTTCTTCTGCTCTTTGTTCTGCAGCTTCTTGTTCTTCTGCTTCTCGGTCTTCAGGGTCGTCGTCTCCAGAGTCGTCATCTCCAGGGTCATCATCTCTGGGGTCGTCGTCTTCGGGGTGGTCTTCAGGGTCGTTGTCTCCAGGGTCGTCGTCTCAGGGGTCGTCGTCTCTGGGGTCGTCGTTGTCTTAGGGGTGGTTTTCAGGGTCATCATCTTTAGGGTCTTGAACTTGGAAATGTAGCAGAAGGTACAAGAAGGCTGAGTAAATGCCGAGAACCAGCTGACGGTACTGGAACCCAGATGGCTAACCAAAGGTCCAAGAGCCAATGAAACTACCAAGGACCAGCTCACGGTACTGGAATCCGGTTACTAAGCAGGAGGTACCCGTGCCAAAAAGCACTACCAAGGACCACCTGACGTTGGTGGAACTCGGATACCCAGTAGGAGGCACCTAGGCCAAAGGCTCTGACCGGAACCAGCTGATGGTACTGGAACCAGGATGGGGAGCACAAGGTATTAGAGCCAAAGACACTGCCGAGAACCAGCTGACGGTACTGGAACCTGAATGACTGAACATTATTGGGGTTCAGTAACGCCAGCTGCTCCCCTGCTGTGTGTGCGGCAATAACTCAAGTCTGCTCCTCCTGCTTTCCCTGGGCTCCAACACCGCCAGTTGCTGCTCGGAAGTGCTGTCTGCACAGTCAACAGTTGCTCCTCTGTTATTGGGGTTCAGTAACGCCAGCTGCTCCCCTGCTGTGTGTGCAGCAATAACTCAAGTCTGCGCCTCCTGCTTTCCCTGGGCTCCAACACCGCCAGGTGCTTCCTGAAGTGCCGTTTGCACAGTCAACACTTCCTGCCGTGTCATTGGTGTTCAGTAACGTCAGCTGCTCCCCTGCTGTGTATCCGGCAATGTGTCCTGCGACCTCCACGCTGACACAACAGAAATTAAAGGGAACCTGTCCCCCTCCCCCAGGCATTTGTAACTAAAAGAGCCACCTTTTGCAGCAATAATGCTGCAGTTGGACAAGGTGGCTCTTTTAGTTATTCTCCTTGCACACGCTGAAGTTAACACTAAAATGTGTCCCCTCGTACCTTCAAACCGTCCCGGAGGTGGAACTTTCCTTCTTAATGAGACGCAGCACAGCCATCATTCATACCCCCTTGGTGCCGGATGCAGCCTCCTGAACGTTGTTTGTTTGTGTTCCGGAGCCTGCGCTGTTATGTTATTCCTTGGCCATGAACAGTTAATGCTGCCCATCTTCTGACATCATTTGTTGTCAGGCTGGCTGCGCCTGTGCGGCCGCCCTGCCCAAGATCACGCACCGCAGTGTCTTATTTATTCACACTGCGGGGCTGGAATTCATGGGCATGCGCAGTGCATATCTTCGCCTCTCACTCATCTCCTTCTGCTTTCTTCAGACTTTGCGGTGTCACAGCCGTGGCATATGATTAGGGATCAGCTGACGCCACACAGTCTGAAGAAGGCAGAAGGAGATGAGTGAGAGGCGAAGATATGCACTGCGCAAGGCCATGAATCCCAGCCCTGCAGTGTGAAGAAATCAGAAGACACTGCGGGGCTAGGATTCATGGGCATGCGCAGTGCATATCTTCACATCTCACTCATCTCCTTCCGCCTTCTTCAGACTGTGCGGCGTCACAGCCGTGGCATATGATTAGGGATCAGCAGATGCCGCAGTCTGAAAAAGGCAAAAGGAGATGAGTGAGAGACGAAGATATGCACTGTGCATGACCATGAATCCCGACCCCGCAGTGTGAATAAATCAGAAGACTCTGCGGGGCGTGATCTCGGGCAGCGCGACCGCACATGCACAGTCTGGCTGACATCAAATGATGTCAGAAGACGGGCAGCGCTAACTGCGCATGGCCAAGGGATAACATAACAGCGCAGGCTCCGGTACACAAACAAACAAAGCTCAGGAGGCTGCGAGCGGCGCTAAGGGGGTATGAATCACAGCCGTGCTGCATCTCATTAAGAAGGAAAGTCCCGCCTCTGGGACAGCTTCAAGGTGGCTCTTCTAGTTGCAAACGCCTGGGGGGTTAAAGGTTTCCTTTCAACTTGCTCCAATTAGGCCTCAGCCTACACTCTGTTTGTCATTTAATCCCTGGGGTCCAACACTGCCAGTTGCTGCTCTGAAGTGTCTTTGGCATGGGTACTCCCTCCTGCCCAGCCTTGTTCCAGTATGCCAGCTGTTTCCGGATAGTGTCAAGGTCACTTTGCCCCCAATACGTTGTCCTGTTGTGTTGCCGACTCTATGGTGCCTGCAGTTTAGGAGCTTCCTATGTGGGCTGTGGGAACTGGCAATCAAGGCTAGTTCCGTAGTGCTAATAGGACAAGCTCCCCCTGTAGGACTGTGGATTTTCGGTAACTACGGCCGGCACGCGGCCTAGCAACTTTTGTTTTTCCTGTGGACCCTATGCTGCCTATCTAAGTTCCAGCACCATTAGCTGGTTCTTAGGAAGACAATCTTGAATAGGTCCCCCTGGTTCCAGTACCATAAGCTGGCTTTGGGCAGAGCCTTTGGCTTAGGTGCCTCCTTCTGGGTATCCGAGTTCCATTAACGTCTGGTTGTCCTTGGTAGTGCTTTCTGGCATGAGTACCTCCTGCTTAGTACTTGGGTTCCAGTAATGTCAGCTGGTCTTCGGTAGCTCCATTGGCTCTTGTACCTTCGGCTACCCATCCAGGATCCATTATCATCAGCTGGTTCTCGGCAGTGTCTTTGGCTCTTATACCTTGTGCTACCCATCCTGGTTCCGGTACTGTCAGCTGGTTTCGGACAGAGCCTTTGGCTTAGGTGCCTCCTACTGGGTATCCGAGTTACACCAACATCAGGTGGTCCTTGGTAGTGCTTTCTGGCATGGGTACCTCCTGCTTAGTAACCGGGTTCCAGTACCGTCAGCTGGTCCTCGGTAGTTCCATTGGCTCTTGGACCTTCGGGTAGCCATCCGGGTTCCAGTATCGTCAGCTGGTTTTCGGGATTTCCTCAGCCTTCTTGTACCTTCTGCTACATTTCCAAGTTCAAGACCCTAAAGACGATGACCCTGAAGACCACCCCCAAGACGACAATGACCCCAGAGACGACGACCCTGAAGACCAACCCAAAGACGAAGACCCTGGAGATGATGACCCTGGAGATGACGACCCTGGAGTTGACGACCCTGAAGACTTAGAACAAGAAGAACAAGAAGCTGCAGAAAAAAGAGCAGAAGAACATTAAGCATACGACTAAAAATCAGAGCAAAAGATATTATCTAAATTATAAGCAGAAGAAGACTAAGCAGTGTTTGAGGGTAATTCCGTTCCTCCTCGTGGTGCCCCTAGAAAAAGCCTGCTGCTACAGGCCAAACTGAATGCGGACAAATTCTGTTGTAACTCTTTTATGACAGGCAGAACGGACGGTGTACTCTTCAAACTTTTATAGATAACAACTACAGGAATGCCTGTCACAAATAAGAATATAATGAAGATGTAGAATATGAAGAAGTATAATAGTTTAATAAAAAGAATATGAAGAATGTAACAAAAAAGAATAATAGGAAGAAGGTGAAGAAGAAGAAGATAAATAAGTTGAAGAAGAAGGTGATATAAAAGATGCTGCTGCTGAGGATGATGAAGAAGAAATTGTGGGAGAAGTAAAAAAGAAGGTGAAGAGCACGGAAGTAGTGAAACATAAATATCTGACAAAATATAAAAAAGCTTAACATAGTCAATATCTTTGTAACTCCGAACGTCTTAAAAAAAAAAAATTCCTGCTATTCCATTTGATTGAGCTTAACCTCTATGCCTTTAATGTCTCCTCCACCTTCCCCAATACATCCTGCATTATTCTTAGTTGTTTTCCTTTATGTAGAATTAACCTACAAGGAAAGAAAGGGTTTATTTTAATTCCAATATTTTGGTCCCATTGACTTGCATTTGTATTGGGTATCGGTATCGACGATATCTGATATTTTTCGAATATCGGCCGATTCAATCCGATACCGATATTTTCAAATATCGGAAGGTATCGCTCAACACTAGCGAGCACTAAAATGCTTGAGTGCTCGTTGCTCAGGTCGAGCAGATTGGAATACTCGGGTTTATGTTTACAAAACATAAACTTTATCCCTTTACAGACCTTTCCCTCTAATGTTGGTGTCCATGGCCACGGACTGGGTCGCCACCGTGACATCCCCTTTACGTACCGGACCCAGTACCGAGTACCCCAGCCTGTGGGGCACCCTAACTACTTTGGGGTCACGGACAGGATGGACTGACCCAACAAATCGGGTCATGTGCGCCTTAAAAAACTGTGGTAGAACTGAGCCTGAACCGTGCTTTATTGTGGGACCTTGCATTGTGAAATAACACCAACTTGCTGCCAAAACCACTGCCATTACAGCGCCATGAGGAGTGCTGGAGAAGAAGGGCGTGTCTTCATGGGAGGATACCACTAAAATGACGCGAACAATGATGAACGCCCCCTACGAATGCTTTTACATGATGAGCACCTGCCCATCTGCCAAAGAGATCCGCCTCCTGATCTGCAATGGCGGGAAGGAGAGGTAGGAGTCTCAACCCCAGGAGATGGAAGAGCAGCGTCCGCGTGTGACCGTCGACCCGGAAGAGGAGATGATGACCAGCGGGTACCTGAAAGACGCCGAGGCTATCCAGGACTATCCCAGGCAAACGGAGGAGGACCCAGCTCTGCCACTGCCAGAGGATCCAGACTTCTTGGAACCGCAGGGGGAGGAGCTGAGCCGCCAGCTCCTGGTCACAGAGCTGACCACTGTGAAGAAATGAAAGTCGGTCCTGTGCAGGAAGATCGCGCTGGAAGAGTCACACTCCATGCAGCAGACAACTCCAGCAGCCTCATCAGTGGAGCAGTCCAGCATTGGTGGAACCACATCAGATGCAGGTACAGAAAATGACCCTTCCCTGGGTGACCGATCCCGTTCCTGCGACCGCTCTTCCCCCTACTACTAACCTTACTCCAGTGAGAGCTTCTACTCAAGATGAAGGCCCTGCTCCAGCGACCCTTACTACTAACTATGAGACGCTGACAGGTCCACTCCCAATGCCCATAGGCACGCCGCTGGAGGTGAGCCCCGAGGGGGTGGTTTTCCAGCGGGACAATCCGAGAGCAGAAACAATCGGATCCCCTGGGAGGCCCAACTGGAAGGGTCCCATATTGGAGCCCTCACCTGGGAGGAATATCACCAACACCTAGTGCTAAAATGGGAAGAGGAGAGCGGGAGCGAGGCCCAAAGCAAAGCACTGATTCATAAAACCCAATGATGTAACGGACTCCCAGTGAGACCGGGTATAGTAGTGGCCTTCCACCTAAAAAAGGGTTGGGGGTTTCATTCAGGAACCGGAACTGCCGACGAAGGTCTATGTCATCCATCGTCCAGACAGGGACCTGTACCGAAGGGATCCTGTGACCTACGCCCTTCACTGGGGTGAAAAAGGTTGGTACGGTAAGGACGATAAGAAATGCGTATCCGCTATAGCGCCACCTAGTGCCAAAACCGACACAACTAGCATTATCCCTCCAGTCACCGAGCCAGCAACCCCTCAGGCCAGCATTACTACCACTGTGTGCATAATCACTACTACTGACACCACCGCTGTAGTGACTACATCAGCTCATATGCGCACCAAAGCTGCGCAAACTCTGACAGCAGCCCATGACTTGACTATACATGAGAAGCAAACCCATGACGTTGATCTGGCACCAGATGAGGATCCGGGTACAAATCTTCCCAGGCCAGGAAGTGTTCAATACCGACTGGTGCCTTGGCAACTGCTATAATAGAACAAAGCAAATCTGAAAATAACTGTAAATAGTTAACTTAACTTTTTGCTACAAGTTTCTAAATTGACTGTTGCTGTTCACAAGTTCTTTAAACCCAGATAGGGTTTCTTCTTAAAGGGGTCTCCAGTTCAAAAGGGATCCTATGTTTATGGAGTTTGTTTTGCCTTAAAGAACATTGAATCATGAACACTGGATGGTTCACAAACTATCCTTGTAAATAGTTTGCACCTTCTTAAAGGTGCTTCCAACTGGTTTTACAAAGAAGTTTTAAAAAGACTGCTTCTAACATTTTCGTGAAAGTTACTTTGTTTTCCAGAGACCTGAAGAAAAACCCGTTTGGTGCGGCAGGATTCTGGACTGGATACACGCCTTGTAGCCTGCCCAAAGCCAATGTTGGGGGTTAATGACGGGTACTGTTATGAATAGGTAATTCAGAACCACAATGGACCTTGCAGTTCAGAGCACACAAGTGACCTGACAAAAACCACAAAACATAGGATGAGCTCTGAGACGTGGAAACTCTGCTGACCGCAATCCCTAAACCTATCAAACCACACTAGAGGTAGCCGAGGATTGCGCCTAACGCTCCCTATGCAACTCGGCACAGCCTGAGAAACTAGCTAGTCCTGAAGATAGAAAAATAAGCCTACCTTGCCTCAGAGAAATTCCCCAAAGGAAAAGGCAGCCCCCCACATATAATGACTGTGAGTTAAGATGAAAATACAAACACAGAGATGAAATAGATTTAGCAAAGTGAGGCCCGACTTACTGAATAGACCGAGGATAGGAAAGATAGCTTTGCGGTCAACACAAAAACCTACAAACAACCACGCAGAGGGGCAAAAAGACCCTCTGCACCGACTAACGGTACGGAGGTGCTCCCTCTGCGTCTCAGAGCTTCCAGCAAGCAAGCAAAACCAAAAAAGCAAGCTGGACAGAAAATATAGCAACAAAAGTAACACAAGCAGAACTTAGCTTATGCTGAGCAGACAGGCCACAGGAACGATCCAGGAGGAAGCAAGACCAATACTAGAACATTGACTGGAGGCCAGGATCAAAGCACTAGGTGGAGTTAAATAGAGCAGCACCTAACGACTTAACCTCATCACCTGAGGAAGGAAACTCAGAAGCCGCAGTACCACTCGTGACCACAGGAGGGAGCTTGATCACAGAATTCACAACAGGGTACCTCGCATCATTGCTACTGTTGCAAAGATAATGATTGACTTGAGTATTGATTGCACTACCTCAGCATTGAAAGACTTGAATATTGGTTGCACCCATAAAGGGAATGTTGAGTAGTTGCACTTTGCTAGTTAGGATTATATATTGCGTGATAGAAGGTTAATATATTAAAGAGCTAATATATTAGATAAAATTTAGATATTCCATGATGCACTTTTGAATAAAATTGAGAAGAAGATATAGTGAGCCCGTGGGAGTTGGTTGAAAGTTTTGCCTTAAGATAGTATACCCATAGCGGGTAATAGATTTTCATAGTTAATTGTTACATTGATTTATTAAATTGCTCTATTATTATAAGTGGGCCTACAATATAAATAGCTCTTGCAATGTTCAAGTGTCCTCACCATAAAGGGAAGCTCCGGTTCCATTATTAATTAGTATTAACTTGTTTTATAAGTTTATAGCATTCCAAAAATTGTATGTCTTTTTGCTAATCTGTATTGTTCTTCTATTCCCAGTCCGGGAGTACTGGATTTAACAGGGGGGGAGTGTGGCACCCCAGGGTCCTGGTCGTCACAGTAGCATTGCTTTCCTCATGGGGAGAGTGGTACTACGTTTGGAGGGTAGAAAGGATAAGTGTCACCAGGTAATCACAAGTATACAACACATTCACACTCCAGGCCACAAAGGGGGAGCTTTTGATCCTATTACTAGGTGACTGCCCCAGATATATACTGTGGTTTTGGAGGGAAAGGAAGGGATTCAGTTTCTCAGTCAGTCCCTCAGAGAGGCTGAGGAGAGAGAGGGTCTACGAAGTTGTGCATGTCATAGATCTGCAGCTCCCGGGAAGATACACATAGAAAGCTGTATATGTTGCAGTGGGCATGCAGGAAAGCAAAGCACAGGAGAGGATACCAGTAGGGGATCAGCCCTAAGCAGGCTGCCTCCTTCTGAGGCGCAGAACACCGGTAGCCGGAACACCGAGGTTATAAGGACCTCCATGACTTACATCAGAGACCGGCAGGACAGCTAATTGCATGTTGCCTGTCCGCACCAGGAAGAACGGTGACACCCCACAGAGCCGGGTCATCTAAGAGACCCTATAAACAGGCTCAAGTCACCAGTCATACGGGTTATGTCCTATCTTACCCGGGGGACAGAGAGAGAGAGATAACATCTGTGAGGACCTTATGTGAATCTTAGCAGTAAGGAACTACACCACTACAGTGCAAAGGAAGACTTATATTTCCACCTGGACAAGGGGACTCCGGACTTGCCTGCACTGTGGTCTGGTGAGAACTGTGAAGAAATCAGGGCCACTGTATTTGAGTATATTTTCTGTGGCAGAAAATGAAAGACAGATGCCACGGACAGGACTGGCAGTGATGCAGATTTGCCAATCTTAATCTCCCACTTTTTATTTTTCTGGGAGAATTGTGAAGAAATCAGGTCGACTGTATTAGAGTATATTTTCTGTGGCACAAAATGAAAGACAGATGCCACAGACAGGACTGGCACAGATGCAGATTTGCCAATCTTAATCTCCCACTTGTTTTATTTTTTCTGGGAGAATTGTGAATAAATCAGGCCCACTGTATTAGAGTATATTTTCTGTGGCAGAAAGTGGCTTGAAGAGATATAACAAAAAAAAAAAAAAGGGACTGTCCTACAATTACTATCTCCCTACAGTAATCTCAGAAAAGTATGGCAGGCAGCAATAACAAGGACTGCTCTGCTGCACACAAAAGTATAATGTGTGGCCAAACAAACAAGATAGCTGTGCAGAAAGGAAGGAGCAACAGGATTTGTGCTTTGAAAAAAGCAGTTGGTTTGCACAGCGGCGTACACACAGCAATGCAGCTATCAGGGAACCTTCTAGGGCAGCCCAATGAGCTACAGCGCTGAGGAAAAAAATGTAGCTTCCACTGTCCCTGCACACCGAAGGTGGTGTTGGACAGTGGAAATCACTACAGCACAAGCGGTTTGGGGGTTAATGGACCCTGCCTAACGCTATCCCTGCTTCTGACGAAGCGGCAGCAACCTCTCCCTATACTCAGATCAGCAGCAGTAAGATGGCGGTCGGCGTGCATGCCCCTTTATAGCCCCTGTGACGCCGCAGAAAGCAAGTCAATCACTGCAATGCCCTTCTGTAAGATGGTGGGGACCAGGACCTATGTCATCACACTGCCCACACTCTGCGTCCACCTTCATTGGCTGAGAAATGGCGCTTTTCACGTCATTGAAATGTGACTTTGGCGCGAAAGTCACCGACCGCATGGCCGACCCCACACAGGGATCGGGTCGGGTTTCATGAAACCCGACTATGCCAAAAGTCGGCGACTTATAAAAATGACCGATCCGTTTCGCTCAACCCTACCGACTACCACAGCGGTTCAATCCACTCTGCCTTGCAGCTGTCACGTCTACTATCTTGGGGAGCTGCCCTCCCCCATCATACCTACATTGGGTTTATGCAGGGTTGCATAACCCTATAAGATTAGTGGCTCCACAGCTCAGCTCACCACAGTCCTATTGCCCCAACGGTCCTGCTCATGCCCATCCCTATTTTGCTTTTCTCTGCCTTTATTTTTCACAAGTGCCCTCATAGAGGTGTTATGTACAAATTCAATATATCTAGCAATGTGTGGTAATTTTTTTTTAAGAGATCACCTTTATTACACACGGCAACAACAAACTCATGAAAATTAGAGCTAAATAGTATTGTTTGCGTATCTCAACAAGCTTTGTGCCAGTCGCACAACTGTTAAAGACACACTATTTATTAAACCAATAGAAAATTATGATTTTTTTTTATATACCTCTTGTAATAACTGCAAAATGTATTGTGAGGTCCCCATCACGGCGACTTTCAATGTGTATGATACAGACCCCTTGGGTTAATTTTTGGAAACCTTTGTAAATTGTGCAAAGGTCAAATTTCTAATCTCAATCTCTGTATATTCCATTGTTGTAACTTTTTTTTTATTATGTTGCCCTTCTCACGATCTCTTTCAGTGTGTATCTGGGAGCCTGATGTTGATTTTTGGGTCTGCAATTGGACATTTTGGTACATAATGCATCAATATGCTCCACATAATTCTACAGAATAATAATATTTGCTGTCAGTTCGAAAATCTTACCCACACATCCCTTTATAATGGGAAATTGGACATAACACCTCCGTTAGCATACACCATATCCTGCTCATATATGTAGCACCCCAGTAGGTGGACGGAACGCCTGGGTACAGAATCTGTGTCTGACGGTGAAACCACTGGTCCTTCCCCTGTGTTACGTCCTTCCCAATCTTCTGTCCAGGAAAGAGGCGCTGAGGCCTCCTGTCCACAACCTTCAGCTGTAGAGACACAACGGTCAGCAACCACCTCCAGTTCATTGTCCCAGCGCAGCGTTCAGTTGTCCCTTGTCAGCATATATGTCTGTTCACGTATTGTTAGTTAGATAGGGCATACATATTCGTTACCACTATACATTGTCTGGTGCTGGACCAAGACCATTGCTGACTTTCCAGGCTCCTAAATGAGACTTGAGTCTCTTTATCAAACTGTCGCTTCCCTTTCATTTTATAAATTGGGTCCTTACAAAAAAATGGTGGAGGGGTATTGCCCAGTTTCTGTACATTTTAATCAGGTCTAAGAGACTGGGTTAATACACTCCACAGATCTATTCAGGCCACAGCCTTACACATATTGGAACATGGTCATTGCCACGATAAGGCCTGTACCTGAGCTCTGTAGCACTGCCTGTCACCTGAGTAATACACTCCACAGGCCTCAGCACTCTCTGGGACAGATCCTGAAATTACTCCATTGTTGCTCAAAACTATGAAAAGGAGACATTCTGCCTGGTTGCGTAATTTCCAGAAGAAGTGCTCGGTCTTGTGCAGATTGGTCAATGGCGCTCCTGGCTCTTTCCCTTGAGGAGGCTGCTTCCAGGTATAATGTTTGTACATGTGCCTTCACCCGCTATGGCAGTGGCTCCATTGGGATCCGGTGGCCAAAATGAACTGTGGATCTCAGGAAACTCAGGTTTCATGGCACCTGCTGGCCATCTGAAAATGTGAAGCGAGGGTCTCATACCACCACCAATTACCAGAATGTGTTTCATGCTCGTCATAAGGTCGGTGTAACAGATGCACATGTTTGACTCACACCAAAAATGCCGGTCAAAAATATGTTGCCAAACCAAAGACGCACGTGTCTGTCTAAAGGGCAAAGTGCAACATGTTCATGAGATGCTGAATTATAGAAAGCAGATCATAGTAACATAGTAACATAGTAACATAGTTAGTAAGGCCGAAAAAAGACATTTGTCCATCCAGTTCAGCCTATATTCCATCATAATAAATCCCCAGATCTACGTCCTTCTACAGAACCTAATAATTGTATGATACAATATTGTTCTGCTCCAGGAAGACATCCAGGCCTCTCTTGAACCCCTCGACTGAGTTCGCCATCACCACCTCCTCAGGCAAGCAATTCCAGATTCTCACTGCCCTAACAGTAAAGAATCCTCTTCTATGTTGGTGGAAAAACCTTCTCTCCTCCAGACGCAAAGAATGCCCCCTTGTGCCCGTCACCTTCCTTGGTATAAACAGATCCTCAGCGAGATATTTGTATTGTCCCCTTATATACTTATACATGGTTATTAGATTGCCCCTCAGTCGTCTTTTTTCTAGACTAAATAATCCTAATTTCGCTAATCTATCTGGGTATTGTAGTTCTCCCATCCCCTTTATTAATTTTGTTGCCCTCCTTTGTACTCTCTCTAGTTCCATTATATCCTTCCTGAGCACCGGTGCCCAAAACTGGACACAGTACTCCATGTGCGGTCTAACTAGGGATTTGTACAGAGGCAGTATAATGCTCTCATCATGTGTATCCAGACCTCTTTTAATGCACCCCATGATCCTGTTTGCCTTGGCAGCTGCTGCCTGGCACTGGCTGCTCCAGGTAAGTTTATCATTAACTAGGATCCCCAAGATCAGTGTTGGAGGAAAACCAAACAAAGTGATGGATGCTTGTGAAAAACTAAGTTTAAAGAGGAGTGCACGAGGAGGGGGACAAGGCGGGTAATCTCCTTTCTAGAATACTGGCGGCACAGAGAGACTCCACATATTGTTAGGGTTGGCGGAACACACCAAATATATAATTTATTAAATGGAATTGGTGCGTTCGCAACCCGGGATCCACCGTGCAGGAAAGCACCTGCTGCTAAATAATGGCGGCTCTATATGGCGGTATATACCAACTCTGTTAGCTTCACAGAGTAACCGCGAGAGGAAAGCTCTGTGCCCTGTTAGACTTTCACAGAGGCTCAGGCCAACTACCCAGATGTGAGCAGTGAGTGGTCATGCATGCATACTCAATCTCCTCGCCGGAGATGCCAGCATTCTAGGGGCTTATTTCAGCCGGGTCCCTGAACACATTCAAACACATGACCACATTGGCGCAAAGCATATAGCATAAGACGATACTAGCGCATGGCCGTGCGGTCATGCGCAGTTTATATAGTTGCAGCACAGGAAGCTGCTACTGAAGTTTTTGCCCTTTCAGGACCTTCCAGAAGGACCAATGGAATGTACTGCAGCACCTGAGCATGTGACCGAACATGTGGCCCTCGACCTCCAATGGGAGACCCTGCCCTGGGCATGCTCAGTGTGAGTAAACAAGGACTTAGCCCCAGAGAGGCTCGCTCGCCGCAGATCAGTGCAGGGTACCATAGGAAAGCCAGAAAAGGCAGTAGTGACCGTATGCACCGAATCAGCCCCAGCGAGACGCTGGGAGCGACGTCTCCGCTGAGCAGAGCCCACTGCGGCCGATATCGAATGGGAGACCGCAGCAGATACGGATCGAGATTCCCCCTGTGCAGCAGAGGAAACTCGACTCCTAACATTACCCCCCTCCTAGGGCCCCCCCTCCTTGAGCCTCACTACGCTCAAAAGCTGCGATAAGCAGCGGAGCCCGAATGTGCTCCACAGGCTCCCAGGTTCTATCCTCTGGGCCGTGACCCTTCCAGTCCACCAGATAAAATTTCTTGCCACGTACCACCTTGCACCCCACAATAGCATTCACCTCAAACTCATCCGTGGATGAACCCGATGTCCCAGCAGATGACTCGGAAAACCGGGACAAATGAACGGGCTTTAAGAGGGAAACGTGGAAAGTATCGGTGATACCAAGGCGTGGAGGAATAGCCAAACGGTAGACCACAGGGTTGACCTGTTCCAGAACCTTAAACGGGCCAATGTAGCGAGGAGCAAACTTAGTGGACTCAACTCGCAGCCTGATGTTACGGGCGGAGAGCCACACTAAGTCGCCAGGAGCAAAGACCAGAGCGTGACGCCGGTGTAACATAGTAACATAGTAACATAGTTAGTAAGGCCGAAAAAAGACATTTGTCCATCCAGTTCAGCCTATATTCCATCATAATAAATCCCCAGATCTACGTCCTTCTACAGAACCTAATTGTATGATACAATATTGTTCTGCTCCAGGAAGACATCCAGGCCTCTCTTGAACCCCTCGACTGAGTTCGCCATCACCACCTCCTCAGGCAAGCAATTCCAGATTCTCACTGCCCTAACAGTAAAGAATCCTCTTCTATGTTGGTGGAAAAACCTTCTCTCCTCCAGACGCAAAGAATGCCCCCTTGTGCCCGTCACCTTCCTTGGTATAAACAGATCCTCAGCGAGATATTTGTATTGTCCCCTTATATACTTATACATGGTTATTAGATCGCCCCTCAGTCATCTTTTTTCTAGACTAAATAATCCTAATTTCGCTAATCTATCTGGGTATTGTAGTTCTCCCATCCCCTTTATTAATTTTGTTGCCCTCCTTTGTACTCTCTCTAGTTCCATTATATCCTTCCTGAGCACCGGTGCCCAAAACTGGACACAGTACTCCATGTGCGGTCTAACTAGGGATTTGTACAGAGGCAGTATAATGCTCTCATCATGTGTATCCAGACCTCTGTGTATCAGCCGAAACCCTCATTCTCTCCTTGGAGGCCCGGATGGCATCCTGTGTGCGGTCCCAGATGTCACGTGCCTCCACCGCCCAGTCTGCCACCCTAGAATCGGTGGATGACACGGGCATGGGCACAGGGACACGCGGATGCTGGCCGTAATTAAGGAGAAAAGGAGTTTGACCAGTGGAATCGGCTACGGCGTTGTTCAGGGCAAATTCCGCCCAAGGTAGCAAAGATGCCCAGTCATCCTGCCTAGCAGAGACGAAATGTCGCAAATATGTCACCAGAGTCTGGTTGGTTCTCTCCACCAACCCATTCGTCTCGGGATGGTATGCAGAGGAGAGGTTTAACTCTATGCTGAGTAAACGGCAGAGCTCTCTCCAAAACCGAGATGCGAACTGGGGACCCCGATCACTGACAATCTTATCAGGCATACCATGCAAACGGAAAACGTGTTTAATGAACAACACCGCCAAGGCCCGTGCTGAGGGTAACCGAGGAAGCGGCACCAAATGCACCATCTTGGAGAAGTGGTCGGTGACAACCCAAATAATGGAGCAGCCACACGACTTGGGTAGACCCACCACAAAGTCCATCCCGACCATCTCCCAGGGCCTGTCTGCCACCGGTAGATGGTAAAGCAACCCAGCAGGCCGTTGCCGAGGAGACCGATTCTGGGTGCAAGAAACGCATGCCTGAATATAGTCCTTGACATCTCGGGCCATATGCGGCCACCAGTATGTTCTCGCCAGAAGCTCAGATGTCCTCTTGGTCCCAAAATGCCCACCCACTCTGGAGGAGTGAGCCCAAGAGAGAACCTCCGGTCGCAAGTTAGCTGGTACGAAAGTCTTGCCCGGGGGCACAGACTCTAGGGAAACCGGAGCTACAGTTCTCAGGCTCTCAGAAGGGACAATAAGCCGAGGCTCCTCCTCCTCCGATGACACCACGGAGCGGGAGAGAGCGTCAGCACGAACGTTCTTCTCCCCGGAGAGGAAATGGAGAGTAAAATGGAACCGGGAGAAGAACAGGGACCATCTAGCCTGGTGAGAATTCAGCCGCTGGGCCGTTTGCAGATACACCAAGTTCTTGTGGTCAGTGAAGACTTGGAAGGGAAAGCGAGCTCCCTCCAAGAGATGTCTCCACTCCGAAAAAGCCAACTTCATGGCCAGCAACTCCCTGTCCCCGATGGAATAATTCCTCTCCGCTGGTGTGAAGGTCTTGGAGAAGAAGAAGCAAGGATGCTTCCGACCTTGAGCATCCTTTTGGAAAAGGACTGCTCCAGCACCAACGGATGAGGCATCCACCTCCAAGATAAATGGCTTATCAACATCGGGGCGATGTAGGATGGGAGTGCTAGCAAAGTGTGACTTGATCGGGAGAAAGGCTTTGGAGACCTCCTCTGACCACAACTTGGGATTTGCTCCCTTCTTGGTGAGGGCAACCAAGGGAGCTACCAAAGTTGAGAAGTGTGGAATGAACTGGCGATAGTAATTAATGAACCCCATAAAGCGCTGCACCGCTTTAAGAGAATGGGGTTCCTGCCAGTCCATTACAGCCTGTAGCTTGGCAGGATCCATAGCCAAACCATGGGCAGAGATGATATAACCAAGAAAAGGCAAGGACTCCTGCTCAAACACGCACTTCTCCAACTTGGCGTAGAGGGAGTTTGCCCGTAAGAGGTCGAAGACTTTGCGAACATCTCTCCGATGGGAGTCAATATCTGGAGAGAAGATGAGAATATCATCCAGATAGACTACGACCGAGGTGGTGAGCATATCCCGGAAGATGTCGTTCACAAAGTCTTGGAAAACGGCTGGGGCATTACAGAGCCCGAAGGGCATCACCAGATATTCATAGTGCCCATCCCTGGTGTTAAAAGCCGTCTTCCATTCATCCCCCTCACTGATGCGAATCAGGTTGTAAGCACCCCGCAGATCTAACTTTGTAAATACCCTCGCTCCCCATAGCCTATCAAACAGCTCAGATATCAGGGGTAGTGGGTACTTGTTCTTAACGGTGATGGCGTTAAGACCCCTGTAGTCTATGCATGGACGTAAGTCTCCAGTCTTCTTCTGTACGAAGAAGAACCCTGCCCCTGCCGGTGACACTGACTTCCTAATGAATCCTCTTGCCAGATTCTCCTGGATGTACTGGGACATTGCCTCCGTCTCTGGGAGAGATAACGGATAGACTCGACCCCGGGGAGGCTCAGCACCAGGCAAGAGGTCAATAGGACAGTCATAGGGGCGGTGAGGCGAAAGGGTCTCCGCAGCTCTTTTGGAGAACACGTCTGCATAGGGCCAATAGTGCTTGGGGAGAGAGGAAAGATCTGCGGGTACCTGTGTAGTAGCAACCTGAACGCACTCCCTCAGACATCTACCCTCGCAAGATTTACTCCAACCCAAAATTCTCCCAGAGGACCACTCAATATGAGGAGAATGGTAGCGAAGCCATGGTATCCCCAACAGGACCTCATCAATTCCCTCAGGAATGACTAATAGGGAGATTATCTCCTGATGTGATGGAGACACAGATAGCGTGAAAGGAATGGTTTGGTGGGTAATCTGTGAAGGTAGTGTTGACCCATTTACCACTCGAACGGTTACCGGCTTGGCGAGCATCACCAAGGGTATTGCGTGACGCTGGGCAAAAGCGGAAGACATAAAGTTACCCTCTGCCCCAGAATCCACGCATAGCTCGACCATAAGAGTGGATGGGCCTATGGTAATTGTCCCCTTGAAGGACAACTTTGAGGCAAACGTCGCCGTGTCTAGTGTACCTCCTCCAACTGCCACTAGACGCTGACGTTTCCCCGACCGCTGGGGACCCTTGGAGGCAAGGTGTCCTGACTGCTGGCAAACATGACGGACCTTATGTGCACGGGCAGACTGAGACTTGGATCCCGCTCGTGTCACCTCTAAGGCCTCATGTGACTCGGATGCCTGGACTGGAGATTCCAAAGGTTTGGTGAAGGTGGGAGCCAGCCGAAACCTCTGCCTACACTGGGCTCGCTCCAACCTCCGCTCGTTAAAACGGAGGTCAATACGAGTAGATATGGCTATGAGCTCCTCCAGTGTGGCGGGAATCTCCCTAGTGGCCAAAGCGTCCTTCACATGGTCAGCCAGCCCCCTCCAAAATACGGGAATGAGGGTTTTATCTGGCCATTCCAACTCAGACGCTAATGTCCGGAAGTGAACAGCAAAATGGCTGACCATGGTTGAACCCTGAGTCAAAGCCAGCAGTTGGAGCGCTGTATCATGGGTGACTTGAGGTCCTAAAAAGACCTGTTTCAGAGTGTCCAGAAACCTAGGAACACTTCGCACCACATGATCGTTGCGCTCCCACAGCGGCGTAGCCCACTCCAACGCTCTGTCCGACAGGAGAGAGATTATGAATCCCACCTTTGCCCGCTCAGTAGGGAAACGTGCAGCCAGAAGCTCGAGGTGTATACCACATTGGCTCACGAAACCCCTACAAGACTTACTGTCCCCAGAGTATCTCTCAGGCAAAGGAAGGTGAGATAGGGTCGCAACAGAGGTGGCAGTGGGTATAGCTGCTGCAGCCACGCTAGCAGCCTGAACAGCTATTGCGGTAACATCCACCGCCGAGGTTGCACGCTCAAGAGACGCCAACCGGCCCTCCAGCAGCTGGATGTACCCCTGCAATCGCTGTTCATCCGCCATTACTTAGCCAGATCCTGGCGCTAGTATACTGTTAGGGTTGGCGGAACGCACCAAATATATAATTTATTAAATGGAATTGGTGCGTTCGCAACCCGGGATCCACCGTGCAGGAAAGCACCTGCTGCTAAATAATGGCGGCTCTATATGGCGGTATATACCAACTCTGTTAGCTTCACAGAGTAACCGCGAGAGGAAAGCTCTGTGCCCTGTTAGACTTTCACAGAGGCACAGGCCAACTACCCAGATGTGAGCAGTGAGTGGTCATGCATGCATACAAAACTCCTCGCCGGAGGTGCCAGCATTCTAGGGGCTTATTTCAGCCGGGTCCCTGAACACATTCAAACACATGACCACATTGGCGCAAAGCATATAGCATAAGACGATACTAGCGCATGACCGTGCAGTCATGCGCAGTTTATATAGTTGCAGCACAGGAAGCTGCTACTGAAGTTTTTGCCCTTTCAGGACCTTCCAGAAGGACCAATGGAAAGTGCTGCAGTACCTGAGCATGTTTTGCCCTTTCAGGACCTTCCAGAAGGACCAATGGAATGTACTGCAGCACCTGAGCATGTGACCGAACATGTGGCCCTCGACCTCCAATGGGAGACCCTGCCCTGGGCATGCTCAGTGTGAGTAAACAAGGACTTAGCCCCAGAGAGGCTCGCTCGCCGCAGATCAGTGCAGGGTACCATAGGAAAGCCAGAAAAGGCAGTAGTGACCCTATGCACCGAATCAGCCCCAGCGAGACGCTGGGAGCGACGTCTCCGCTGAGCAGAGCCCACTGCGGCCGATACCGAATGGGAGACCGCAGCAGACACGGATCGAGATTCCCCCTGTGCAGCAGAGGAAACTCGACTCCTAACACATATATAGTTGCTTTGAAGGGAAAGGATGGGTCGGAGCATACTGGTTGTAGGGCAATTTTGGAGGTGATGACGGAGTATTATTCGGATCTTTCTAAACTGTGGGTACAACCAACAACGGAGGAGGTGGATGGTTTTCTGGCAGAGGTTCAGCTTCCTATACTTTGTACGGTTGATCAGGAACTTCTTGAAGAGCCATTTAATTTGGAGGAGCTTGACGCCGCACTGGCCTCTATGCCTAATGATAAACCCCCCGGGGTGGATGGTATCCCAGGGGAGGTGTAATTAAAATGTAAGGCTAGGTATTGCTTCCCGCTTTGTTGGAGGTGTATGCTGCTGGTCTGATGGAGGGAGAGTTGTCGCCGTCCATGCCTGAAGCAATAATTGAAGTGCTGCCAAAACAGGGTAAGGATCCGACGGATCCGGCTTCTTATTGCCCTATCTAATTATTAACCATAGATATCAAAATCTTGGCCACAATGTTGACTAATCATATTAACAAAGGTGAAAACGACACTAATAAACCGGGAACAGTCCGTTTTTCAGCCCAATATTTCTACATTTAGACGATTGTTTCTCAATATGCAGGTAAAGTCAGACAATATGGGTCAGAGGGTTGTGGTGTCTTTAGACGGCGCTAAGGCTTGTGATAGTGTGGAATGACGTTATTTGTGGTCGATTATGAAGGCTATGGGTTTTGGCGAGAGATTTATAATTTGTGTGCAATTGTTATATGCCTCTCCAAGAACCAGGATATGGGTAAATGGGCTCTTGTCGGGGGATTTCCCTTTATATAGGGGAACGCGGCAGGGGTGCCCCTTGTCTCCTCTCTTGTTTGCAATTGCTGTTGAGCCCTTGACGGCGGCAATACGGGGGTATAGGAACATAAAGGGATTTAGATATGGAAACTATAAATAAAAGATTGCCCTGTACACGGATGACGTGTTAGTGTTCTTGGAAGATGTGCAATAGTCTTTGGGGGCTGTTATGAACAGCAATAAAAAATTTGGGGCTCTTTCCGGATTGTCTATTAATTCGGATAAGTCTGTGTTGTTGCGCATGGGCGCGGCGGCTCTTCTGACACTAGACTCTGGGGTTCCCTTAAGGGTGGTACATGAGTTTAAATATCTGGGCATCGTGGTTTCGGGCAAAATAGAGGACTATGTGTGGCTCAACCTGACTCCAATGCGTGGCTCAACCTGACTCCTATGCTTGGGAAGTTCCAGCAGAAGATTGGGGCCTAGACAAAACTCTTTCTGTCAGTTGCAGGAAGAGTAAATTTGATCAAAATGATGCTTATGCCTCAGCTCCTATACACATTGCATAATGCTCCAGTGTGGCTGCCTCAGAGTAAATTTAATAGGATCAATACTGTATGTAGGGACTTAATTTGGAAGGGTGGCCTGGCGCTCATCAAATTGGAACATCTGCTAAGGGCGAAGGATGAGGGTTGTCTGGCGGTCCCCAATCCATGGATTTACTATATAGCATCTCAATGCCAGCATATGGTAGGTTGGGGAGAGCCGGAACAGAGCGCTTAAGCAGGGATAATCATTGAACACGCGGTAGGGAAAGGCCCATTGCTAGCCAGTCTGGAAGCATGCAGATTCAGAATTAGCCCCAAACAATTCCCAGCAATAGCTATGATGGGGAAAGTATGGCAGAAAATTAAGTATTGGAGGGGAGTAACGGAATTTACAAGATATAAGCTGATTTGGTTTGATCCTAGGTTGGCAGAGCTCATGAGATTGCAGGGTTCAGTCAGTGGAGGCACATTGGCATTTGGTTCGTGTCTCAGTTGCTTGATGGGAATGTTATTAAAACATTTGAGACACTTAGGACTGAGTTTCCCTTGTTCCAGAAGATGTTCTTTTAAGATTTGCAGTTGAGACATGCCCTAAATGGTCAAAAGGAGGGGTCGCGCGTGATTCTGCAGTCCGATAGCTTGTTGAATATTACTGGGCTTCAGAGGAGTACATTACATTACAGAGGGGGTTCATTTTCATGATGTACAGGGGTCTGATGGATACCTTTTTATTGAAACATCCGTTAAGGCTAAATGAAAAATTGGTGGCGGACGTGGGTCCTTTGTTGGAGTCCCAGTGGGAGTCTATACTTCAATACATCTCCAGGGAGTCCTTGAGTGAGGCTAAGAGGGTGTCGGAGTTATACCTGGTGTATAGGGTGTACAGGACCATGGCATGGATGAGGAAGGCAGGACTGAGAGGTGACTCAAAATGCCGAAGGTGCGTTGAGGATGATGCAGATTTGATTCATATGATGTGGTCCTGCGCTCGCCTCCAACCCTTTTTGGTGAAGGTGCTTAACTTTATTCAAGAGGTGACCGGGGTAAATGTGGTGCGTAACCCGCTGACTTGCCTTCTGGGTTGTATGGATGATATTGCTACGGATCAATGTGTAAGGTTGATTATTACAAGATTGTTGTATGCTGTGAGAAAGCTTATTGCGATTTACAGGTTGGATGAAAAAACGCCAGGGAAAAAGATATTTATTAATAACATTAATTTTATTTTCCTAATGGAAAGGAATATCTACATCAAGAGAGGTCGGAATACAAAATTTGAAAATGTGTGGGGCGGATGGATGGATTACCCAGGCGCGGCGTCTGCTGAGTTATTCCAGAGTAGAATGGGGGTCGTTTAGTTGCTTCTGGAGGGACTTTAACATGTACTGTTGGACAATTTTCAAGAGGTGATGTTGTCAGGTGGATGTATTGGATAATGGGTAAGGGACTGGGGTGAGGGAGGGTTGGTTATGGGGTAAGGGTCACGTTTTCGCAAAATGAAAATGTATTAATTGGTTTTGTATTAGTGGTACCTGTCTGGAAAATGTGTCAGATTGTGTTACTGCGTGTCATATGCTTTAATACAAAATTATTTGATTTAAAAAAAGAGGAGTGCACCGTCCGTAACTATAAACACTCCCGTGGCACAGGCTTCTTCATCTTCACCCATACATATTACCAATAATATCCAAATGTCACAGTCGAAAATTATTTGCTCCAGAACACTGTTAAAGGAATGGCACTAAACGTAGATAACCACGACCCTGGAAAACACCAGATTTCCTCTTTACAAGATATGGACGATGATGGTATTGATGACGACTTTGAAATTAATTTACCACATACACATCAAGAAGATGAAGATCACAGCTGCAAAAAATGTGCAAAAAAGGCCGTGAATGTCTGGAAAATCATTTTCTCTTGGGCAAACTTTCCCTCTTACTAAAGTGGTACCGAATGAT
The DNA here is from genome assembly GCF_032444005.1 of Ranitomeya imitator. Lineage (NCBI taxonomy): Eukaryota > Metazoa > Chordata > Amphibia > Anura > Dendrobatidae > Ranitomeya > Ranitomeya imitator. The sequence continues at coordinate 1,222,935,334 of NC_091282.1, read as the reverse complement.
GCATACACAGCTCTCATGTCTAATTAGCGTGAGATGGTTGAAAGATGAGGTATTCTGTTTTGTTCATTTCCACTTTTTGAAAGCGAGCAGAAAAGAAGGATAAAATAGCGGCAAGACGTGTGATTTGGGTCAGTAAGGAGGTGATGTCAGGTACAGATAGATAGATCTGCGTGTCATCGGCGTACTGATGATATTGCAATCTGTGCCATTACATCCGGTGTCCCAGGCCGAAGGTGTAGATGGAGAAGAGTAGGGGGTCCTAGAGCTGAGTCTTGGGGAACACCGAAAGACCGTGGTCGAGGTGAGGAGGTGGTGTGGGAGAGGGAGACACTGAATGTCCACGTAACACTCAGGTTGTTTTTGAAAGACTCTGCCGATAACCCCCAGAAGGCCATTTGCACCATCAGCAGGGGTAGCAAAACTCCCATCCTAACCGCCACAAACATGATCAGGCATATGGCAGCAAAGCACCCGACTTTGTTGGTTGAACACAAGGCTCCATGAACAGTGTCTGCGGGATATACCACTGCTTCTTCCAATGTTGTGCGTGCAAGCAAATCCCTTGTCCATGGTGCATGCAAAGATGCCTCATGCCCTGCATCTGCAGTTGCACACAAACTCAACTAGCAGCATCAACAGGCACGTCCACGTCCTTGTCCCAGTGCAGCAGTCAGTTGTCCATACCCCATTCTTTGAAATGCAAGCGGAACAGGCAGCCAATGCCACAGTACTAAATTCACACATTTCTCATCTGCTTGTGCTCGAAATGTTGCATTTTATGCCCATGTGAGACCTAAGCTTTCAGCAACCTGATGGTAGTTACCATCACAAGGTAATCTCAAGCTGCCACAATTTTCCCGTCTGCCGTCATGACATTCGACAAGCAAGCACATATCCCACAACATTACCTGGGCCCTCTACAATGCTGTTACAGGGAAAGTGCACCTAAACATGGACACTTGGACAAGTGCATGTGAGCAGGGATGGTACATCTCGCTGACGACACACTGGGTTAGTGTAGAGGGAGCCATGAACCAGTCGGACATTGGGAGACCATGTTGCAGATGTATGGGGACAGGTTGTGGAAGGCTTTGTCTGTCAAAGTTAGGGTTTTGAACTGTAGCCTCTGGGCAATTGGAAGGCAGAGATGGGCCTGGCAGAGAGGAGAGGCTGGGAAATAACAGAGGGACAGTTGGTTTACTCGGGCATCAGACTTTAGGATAGATTGGAGTGGTGCAAGAATGCAAGAGAGGCGGTCAGAGAGTAACATAGTAAGATAGTAACATAGTTAGTAAGGCCGAAAAAAGACATTTGTCCATCCAGTTCAGCCTATATTCCATCATAATAAATCCCCAGATCTACGTCCTTCTACAGAACCTAATAATTGTATGATACAATATTGTTCTGCTCCAGGAAGACATCCAGGCCTCTCTTGAACCCCTCGACTGAGTTCGCCATCACCACCTCCTCAGGCAAGCAATTCCAGATTCTCACTGCCCTAACAGTAAAGAATCCTCTTCTAATGTTGGTGGAAAAACCTTCTCTCCTCCAGACGCAAGGAATGCCCCCTTGTGCCCGTCACCTTCCTTGTAGGTTGCAAGTAGAAGGTTGCAATAGTGGAGGCGGGAGATCATGAGGGTGTGCGCAAACATTTTTGCAGTTTCTTGGAATGTACGGAACCTGGAAATGTTTTTGAGTTGTACTGGCCAAGGGTCCAGGATCATTCCGAGGCCCAGAACATGCAGGACTAATTGTACCGGTGTGATCTCCTGGCATTACACAGGCACGTGTCCCACAACATTACCCGTGCCCTCCACAATGCTGTTATTGGGAAAGTCCACCTAACCAGACACTTGGACAAGTGCATGTTGTCAGGGATGGTACATCTCACTAACGGCACTCTGGTTTAACATAGTGGAAGCCAGGACACAATCCGACCTTGGGATTGTACACGTCCTCCCAACCCTGAGTATTGTTGGCCCTACGTCAATCTGGGTTGCCACCACAGTCGACAGCTCCTGCACCTCCTCCACCTTCGCATCCTCTTCGGCCTCCATCTCCGAAAGTAACACATCAGTCACAAACTGGAAGCACTGGGGCACTGCCTAAGGCAATCGGCAACAGGCTGTACTGAAGCTAATATGATTTGTTGACAAACCGAACAATGATGAAGAGTTGTGGACAGCTCTGAAAGAGCAGGCAGATCTGTGGCTGACACCACTGAATCTACAGCCAGGCAAGGTCGTGTGACAATGGCTGAAACCTTGTGGCTGCTCTGTGTCAAGGCAAGCTCACACACGTGTCATGCCTGGCCCATGTGATTAACCTCATTGTTCAACATTTCCTGAAAAGTGACACGGAGGTGCCAGATCTGCTAGGAAAAGTACAAGGCTCTGCGTACCCAGAAAGTCAGCTACAGCTTCATCCGCCCTTGCCGTGCTTCTGCAGTGCTTGCAGCTTCTGGCTCACCGACTGGTGTGTGATGACCTCCCCATGCATTGGAACTCTACACTGCATATTTTGGAAAGCATTTGTGAGCAGAAGAGGGCAGTTGTTGACTACCAACATCAACAAGGCCGTTGGTATTCAGTTCTGACCTCACACATATGATCTCAGGAGTGGACATGGATGTCGGACATATGTACCATCCTCCAAAACTTTGAGGAATTCACCAAGATTGTGAGTGGCAATGACGCCACAATTAACATTTCCATCCTGCTTCTCTGTGTTCTAATCTAAATATTTATACTTATTTATATAGCGTCAACATGTTTACAGTTTGAAACACAACAGTCCTAAGTAACAATGATAACAATAATACAATAATTAAACAGAAATAAAACAACCCTGCTCATGACAGCTTACAATCTACACTAAGTAACAACAAGAACAATAATTAACCCCCCCCAAAAAAAAACCTTCCTGCTCGTGACAAGGATGTATTTACAATGATATTACTGAGGTTTGTCGAATGTTGTGGAGGCTGGAGGACAAGGAGGAGGAGGATAGCATGGTCAGTTGTCCTCTTGTTGACACTGCAGTATCGACTGTTAGCAGTCTTGCACGCATGCCTGAGTTTATGTTCCGCTGCCTTTCCCGTCACCCTCGCGTTCTCAAAATTTGGGGTGGCAGGGAATACTGATTGGTGACACTTCCAGACCCACACTATAAGGAGAACTTTATTTCTCTTATTCCAGAGGCAGACAGGTGTACTACAATGTTGGAGGACCATAGGGCCCTTCTTGCTGAATTACTAAAACAATTCCCATCTGAAAACGCTGGCAGAAGAGGTCACAGGTTTTTTGTCAAGCAAGAAGAACAGGTGAGAGAGACACAACTCCAATCCAGCAAAGGCAGTGGAACAATGACAAAGTTCGGGGAGAGTTTTCTCAGACCCTACTATCGCCCTGGCCCTGAGGCGTGGAGGACTCTTACAAGGAGTGCTTTGTTTTGGAAAATGCCGAGGGAGTACCTTGCTGACCGTACCAACATCCTCTGTTATTCCTCTGTGCCCTTTAATTATTGTTTTGCAAAGCTGAACACAGAACATGAACTGTCTCTCTACTGCGAACATATGCTGTACTCACGGTCATGGAGCGCACGGTGCCTCGCTTTCTGGTGGTCACTGTGAACATGGCTCCTCGCTTTCTGGCCGTAACGCTTTTATTGGCAGGAGCACACACCTTCGTAATACAGAGACAGAGTACAACTTCGCAAAAGCGTTCACACTCTGCTCCTCAGACTTTCTATGTGTGCAGTTACTGCCTCTAGGCAGAAGATGATGATGGTGGTAGTAGTAGTTGGAGCATTTAACACAGTCATGAAGCAGCGATAACAACTTGAAAGAGAAGTATTTGTAATGAGATACCACACTGTTCGATATGTGACCTGTATTTCTTATTTTTGTAAACTAAAATAGTGTACCGAACTAGGGTAACAGACAGCAAATACAGCTGAATGTAGGCCTGAATTTCCACATTTTGTAGGCCACAAATAAATCTGACGTCTGACAGCAACAACACACTGGCAAATATGTGTCTTTTTTTATTTTGGAAGCTAAATAGTGCTGTATAGAATTTGAGTATCAGACAGCAAAAAAGGGGTACACTGACCTCCAGTGACCTAACTTGGAGCACGCAGATATAAGATGGCTGTAACGGAAATACCACACTGGCAAATATGTGGCCTTTTTTGGTTTGATATGCAAAATAGTGCTGTACAGAATTTGTGTATTAGACAGCCAAATAATAAGTACACCGGCCTAGGGGTGGATTAAGGGTAGCCAGGGCCCCGGGCTCTTCAGACACTGTGGGCCCCCGGTCATGTGACGGGGTCATGCGACTCGGTCATGCGACGGGGTCATCATATACCTGAACCAGATTATTCCAGAAACATAGTTGCTGTGTGAAACTATAACCTGTCAAACATACATTGATCTAGTCAATTTACCCTTAAGCTAGGAAGAAAAAAACAACACAATAGTATCACCATAAGTGACAGTATTCACAGGAGATCTGTACTTAGTATGCAGTGTCTGTGTAGAGGTAATACAGTGATCACCGGTGACGTTATACACAGGAGCTCTGTATATAGTATACAGTGTATAGTGTCAGTGTATAGGTAACACTAACTCACCAGTGATATCTCTAGGTGAAATCCTTCATCTTTCATCCAGCACAGACCGCCATCACTTCATCCAGCCAAGACTTGTCTCTGCAGGAAATAACACAGTTATCTCAAGCTCCGCTTGCAGAACACATTACTTAATTTTTCCCAACTTCTACATTACACCACATGAAGAAAAAGAGGTGACATAGTGTCACTCTACACAGTAATAGGATTGCCCCCCATTTAAAACAATGTCCTCAAAAAATAAAATAAATACATCAATGCAGTAATAATATCCCTTAATTAGCCCCTATGGTAATAATAATATCCCCCATCCTGGCCCCGTGTATCTCATTCCTGGCTTCAGCCATATGTTCTCCCATCCTGCACTCATGAGTATCCATCCTGCCCCATATGATCTCCCCATCCTGCCCCATCAGTCTCCATCATATCCATCCTGCCCCATGATCCTGCACGATCTGTCTCCAATCCTGCCCCATGTCTTTCATTCTGCCCCTTGTCTCCAATCATGCCACGTATCTACATTCTGCCCATGTCTCCAATCCTGCCCCAACTGTCTCCAGTCCTGCCCTCAGTGTGTCCAGCATCTCTGCCCCCAATGTGTCCAGCATCATGCTCCCAGTGTGTCCAGCATCCTGCCCCAGTGTGTCCAGCATCTCTGCCCCCAGTGTCCAGCATCTCTGGCCCTAATGTCCAGAATCTCTGCCCCCTGTGTCCAGCATCTCTGCCCCCAATGTGTCCAGCATCCTTCCCCCAGTGTGTCCAGCATCTCTGCCCCCAGTGTCTAGCATCTCTGGCCCCTGTGTCCACCATCTCTGCCCCCAATGTGTCCAGCATCCTTCCCCCAGTGTGTCCAGCATCTCTGCCCCCAGTGTCCAGCATCTTTGGCCCTAATGTCCAGCATCTCTGCCCCCAGTGTCCAGCATCTCTACCCCCTGTGTCCTGCATCTCTGCCCCCAGTGTGTCCAGCATCCTGCCCAAGTGCGTCCAGCATCTCTGCCCCCAGTGTGTCCAGCATCCTGCCTCCAGTGTGTGCAGCATATTGCCCCCAGTGTGTCCAGCATTCTGCCCCACTGTGTCCGGCTTATTGCCCCCAGTTTGTTCAGCATTCTGCCCCCAGAGTGTCCAGCATCCTGCCCCCAGTGTGTCCAGCATCCTGCCCCCAGTGTCCAGCATCCTGCCCCCAGTGTGTCCAGCATTCTGCCCCCAGTGTGTCCTACATCCTACCCCCAGTGTGTCCACCATATTGCCCCAAGTGTGCCCAGCATACTGCCCCCAGTGTGTCCAGTATATTGCCCCCAGTGTGTACAGCATTCTGCCCCAGTGTCTCCAGCATATTGCAGTTAGTGTGTCCAGTAGGGTTGAGCGAAACGGGTCGAAAATTTTCAAAAGTCGCCGACTTTTGGCAAGGTCGGGTTTCATGTGTGGGGTCGGCCATGAAGTCGGCGATCTTTTGAATCTAGAATCGGAATTCCGATACCGATTCCCGATATGTTTATATCGGGAATTGGTATTGGAATTCAGATTTAAGTGTAAAATAAAGAATTAAAATAAAAAATATCGCAATACTTACCCTCTGACGCGCCCTGGTACTAACCGGGAACCTACCTTCCTTAGAATCAGCCTTCCAGGACCTTGCGGTGACGTCGCGGTGACGTCGCGGCTTGTGATTGGCCGCGCGGCCGCCCATGTGACCGCTCGCGCGACCAATCACAAGCCGCGACGTCACCGCGACGTCACCGGAGGTCCTGGAAGGGCTGATTCTTAGGAAGGAAGGCTGCCGGAAAGAAGCAGGGCGCGTCCAAGGGTGAGTATATACCTAATAGGAATATACTCACCCTCGGACGCGCCCTGCATCCTTCCCCCAGTGTGTCCAGCATCTCTGCCCCCAGTGTCCAGCATCTTTGGCCCTAATGTCCAGCATCTCTGCCCCCAATGTGTCCAGCATACTTCCCCCAGTGTCTCCAGCATCTCTGCCCCCAGTGTCCAGCTTCTCTGGCCCCTGTGTCCAGCATTTCTGCCCCCAATGTGTCCAGCATCCTTCCCCCAGTGTGTCCAGCATCTCTGCCCCCAGTAGGAATATACTCACCCTCGGACGCGCCCTGCTTCTTTCCGGCAGCCTTCCTTCCTAAGAATCAGCCCTTCCAGGACCTCCGGTGACGTCGCGGTGACGTCGCGGCTTGTGATTGGTCACGCGAGCGGTCACATGGGCGGCCGCGCGGCCAATCACAAGCCGCGACGTCACCGCGACGCCACCGCAAGGTCCTGGAAGGCTGATTGTAAGGAAGGAAGGTTCCCGGTTAGTACCAGGGCGCGTCAGAGGGTAAGTATTGCGATATTTTTTATTTTATTTTTTTATATTTACACTAAAATATGGATCGCAGGGCCTGAAGGAGAGTTTCCGCTCCTTCAGACCCTGGGAACCATGGAAACCCAATGCACTGCATTGGGTTTCAGGTTTCGGCCGACCCCGACCCCGACTTTTTTATAGGATCGGCCGATTTCACTCGACCCGACTTTTGAAAAAGTCGGGTTTCGTGAAACCCGACCCGATCCTATAAAAGTAAAGGTCGCTCAACCCTAGTGTCCAGCATTCTTCCCCCAGTGTGTCTAGCATTCAGCCCCCTGTGTGTCCAGCATATTGTTCCCAGTATGTCCAGCATATACGAAGGCCTGCATGACAAAGGGGGGGAGAGGGGTAGGAAATATGGTAATGAGTGGGGGGGAAGGTTCTGGCCCGGGGGTTTATGGGAATTTGGGGGAAGGAGCTGTCACTTCCCGCTCTTAGAGGATCGTGAGCAGACATACCTGAAATGTCTGGCATTGATGCGATCCTTGAGGGCCTCAGTGCGGTGGCAGCATTACATCCCCCTGGTTGGCTGCAGGCGCAGGTGGCCCACATCATGTATGACGGTGCAGGGCTGTCCGGTGCTGCAGGATCGTCCGGTGATGCGGCGCAGCTGGATCGGCGTTCTCGGAGGATGCGGCCCCCCGAGCGCCTTTCTCCAGACTCCGGTCCTCGAGCCCCCCAAAGGCGCAGGAGCCCCTCTCGGGATCCTCCAGGCCGGGCGCCGGTAAGATTAGCGGCCGCTTGGCCCCGGCCTGGGAGGAATCCATCTGCCGGTCGGGGCTCAGCAGCGGTTGTGAGGCCTACACCTTGCAGTGCAGCGGGGGCGGGGCCTCGGTGCGCCAGGCAGCGCCTGGGACCTGTTGGAGCGGGAGGCCGCAGCGGTGAGGCTCCTGCCGCGCGGCCTGCCTTGGCCACATCTGGGAGCTCGGCGGTTTCGGCGAGTGACGTCGGGGTGGGAGGCCCGAGGCTGGACAGACCTGGGCTGGCTCTACCTTCAGCGGCAGGGTCCTCTCCTGCATCAGGTCGGCAGGACAGTGTAATGGCAGCGGCGGTCAGCGCTGGAGCAGACGTGAGCTGGTACGCTGCCAGCTCATCCACGCAGGCACCGTTCTCCCCTGGAATTCAGAGTCTGGGCCCCTTACCTGTGGTGCCTGTACCTGGACAGGGCACGCAAGTAGACCTCCTGGGACTTCATCATCGGCTGGATTCGAGCAGATCTTTCGTGGACACGGCGAGCCGGGGACGTCTGGATGCCAGCACTTCGGCTGGGGGACCACAGATCCCTTGCAGCCCGGTGAGTATATGTCTGTGTCGGGTCTTTGTACACCTAATTTGGCATTGCCCGCTTTCATGGGTAGTCAGGGGGTTGGTAGTGTTGAGAGGGTGGCGGGTGATGCGGGTTCAGCGGGGGTTCGTGAGCTTTTGGGTAGCGTGCAGTATTTATTATCCAGGTTGGAGCAGGGTATGTCCACGCAGAGACATTTAGGGGCTTGGGTGAGCCCACAGGTGGGGGCTTTTGGGGCAGTGGTGGCACCAGTAGCGGCGCCTGCACCGATATCGGTCTCAGTGCAGACGGAGAAGGAGAAAGAGTGTAGGGTGCATTTAGATGATAGGGCTCAAGGCGAAGTTTATGTGTGTTTTGAGGGCCCTTTGGGGGCGCATCTTAAAAAGGAAGTTAAGGAAAAGATTGCGAAGGATGAATACGTTGAAATATTTTCGTTACTTCCGTTAGAAAAATTTAATTTGGATAAGAAGAAAAAGGAGGAGGGTAAGAAGGAAGATGAGGAAAAGCGGCGGTGGCGCTTGATTCCTCAGAAGTTTGGTAACTGGCTGCAGGCCTTTGCTATTCTGGCTAGTGTGATTGGAGAGAAGGCGCCCGAGAATTGCTCGGGTTTGTTCTGTTACTTGGATTCTATTAGCGAGGCTCATAGGGTTTATGGTGGTCATGCGTGGCTCAGGTATGATGAGCAGTTCAGACAGAAGAAAGCGGTTCGGCCAGCAATTCGCTGGGATCAAAAAGATATTGGGCTATGGTTGCGGGTGATGGCGCAGTACAAGTTCGGCAACCCCTTTCACGGAGGGGCCGGAAGTTCCGGCCAGGGTTTTCAGTCCAATACCTCAGGGTCCTCTAGTTCCGGCAGTCAAGTAGGGGGTCAAAAATTGGATGTCTGCTGGCAGTTTAACGAAGGCCAGTGTAGATTCGGGGTCAACTGCAATTTTAAACACTTGTGTTCCCACTGTAGCGGCTCCACACATGGGGCTGCAAAATGTTTTAAAAAGGGTAGAGGGAAGTCAGGAAGCGGTAATACCAATGGGGGTGACACCGGTGATGTGGGAAAAGATGGTCCCTTATCTAATTAGATATCCAGATTAGGAAAAAGCGGAGTTATTGTTGTCAGGTTTTCAAGAGTGTTTTGTAATCCCGGCCCCTTCGTTTGATGTTCCTTGTGTTAGGAAGAATTTGCGGTCGGCTTTGTTACACGCCGATGTGGTTTCCGAAAAGTTGCGGAAGGAGGTTGCGTTGGGTCGGATGGCGGGCCCGTTTGAGTCACCGCCTTTTGTGGATTTGGTGGTTTCCCCTTTGGGGGTCGTGCCTAAGAAAGAGGAAGGGAAATTTAGTTTGATTCAGCATCTGTCTTATCCCAGAGGTAGGTCGGTTAATGACGGGATTGACCCTGGGCTTTGCTCGGTGGTTTACGCGTCGTTTGACATGGCGGTAGAATGGGTCCAAAAATCCGGAAAAGGGGCTCTGCTAGCTAAGACAGATATAGAATCCGCCTTTCGTTTGTTGCCGGTTCATCCAGATAGCGTTCAGCTGCTGGGTTGTTTTTGGGAGGATCGCTTCTTTGTTGATAGGTGTTTGCCCATGGGGTGTTCGCTATCTTGCTCGTTGTTTGCGGCATTTAGTTCCTTTTTGGAGTGGGTGGTTCGTGATGTTTCGGGTTGTGATTCTGTCATTCATTATCTGGATGACTTTTTGTGCATCGGCCCGGCTGGGTCCGACCGTTGTAAGACGATTTTGAGAGCAATTGAATTGGTGGCGCATCACTTCGGTGTTTGGTTGGCTCCGGTTAAAACAGAGGGCCCGAGCACGTGTTTATCTTTCTTGGGTATCGTAATTGATATCATTCAGTGGGAGTTTAGGTTGCCCATCGACAAAGTTGTGAGTTTGCGTGAGGAGGTGTTGCGGGCTTGTTGTTTGCGGAAGTTGTCATTAAGGGAGTTGCAATCGCTCCTTGGAAAGCTAAATTTCGCTTGTCGAGTTATGCCTATGGGCAGAGTTTTTTCTAGGCGATTGGCCATGGCTACGGCAGGAGTTTGTGCTCCTCATCATTTTGTGCGGTTGTTAGCCGACCATAAAGAGGATTTGACGGTATGGAGTAGTTTTTTGCAGAGCTATAATGGCCGGTCGTTGTTACAGGAGGGAGTGGTTGATAACGAGTCGTTGGATTTGTTTATGGACGCAGCTGGGGGTCAGGCTTTGGTGCGTATTTTCAGGGGCAATGGTGCGCAGCAACATGGCCGCCATCGTGGATTTCTTCTGGCTTGGTTCGGAATATCGCACTTTTGGAAATTTTTCCTATCTTGGTGGCGGTGCATTTGTGGCAGCAGGTTTTTCAGAACAGGCGTGTTCGCTTTTACTGCAACAACATGGGGGTGGTTTGTGCGGTAAACAATCTGTCAGCTTCATCGCCCCCTGTTGTGCAGGTGTTGAGACAGCTGGTCTTGTCGTGTTTGAAATTGAAAGCGCATGTAACTGGGACGCATGTTCCTGGTGCTCATAATTCCATTGCCGACTCTCTCTCTCGTTCACAGTTCGAACGTTTTCGGTCACTGGCTCCGGATGCAGAGGTCCTTGGGTTGGAATGCCCTGCAGAACTTTGGCTCGTGGTGTCCGAGACGCAGAAGCATTGATCAAGTCGTCGGCTCCCAGAACGTGGGAGGCTTACCAGGCTATTTGGCTGGAGTGGGTGGAGTTGTTGCGGGCTGCTTGGTGTGGGCCGAGCGGGCAGGAGCAAGCTGGAGTGTTGTTGTCTTGGTTGAGTCGGGGTGCTGCAGCGGGTTGGTCTCCTGCTAAGGTGTCGCGGGTTATGTCAGCTTTGGCATTTGGTTTTAAATTACGTGGTCAATCGGATTTAACTAAGATCTTTCTGGTGAAGCAAGCGGTAAAGGGTTTTCGGCGACGGCCTCGGCGCATGGATGCCAGACGTCCCGTGTCTTTCAGCTTGTTGGAAATATTGGGTGGGGTCTTGCCTTTGGTCTGTGTGTCTGGTTTTGAATTGCATTTATTTCGGCTAGCTTTTTCTTTAGTTTTTTGTGGGGCATTGCGGGTTGGCGAGTTGGTTTCACCAAGTAAGAATATTATGGGAGGTTTGTTGGCTCGGGACGTGTTTTTATCAGCTGGCAGGGTCGAGTTGTGGCTGCGGCGATCTAAGTCGGATCAGGAAGGTAAGGGTAGCAGGATCGTGTTAGGTTCAGTGCCGGGGTCGGTTATGTGCCCGGTTACCTGTTTGGCAAATTTTTGGGACTTGCGACCTAGTCGTGACCGGTCGTTATTATACCATATGGATGGTTCCTTATTGTCCCGGTATCAGTTTACGGTGATTTTTAGAAAGGCAATTGGGTTGCTGGGTTTGGATGTGGGTGGTTTCGCTCCTCACTCTTTCAGGATTGGGGCAGCGACGGAAGCAGCGTTGGGGGGACTGGGGGTTCCGGCAATTCAGCGCATTGGTAGGTGGCATTCTGATAGATATCGGAGCTACGTGCGCCTGTAAATTGAGGTGCAGTTTGGCAGGTGGGGGCGGTATGGCCGTTGGTTCGGGTGTTGATTTTGAGTTTCTGCTTTGTGTTTTTTCAGGTTCCTCGCCATTGTTGGTGTGGATCTTCGGCCATTCGTACGTCCATTGGGGAGCGCAGCGTGCCGACAAGCGGAACGAGGGGAGGCAATTGGGTTTTGATCGCGAGGTGGTGGTAATCCGTTGGTTGGGTTTTAGGGGGTTAGTATGGCATAGAGTTTTAAAAGAAATTAATGACAGTGTCCGGTTGGACAGGGCTCCAGATATTTTAGTATTGCACGTCGGGGGGAATGACTTGGGTGCCCGACCCTTTAGGGATTTGATAAAAGACATTAAACAGGACTGTCTGCGTTTGTGGGTCCTGTACCCCGGGTTGACCATTGTTTGGTCAGAAATCATGCCGCGAAAACAGTGGAGGAACATGAGGTCATTGGACAAGTTGAATAAAGCCCGGATAAAGGTTAATCGTGCGGTGTCTGGTTTTGTGGCCAGGAATGGTGGTGTGGCGGTGCGGCATTTTGAGCTGGAAAAAGGGGAAGGGGCCTTTTGGTTGGTGGATGGGGTCCATTTGAACGCGGTAGGAATGGACTTTTGGGCCCTCGCTATTCAGGAGGGCATTGAACGGGCCATATTTTTTCGGAGTGGTGGGGTCTCGGGCCTTTGAGGGGTTCAAAGGGCCTCTCGTTGTGGCCGCTGGGGGGAGTCATGGGAGTTGGTAAAAATTGGTTTTGGGGATCCATTTTGGCATATGGCTCCTCTGTTTTGGTGTTGGTATCTTTTGAATCTGGTGAATGGTGGTTGGGGAGTTCCGGCAGGGGTGGCCGGATCTCCTGGGACTTTTTACCGTGAACAGTGAACCCTCGTTTGGGTTTTTTGGGCTCCCGAGCCAGGGTTTTGAACGGCTGGGAGTAAAGTTGGTGTTATGGATGTTCACGGTATGGGTTGTCAATCACCAGATTCTTGGGGCTCCAAGGACTCCTTCTAGCCTTTAAAATGTTATTATTTACAATGTATTTATTGTTATATGTTTAATAAAAAGGCTACTGTGGCCTATATCATTCCAAAGAATTATTACAGTGGTTGTGTTTTTATTGGGTATAGGAATGATAGTTGGGGGGCCACGGGTGGGAAAAAGATGGGTGGGGGTGTTTTACCGTGAAAGACTACTCCGTCGACAATACCAGGGTCATGCCCCCAGTGTGTCCAGCATCTCTGCCCCAGTGTGTCCAGCATTCTGCCCCCAGTATGTTCAGCATCTCTGCCCCCTGTGTGTCCAGTATTCTGGCCCGGGCCCCCCGGACTGCCGTTCGCAATAAAAAAACAAACTAGTTTTCCTCACCTGTCCGCGGTCTTTTGGCGATGCTCCCTCCAGCAGCGCGCACTCGCCAGCGACTGACAATGATATCAGACACCAACGACGTGCACGCTGCGGCTGACTTCAGCTGTGAATCTTTAGAATATACTTCTTATGCCCACGGCATACTATGTGTGAAGAGATCTGCAGACATATGTGGTTTCCAACAGTCAGTTGGGCACTTGGAAAGTTGTAATGTGGCAGACAAAAAGGTTAATTGGGGTGTCACCACTGAGGACTGTAAAGTGTCTGATGTTAAGGTGGAGGAAAAGGAACAGAGGTCACTTGATGCAGCGCTTGTCATCTACTTGAGCACATGTTCTTTCTGGCCCTCATCTACAAAGCGTACCATTGTATGGCTGCCAAAGAAAGGGAGCAGAGGTGCCCACTTAGATAAGTGGGCATCCGAGGTCCGTTCCTTGCTATCGCAGATCCGGGAACTGCGCTAGCGGGGACAGTGAACGCGGCCCCTAAGTAAACATTGCATTAGCGCTATGCGTTTAACGGATTGCCCTAACGCAATGGGAACCTAGCCTTAGTGAACCAAGTTAAAAAGCAAAACAATTGTGGGATTGGACTTTATTGCAATTTCACTGCACTTGGAAATTTTTTCCCCATTTTTGAGTACACAACATGATAAAATCAATGGTGTCATTCAAAAGTACATCTGGTTCCACTGAAAGAAAGCCTGACATAACCCTTTTGACCAAAAAATAAAAAAAAATATGGCTCTGTTAAGAAGGGGAGCAAAAAATGAAAAAGTCATTTTTGGTATTGTATTAAGTGCACCAATGAAATCTGCAAGTGTGCCAACCTTCGCAGCAACTGGGCCCCAATATTTGTGTTTTATTTCATTGTTGCAGCCTATTGTAGCCTTAGTGCTAATATGAGTGTGCCTATTGTAATTTAAGGGGGAAGGGTCATCCCTTGGCAGAAGAAGAAGACCCTCCAGCATTCCATCACAGCTCCCAGAAAGATTCCGGTGGACGCACTGTGGTGTATTGAGGTGAGAACTTTCAGACATCTATCCCCCAGACACAGCTTATTGGGGTGCTACAATAACTGAGAATTATGGGGCAGAAATGTAGCCACAGTCATGTTATACAACAAGTGCAACTCAAAAGGGGTTAATGTACGTTCTGATGATTGAGAAATGGGTTTGTGTTAAAGCAACAGAAAATAAGTTTAATTAAAGGAGCAAATAAAAAGTCTTATTTCTGTTCCTTCATCTTATTCTTGAATTATCCAGTGTAATACGGTTCAGATCACAATCATCGGGGAGCAGATCCAGAATAATGTGTGAGATCAGACAATGTAAAATATATCCCATCATTCTGTATAAGAAGAGGGGAGAAGATCGCCGTCTTCATGTCATTGATCCTATGGGCCGTGCGCTTTGTGTCACTGCTGTTCGTGGTCTTCATCACTGAGAATAGAATCTACTTCTTATTCAGTTATATTATTATATATAAGGAGATGTTCAGTTTCCTTATTATATTGCTGCTTCCATGGCTTCATTTAACAACATTTGTCGGTGATCTCAAGATAAAAGGTTTTGATCATATTTTGGAAAATCATTACCAGGATGGAGATTTCATCATTGGTGGGCTGTTATCAGTTCAACAAAATGCAAAGGATCCAGGATATCCTGATGAATTTCATCTAGAAATAACATGTCCATCGTAAGTCATCATCTCATGTCTGTAGTGTCCGTACGTGGTGAGAATAGTGACTGCTGCAGACCTCGCTCCACCAACCGATCAGTACTGGCTTCTATGTATGACATTTCCAGAAATATAAATGAGGCTTACGGGGTCCTGGGTCACCGCCTGTCTGTAAATTCCTGGTCGGTTTGTACAAATCAGGGACTTTTTACTAATCCCCATATAACATTTGACAAGTCCATGATTATTTTGGGGTCGGAGGAGCTTGTGCCGGTTATTGTGATTGTAGCAAAAGAAAAAAAGTGTTCCAGCTCCATAAAATGTCAATGCTTTATTTATCCATTAATATCTTGATACAGGTAAATCCTTGCATGTATGCGAATACTGAGAGCTCTCATCTTTGACATCTCAGTATTCGCATACATGCAAGGATTTATACTTTATACTTTTTTTGTCTTTTGCTGCAATCACCACTCGTCTCTGTCCTGGACGAAGTTCCGAGCACCTGCATTGATCGGTGAGCCGGCTGCGGTCTCATTTCGTTAGCCGCATTGTTTTATTTTGCATTCTGTTATTGTGATTGTAGCTGTCATCATGTTCCAGTTCACAGTAATTGATACTAATGTGTCTTATCAATGTGCTCATCATCTGTCTGTGTCGCATCTTATATTTGAATTTATTTGGTTCAGATAATTTTTCCCAACAAAAGTAGATTTTCAGCAAATACATTTTCCTTAATTCGCAGGTCCCCCGATTGTCTTGGAATAATATGTATAATAGCTAGACTGATGAGCGAACGTGCTCGCCATTACTCGGTACTCGCCTGAGTATCACTATGCTCGGTGTACTTGGCGAGCATCGAGTATTTCCGGGATTATTCGACAGGAGCTCGGGTCGCCGCCCTTCAATTTTGACGCTCTTTAGAGCGCCAATGACCATGTAGGGATTGTCTACCATGCACTGTACTGCCGCAGCCATCTTTGTTGTGGTATTACAGTGAATGGCTGGTTGCACAGGGTCATCAGGTCCATAAGAGACCTGGCGCCACCCTGCACGCCGCATTCTGCTCCGGACTCAGCGAGTGTAGGGAGAGCTCCTGCTGAGATAGGGTCAGAATAGATTTTTAATAGTGTGGGTCTGCTAGTGTTCAATCCACAAATCCTGATAAGCCAACAGTCCTTTTTATTGCTAATTCGGGGGTACATAGATTGCAGCGCTAGGTAGGCCGGGGAGTCTATGTGCACATATCCACATCAGTACAAGTCATGCAGGCACTGTATGTGAGGGTATACTGTAGATCTAACTGCATACCTCAAAAAGCTCCATTCCTCTGCTGCTGCGTATTTTATATATACGTAGGTGCAGGTATCCGTGGCTATTTTTTTTGCAGCTTAAACCTGCTCCTTTTGTTAGAAAGCTATCCATAGCCCCCTTTTTTCTACATTTATTTGCTCGGTCACGCTGCAGACTACAGCAAGGTCATTGCAATACAAGAGCGTGAAAATCTAACAATTTAATTTTCGTTTTGTGCTAGGCATCAGATGTGAGTGCGCACAAAAATCTGGCATTTTTTTTGGTACTATATCATTTTTTGCAACATTTTTGGACATCATTTTGCTGCCCCAAAAATCTATAGCTGGCCCAAAAATATTTAGCTACACTTCTTATATTTAACACTGTAATTTGTACGCTACACGCATTGCATATCATTGCACTAAATATCTTACAATTTTAGTAGTCCAATTTTTTTTTGTGTGTCATAGCCTACTTATTGACACAATTTTGGCGGGTCCCAAAAAATCAAGGCCACATTTTGACCAGTCTGTTATCTCCAGCGACGCCTGGTGTAACTGTGGTGTCAAAATCTTCCCTTTGCAGGCATACGTTGCATTGTATTGTCTGCTAGCCATTGTTTATTTATTTATTTATTTTTTTAAAAAAGACCACACATTTAAACGGGCTGTTATCTCCGTCAGATGCCTGGTGTATCTGTGGTGTCAAAATCATCTCTTTGCAGGCATATTTTGCATTGTTTTGTCTGCTAGCCATGGTCTACTCAGTATTTAGTGTTTTTAAAAAAAAAAAATATATATATATATACAGTTTGTTATTTCTGTCAGACGCCTGGTGTACCTGTGTGTCAATATCTTCGATTTGCAGCATAGGTTGCATTGTTTTTTCTGCTACTCTTAGTATACTCAGTATTTAGTGTGTTTTTTAAAATACACAGTCTGTTATCTCTGTCAGATACCTGGTGTAGCTCTGGTGTCAAAATCTTTGCTTTGCAGGCATATGTTGCATTGTTTTGTCTGCTAGCCTTGGTCTATTGGTGTATTTAGTGTTTTCAAATAATTTAAAAAAATTAAAAAAAATTATACAGTCTGTTATCTCAGTCAGACGCCTGGTGTTTCTGAGGTATCAAAATCTTTGCTTTGCAGGCATGCATTGCCTTTTTTTGTCTGCTAGCCTTGATCTACTCAGTACTTAGTGTTTTCAATAATGTAAAGAAAATTTTCAAAAATTAAAAAAAAAAAAATATATATATATGTATATATATATATATATATATATATATATATATATATACGGTTTGTTATTTCCGTCAGACGCCTGGTGTACCTGTGGTGTCAATAACTTCGATTTGCAGGCATAGGTTGCATTGTTTTGTCTGATATTCTTAGCATACTCAGAATTTAGTGTTTTTTTTTTAAAGGGAACCTGTCACCTGAATTTGGCGGGACTGGTTTTGGGTCATATGGGTGGAGTTTATGGGTGTTTGATTCACCCTTTCCTTACCTGCAGGCTGCATGCTGGCTGCAATATTGGATTGAAGTTCATTCTCTGTCCTCCATAGTACACGCCTGCGCAAAGCAATCTTGCCTTGCGCAGGCGTGTACTACGGAGGACAGAGAATGAACTTCAATCCAATATTGCAGCCAGCATGGAGCCAGCGGGTAAGGAAAGGGTGAATCAAACACCTGAAAACTCCGCCCATATGACCCAAAACCAGTCCCGCCAAATTCAGGTGACAGAGTCCCTTTAAATATACAGTCTGTTTTCTCTGTCAGATACCTGGTGTACCTTTGGTGTCAAAATCTTTGCTTTGCAGGCATATGTTGCATTGTTTTGTCTGCTAGCCTTGGTCTACTCAGTATTTAGTGTTTTCAAAAATTTTAATACAATTAAAAAAATGTATACAGTCTGTTATCTCCGTCAGATGCCTGGTGTATCTGTGGAGTCAAAATCTTCGCTTTGCAGGCATACGTTGTTAGGGCTAGCGGAACGCACCAAATAATAAGAAAGATAGAGTAAGGTGCGTTCGTAGCCCGGGGTCCACCGTGCAGAGATGGAAACTGCTACCAAGTAATGACGGACTATATGACGGTACAATGTGAATACACACACGGGTTATCTTCACCCTGTGTGAAGGAGGCAAACCCTGTTGCGCCACAGGGCCACAGTACCGCACCAAGAGCGCAAGCAAGGAGTCTCAGAACTCAATCCCAAGACACAGGATTTTAGTTCATATAGACCTCTTGCGCTCAACTCTGCAACTGGGGTGTCAGAGTGACAGAAATAATAATAATAAAGATGCATGAGAGTGCGTGCGGTGCCGCACTGGTGGACGCCACTAACCACCCAAGCTTGGGTCAGGAAAGCGCTGTGAAAGCGCACGGTGCTGCACTGGCGGTCACAGCAATTAGACGCTGTTTTGAGGGTTACATGCTGATGGCTCAGTCAGGTGCTAGACAGCAATCATCCACCTTCCGCGAGCAGTCATACAATAGGGAGGGGATTTTAAAGAACAACCTTCGCTCACAACACACATTTACAAATGTACACTAGCGCATGGCCGTGCGGTCATGCAAACCTTATATAGCTGCTGCATGTAGAGGACCTTCCCAGAAGGACCAATGGGAGGCTGCCACAGAAGTTGAGCACCTTCAGGACCTTCCTGGAGGACCAATGGGATCTGCTGCAGTATCAGAGCATGTGACCCTCAATCTCCAACGGGAGATCTTGCCATGGGCATGCTCAGAAGGGGAAAAGCAGGACTTAGTCCCAAAAGCATCTGCTAGCCGCTTCCCAGCACTGGCTTCAATGGCAGAAGCTGGAAAAGCAGCAGTAACCCTGTGAGACTGAGCAAGACGCTGGAACTGACGTCTCCGCTGAGCAGACTCCACCGCGGCTGAAGAAGACTGGGAGAACGCAGCGGAGATGGTTCGAGATTCCTCCTGTGCAGAGGCAGGAACTCGACACCTAACATTGCCCCCCCCTCCTTGGACCTCGCTACGTTCGAAGGCAGCAATGAGCTGTGGAGCTCAAATGTGTTCAGCAGGCTCCCAGGACCTGTCATCTGGGCCATAACCCTTCCAATCCACCAAATAGAATTTTTTGCCACGCACCACCTTGCACCCCAAAATAGCGTTCACCTCGTAATTATCCGTAGACGAACCCGATGTCCCGGCAGATGACTCGGAAAACCGGGACATGTATACGGGTTTCAAAAGGGACACATGAAAGGTGTCGGTGATACCCAAGCGTGGAGGAAGGGCCAGACGGTAGACCACAGGGTTAACCTGTTCAAGGACCTTGAAGGGACCCAAGTAGCGAGGTGCAAACTTAGTGGACTCAACACACAGCCTGATGTTACGGGCGGAGAGCCACACTAAGTCGCCAGGAGCAAAGGTCAGAGCGGGACGCCGATGAGCATCGGTGGAGGACCTCATTCTCTCTTTGGAGGCCCGAATGGCATCCTGAGTGCGGTCCCAAATGTCCTGTGCCTCCATAGCCCAGTCTGCCACCCTGGAGTCGGCGGAAGAAACAGGCATGGGCACAGGGACACGCGGATGCTGGCCGTAATTTAGGAGGAATAGAGTCTGATCGGTGGAGTCGGCTACGGCGTTGTTAAGCGCAAACTCTGCCCACGGTAGCAAGAATGCCCAGTCATCCTGCCTGGCAGAAACAAAATGTCGTAAATATGTCACCAGGGTCTGGTTGGCTCTCTCTACCAACCCATTTGTCTCGGGATGATATGCCGAAGAAAGATTCAACTCAATACTGAGTAGACGACAAAGCTCTCTCCAGAACTGAGATGCAAACTGGGGACCGCGGTCACTAACAATTTTGTCCGGCATACCGTGTAGGCGAAAGATATGTTTGATGAACAACGCAGCCAGAGCCCGTGCAGAAGGTAGCCGTGGAAGAGGCACCAAGTGCACCATTTTGGAAAAATGGTCAGTGATCACCCAGATAATGGTGCAGCTACGAGACTTGGGTAAGCCCACCACAAAGTCCATCCCGACCATCTCCCAGGGCCTGTCTGCCACCGGCATGAAGATAAGCAACCCAGCTGGCCGTTGCCGAGGAGACTTGTTCTTGGCACAGGAGACACATGCCGAACATAGTCTGTGACATCACGAGCCATATGCGGCCACAAGTACATCCTTTGCAAGAGCTCAGATGTCCTCTTGGTCCCAAAGTGTCCACCCACCATGGACGAGTGAGCACAAGAGAAAACCTCCGGTCACAAATGAGATGGAACAAAAGTCTTGCCTGGGGGCACAGACTCTATTGAAACCGGAGCCACCGTTCTCAGGCTCTCTGAAGGGACAATAAGCCGAGACTCCTCCTCCTCTGATGACACTACAGAGCGAGAGAGAGCATCGGCACGAACGTTCTTCTCCCCGGAAAGAAAATGGAGGGTGAAATGGAGCTGGGAGAAGAACAGGGACCATCTAGCCTGACGAGAATTTAGCCGCTGGGCTGTCTGTAAATACACCAAGTTATGGTGTTCTGTGAACACCTGGAAGGAAAAGCGAGCTCCCTCCTGAAGATGTCTCCATTCTGAGAAGGCCAACTTCATAGCTAGCAACTCCCTGTCCCCGATAGAATAATTCCTCTCCGCTGGTGAAAAGGTCTTAGAGAAGAGGAAGCAAGGATGCTTCCGACCTTGAGCATTCTTTTGGAAGAGGACTGCTCCAGCATCAGCGGATGAGGCATCCACCTTCATGATAAATGGCCTATCTACATCGGGGCGATGCAGGATGGGAGCGCTAGCGAAGTGTGACTTAATCAAGAGAAAGGCCTTGGAGACCTCCTCCGACCACAACTTATGATTTTCCCCCTTCTTGGTGAGGGCAACCAAGGGAGCTACCAAAGTTCCGAAGTGGGGAATGAACTGGCAAGAGTAATTAGTGAACCCCATAAAGCCCTGCACTGCCTTGAAAGAATGGGGTTCCTGCCAGTCCATCACAGCCTGTAGCTTGGCAGGATCCATAGCCAATCCCTGGGCAGAGATGATATAGCCAAGGAAAGGCAAGGACTCCTGCTCAAACACGCACTTCTCCAACTTGGCATAGAGGAAGTTAGCCCGTAGGAGGTCGAAGACTTTCCAAACATCTCTCCAGTGGGAGTCAATATCTGGAGAGTAGATTAGAATATCATCCAGATAGACTACGACCGAGGTGGAAAGCATATCCCGGAAGATGTCGTTTACAAAGTCTTGGAAAACGGCTAGGGCATTACAGAGCCCGAAGGGCATCACCAGATATTCATAGTGCCCATCCCTGGTGTTAAAAGCCGTCTTGCATTCGTCCCCCTCACGGATGCGAATCAGGTTGTAAGCACCCCACAGATCTAATTTAGTAAATACCCTTGCTCCCGGTAGCCTATCAGAAAGCTCAGATATCAGGGGTAGTGGGTACTTATTTTTAACGGTGATGGCGTTAAGACCCCTGTAGTCTATGCATGGATGCAGTTCTCAACTCTTCTTCTGTACGAAGAAGAACCCAGCCCCTGCAGGTGACACTGACTTCCTAATGCATCCTCTTGCCAGATTCTCTCTGATATACTGTGACATTGCCTCCATCTACGGGAGAGACAAAGGATAGACTCGACCACGGGGAGGCTCAGCACCAGACAAGAGGTCAATAGGACAGTCATAGGGGCGGTGAGGCGGAAGGGTCTCCGCAGCCCTTTTAGAGAAAACTTCCGCATAAGGCCAATATTGCTTGGGTAGAGAGGACAAATCTGCGGGTACCTCAGTTGTAGCAACCAGAACGCTCTCCCTCTGACATCTACCCCCACAAGATTTACCCCATCCTAAAATTCTGCCTGTGGACCACTCGATATGAGGAAAGTGATACCGTAGCCAAGGCATCCCTAACAGAATCACAACAATTCCCTCAGGAATGACGAGCAGAGATATAATCTCCTGATGGGATGGCGACCAGGACAGAGTGAAAGGGATGGTCTGGTGTGTTATCTGTGAGGGCAGTGTTGACCCATTCACCACTCGTACCGTTACTGGTTAAGCTAGCATTACCAGGGGTATTGTGTGACGTTGGGCGAAGACACAAATACATAAAATTGCCCTCCGCCCCAGAATCCATGCAGTGCTCTACCGATTGAGTGAATGAGCCTATTGTAATTGTCCAGTTAAAGGACAATTTGGAGGCAAACGTCGCCGTGTCTAGTGTACCTCCACCTACTACCACTAGACGCTGACTTTTCCTCGACCGCTGGAGACATCTGGTGGCAAGATGTCCTGACTGCTGGCAAACATGACAAACCTGGAGTGAATGAGTGGTCCGGGACTTAGATCCCGCTCGTGACCCTACCATGGCCTCATGTGACTCAGGGGCCTGGACTGGAGATTCCAAAGGTTTGGCGAAGGTGGGACCCAGCCGAAGCCCCTGCCTACACTGGGCTCGCTCTAACCTCCGCTCGTGAAAACGGAGGTCAATACAAGTGGACACTGCTATTAACTCCTCCAGTGTGGCCAGCCCCCTCCAAAATATTGGAATAAGGGCTTTATCCGACCACTCTAGCTCAGATGCTAGGGTGCGGAAGTGAACGGCAAAATGGCTGACTAAAGACGAGCCCTGAGACAAAGACAACAGTTGGAGCGCCGTATCATGGGTGACACGAGGTCCTAAAAAGACCTGTTTCAGAGTGCTCAGGAACAACGAGGCACTCTGCACCACATGATCACCACGCTCCCACAGCGGCGTAGCCCACTCCAACGCCCTGTTCGACAGGAAAGACACAATAAACCCCACCTTAGACCGCTCTGTAGGGAAACGAGAGGCCAGAATCTCGAGATCTATAGAGCACTGATTCACAAAACCCCTACAAGACTTACTATCACCAGAAAAATTTTTGGGCAGCGGGAGGTGAGATAGAGTCGGTACAGGGGTAGCAGCGGACAAGGTGGCTGCAGCCACACTAGCAGCCTGAACAGCAACTGCGGTTACATCCACAGCTGAGGTTGAGCTCTCGAGAGCCGCCAACCTTCCCTCCAGCTGCTGGATGTACCGCAAGGATTGCTGTTTGTCCGTCATTACTAGCCAGACCCTGGCGCTAGTGTAATGTCAGGGCTAGCGGAACGCTCCAAATAATAAGAAAGATAGAGTAAGGTGCGTTCGCAGCCTGGGGTCCACCGTGCAGAGATGAAACCTGCTGCCAAGTAATGACGGACTATATGGCAGTACAATGTGGATACACACACGGGTTAACTTCACCTTGTGTGAAGGAAGTGAAACCTGTTGCATCACAGGGCCACGGTACCGCACCAAGAGCGCAAGCAAGGAGACTCAGAACTCAATCCCAAGACACAGGATTTGAGTTCATATAGACCTCATGTGCTCGACACCGCAGCTGGGGTGTCAGAGTGACAGAAATAATAATAATAAAGATGCATGAGAGTGCATGCAGTGCCGCACTGGCGAACGCCACTAACCACCCAGGCTTGGGTCAGGAAAGCGCTGTGAAAGCGCATGGCGCCGCACTGGCGGTCACAGCAATTAGACGCTGTTTTGTGTGTTACATGGTGATGGCTAAGTCGGGCACTAGATAGCAATCATCCACCTTGCGTGACCAGTCATACAATAGGGAGGGGATTTTAAAGAACGACTTTCACTCACAACACACACACGTTTACATGTGTATACTAGCGCATGGCTGTGCGGTCATGCGAACCTTGTGTAGCTGCAGCATGTACAGACCTTCCCAGAAGGACCAATGGGAGGCTGCCACAGAAGTTGAGGACCTTCCTGGAGGACCAATAGGATCTGCTGCAGTATCAGAGCATGTGACCCTCGATCTCCAACGGGAGATCTTGCCCTGGGCATGCTCAGGAGGGGAAAAGCAGGACTTAGTCTTAAAAGCGTCTGCTCGCCGCTGCCCGGCACTGGCTTCAATGGCAGAAGCAGGAAAAGCAGCAGTAACTCTATGCACAGAGT
This sequence comes from Ranitomeya imitator, assembly GCF_032444005.1. Lineage (NCBI taxonomy): Eukaryota > Metazoa > Chordata > Amphibia > Anura > Dendrobatidae > Ranitomeya > Ranitomeya imitator. The sequence goes on along the minus strand of NC_091282.1, from coordinate 1,222,911,296 downwards.
GAGACTGAGCAAGACACTGGTACTGATGTCTCCGCTGAGCAGACTCCACCGTGGCTGGAGAACAATGGGAGACCGCAGCGGAGACGGCTCGAGATTCCTCCTGTGCAGAGGTGGGAACTCGACACCTAACATACGTTTCCTTTTTGTCTGCTAACCTTGGTCTACTCAGTAGTTAGTGTTTTCAATATTTTAAAGAAAATTAAAAAAATGTATACAGTCTGTTATCTCTCAGATGACTGGTGTATTTGTGGTGTCAAAATCTTCGCTTTGCAGGCAAACGTTGCATTGCTTTGTCTGCTAGCCTTGGTCTACTCAGTATTTAGTGTTTTCAAAAATGTTTAAGAAAATTAAAAAAATGTATACAGTCTGTCATCTTGTCAGATGCCTGGTGTATCTGTGGTGTTAAAATCTTCACGTTGCAGGCATACATTGTTAGGGCTAGTGAAATGCACCAAATAATTAGAAAGATGGTATAAGGTGTGTTTGCAGCCCGAGGTCCACAGTGCAGAGATAGAACCTGCTGCTGAGTAATGACGGACTATATGGCGGTATAATGTGGATAGATACACGGGATAGCTTCACCCGGTATGAAGGAAGCGAACCCTGTTGCGTCACAGGGCCACGTACTGCACAAAGAGCGCAAGCAAGGAGTCACAGAACTCTGTCCCAAGACTCAGGGAAAGAGTTCCTCTAGACCTCTTGCGCTCAGCACCACTACGGGGGTGTCAGAGATTAACAGAATATAATAATTTAATGCACAAGAGTGCGTGCAGTGCCACTCTGGCGGACGCCACTAACCACCCAGACATGGGCCAGGAAAGTGCTCTATTAGCGCATGGTACCGCACTGGTGGTCACTGCTATCAGATGCTGTATCGTGTGCTAGCTGAGCGGAATATCACTGTCAGGCGCTAGGTAGCTTCCACCATTCGCGAACAGTAAAAAAAAGCTAGGGATGGGAATGATTCAGAGCTTTCATCCATCGACAGGCATACATCCACGTTAATACGTTTATTTTAGCGCATGGCTGTGCGGCCATAGAAACCTTTTATAGTGGAAGCACCCCAGGACCTTCCTAGTGGTCTAATAGGAGCTGCTCCACCTGAGCATGTGACCCCCGACCTCCATTGAGAGGTTGTCCCTTGGGCATGCTCAGAAGAAGAAAAGCAGGACTTAGTCCCAGGGACACCTGCCTGCCACTGATCAGTACTGGTTACAATGGCTGAGCCTGCAAGGACAACAGTAACGAGCCGCACAGTATCAGCTTGAGCCGAACGCTGGGACCGATGTATCTGCTGAGTAGGCTCCACTGCGGCTGGAGGAGAATGGGAGACCGCAGCGGAGATGGTTCGAGATTCCTCCTGTGCAGCCGTGGGAACTCGACACCTAACATAACCCACCCCTCCATGGGCCTCAGTTCGCTCGAAGGCAGCAATGAGCTGCGGAGCCTGAATGTGCTCACCAGGCTCGCAGGACCTGCCCTCTGGGCCATGACCCTTCCAATCCACCAAATAGAATTTTTTGCCACGTACCACCTTACACCCCATGATGGCATCTTGTGTGCGGTCCCAAATTTCACGTGCCTCCACAGCCCAGTCTGACATCCTGGAGTCGGCGGATGACACGGGCATGAGTACAGGAACCCACGGATGATGGCCGTAGTTAAGAAGGAATGGGGTCTGCCCGGTGGAGTCAGCTATGGTGTTGTTCAATGCAAATTGCGCCCATGGAAGCAAGGATGCCCCGTCATCTTGCATGGTGGGGACAAAATGTCGCAGGTATGTGACCAGAGTCTGGTTGGGCCTCTCTACCATCCCATTTGTCTCGGGGTGATGCGCAGAAGAGAGATTCAGATCAATGCTGAGTAAACGACAAAGCTCTCTCCAGAACCGAGACACAAACGGGGACCCCGGTCACTGACAAGTTTATCTGGCATGCCATGTAGGCGGAAAACATGTTTAATGAACAACGCCGCCAAGGCCCTTGCAGAAGGTAACCGTAGAAGCGGCACAAAGTGCACCATTTTAGAAAAATGGTCGGTGACTACCCAGATAATGGTGCAGCTACGAGACTTGGGTAAGCCCACCATGAAGTCCATCCCGACCATCTCCCAGGGCCTGTCTGCTACTGGCAGGAGGTAAAGTAGCCCAGCAGGCCACTGCTTAGGAGACCGATTCATGGTGCAGGAGACACACGACCGAATATAGTCTCCGACATCACGGGCCATATGCAGCCACCAGTACGTGCTCGCCAGAAGCTCAGATGTCCTCTTGGTCCCAAAATGTCCACCTACCCTGAACGAGTGAGCCCAAGAGAGAACCTCCGGTCGCAAATTAGATGCCACAAAGGTGTTGCCCGGGGGCAGAGACTCTAGCGAAACCGGGGCCACGGTCCTCAGGCTTTCCAAAGGGACAATTAACCGAGGCTCCTCCTCCTCTACTAATGACAATACAGAGCGGGAGAGAGCATCGGCATGGATGTTCTTCTCTCCGGAAAGATAATGGAGGGTGAAGTGGAAGCAGGAGAAGAACAAGGACCATCTAGCCTGGCAAGAGTTTAGCCGCTGGGCAGTCTGTAAATAAACCAAATTTTTGTGGTCGGTATACACTTTGAAGGGAAAAAGAACCCCCTCCAGGAGGTGTCTATACTCCGAGAAGGCCAACTTCATAGCTAGAATTTCCCTGTCCCCGATGAAATAATTCCTCTCTGCTGGTGTGAAGGTCTTGGAAAAAAAGAAGCAAGGATGCTTCCGAACTTGAGCCCTTTTGGAAGAGGACTGCTCCAGCACCGACAGATGAGGCATCCACCTCCATTATAAATGGTTTATCTACATCAGGGCGATGAAGTATGGGAGCACTAGCAAAATGAGACTTAATAGAGAGGAAGGCCATGGAGACCTCCTCCGACCACAATTTGGGATTTGCTCCCTTCTTGGTGAGGGCTACCAAGGGAGCTACCAAAGTTGAGAAGTGGTGCATGAACTGGCGATAATAGTTAATGAACCCCATAAAGCGCTGCACCGCTTTGAGAGAATGGGGTTCCTGCCACTCCATCACAGCCTGTAGCTTGGCACGATTCATAGCCATTTCCTGGGCAAATATGATATAGCCAAGGAAAGGCAAGGACTCCTGCTCAAACACACACTTCTCCAACTTGGCATAGAGGGAGTTTGCCCGTAGGAGGTCGAAGACTTTGCAAACATCTCTCCGGTGGGAGTCTATATCTGGAGAGTAGATGAGAATATCATCCAGATAGACTATGACTGAGGTGGTGAGTAGGGTTGAGCGAAACGGATTGGCCAATTTCAAAAGTCGCCGACTTTTGGCAAAGTCGGGTATCGTGAAACCCGACCCGATCCCACTGTGGGATCGGGTTGGCGGTTCGGCGATCTTCGCTCCAAAGTCGGGTTTCGTTTTATATATATATATATATATATATATATATATATATACTAGCTATTGAACCTTTTCTACGCCGGGGTGGCGAGCATTTATATTGGTATATGGTCTCCATCCTGGTATGTGCTGCTCCATCCTGCATCCCCATCCTGTCATGTGCTGCTCCATCCTGCGTCCCCATCCTGTCATGTGCTGCTCCCATCCTCCGCCCCCATCCTGTCATGTGCTGCTCCATCCTGCATCCCCATCCTGACATGTGCTGCTCCATCCTGCGTCCCCATCCTGTCATGTGCTGCTTCCATCCTGCGCCCCCATTCTGTCATGTGCTGCTCCATCCTGCGCCCCCATTCTGTCATGTGCTGCTCCATCCTGCGCCCCCGTTCTGTCATGTGCTGCTCCCATCCTGCGCCCCCGTTCTGTCATGTGCTGCTCCCATCCTGCGCCCCCGTTCTGTCATTTGCTGCTGCCATCCTGCGCCCGTTCTGTCATGTGCTGCTCCCATCCTGCGCCCGTTCTGTCATGTGCTGCTGCCATCCTGCCCCCGTTCTGTCACGTGCTGCTGCCATCCTGCGCCCATTCTGTCATGTGCTGCTCCTATCCTGCTCCCCTGTTCTGTCATGTGCTGCTCCCATCCTGCGCCCGTTCTGTCATGTGCTGCTGCCATCCTGCGCCCGTTCTGTCATGTGCTGCTGCCATCCTGCGCCCGTTCTGTCATGTGCTGCTACCATCCTGCGCCCGTTCTGTCATGTGCTGCTCCCATCCTGCGCGCGTTCTGTCATGTGCTGCTGCCATCCTGCGCCCGTTCTGTCATGTGCTGCTGCCATCCTGCGCCCGTTCTGTCATGTGCTGCTGCCATCCTGCCCCCGTTCTGTCATGTGCTGCTCCCATCCTGTGCCACCATTGTATTATATGCCCCCCATAAGACGCTCCAGTGTGTATGCCCCCGTATGCTGCTGCCATATAAAAAAAAAAAATACCATACTCACCTATCGTCCGGCTCCACTGCAGGTGTGTCTTCAAGAAAATGGCGCCGGAAAGCGCGGAGTGCGCAGGCGCCGATTCCGGCAGCAGGAATCGGCGCCTGCGCAGTCCGCACTTTCCGGCGCCATTTTCTTGAAGACACACCTGCAGTGGAGCCGGAGTGTGTCTTCAAGAAAATGGCGCCGTAAAGCGTGGACTGCACAGGCGCCGATTCCCTCAGCAGGAATCGGCGCCTGCGCAGTCCACGCTTTCCGGCGCCATTTTCTTGAAGACACACTCCGGCTCCTCTGCCTGTGACTGGTAAGTCAGAGGGCGGTGCCGGCGCGCATTAAGCGCGTCATCGCGCCCTCTGAACTGTCACAGCAGAGGAGCCGGGAGACGGAGCCGCACGCAGCGCTGGAACGGGGAAAGGTGAATATACTTACCCTCCTGGCAGTCCCTGACTCTCCGGTGGAGATCGCGGTATGCGTTCAGTGTTTACGCATACCGCGATCTCCTGGGAGCGTCACTCTGTGGGGGCCAGACTGCGCCGGCGCTTGCGCCTGCGCAGTCTATAAAGGCTTCGGACAGAGTGACGCTCCCAGCGTTATATTATATATATATATATATATTGTGATGCAGTGACCCCTGTGACAGCTAGGGGGTGCTGTGAGTGCTCCTTGGAATGTGCATGGAGGCATATCTATTGTGATAATCGTGGTGAAACAGTGACTGGCTGTGTTGCGAATGACCGATATGTGTCGCAGAGGGAGTCTGCGTAGTAAGTCTGATGCAATGTTGTTGTTCTGGGACCTGTAGTCCCTTAAGAGTGTATATGTATGGTGTAGTGGTAAGGGAGACTTACTAGGCTAGTTGTGTGAGATGGGCGGGACAAGCTAGCCACACATCCACACTCCCACCCAGGGGAGTGGTTAAGGATATATAATGTGACCTGGGTGTGGGTCACATGTTCCTGTGTGGTTCCAGTGGAAGGTTCTGGAGAGCCTGTGTGTTGGGAGGTCGTGGGAGTAGGACCAGATCCCTGAATAGCACACTGAACCACCTGTGTTGGATTTCCTGGGAGTAGGAGTCCTGAATAGCACATGGTGGGGCTTTGGACCTGGTGGGCCTGGTGTGTTGGATTTCCTGGGAGTAGGAGCCCTGAATAGCACACTGAACCACCTGTGTTGGATTTCCTGGGAGTAGGAGTCCTGAAGAGCACATGGTGGGGCTTTGGACTTGCTGGTGGCCTGGGGTGTTGGACGAGGTCCTGAATAGCACCTGGACAGGTCACATGTGCAGTTCTTTGGGAGGAGTGGACTGACAAGAAGTCAGCAGGTGGAGCAGGAGCTCCTGTCAGGTACCTATACAGACTGTTGGTGCTTGTAATGTTCTATGAACTGTGTGGTCTCCCACGGTGACTGAACGGAGTGAGGTTCGGTGTGTTTAGAGACCGCGACCCAGTGTCATATACGCTGTATGTGACTTGGGACATTGATGAACTGTACGACGTACGGACACCCATGGTAACTGGACAAAGTGAGAGGTCCAGCATGTTTAGTGTCCGTGAGTCAAAGCCGTGTATGAAGTGTTTAAGATAAAGCTCCAAGTTAATATCACCAGTTGGTGCTTATTGTGTTCTATGGAATGTATAATATGGACTGTGCACAACTCGGTTTATGACCCTTTAATAAACCGTATGGACTGTTTTGTGTTCAAAAAGCGTGCCTGACTATGTTAATCCCGTGCCAAGCGAGTTTCCCCCAATACACTTAGTGAGAGCAATCTTACATATGGCGTTCGAATGCGGGCAACGTTCCCGGTGGCACGTGTGGAGTTAATTGCTGTGACTCGGCGAGGCCACGAAGGTGACAAGCGTCTTGCTGTGGATCGGCGGGTCCACGAAGGTGACAAGCGTCTTGCTGTGGATCGGCGGGTCCACGAAGGTGACAAGCGGCTTGCTGTGCATCGGCGGGTCCACGAAGTTTGTGGTGGAGCCGTGCAGAGCCTTGTGGAGCATAGCTGCAGTTGCAGCAAGAGGTTCCGCAGCAGCCGGAGCGGCAGTGGCTTGTCCTTGGCAGCCGGAAGTGCCGATTGTATGTGTCTGCAGCGGGAGCTGTGGCAGTACCAGCAGGAGCTGGTGAAGTGACATATAAAAAGAAAAAAAAAATTTTTTTCTCTCTTTCCTCCCAGATCGTGCAGACTCTTAAAGGTCCAGTACAAGCCCAGAGACATAGTGGTGTACTGTGCGAACTGGGGCCCGAGTGCCGTGGAGGAGTCCACGGGGTGTCCCCCGGGAAGGGGTGGTGTCCCTAAAAGGGGTGGTATCCCTAAAAGTGGGCGGTGACCCAAAAGGGGATGGTTGCCCAAAAGGGGGCGGAGTCCCAAAAAGGGGCGGTTAGGGTTGAGCGAAACGGGTCGTTCATTTTCAAAAGTCGCCGACTTTTGGCAAAGACGGGTTTCATGAAACCCGATCCGACCCCTGTGCGGGGTCGGCCATGCGGTACGCGACTTTCGCGCCAAAGTCGCGTTTCAATGACGCAAAAAGCGCCATTTCTCAGCCAATGAAGGTAAACGCAGAGTGTGGGCAGCGTGATGACATAGGTCCTGGTCCCCACCATCTTAGAGAAGGGCATTGCAGTGATTGGCTTGCTGTCTGCGGCGTCACAGGGGCTATAAAGGGGCGTTCCCGCCGACCGCCATGTTACTACTGCTGATCTGAGCTTAGGGAGAGGTTGCTGCCGCTTCGTCAGAAGCAGAGATAGCGTTAGGCAGGGTCCATTAACCACCAAACCGCTTGTGCTGTAGCGATTTCCACTGCCCAACACCACCTTCGGTGTGCAGGGACAGTGGAGGCTACATTTTTTTTTTGTGTGTACGCCGCTGTGCAAACCAACTGCTTTCTTCAAAGCACAAATCCTCTTGTTCCTTCCTTTCTGCACAGCTATCTTGTTTGTTTGTCCACACTTTTTATTTAATTTGTGCATCAGTCCACTCCTTATTGCTGCCTGCCATACCTGGCTGAGATTACTGCAGGGAGATAGTAATTGTAGGACAGTCCCTGTTTTTTTTTTTTTTTTTTTGTGGGAGATTAAGATTGACATTTCTGCTAGAGTGCCATCTCTGTCTGTGTCATCTCTCACTCAGTGGGCCATAGAAAGCCTATTAATTTTTTTGCTTGATTTGGGTTCTAAATTCTACCTGAAAAAATCACTACATCAATCAGTGGGAGATTAATATTGGCCTTTGGGCTTGTGTGCCAGTCCTAAGCGTGCCATCTCTCTCTCTCAGATAGTGGGCCATAGAAAGCCTATTTATTATTTTTTTTATTGGGTTTATAAATTTTCCCTGGAAAAAAAAAAAAAAAGTGGGAGATTAATATTGGCCTCTGGGCTTGTGTGCCAGTCCTGAGCGTGCCATCTCTCTCACAAATAGTGGGCCATAGAAAGCCTATTTATTTTTTTGGTTGATTTGGGTTCTAAATTCTACCTGAAAAAAATCACTACATCAATCAGTGGGAGATAAATATTGGCCTCTGGGCTTGTGTGCCACTCCTGACTCTTGTGTGCGTCCTCTCTCACTCAGTGGGCCCTACAAAGCCTATTTTTTTTTTTATTTGTTTTCTAAATTCTCCCTGAAACAATCATTTTATTTTATTTTGTTTCTAAATTCTTCCTGAAAAATTCATTTTTTTGTATTTTTTTTTCTAAAGTCTCCCTGAAAAAAAAAAAAAAATCAAATCAGTGGGAGATTAATATTGCCCTTTCTGCTTGTGTGCCAGTCTTGACTCCTGGGTGTGCCATCTCTCTCTCTCTCTCCAATTGTGGGCCATAGAAAGCCTATTTATTTTTTTGCTTGATTTGGGTTCCAAAATCTACCTGAAAAAATCACTAAATCAATCAGTGGGAGATAAATATTGGCCTCTGGGCTTGTGTGCCACTCCTGACTCCTGTGTGCGTCCTCTCTCACTCAGTGGGCCATAGAAAGCCTATTTTTTTTTTTATTTGTTTCCTAAATTCTCCCTGAAACAATCATTTCATTTTATTTGGTTTATAAATTCTTCCTTAAAAAATCATTTTTTTTTATTATTTTTTTTTTTCTAAAGTCTCCCTTTTAAAAAAAAAAAAAACAAATCATTGGGAGATTAATATTTACATTTGTGCTTCAGTGACAGTCCTGCGAGTGTTGCATCTCTCTCATTTGTTGCCACCAACAACAGAGTGTGTAACATTGTGCCTGATGTTCGTTGTGGTCTCACTCACCTGTAAAGGGGTAGCTAAATCATACTGAAGTTATAGCTCACCGTGTAAGTTGTGTGACAGCAACAAATACCGTTAGTTTGGTAACGTTTTTAAAACCATGAGGAAGTCTGGTGGAAGAGGTCGTGGCCGTGGGCGTTCATTGCCAGCTGGTAATGATGGTAGTGGTAGTGGAGCATCAGGTGGTTGTGGGAAAAAAAATATTGCACCTAAGTCTGGAGCTGTGGAGCCAGGTTCGTCGTCTGGCTACACAAGGCCTCGAACGCTCCCTTTTCTGGGAGTAGGAAAACCGCTTTTAAAACCGGAGCAGCAAGAGCAAGTTTTGGCTTATCTTGCTGACTCAGCCTCTAGCTCTTTTGCCTCCTCTCGTGAAACTGGTAAAAGTAAAAGCAGCGCGTCGTTCGTGGATGTTCACGGTCAGGGACAAGTCGCTTCCTTGTCCTCTTCAGCAAAAACAACAACAGAGAAGAATGCAGCAGGCGACACAACGGGTTACTCCATGGAGCTCTTTACACATACCATCCCTGGCTTAGAAAGTGAAGCAGTTAACAGTCCATGCCCATTACAAGTTGAATCTGACATGGAGTGCACTGATGCACAGCCACAGCCAGACTACTATGCTGGTCCTTTGACTCAGACCACAACATTGCCCTCGCAGGGTGCTGATCAAGAATCAGACCCTGATGAGACTATGTTGCCCCATCACGAACGCTATACCACCGACCGACACGGTGACACAGACGAAGTTGCACACGAGCTACAAGAAGAGGTAATAGATGACCCAGTTCTTGACCCCGATTGGCAGCCATTGGGGGAACAGGGTGCAGGCGGCAGCAGTTCTGAAGCGGAGGAGGAGGGGCCGCAGCAGGCATCAACTTCGCAACAGGTTCCATCTGCCGGGCCCGTATCTTGCCCAAAACGCGTGGCAAAGCCAAAACCTGTTGGAGGACAGCGTGGCCATCCGGTTAAAGCTCAGTCTGCAATGCCTGAAAAGGTATCCGATGCTAGAAAGAGTGCAGTCTGGCATTTTTTTAAACAACATCCAATTGATCAGCGCAAAGTCATCTGTCAAAAATGTTCAACTACCTTAAGCAGAGGGCAGAATCTGAAAAGTCTCAATACAAGTTGCATGCATAGACATTTAACCACCATGCATTTGCAAGCTTGGACTAACTACCAAACGTCCCTTAAGGTTGTAGCACCCTCGGCCAATGAAGCTAGTCATCAACGCAACATCCCTTCCGGCAGTGTAGGGCCACCATTTTCTGCACCACCTGCAGTATCTGTGCAGGTTTCTTTGCCAGGCCAAAGCAGTCAGGGTCAGGGAATCACCAGTTTCGTAGTAGGAAACACTGCATCTAGGGCACCGGCGGTAACAATACCATCTCCCACCGTCTCTCAGTCTGCCATGTCCACCGGCACCCCCGCTAGTTCCACGATCTCCAGCTCTCCAGTCCAGCTCACCCTACATGAGACTATGGTTAGAAAAAGGAAGTACTTAGCCTCGCATCCGCGTACACAGGGTTTGAACGCCCACATAGCTAGACTAATCTCGTTAGAGATGATGCCCTACCGGTTAGTTGAAAGCGAAGCTTTCAAAGCCCTGATGGACTACGCTGTACCACGCTACGAGCTACCCATTCGACACTTTTTTTCCAGAAAAGCCATCCCAGCCCTCCACCAGCATGTTAAAGAGCGCATCGTCCATGCACTCAGGCAATCTGTGAGCACAAAGGTGCACCTGACAACAGATGCATGGACCAGTAGGCATGGCCAGGGACGTTACGTGTCCATCACGGCACACTGGGTAAATGTGGTGGATGCAGGGTCCACAGGGGACAGCAAGTTTGGGACAGTTCTGACTAGCCCACGGTCTAGGAAACAGTTGGCTGTAGCCGTTCGCACCCCCTCCTCCTCCTCCTCGTCCTCCTGCAGAAGCGAGACCTCGTCCACAGACCGCAGTCACACAACCACTCAATCCGCAGCTGCCACTGTTGCACACCAGGTCTCCCATTATGGGGCAGCTACTGGCAAACGTCAGCAGGCTGTATTGGCTATGAAGTGTTTGGGCGACAACAGACACACCGCGGAAGTTCTGTCCAAGTTCTTGCAGAAAGAAACGCAGGCTGGGCACTGTAGATCTTGAGGCAGGCAAGGTAGTGAGTGATAACGGAAGGAATTTCATGGCTGCCATCTCCCTTTCCCAACTGAAACACATTCCTTGCCTGGCTCACACCTTAAACCTGGTGGTGCAGTGCTTCCTGAAAAGTTATCCGGGGTTATCCGACCTGCTCCTCAAAGTGCGCGGACTTTGCTCGCATATCCGCCGTTCGCCCGTACACTCCAGCCGTATGCAGACCTATCAGCGTTCTTTGAACCTTCCCCAGCATCGCCTAATCATAGACGTTGCAACAAGGTGGAACTCAACACTGCACATGCTTCAGAGACTGTGTAACATAGTAACATAGTAACATAGTTAGTAAGGCCGAAAAAAGACATTTGTCCATCCAGTTCAGCCTATATTCCATCATAATAAATACCCAGATCTACGTCCTTCTACAGAACCTAATAATTGTATGATACAATATTGTTCTGCTCCAGGAAGACATCCAGGCCTCTCTTGAACCCCTCGACTGAGTTCGCCATCACCACCTCCTCAGGCAAGCAATTCCAGATTCTCACTGCCCTAACAGTAAAGAATCCTCTTCTATGTTGGTGGAAAAACCTTCTCTCCTCCAGACGCAAAGAATGCCCCCTTGTGCCCGTCACCTTCCTTGGTATAAACAGATCCTCAGCGAGATATTTGTATTGTCCCCTTATATACTTATACATGGTTATTAGATCGCCCCTCAGTCGTCTTTTTTCTAGACTAAATAATCCTAATTTCGCTAATCTATCTGGGTATTGTAGTTCTCCCATCCCCTTTATTAATTTTGTTGTGTGAACAGAGGCGGGCTGTTATGTTTTTGTGGGAGGATACACATACACGGGCAGGCAGTAGGATGGCTGACATGGAGTTGTCAGGTGTGCAGTGGTCGAAGATTCAAGACATGTGTCAAGTCCTTCAGTGTTTTGAGGAATGCACACGGCTGGTTAGTGCAGACAACGCCATAATAAGCATGAGCATCCCCCTAATGCGTCTGCTGATGCAAAGTTTGACGCACATAAAGGATCAGGCGTCTGCAGCAGAGGAAGAGGAAAGCCTTGAAGACAGTCAGCCATTGTCTGGCCAGGGCAGTGTACAGGACGAGGTAGCGGGCGAACAGGAGGAGGAGGATGAGGAGGATGATGGGGATGATTATATTTTTAATGAGGAAGCTTTTCCGGGGCCAGTGGAAATTGTTGGCGCGGCAAGGCCGGGTTCTGGTTTTTGGAGGGACACAAGTGACGTAGATTTGCCTGCAACTGCCCTCAACCAAGCACAACCACAGATTTGAGAACTGGAACTTTGGGCCACATGGCGGATTATGCCTTACGTATCCTCAAAAGGGACACACGCATTACTAAAATGATGAACGCTGACGATTACTGGTTGGCCTGCCTCCTTGATCCTCGCTATAAAGGCAAATTGCAAAATATAATGCCACATGAGAACTTGGAACTAATATTAGCAACCAAACAATCAACTCTTGTTGACCGTTTGCTTCTGGCATTCCCTGCACACAGCGCCCGTGATCGTTCTAACACGAGCTGCAGGGGCCAGCAGACCAGAGGTGTTAGAGGGGCAGAAATCAGAAGTGGGGTTGGCCAGAGGGGGTTTCTGACCAGGTTGTGGAGTGATTTTGCTATGACCGCAGACAGGACAGGTACTGCAGCATCAATTCAAAGTGACAGGAGACAACATTTGTCCAGTATGGTTACTAACTATTTTTCATCCCTTATCGACGTTCTCCCTCAACCGTCATTCCCATTTGATTACTGGGCATCAAAATTAGACACCTGGTCAGAATTGGCAGAATATGCATTGCAGGAGCTTGCTTGCCCGGCAGCTAGTGTCCTATCAGAAAGAGTATTCAGTGCTGCAGGTTCAATACTAACAGAAAAAAGGACTCGTCTGGCTACCCAAAATGTAGATGATCTAACCTTCATTAAAATGAACCACAACTGGATTTCGAAATCTTTTGCCCCACCTTGCCCAGCTGACACCTAGCTTTCCTATTTAAAGGTCTTGCCTGTGGACTATTCTGAACGACTTTTCCAATCTCGTAATTTGCAGCACCTGATTGTCCAGCATCCGACATGTTAACACCTCCCTAAATGGCCAAAGTCCCCACACGGGGCCGTGGTATCGCCACTTGGCGCCAGCACCCGTGAGAGTACTGTTTGTCTGAGGAGGTGGGTGTGCCCGCTTTTGGTCGACGGCACTGCCACTAGGTCCCTCATAGTACAATAAAGTGTCTGGCGGTGGTGGTGCGCACCCAACGTCAGACACACCGTTTGTAATATGAGGGGCCCTGGGCCTGTACCGCCGGCCACAAGACAGTCCCCCCCCCAGCTCAAACAGTGCTCTACCACTTGCAAAATTTTCTCTCACAGCTCCACCAATGTTTAGTCTATGCGCTGACATCCTTCAATGCCTGGCACTGTCAATACCATTGTATTGACATTTTTCTTATGTTAGGCCTTCGAAGCCTGTCTGCGGTCACTCCTTCCACTAGGCCTCCACTGACCTGTCTACTGCTGCCCGTGTTCCCCTGGAACCAATTTTAAATTGCCTACAGCCCAATTTTTGTTATGTTAGGCCTTCGAAGCCTGTCTGCGGCCCGTTCTTTCCACTACTACTACACTGACCAGGCCACTGCTGCCCGTGTTCCCCTGGAACCAATTTTAAATTGCCTACAGCCAGCCCAATTTATTATGTTAGGCCTTCGAAGCCTGTCTGCGGTCCCTCCTTCCACTAGGCGTCCACTGACCTGTCTACTGCTGCCCGTGTTCCCCTGGAACCAATTTTAAATTGCCTACAGCCAGCCCAATTTATTATGTTAGGCCTTCGAAGCCTGTCTGCGGTCCCTCCTTCCACTAGGCCTCCACTGACCTGTCTACTGCTGCCCGTGTTCCCCTGGAACCAATTTTAAATTGCCTACAGCCCAATTTTTGTTATGTTAGGCCTTCGAAGCCTGTCTGCGGTCCCTCCTTCCACTAGGCCTCCACTGACCTGTCTACTGCTGCCCGGGTTCCCCTGGAACCAATTTTAAATTGCCTACAGCCAGCCCAATTTATTATGTTAGGCCTTCGAAGCCTGTCTGCGGTCCCTCCTTCCACTAGGCCTCCACTGACCTGTCTACTGCTGCCCGTGTACCCCTTGAACCAACATCAGAAAATATAAAAATAAGTATTTTGCTTATAAAAAAGAAAATACTGGAGAGATATCAAATGCAGACATTTTAACATTAAAAACAAACACATACAACAAAAATCTGGTACAGTACTAAAAATGGCCACCAGCTACAATAACTTTCTCCTGCAAGTAGTTAACTGAAAGTTTTTTTTCAATTTAAAACACAGATATGGCATCCACCGAGTGTTGTCCTGTCGCGTCTTCTTTATATTATTGCCAAGAAGATGCAAAACAATGAAAATAATAAAATCATTATTTACCAAAAAAATAGAGTAAGTCAAAACCACATTGCAAATAAACATTCATTACAAATAAAGAAGCAGGGCGCGTCCGAGGGTGAGTATATACCTAATAAGAATATAATCACCCTCGGACGCGCCCTGCTTCTTTCCGACAGCCTTCCTTCCTAAGAATCAGCCCTTCCGTGGTGTAGAGAGAGGGTGTGTTACACTCCAAGGTGTTCCCCAGGTTGCCTTTCCTGAGCTTCGATCTTCATGCTCTCGTTTAGTAGTTGTCGGAAAGTAGGCTGCATTAGGCCTACAAATTGGGTATGGGGTGGAGAGAGATGGTGTGTTACACTCCAAGGTGTTCCCCAGGTTTCCTTGCCATTGCTTCGGTCTTCCGACTCTCATTTAGTAGTTGTAGAAAACTACACTGCATTAGGCCTACAAAATGGGTATCGGGTGGAGAGAGATGGTGTGTTACACTCCAAGGTGTTCCCCAGGTATCCTTGCCATTGCTTCGGTCTTCCGACTCTCGTTTAGTAGTTGTACAAAACTACACTGCATTAGGCCTACAAAATGGGTATCAGGTGGAGAGAGATGGTGTGTTACACTCCAAGGTGTTCCCCAGGTTTCCTTGCCATTGCTTCGGTCTTCCGACTCTCGTTTAGTAGTTGTAGAAAACTACACTGCATTAGGCCTACAAAATGGGTATCGGGTGGAGAGAGATGGTGTGTTACACTCCAAGGTGTTCCCCAGGTTTCCTTGCCATTGCTTCGGTCTTCAGACTCTCGTTTAGTAGTTGTAGAAAACTACACTGCATTAGGCCTACAAAATGGGTATGGGGTGGAGAGAGATGGTGTGTTCCACTCCAAGGTGTTCTCCAGGTTGCCTTTCCTGAGCTTCTATCTTCAGGCTCTCGTTAAATTGTGGTTAAATGGAACAACTGCATTTGGCGTACTAGTTGGTTTGGGGCCTACTAACAGTGTCTGCCGCTCCTTGCTGTTCTCCTGGTTTCCTGTCCTGAAATTCCGTTTTCAGGCGCTCGTTAAGTAGTTGTTAATGTTAGACTGCATTTGGCCTACTAGTTGGGTTGGGGCCTACTATCGGTGTCTGCCACTCCTTGCTGTTCTCCTCCACTGAACAAAGCTGTGCCGCCTGTTTACTACGGTTGCCAATTTTGAACTGCATTTCGACTACTTACTGATTTGGGCCTACTCTCTGTGTCAGCCTCTCATTCCAGTTGTCCTCCACTGCAATGCCCCCTGGTTATTCCTGTGTTACCAATTTTGAACTGCATTTAGCCAACTTTATTCTTTGGGCTTATATCTGTGTTTCCTCCTCATCCTGCCCATTGCCCAGCCAGTGATAGATGAGTCTGCTGGTACATTGACCCATAACGCAACATTCCCCGTGCACGCTACACAACAACATTGTGACCCTGCTGAAAGTCAGGTTGCTCTTCCCGCATACCATACCACCTTACACGGGGACAAAGAGGAAGGTGCAGATGAAAGTGCAGGTTCCTTCATCAGGTGGGGGGAGGAATACTAGTTGGCGACGTCACTGGAACAGGGCCTCTCATAGTACGCAAAAGTGTTGCTGCCGGTGGGAGGCGCCCCCGCCGTGCAAACACACCGCTGTACTTTGAGGGGCCCTGTGCCAGTGCCAATGCCAACGAGTGGGCCCCCCCTGCTTGCTCAGGTTCACAGCACTTGCAAAGTTGAAATACTTACCTCTCCCTGCTCCACTGCCGTGACGTGGTCCAGATTTCCTGGGCCCACTAATTACTTGAACCAGCCCTACCCACCACAACTTTAGCCAAATGACCCCCAATTTCAAATGCCTTCCAATTATTATAAGGTAAATTACGCTTGACAAGCTTCATTAAGAAGAATGGATGGTTTTGACATTAAAATGGGCACTCTAGGTGTTTTCCTGGCCCCCACTCACTGCCGACTATGCTGCCCCATTGACTTGAATTGGGTTTCGTGTTTCGGTCGATCCCGACTTTACGTCAAAATCGGCCGATTTCACTCGACCCGACTTTTGAGATAGTCGGGTTTCGCGAAACCCGGCTCGACTCTAAAAAGGTCAAGGTCGCTCAACTCTAGGGGCGGTTACCCAAAGTGGCGCAGAGCCAAAAAAAGGGGCGGCAATCAGTGACGAGGCATGACTGTATCCTTTTTGGCTGGATGGAGAGCGTGTGCGGGGGTTGTTAGACCCAGAGAGGGAAGCGTCTTTTCTGAGGACCCTTCCTGAAAGTTCTGTGTCACCTGTGACAAAGGGCGAAAGTGGGTGGCATAGTTGGGGACACTAAAGGCCTTCAGGTGGCCACTCTATATTGTCGTAGCTGAGTTTTCCACGTACCATGAGGTGGCTGTAGTCCCAAGCTTGCCGTGTCCTATGGTAATAGGACAAGATTTGGAAGCACTGTGGGACTGGTGGGAAAAAGGTGAAGTGTTTGTGGAAATTATGTGTATGGGTGGTAGTAATGTTGAGAATGTGCCGCCTAGAGTTGACAGTCCTAAGGTGGGCATGAAGGAAAATGGTGAACGGGCCCAACTTAGTGACATGACGTTGGCAGAAACACCTCCCAAGACTGATAGGTCAGGTATACGGGTGACAAGAGGAAAAGCTGCGTCTGCCGAACTTACTGATCTGACGTCACCTGAAGTGTGCGACAATATGACTGGTGCTGAGGACTTGAAGTGTCTGGAGTACTGTAAAGTCCCAGGGGAACGGGATAAACCTAAGGATGTCACCGCTGAGACCCAAGAGAGGGCTGACGCTGACAGTGCTGAGTCTGAGGGTGCAGAAGTGGAGAAGGCCACCAAAGGAGTGGGGCCTGAAGTGGATATCCGCTTGAAGCAAGAGGAGCTTCGGAGATGGGCTGCTGAGCGCTGTGTGGGGGCCTTAGAGAAAGAGGTGGCGGAGCTCAGAGATCGCCTGGCAGAAAACCAGGCAATGAATAAAGCAGCCTGGGAGAAGATGGAGCGGCAGGTGTCTATGCTGGCCAAACATCTGAAAGCTGGTGACATTCAGAAGAAGTTATCTCTGGAAGCGGAACAAGATGGGTGTCTGACAGCAGAAGAGAAAGAGACTTCCTTGCTCAAGTGCATGATAGACGTACCTGAAGACCTGGGAGAGGCATGTGCCAGGGAGTCTATGCATGAAGGGTTTAAGAGAGCTGTGGGGGCCTGTAAGGTGAACTGGACCCCGGAAACAAGTCAGTTAGTGATACTGTCCACAACTGAGGTCACAGCTAAGGCTAGGGTCAAATTGCGTTCTGTGACCGCGTTAAACGTACTACATTACACCGCAGCAAAACGCGGTGTAATGTAGTCCGTTAACGCCGACATTGCCTGTAATGGCAAACGCATCGCTAGCATACGCCCACATTGGGCGTGCGCTAGCGATGTGCCGTCATTTGAGTGACGGGCCGCGAACGCTGCTTGCAGCGTTCACTGTCCGTTCCTCGCTAGCGCAGATCGGGGATCTGCACTAGCGGCATCGGCTAACCCGATCCCTTTTGGGACATTGCGTTAGCGCAGTCCGTAGCGCTATGCGCTAAGCGGACTACCCTAACGCAATGTGACCCTAGCCTTAGAGTAGCCACCCTGAGTGACATGCACTTGAGATATGTGCGCACAAAGTGGATGGCCCAATTGAAGAATGAAGACGCTGCTAGGCGGCTGGAGCTTATGAGGAAAGCTCGGAGTCTGCAGGAAGGGGTAATACAGGTACCCGTCTTTATGGTGAAGAAGGTCATTGGAAGGAGTGGTCAAGCCATGCAAGAGATGGTGGACAAATCTGGAGTGGTGAGGTGGAGAATACCTGGTCCACGAAGACCAGTTACCTCGGGAAAAGGGTATGGTTCCCTTCTTCATGGTAGGAACAGTGGAGAGTCTTAACAAAATGCGGACTCTGCTGGAATATCGCATGGTATGGCTGAAGGAAATGGAGCAGTTAAGGGTTGAAGGATGGCGCCTTACAGGACTGCTGCTCCCATTTGATGGAAGATGGCGGCCACTTTCCACACAAAATGTGGACAAACAAAAGCGGTGGGAGTACCCAGTCGGGTGAAAGAAGTAGTGTTGCCTCAGCTAACTCAGGACTGAGTGACATAGGTGGGAGACCTTGTAGCAAAAGTGGTGACAAAGGGGCAAACTCTGACCAGACACTAGCCTCGACTGTAGGTGGGACTCATGACCACACCAACCGTGGGTGGTGGCCATGGAGAGAAAGGCCGGGTAATGGGGCGCACTTGGAAAGTGTGGTGACTAAAGGTTTGGTGACACAGATAGACTGTGACAAAAGGGCCAAAGCGCAAGGCCTACGTGTTGACTGCTGGGTACAAGGGTATGATGTGTGATGCTCAAAACCGACTGAGACGGTTCTCTCGACTGGTAGGGCAAGGTAACGTGTGTGACCTGTCTCGAGACCCCAGGTGTATGACAGGTGTTCAACCCCACAAGTTTGAACAGAGGGGGGGTATGTGATGCAGTGACCCCTGTGACAGCTAGGGGGCGCTATGAGTGCTCCTTGGAATGTGCATGGAGGCATATCTTTTGTGATAAACGTGGTTAAACAGTGACTGGCTGTGTTGTGAATGGCTGATATGTGTCGCAGAGGGAGTCTGCGTAGTAAGTCTGATGCAATGTTGTTGTTCTGGGACCTGTAGTCCCTCAAGAGTGTATATGTATGGTGTAGTGGTAAGGGAGACTTACTAGGCTAGTTGTGTGAGATGGGCGGGACAAGCTAGCCACACATCCACACACCCACCCAGGGGAGTGGTTAAGGATATATAATGTGACCAGGGTGTGGGTCACATGTTCCTGTGTGGTTCCAGTGGAAGGTTCTGGAGAGCCTGTGTGTTGATATGTCCTGGGAGTAGGACCAGATCCCTGAATAGCACACTGAACCACCTGTGTTGGATTTCCTGGGAGTAGGAGTCCTGAATAGCACATGGTGGGGCTTTGTGTTGTGAATTCTGTGGCTGAATTCACTCCTGTGGTCACAAGTGGTACTGCAGCTTCTGAGCTTCCTCCCTCAGGTGTTCTGGTGAGCTCGTTAACTGCTTCATTACTTAACTCCGCCTGATGCTGCTATCCTTGCTCCTTGTCAATGTTTCAGTGTTGGATCTGAGCTTCTCCTGATTGTTCCTGTGACCTGCTGCTCTGTATAGCTAAGTGCTTTTTGCTTTTTTGTTGCTTTTTTTCTGTCCAGCTTGTCTTTGGTTTTGCTGGAAGCTCTGAGACGCAAAGGGTGTACCGCCGTGCCGTTAGTTCGGCACGGTGGTTTTTTTTTTGCCCCCTTTGCGTGGTTTTGCTTTAGGGTTTTTTGTAGACTGCAAAGTTCGCTTTACTGTCCTCGCTCTGTCCTAGAATATCGGGCCCCACTTTGCTGAATCTATTTCATCCCTACGTTTTGTCTTTTCATCTTACTCACAGTCATTATATGTGGGGGGCTGCCTTTTCCTTTGGGGAATTTCTCTGGGGCAAATCAGGCCTATTTTTCTATCTTCAGGCTAGCTAGTTTCTTAGGCTGTGCCAAGTTGCCTAGGTAGTTGTAAGGCGCAATCCACAGCCGCTTTTAGTTGTGTTTAGGATAGGATCAGGTGTGCAGTCTGCAGAGTTTCCACGTCTCAGAGCTCGTTCTTGTATTTTTGGGTATTTGTCAGATCACTGTGTGCGCTCTGATCGCTAAGCACACTGTGTTTCTGGATTGCCTTCATAACACCTGTCATTAGCAAACATAACAGTACAAGGAGCCTAACTAATGATTCTCAATAGAGGGAAAGAAAAAGTTCTGACATCATTTTTTTTTTTTTCTGCTCTGTGTTCACTTTTTTTTTTCCCCTAGACATTTGGGTGATTCTGGACACAGGTGTGGACATGGATATTCAGGGTCTGTGCTCTTCAATGGATAATCTCGTTATAAATGTACAAAAAATTCAAGATACTATTGATCAGAAATCTATGTTAGAACCAAGAATTCCTATTCCTGATTTGTTTTTTGGAGATAGAACTAAGTTTCTAAGTTTCAAAAATAATTGTAAGCTATTTCTGGCCTTGAAACCTCATTCTTCTGGTAATCCTATTCAACAGGTTTTGATTATTATTTCTTTTTTGCGTGGCGACCCTCAAGACTGGGCATTTTCTCTTGCGCCAGGAGACCCTGCATTGAGTAGTGTCGATGCGTTTTTCCTGGCGCTCGGATTGCTGTACGATGAGCCTAATTCAGTGGATCAGGCTGAGAAAAATTTGCTGGCTTTGTGCCAGGGTCAGGATGATATAGAAGTATATTGTCAGAAATTTAGGAAATGGTCAGTACTCACTCAGTGGAATGAATCTGCGCTGGCAGCTTTGTTCAGAAAGGGTCTCTCTGAGGCTCTTAAGGATGTCATGGTGGGATTTCCTATGCCTGCTGGTTTGAATGAGTCTTTGTCTTTGGCCATTCAGATCGGTCGACGCTTGCGCGAGCGTAAATCTGTGCACCATTTGGCGGTACTGCCTGAGGTTAAACCTGAGCCTATGCAGTGCGATAGGACTATGACTAGAGTTGAACGGCAGGAATACAGACGTCTGAATGGTCTGTGTTTCTACTGTGGTGATTCCACTCATGCTATTTCTGATTGTCCTAAGCGCACTAAGCGGTCCGCTAGGTCTGCCGTCATTGGTACTGTACAGTCCAAATTCCTTCTGTCCATTACCTTGATATGCTCTTTGTCGTCGTTTTCTGTCATGGCGTTTGTGGATTCGGGCGCTGCCCTGAATCTGATGGATTTGGATTATGCTAAACGTTGTGGGTTTTTCTTGGAGCCTTTGCGGTGTCCTATTCCTTTGAGAGGAATTGGTGCTACACCTTTGGCCAAGAATAAACCTCAATACTGGGCCCAGCTGACCATGTGCATGGCTCCTGCACATCAGGAAGTTTTTCGCTTTCTGGTGTTGCATAATCTGCATGATGTGGTCGTGTTGGGGTTGCCATGGCTACAAACCCATAATCCAGTATTGGATTGGAATTCCATGTCGGTATCCAGCTGGGGTTGTCAGGGGGTACATGGTGATGTTCCATTTTTGTCGATTTCGTCATCCACCCCTTCTGAGGTCCCAGAGTTCTTGTCTGATTATCAGGATGTATTTGAAGAGCCCAAGTCCGATGCTCTACCTCCGCATAGGGATTGTGATTGTGCTATCAATTTGATTCCTGGTAGTAAATTCCCTAAAGGTCGATTATTTAATTTATCCGTGCCCGAACACGCCGCTATGCGCAGTTATGTGAAGGAATCCCTGGAGAAGGGGCATATTCGCCCATCGTCATCACCACTGGGAGCAGGGTTCTTCTTTGTAGCCAAGAAGGATGGTTCGCTGAGACCGTGTATTGATTACCGCCTTCTTAATTAGATCACTGTTAAATTTCAGTATCCCTTGCCATTGTTATCTGACTTGTTTGCTCGGATTAAGGGGGCTAGTTGGTTCACTAAGATAGATCTTCGTGGTGCGTAAAATCTGGTGAGAATCAGGCAAGGAGATGAATGGAAAACTGCATTCAATACGCCCGAGGGTCATTTTGAGTATCTAGTGATGCCGTTCGGACTTGCCAATGCTCCATCTGTGTTTCAGTCTTTTATGCATGACATCTTCCGTGAGTATCTGGATAAATTCCTGATTGTGTACTTGGATGACATTTTGATCTTCTCAGATGATTGGGAGTCTCATGTGAAGCAGGTCAGAATGGTTTTTCAGGTCCTGCGTGCTAATTCTTTGTTTGTGAAGGGATCAAAGTGTCTCTTTGGTGTGCAGAAAGTTTCATTTTTGGGGTTCATCTTTACCCCTTCTACTATCGAGATGGATCCAGTTAAGGTCCAAGCCATCCAGGATTGGATTCAGCCAACATCTCTGAAAAGTCTGCAAAAGTTCCTGGGCTTTGCTAATTTTTATCGTCTCTTCATCTGTAATTTTTCTAGCATTGCCAAACCATTGACCGATTTGACCAAGAAGGGTGCTGATTTGGTTAATTGGTCTTCTGCTGCTGTGGAAGCTTTTCAGGAGTTGAAGCGTCGTTTTTGTTCTGCCCCTGTGTTGTGTCAGCCAGATGTTTCTCTTCCGTTCCAGGTCGAGGTTGATGCTTCTGAGATTGGAGCAGGGGCGGTTTTGTCACAGAGAGGTTCTGATTGCTCAGTGATGAAACCATGTGCTTCCTTTTCCAGGAAGTTTTCGCCCGCTGAGCGTAATTATGATGTGGGCAATCGAGAGTTGCTGGCCATGAAGTGGGCATTCGAGGAGTGGCGTCATTGGCTTGAAGGAGCTAAGCATCGCGTGGTGGTATTGACTGATCATAAGAACTTGACTTATCTCGAGTCTGCCAAGCGCTTGAATCCTAGACAGGCCCGTTGGTCGTTATTTTTTGCCCGCTTCGACTTTGTGATTTCGTACCTTCCGGGCTCTAAAAATGTGAAGGCTTATGCTCTGTCTAGGAGTTTTGTGCCCGACTCTCCGGGTTTATCTGAGCCAGCGGGTATCCTCAAGGAAGGAGTCATTGTGTCTGCCATCTCCCCTGATTTGCGGCGGGTGATGCAAAAATTTCAGGCGAATAAACCTGATCGTTGTCCAGCAGAGAAACTGTTCGTCCCTGATAGGTGGACTAATAAACTTATCTCTGAACTTCATTGTTCGGTGTTGGCTGGTCATCCTGGAATCTTTGGTACCAGAGAGTTAGTGGCTAGATCCTTCTGGTGGCCATCTCTGTCACGGGATGTACGTACTTTTGTGCAGTCCTGTGGGATTTGTGCTAGGGCTAAGCCCTGCTGTTCTCGTGCCAGTGGGTTGCTTTTGCCCTTGCCGGTCCCAAAGAGGCCTTGGACACATATTTCGATGGATTTCATTTCTGACCTTCCCGTTTCTCAAAAGATGTCAGTCATTTGGGTGGTCTGTGATCGCTTTTCTAAAATGGTCCATCTGGTGCCCTTGGCTAAATTGCCTTCCTCCTCTGATTTGGTACCTTTGTTCTTTCAGCATGTGGTTCGGTTGCATGGCATTCCTGAGAATATTGTTTCTGACAGAGGTTCCCAGTTTGTTTCAAGGTTCTGGCGAGCCTTTTGTGGTAGGATGGGCATTGACCTATCCTTTTCCTCGGCTTTCCATCCTCAGACTAATGGCCAGACCGAACGAACCAATCAGACCTTGGAAACATATCTGAGATGTTTTGTTTCTGCAGACCAGGATGATTGGGTGTCCTTTTTGCCGTTGGCTGAGTTCGCCCTTAATAATCGGGCCAGCTCGGCTACCTTGGTTTCTCCATTTTTTTGCAATTCTGGGTTCCATCCTCGTTTCTCTTCAGGACAGGTTGAGTCTTCGGACTGTCCTGGTGTGGATTCTGTGGTGGATAGGTTGCAGCAGATCTGGACTCAGGTAGTGGACAATTTGATCTTGTCCCAGGAGAAAGCTCAACTTTTCGCTAATCGCAGACGCCGTGTGGGTCCCCGACTTCATGTTGGGGATCTGGTTTGGTTATCTTCTCGTCATATTCCTATGAAGGTTTCCTCTCCTAAATTTAAACCTCGTTTTATTGGTCCGTATAGGATTTCTGAGGTTCTCAATCCTGTGTCTTTTCGTTTGACCCTCCCAGACTCCTTTTCCATACATAATGTATTCCATAGGTCGTTGTTGCGGAGATACGTGGCACCTATGGTTCCATCTGTTGAGCCTCCTGCCCCGATTTTGGTGGAGGGGGAATTGGAGTATATTGTGGAGAAGATTTTGGATTCTCGTGTTTCTAGACGGAAACTCCAGTATCTGGTTAAATGGAAGGGTTATGCTCAGGAAGATAATTCCTGGGTTTTTGCCTCTGATGTTCATGCTTCCGATCTTGTTCGTGCCTTTCATGCGGCTCATCCTGGTCGGCCTGGGGGCTCTGGTGAGGGTTCGGTGACCCCTCCTCAAGGGGGGGGTACTGTTGTGAATTCTGTGGCTGAATTCACTCCTGTGGTCACAAGTGGTACTGCAGCTTCTGAGCTTCCTCCCTCAGGTGTTCTGGTGAGCTCGTTAACTGCTTCATTACTTAACTCCGCCTGATGCTGCTATCCTTGCTCCTTGTCAATGTTTCAGTTTTGGATCTGAGCTTCTCCTGATTGTTCCTGTGACCTGCTGCTCTGTATAGCTAAGTGCTTTTTGCTTTTTTGTTGCTTTTTTTCTGTCCAGCTTGTCTTTTGTTTTGCTGGAAGCTCTGAGACGCAAAGGGTGTACCGCCGTGCCGTTAGTTCGGCACGGTGGTTTTTTTTTTGCCCCCTTTGCGTGGTTTTGCTTTAGGGTTTTTTGTAGACTGCAAAGTTCGCTTTACTGTCCTCGCTCTGTCCTAGAATATCGGACCCCACTTTGCTGAATCTATTTCATCCCTACGTTTTGTCTTTTCATCTTACTCACAGTCATTATATGTGGGGGGCTGCCTTTTCCTTTGGGGAATTTCTCTGGGGCAAGTCAGGCCTATTTTTCTATCTTCAGGCTAGCTAGTTTCTTAGGCTGTGCCGAGTTGCCTAGGTAGTTGTTAGGCGCAATCCACAGCCGCTTTTAGTTGTGTTTAGGATAGGATCATAGTAACATAGTAACATAGTTAGTAAGGCCGAAAAAAGACATTTGTCCATCCAGTTCAGCCTATATTCCATCATAATAAATCCCCAGATCTACGTCCTTCTACAGAACCTAATTGTATGATACAATATTGTTCTGCTCCAGGAAGACATCCAGGCCTCTCTTGAACCCCTCGACTGAGTTCGCCATCACCACCTCCTCAGGCAAGCAATTCCAGATTCTCACTGCCCTAACAGTAAAGAATCCTCTTCTATGTTGGTGGAAAAACCTTCTCTCCTCCAGACGCAAAGAATGCCCCCTTGTGCCCGTCACCTTCCTTGGTATAAACAGATCCTCAGCGAGATATTTGTATTGTCCCCTTATATACTTATACATGGTTATTAGATCGCCCCTCAGTCGTCTTTTTTCTAGACTAAATAATCCTAATTTCGCTAATCTATCTGGGTATTGTAGTTCTCCCATCCCCTTTATTAATTTTGTTGCCCTCCTTTGTACTCTCTCTAGTTCCATTATATCCTTCCTGAGCACCGGTGCCCAAAACTGGACACAGTACTCCATGTGCGGTCTAACTAGGGATTTGTACAGAGGCAGTATAATGCTCTCATCATGTGTATCCAGACCTCTTTTAATGCACCCCATGATCCTGTTTGCCTTGGCAGCTGCTGCCTGGCACTGGCTGCTCCAGGTAAGTTTATCATTAACTAGGATCCCCAAGTCCTTCTCCCTGTCAGATTTACCCAGTGGTTTCCCATTCAGTGTGTAATGGTGACATTGATTCCTTCTTCCCATGTGTATAACCTTACATTTATCATTGTTAAACCTCATCTGCCACCTTTCAGCCCAAGTTTCCAACTTATCCAGATCCATCTGTAGCAGAATACTATCTTCTCTTGTATTAACTGCTTTACATAGTTTTGTATCATCTGCAAATATCGATATTTTACTGTGTAAACCTTCTACCAGATCATTAATGAATATGTTGAAGAGAACAGGTCCCAATACTGACCCCTGCGGTACCCCACTGGTCACAGCGACCCAGTTAGAGACTATACCATTTATAACCACCCTCTGCTTTCTATCACTAAGCCAGTTACTAACCCATTTACACACAATTTCCCCCAGACCAAGCATTCTCATTTTGTGTACCAACCTCTTGTGCGGCACGGGATCAGGTATGCAGTCTACAGAGTTTCCACGTCTCAGAGCTCGTTCTTGTATTTTTGGGTATTTGTCAGATCACTGTGTGCGCTCTGATCGCTAAGCACACTGTGTTTCTGGATTGCCTTCATAACACCTGTCATTAGCAAACATAACAGCTTTGGACCTGGTGGGCCTGGTGTGTTGGATTTCCTGGCAGTAGGAGTCGTGAATAGCACATGGTGGGGCTTTGGACTTGCTGGTGGCCTGGGGTGTTGGACGAGGTCCTGAATAGCACCTGGACAGGTTACATGTGCGGTTCATTGGGAGGAGTGGACTTACAAGAAGTCAGCAGGTGGAGCAGGAGCTCCCGTCAGGTACCTATACAGACTGTAGGTGCTTGTAATGTTCTATGAACTGTGTGGTCTCCCACGGTGACTGAACGGAGTAAGGTTCGGTGTGTTTAGAGACCGCGACCCAGTGTCATATACGCTGGACGAAGTGAGAAGTCCAGCATGTTTAGTGTCCGTGAGTCATTAGCCACTAGCCATTTAGGCCTTATTTGTGTCATCATGTTTTTTGCACTTTATTAATATGCTGTCCATATAGGTCACTGAGATATATATCTGTATGTGTTCCTGTTTTCCCCCTTTCACCTTGTGTACAGGCACTTGCCATATTTTAGGCATTGTTCTAAGTGTTTTTAGATGTTTTTAAAATGATCTGTCCTGTATTTGCACCTTAATAAAGCTGTGTTGTTTTTTGTACAAATCCATGCTGTTTGGTGATCCCCTTTTTGTATGGCCTCTGCTTTTTCTTGTTTTTGTTTTATGGAATGTATAATATGAACTGTGCAAAACTCGGTTTATGACACTTTACTAAACCGTATGGACTGTTTTGCGTTCAAAAATCGTGCCCGATTACGTTAATCCCGTGCCAAGCGAGTGTTGCCCAATACACTTATTGAGAGCATTTTTACAATCTATATATATAATTGTCTAAGGGTTTTTCCGTCTGTCTGTCTGTCTGTCTGTCTGTCCAGGAAATCCCGCGTCTCTGATTGGTCGAGGCCGCCAGGCCTCGACCAATCAGCGACGGGCACAGCGACAATGATGTCAGAAAGGACGTAGAAATCCCACGTTTCTGATTCAGCGATGGGCACAGTATCGACGTAGATGTCATAATGATTGCCATGGCGATGATGATGTCATAAAGGTTGCCTCGACCAATCAGCGACGGGCACAATCTGCCGCTAATTCTGGAATCATCATTGTCCATATACTACGGGGACATGCATATTCTAGAATACCCGATGCGTTAGAATCGGGCCACAATCTAGTGTATATATATATATATATATATATATATATATATACAGTGGGGCAAAAAAGTATTTAGTCAGTCAGCAATAGTGCAAGTTCCACCACTTAAAAAGATGAGAGGCGTCTGTAATTTACATCATAGGTAGACCTCAACTATGGGAGACAAACTGAGAAAAAAAAATCCAGAAAATCACATTGTCTGTTTTTTTAACATTTTATTTGCATATTATGGTGGAAAATAAGTATTTGGTCAGAAACAAAATTTCATCTCAATACTTTGTAATATATCCTTTGTTGGCAATGACAGAGGTCAAACGTTTTCTGTAAGTCTTCACAAGGTTGCCACACACTGTTGTTGGTATGTTGGCCCATTCCTCCATGCAGATCTCCTCTAGAGCAGTGATGTTTTTGGCTTTTCGCTTGGCAACACGGACTTTCAACTCCCTCCAAAGGTTTTCTATAAGGGTTGAGATCTGAAGACTGGCTAGGCCACTCCAGGACCTTGAAATGCTTCTTACGAAGCCACTCCTTCGTTGCCCTGGCGGTGTGCTTTGGATCATTGTCATGTTGAAAGACCCAGCCACATTTCATCTTCAATGCCCTTGCTGATGGAAGGAGGTTTGCACTCAAAATCTCACGATACATGGCCCATTCATTCTTTCATGTACCCGGATCAGTCGTCCTGGCCCCTTTGCAGAGAAACAGCCCCAAAGCATGATGTTTCCACCACCATGCTTTACAGTAGGTATGGTGTTTGATGGATGCAACTCAGTATTCTTTTTCCTCCAAACACGACAAGTTGTGTTTCTACCAAACAGTTCCAGTTTGGTTTCATCAGACCGTAGGACATTCTCCCAAAACTCCTCTGGATCATCCAAATGCTCTCTAGCAAACTTCAGACGGGCCCGGACATGTACTGGCTTAAGCAGTCTGGCACTGCAGGATCTGAGTCCATGGTGGCGTAGTGTGTTACTTATGGTAGGCCTTGTTACATTGGTCCCAGCTCTCTGCAGTTCATTCACTAGGTCCCCCGCGTGGTTCTGGGATTTTTGCTCACCGTTCTTGTGATCATTCTGACCCCACGGGGTGGGATTTTGCGTGGAGCCCCAGATCGAGGGAGATTATCAGTGGTCTTGTATATCTTCCATTTTCTAGTTATTGCTCCCACTGTTGATTTCTTCACTCCAAGCTGGTTGGCTATTGCAGATTCAGTCTTCCCAGCCTGGTACAGGGCTACAATTTTGTTTCTGGTGTCCTTTGACAGCTCTTTGGTCTTCACCATAGTGGAGTTTGGAGTCAGACTGTTTGAGGGTGTGCACAGGTGTCTTTTTATACTGATAAGTTTAAACAGGTGCCATTACTACAGGTAATGAGTGGAGGAAAGAGGAGACTCTTAAAGAAGAAGTTACAGGTCTGTGGGAGCCTGAAATCTTGATTGTTTGTTTCTGAACAAATACTTATTTTCCACCATAATATGCAAAAAAAATGATAAAAAAACAGACAATGTGATTTTCTGGATTTTTTTTTCTCAGTTTGTCTCCCATAGTTGAGGTCTACCTATGATGTAAATTACAGACGCCTCTCATCTTTTTAAGTGGTGGAACTTGCACTATTGCTGACTGACTAAATACTTTTTTGCCCCACTGTATATATATACTAGCTTTTGAACCCGTTCTATGCCCGAGTGGCGAGCATTTATATTGGTATATGGTCTCCATCCTTGTATGTGCTGCTCCATCCTGCGTCCCCATCCTGTCATGTGCTGCACCCATCCTCCGTCCCCATCCTGCGTCCCCATCCTGTCATGTGCTGCACACATCCTGCGTCCCCATCCTGGTATGTGCTGCACCCATCCTGTCATGTGCTGCACCCATCCTGCGTCCCCATCCTGGTATGTGCTGCACCCATCCTGCGTCCCCATCCTGTCATGTGCTGCTCCCATCCTGCGCCCCCGTTCTGTCATGTGCTGCTCCATCCTACGCCCCCATTCTGTCATGTGCTGCACCCATCCTGCGTCCCCATCCTGTCATGTGCTTCACCCATCCTGCGTCCCCATCCTGGTATGTGCTGCACCCATCCTGCGTCCCCATCCTGCGTCCCCATCCTGTCATGTGCTGCACCCATCCTGCGTCCCCATCCTGTCATGTGCTGCACCCATCCTGCGTCCCCATCCTGTCATGTGCTGCACCCATCCTGCGTCCCCATCCTGCGTCCCCATCCTGTCATGTGCTGCACCCATCCTGCGTCCCCATCCTGCGTCCCCATCCTGTCATGTGCTGCACCCATCCTGCGTCCCCATCCTGCGTCCCCATCCTGTCATGTGCTGCACCCATCCTGCGTCCCCATCCTGCGTCCCCATCCTGTCATGTGCTGCACCCATCCTGCATCCCCATCCTGCGTCCCCATCCTGGTATGTGCTGCGTCCCCATCCTGCGTCCCCATCCTGTGATGCGCTGCACCCATCCTGCGTCCCCATCCTGTCATGTGCTGCACCCATCCTGCGTCCCCATCCTGCGTCCCCATCCTGTCATGTGCTGCACCCATCCTGCATCCCCATCCTGCGTCCCCATCCTGGTATGTTCTGCGTCCCCATCCTGCGTCCCCATCCTGTGATGCGCTGCTCCCATCCTGCGTCCCCATCCTGTGATGCGCTGCTCCCATCCTGCGTCCCCATCCTGCGTCCCCATCCTGTCATGTGCTGCACCCATCCTGGTATGTGCTGCGTCCCCATCCTGCGTCCCCATCCTGCGTCCCCATCCTGCGTCCCCATCCTGGTATGTGCTGCACCCATCCGAGGGCCTGAGCAGGCGGGGACACCGGCGCGCTGTAGGGGTCAGGTGCCGGTATCGCTGCCAGCTCAGGCCCCCCAGCACTTACTATATTCACCTGTCCTGCGTTCCATCACTGAGCGCCGCCATCTTCCCGGTCTCCTGGCTGTGACTGTTCAATCAGAGGGCGGCGCCAGCGCGCATTAAGCGCGTCATCGCGCCCTCTGAACTGAAGGTTACAGGCCGAAGACCGGGAAGATGGCGGCGCTCAGCGATGGAACGCAGGACAGGTGAATATGGCCGATACTCATGCTCCTGGCGGTCCCTGCTTCTCTGTTGGAGATCGTGGTGTGCGTTCAGTGTGAACGCACACCGCGATCTCCCGGGAGCGTCACTCTGTGAGGCCCAGACTGCGCCTCTATAAAGGCTTCGGACAGAGTGACGCTCCCAGCGTTATATTATAGATATGTCAGTAGACACATATATATATATATATATATATATATATATATATATATATATATATATATATATATATATATATATATATATATATATATATATATATATATATATATTAATATTTCATCCAGCACGATATAGCAGAAAGCCGGTAATTCAATTTTTTGCAATTTCACCGTACTTGGAATTTTTTTCCCGTTTTCTAGTACACGACATGCTAAAACTAATGATGTCGTTCAAATGTACAACTCGTCCCGCGAAAAATAAGCCCTCACATGGCCAAATTGACAGAAAAATAAAAAAGTTATGGCTCTGGGATGGAGGGGAGCGAAAAACGAACACGGAAAAACAAAAAATCCCAAGGTCATGAAGGGGTTAATAATGGAGAGGCTTCAATTATGACTAGGGTTGAGCGACTTTTACTTTTTTAGGGTCAAGTCGGGTTTCGCGAAACCCGACTATCTCAAAAGTCGAGTCGAGTGAAATTGGCTGATTATCGCGAAAAGGCGGGGATCGACCGAAACACGAAACCCAATACAAGTCAATGGGGAAGCATAGTCGGCAGTGAGTAGAGGCCAGGAAAACATGTACGGAGCCCATTTTAATGGCAAAAACATCCATTCTTGGTACTGAAGCTTGTCAATCTTAATTTACCTTATAATAATAGTTAGGCATTGGACATTGGGGGTCATTTGGCTAAAGTTGGGGGGGTAAGGCTGGGTCAAGTATTTAGTGGGCCCAGGAAATCTGGACCACGTCACGGCAGTGGAGCAGGGAGAGGTAAGTATTTCAACTTTGCAAGTGCTGTGATCCTGAGCAAGCGGGGGGGGGCCCACTCGTTGACATTGGCACTGGCACAGAGCCCCTCAAAGTACGGTGGTGTGTTTGCACGGCGGGGACGCCTCCCACCGGCAGCGACACTTTTGCGTACTATGAGGGGCCCCGTGCCAGTGATGTCGCCAACGAGTATCTCCCCCCCCGACCTGATGAAGGAACCTGCACTTTCATCTGCACCTTCCTCTTTGTCCCCGTGTAAGGTGGTATAGTATGCGGGAAGGGGAACCTCACTTTCAGCAGGGTCACAATCTTGCTGTGTAGCGTGCACGGGGAATGTTGCGTTATGGGTCAATGTACCAGCAGACTCATCTATCACTGGCTGGGCAATGGGCAGGATGAGGAGGAAACACAGATATAGGCCCAAATACAAAAGTAGGCTAAAAGCAGTTCAAAATTGTTAACAGGACTAACCAGGGGGCATTGCTTTGTTCAGTGGAGGACAACTGTAATGAGAAGCTGACACAGTGAGTAGGCCCAAATCAGTAAGTAGTCTAAATGCAGTTCAAAATTGGTAACAGTAGTAAACAGGCGGCACTGCTTTGTTCAGTGGAGGAGAACAACAAGGAGCGGCAGACACCGTGAGTAGGCCCCAACCCAACTAGTAGGCCAAATGCACTGTAATATTAGCAACTACTTAACGAGAGCCTGAAAAGGGAAGTTCAGGACAGTAAACCAGGAGAACAGCAAGAAGCGGCAGACACCCTTAGTAGGCCCCAACCCAACTAGTAGGCCAATTGCAGTGCAATATTAACAACTACTTAACGAGAGCCTGAAAATGGAAGTTCAGGACAGGAAACCAGGAGAACAGCAAGGAGCGGCAGACACCGTTAGTAGGCCCCAACCAAACTAGCAGGCCAAATGCAGTGTAATATTAACAACTACTTAACGACAGCCTGAAAATGGAAGGAAACCAGGAGAACAGCAAGGAGCGGCAGACACCGTTAGAAGGCCCCAACCCAACTAGTAGGCCAAATGCAGTGTAATATTAACAAGTACTTAACAAGAGCCTGAAGATCGAAGTTCAGGACAAGAAACCAGGAGAACAGCAAGGAGCAGCAGACACCGTTAGTAGGCCCCAACCAAACTAGTAGCCTCACTGCAGTTGTTCTATTTAACAACTATTTAACAAGAGCCTGAAGATGGAAGCTCAGGAAAGGCAACCAGGAGAACACCTTAAAGCTGAAGACACTGTTAGTAGGCCAAACTAGTAGCCCCACTGCAGTTTTAAAATTCCGATAGGCTGAAAACCTGACAATTGCAGGTCATTTTTTTAAGAGGACAGCTGTATTGAGTGGCACAGACAGACACTGCTAGTAGGCCTTACACCACAAAGTTGGCTTGATGCAGGTTTAAAAAAGGTTACATGGGTACACATGCAGCATTGGTGTGGTCAGTGGAGGACTATTGGAAGGAGGGACCACAGACAGACTTAGTAGGCCTAACATAAAAAAGTGGCTCTATGCACTTTTAAATAGGTTCCAGGGGTACACAGGCAGCATTGGTGTGGTCAGCGGAGGACAATTGGAAGGAGGGACCGCAGACAGACTTACTAGGCCTAAAATAAAAAAAGTAGGCTCAATGCAGTTTCAATTATCTTGCAGGGGTTCGCAGCAGGCAGCATTTGTGTGGTCAGCGGAGGACTATTGGAAGGAGGGACCGCAGACAGACTTAGTAGGCCTAACATAAAAAAAGTGGCTCTATGCACTTTTAAATAGGTTCCAGGGGTACACAGGCAGCATTGGTGTAGTCAGCGGAGGACAATTGGAAGGGGGGACGGCAGACAGACTTACTAGGCCTAAAATAAAAAAAAGTATGCTCTACGCACTTTTAAATAGGTTCCAGGGGTACTGTTATGATCCGGTGACCTTAGAGCCGCATGAAACTTTCTCTGGAGTAGGTGGTAACTGTACTGACCGCAAATCCTGAACAAACACCGCAACTAGAAGTAGCCGTGGGGTGTGCCTAACAAACCCTAGACACCTCGACACAGCCAGAGGACTAAATACCCCTATAGATGGAAATAGGATTTCTACCTTGCCTCAGAGCAGAACCTGTTATGAAAGGCAATTCAGTATCACAATGGACATGGAGGTCAGAGCACATACAGTGATCTGACAATAACCCAAAATAATAGAACGAGCTCTGAGACGTGGGAACTCTGCAGACCGCAATCCCTAATCCTCTCCAAACAACACTAGAGGCAGCCGTGGATTGCGCCTAACTCTGCCTGAGAAACTAACTAGCCTGAAGATAGAAAATAAGCCTACCTTGCCTCAGAGAAATACCCCAAAGGAAAAGGCAGCCCCCCACATATAATGACTGTGAGTTAAGATGAAAAGACAAACGTAGGGATGAAATAGATTCAGCAAAGTGAGGCCCGACTTTCTTAACAGAGCGAGGATAGGAAAGATAACTTTGCGGTCTACACAAAACCCTAAAGAAAACCACGCAAAGGGGGCAAAAAGACCCTCCGTACCGAACTAACGGCACAGAGGTACACCCTTTGCGTCCCAGAGCTTCCAGCAAAACAATTAGACAAGCTGGACAGAAAAAATAGCAAACAAATAGCAAAGAAGAACTTAGCTATACAGAGCAGCAGGCCACAGGAATGATCCAGGGAAAAACAAGTCCAACACTGGAACATTGACAGGAAGCATGGATCAAAGCATTAGGTGGAGTTAAGTAGAGAAGCACCTAACGACCTCACCAGATCACCTGAGGGAGGAAACTCAGAAGCCGCAGTACCACTTTCCTCCACAAACGGAAGCTCCCAGAGAGAATCAGCCGAAGTACCACTTGTGACCACAGGAGGGAGCTCTGCCACAGAATTCACAGCAGTACCCCCCCCTTGAGGAGGGGTCACCGAACCCTCACCAGAGCCCCCAGGCCGACCAGGATGAGCCACATGAAAGGCACGAACAAGATCGGGAGCATGGACGTCAGAGGCAAAAACCCAGGAATTATCTTCCTGAGCATAACCCTTCCATTTAACCAGATACTGGAGTTTCCGTCTTGAAACACGAGAATCCAAAATCTTCTCCACAATATACTCCAATTCCCCCTCCACCAAAACCGGGGCAGGAGGGTCAACAGATGGAACCATAGGTGCCACGTATCTCCGCAACAATGACCTATGAAATACGTTATGTATGGAAAAAGAATCTGGGAGGGTCAGACGAAAAGACACAGGATTAAGAACCTCAGAAATCCTATACGGACCAATGAAACGAGGTTTAAACTTAGGAGAGGAAACCTTCATAGGAATATGACGAGAAGATAACCAAACCAGATCCCCAACACGAAGTCGGGGACCCACACGGCGTCTGCGATTAGCGAAACGTTGAGCCTTCTCCTGGGACATGGTCAAATTGTCCACTACATGAGTCCAAATCTGCTGCAACTTGTCCACCACAGTATCCACACCAGGACAGTCCGAAGACTCAACCTGTCCTGAAGAGAAACGAGGATGGAACCCAGAATTGCAGAAAAATGGCGAAACCAAGGTAGCCAAGCTGGCCCGATTATTAAGGGCGAACTCAGCCAAAGGCAAAAAGGACACCCAGTCATCCTGATCGGCAGAAACAAAGCATCTCAGATAGGTTTCCAAGGTCTGATTGGTTCGTTCGGTCTGGCCATTAGTCTGAGGATGAAAAGCCGAGGAAAAAGACAAGTCAATGCCCATCCTACCACAAAAGGCTCGCCAAAACCTCGAAACAAACTGGGAACCTCTGTCAGAAACGATATTCTCTGGAATGCCATACAAACGAACCACATGCTGGAAGAACAATGGCACCAAATCAGAGGAGGAAGGCAATTTAGACAAGGGTACCAGATGGACCATCTTAGAAAAGCGATCACAGACCACCCAAATGACTGACATCTTTTGAGAAACGGGAAGATCTGAAATAAAATCCATAGAGATATGTGTCCAAGGCCTCTTCGGGACCAGCAAGGGCAAAAGCAACCCACTGGCACGAGAACAGCAGGGCTTAGCCCGAGCACAAATCCCACAGGACTGCACAAAAGTACGCACATCCCGCGACAAAGATGGCCACCAAAAGGATCTAGCCACTAACTCTCTGGTACCAAAGATTCCAGGATGACCAGCCAACACCGAACAATGAACCTCAGAGATCACTTTATTTGTCCACCTATCCGGGACAAACAGTTTCTCCGC
The DNA here is from genome assembly GCF_032444005.1 of Ranitomeya imitator. Classification (NCBI taxonomy): domain Eukaryota; kingdom Metazoa; phylum Chordata; class Amphibia; order Anura; family Dendrobatidae; genus Ranitomeya; species Ranitomeya imitator. The sequence continues at coordinate 1,222,875,826 of NC_091282.1, read as the reverse complement.
TGGACAACGATCAGGTTTATTAGCCTGAAATTTTTGCAGCACCCGCCGCAAATCAGGGGAGATGGCAGACACAATTACTCCTTCCTTGAGGATACCCGCCGGCTCAGATAAACCCGGAGAGTCGGGCACAAAACTCCTAGACAGAGCATCCGCCTTCACATTTTTAGAGCCCGGAAGGTACGAAATCACAAAGTCAAAACGGGCGAAAAACAGCGACCAACGAGCCTGTCTAGGATTCAAACGCTTAGCGGACTCGAGATAAGTCAAGTTCTTATGATCAGTCAATACCACCACGCGATGCTTAGCTCCTTCAAGCCAATGACGCCACTCCTCGAATGCCCACTTCATGGCCAGCAACTCTCGGTTGCCCACATCATAATTTCGCTCAGCAGGCGAAAACTTCCTGGAAAAAAAAGTGCATGGTTTCATCACTGAGCAATCAGAACCTCTCTGCGACAAAACAGCCCCTGCTCCAATCTCAGAAGCATCAACCTCGACCTGGAATGGAAGAGAAACATCTGGTTGACACAACACAGAGGCAGAAGAAAAACGACGCTTCAACTCCTGAAAAGCTTCCACAGCAGCAGAAGACCAATTGACCACATCAGCACCCTTCTTGGTCAAATCGGTCAATGGTTTGGCAATACTAGAAAAATTGCAGATGAAGCGACGATAAAAATTAGCAAAGCCCAGGAACTTTTGCAGACTTTTCAGAGATGTCGGCTGAGTCCAATCATGGATGGCTTGGACCTTAACAGGATCCATCTCGATAGTAGAAGGGGAAAAGATGAACCCCAAAAATGAAACCTTCTGCACACCAAAGAGACACTTTGATCCCTTCACAAACAAAGAATTAGCACGCAGGACCTGAAAAACCGTTCTGACCTGCTTCACATGAGACTCCCAATCATCCGAGAAGATCAAAATGTCATCCAAGTACACAATCAGGAATTTATCCAGGTACTCTCGGAAGATGTCATGCATAAAGGACTGAAACACTGATGGAGCATTGGCAAGTCCGAATGGCATCACTAGATACTCAAAATGACCCTCGGGCGTATTAAATGCAGTTTTCCATTCATCGCCTCGCCTAATTCGCACCAGATTATACGCACCACGAAGATCTATCTTGGTGAACCAACTAGCCCCCTTAATCCGAGCAAACAAATCAGATAACAATGGCAAGGGGTACTGAAATTTAACAGTGATCTTATTAAGAAGGCGGTAATCTATACAAGGTCTCAGTGAACCATCCTTCTTGGCTACAAAAAAGAACCCTGCTCCTAATGGCGACGATGACGGGCGAATATGCCCCTTCTCCAGGGATTCCTTCACATAACTGCGCATAGCGGTGTGCTCAGGCACGGATAAATTAAACAGTCGACCTTTTGGGAATTTACTACCAGGAATCAAATTGATAGCACAATCACAATCCCTATGCGGAGGTAGGGCATCGGACTTGGGCTCATCAAATACATCCCGGTAATCAGACAAGAACTCTGGAACCTCAGAAGGGGTGGATGACGAAATTGACAGAAATGGAACATCACCATGTACGCCCTGACAACCCCAGCTGGACACCAACATGGAATTCCAATCCAATACTGGATTATGGGCTTGTAGCCATGGCAACCCCAACATGACCACATCATGCAGATTATGCAACACCAGAAAGCGAATAACCTCCTGATGTGCAGGAGCCATGCACATGGTCAGCTGGGTCCAGTACTGAGGTTTATTCTTGGCCAAAGGCGTAGCATCAATTCCTCTCAATGGAATAGGACACTGCAAGGGCTCTAAGAGAAACCCACAACGCTTAGCATACTCCAAGACCATCAAATTCAGGGCAGCGCCTGAATCCACAAATGCCATGACAGAATACGATGACAAAGAGCAGATCAAGGTAACGGACAGAAGAAATTTTGACTGTACCGTACCAATGGTGGCAGACCTAGCGAACCGCTTAGTGCGCTTAGGACAATCAGAGATAGCATGAGTGGAATCACCACAGTAGAAACACAGCCCATTCAGACGTCTGTGTTCTTGCCGTTCAACTCTGGTCAAAGTCCTATCGCACTGCATAGGCTCAGGTTTAAGCTCAGGTAATACCGCCAAATGGTGCACAGATTTACGCTCACGCAAGCGTCGACCGATCTGAATGGCCAAAGACATAGACTCATTCAAACCAGCAGGCATAGGAAATCCCACCATGACATCCTTAAGGGCTTCAGTGAGACCCTTTCTGAACATAGCTGCCAGCGCAGATTCATTCCATTGAGTGAGCACTGACCACTTTCTAAATTTCTGACAATATACCTCTATCTCATCCTGACCCTGACAAATAGCCAGCAAATTCTTTTCTGCCTGATCCACTGAATTAGGCTCATCGTACAGCAATCCGAGCGCCAGGAAAAACGCATCGATATTACTTAATGCAGGATCTCCTGGCGCAAGAGAAAATGCCCAGTCCTGAGGGTCGCCGCGCAAAAAAGAAATAATAATCAAAACCTGTTGAACTGGATCACCAGAGGAACGAGGTTTCAAGGCCAGAAATAGCTTACAATTATTTTTGAAACTCAGAAACTTAGTTCTATCTCCAAAAAACAAATCAGGAATAGGAATTCTTGGTTCTAACATAGATTTCTGATCAATAGTGTCTTGAATCTTTTGTACTCTTGCCGAGAGCCGATCCACAAATGAAGACAGACTTCTAATGTCCATCGCTACACTTGTGTACTGAACCACCCAAATGTCTAGGGGAAAAAAAAAGGCAAAACACAGTGCAAAGAAAAAAAAATGGTCTCAGAACTTCTTTTTTCCCTCTATTGAGAATCATTAGTACTTTTGGCTTCCTGTACTGTTATGAAAGGCAATTCAGTATCACAATGGACATGGAGGTCAGAGCACATACAGTGATCTGACAATAACCCAAAATCATAGAACGAGCTCTGAGACGTGGGAACTCTGCAGACCACAATCCCTAATCCTCTCCAAACAACACTAGAGGCAGCCGTGGATTGCGCCTAACTCTGCCTATGCAACTCGGCACAGCCTGAGAAACTAACTAGCCTGAAGATAGAAAATAAGCCTACCTTGCCTCAGAGAAATACCCCAAAGGAAAGGGCAGCCCCCCACATATAATGACTGTGAGTTAAGATGAAAAGACAAACGTAGGGATGAAATAGATTCAGCAAAGTGAGGCCCGACTTTCTTAACAGAGCGAGGATAGGAAAGATAACTTTGCAGTCTACACAAAACCCTAAAGAAAACCACGCAAAGGGGGCAAAAAGACCCTCCGTACCGAACTAACGGCATGGAGGTACACCCTTTGCGTCCCAGAGCTTCCAGCAAAACAATTAGACAAGCTGGACAGAAAAAATAGCAAACAAATAGCAAAGAAGAACTTAGCTATACAGAGCAGCAGGCCACAGGAATGATCCAGAGAAACACAAGTCCAACACTGGAACATTGACAGGAAGCATGGATCAAAGCATTAGGTGGAGTTAAGTAGAGAAGCACCTAACGACCTCACCAGATCACCTGAGGGAGGAAACTCAGAAGCCGCAGTACCACTTTCCTCCACAAACGGAAGCTCCCAGAGAGAATCAGCCGAAGTACCACTTGTGACCACAGGAGGGAGCTCTGCCACAGAATTCACAACAAGAACCCCAAAGGATAGGCAGCCCCCCACGAATATTGACTGTGAGTAGGAGAGGAAAGACACACACAGGCAGAAAACAGGATTTAGCAAAAGAGGCCACTCTAGCTAGATAGGAAAGGATAGGACAGAATACTAAGCGGTCAGTATTAAAACCCTTCCAAAAATATCCACAGCAGATAATACAAAAAAATTCCACCATCTAACTAAAGACGTGGAACGAATATCTGCAACTCCTGAGACTCCATCTAGACTGAGAAAATACTGACACAATCTAAGCTGGACAAGAAAAAACAAAAGAATAGCACTGAATAATCAAGCACACAGCATGTGTGCCACAGAAACAAAACCAGACACTTATCTTTGCTGATTTGGCAGCACGGCAGGAGGAACCAGACAGAGGTCCAAGACCTCCCAAAAACCAGGGACAACTGGCAAGGACTAATGAATCCTGCTCACCTAAATACCCCAGTCAGAACTGCAATCAGCAGATACACCTGACCAGGACTGCAACCCAGGGACAACTTCATTACCACCTACAACCACCGGAGGGAGCCCAAAAGCAGAATTCACAACAGGGTACACAGGCAGCATTGGTGTGGTCAGCAGAGGACAATTGGAAGGAGGGACCGCAGACAGACTTACTAGGCCTAAAATAAAAAAAGGTGGCTCTATGCACTTATAAAATAGGTTCCAGGGGTACACAGGCAGCATTGGTGTGGTCAGCGGAGGACAATTGGATGGAGGGACCGCAGACAGATTTAGTAGGCCTAAAATAAAAAAGGTGGCTCTATGCACTTTTAAATAGGTTCCAGGGGTACACAGGCAACATTGGTGTGATCAGCGTAAGACAATTGGAAGGAGGGACCGCAGACAGAGTTAGTAGGCCTAACATAAAAAAATTAGGCTCAATGCAGTTTCAATTATCTTGCAGGGGTGCACAGGCAGCAGTGGTGTGGTCAGTGGAGGACAATTGGAAGGAGGGACCGCAGACAGACTTACTAGGCCTAAAATAAAAAAAGGTGGCTCTATGCACTTATAAAATAGGTTCCAGGGGTACACAGGCAGCATTGGTGTGGTCAGCGGAGGACAATTGGATGGAGGGACCGCAGACAGATTTAGTAGGCCTAAAATAAAAAAGGTGGCTCTATGCACTTTTAAATAGGTTCCAGGGGTACACAGGCAACATTGGTGTGATCAGCGTAAGACAATTGGAAGGAGGGACCGCAGACAGAGTTAGTAGGCCTAACATAAAAAAATTAGGCTCAATGCAGTTTCAATTATCTTGCAGGGGTGCACAGGCAGCAGTGGTGTGGTCAGTGGAGGACAATTGGAAGGAGTGTCTGACACAGTACTCCAAAATAATACATAGATGTTAATGTCTCGCAAAAAAACAAAACAAACGAAAAAAAGGGTGGCATACTTAGGTACAGGGGTGGGCTGACTTTCAGACATTGTTATTTGGCGCAAAGTATTTACTGGTGTAAATGTAGGACAGGGCCACTGAATATTTTAAGTATCATAATACATGTCAGCTAGGGTTGAGCAAAACGGATCGGTCATTTTCATGAGTCGCCGACTTTTGGCAAAGTCGGGTTTCATGAAACCTGATCCAATCCCATCGTGGGATTGGCCACGCGGTCGGCAATCTTCACGCCAAAGCGGCGTTTCATATGACGCATTCAGCGCCATTTCTCAGCCAATGAAGGAGGACGCAGAGTGTGGGCAGCATGATGACATAGTTCTCGGTCCCCACCTTCTTAGAGAAGGGCATTGCAGTGATTGGCTTGCTTTCTACGGAATCACAGGGGCTATAAAGAGGCGTACACGCTGACCGCCATCTTACTGCTGCTGATATGAGCATAGGGAGAGGTTACTGCCGCTTAGTCAGAAGCAGGGATAGCGTTAGGCAGGGAATATAAACCCCCAAACCGCTTGTGCTGTAGCAATTTCCACTGTCCAACACCAACTTTTCTTTGCAGGGACAGTGGAGTTTTTTTGGTGCACCAGCTCTGTAGCTTAGGCTGCCTTATAAGGCTCCCTGATAGCTTCATTGCTGTTTGTACGCTGCTGTGCAAACCAACTGCTTAATTAAAAGCAAAAATCCTGTTGTTCCTTCCTTTCTGCACAGTTATCTTGTTTGTTTGTCCACACTTTTCTGTGCAGCAGTCCTTTTTATTGCTGCCTGCCATACTTTTCTGAGATTACTGTAGGGAGATAGTAATTGTAGTACAGTCCCTTTTATATATATATATATATATATATCTTCAAGCCACTTTCTGCCCCTGAAACTGTGTAGTGTGAAACAGTGGGCCTGTATTTTTCTGCACTGTCCCACACCTAAAAAAGGAGATTTATATTGCCAATCAGTGCATCTGTGCCAGTCCAGTCTGTGGTATCTGTCTGTCATTTTCTGCCACAGAAACAATACTGTAAAACAGTGGGCCAGATTTATTCACTAGTCTTCCATATAAAAACAAAAAGGGGAGATTAATGTTGGCAAATCTATGCATCTGTGCCAGTCCAGTCTGTGGTATCGGTCAGTCATTTTGTGCCACTGAAACACTACTGTAAATCTGTGGGCCAGATTTATTCACTAGTCTCCCATCACAAAAAAAAGAAAGGGAGATTAATGTTGGCAAATCTGTGCATCTGTGCCTGTCCAGTCTGTGGTATCGGTCTGTCATTTTGTGCCACTGAAACAATACTGTAAAACTTTGGGGCAGATTTATTCACTAGTCTCTCATCAAAAAAAAAAAGAAGGGGAGATTAATATTGGCAAATCTGTGCCAGTCCAGTCTGTGGTATCGGTCTGTCATTTTGTGCCACTGAAACAATACTGTAAAACTGTGGGCCAGATTTATTCACTAGTCTCTAGTGTTGAGCATTCCGATACCGCAAGTATCGGGTATCGGCCGATATTTGCGGTATCGGAATTCCGATACCGATTTCCGATACTCACCGCGTATCGGATACCGGAATCGGAAGTTCCCAGAATTCAAACTGCACGCAGCAGCCAATGAGGAATGAATGGAAGTGTGGGCACATCCTGTTTAGCATGGTGGGCATGTAACTACTGGCAAGGCTGTGATTGGCTGCTGAAATTATGTCATGATGCACTATAAAAAACGCTTGCCGCCATTTTGCGCTCACTCTGCTGTGATTTCAGTTAGGGACAGGACGCTGTGTTCTAACTGAGGGCCAGTTGAGATAGCGAATTGATTTATTGTGCTTTTCCCAGGCTAATTTAGCAAACGCTGTGTTCACTGTTCACCTTGCTTTTGCCTTGCAGCGCTGTTTTAACAGCGTTCTGCAAGGTCTCTCTTGTGTGTGTGTGTGTGCAGCTCACTCTGTAGTCTGTGTACAGCCATAGCCGGTTGTATTCAGCTCAGGGGGGGTTCACACTGCCTCATACAGTTCTATCCATTGTCCTTTTTTGCTCATAGTGCAGCCTGCTGCACATTTTTTCTCAAATTTCCTATTAGTGGCGTTCCACCTGTCTCCAGATAAATTGTGGAAAAACACTACATAGGATAACCTAGAGGGTTTTTTTTGGGCCTTGCAGCGCCGTTTACGCTGTCTGCACGGTCTCCGTGTGAGCGCAGCTCGCCCTGTAGTCTGTGTGCAGCCACAGCCGGTTGTATTCAGCTCAGGGTGCGTCACTGCCTCATACCGTTAAATAACTTGTCCTTTTTTGCTCATAGTGCAGCCTGCTGCACATTTTTTCTCAAATTTCCTATTAGTGGCTTTCCACCTGTCTCCAGATAAATTGTGGAAAAACACTACATAGGATAACCTAGAGGAGTGTTTTTGGGCCTTGCAGCGCCGTTTACGGCTGTCTGCACGGTCTCCGTGTGAGCGCAGCTCGCCCTGTAGTCTGTGTGCAGCCACAGCCGGTTGTATTCAGCTCAGGGTTCGTCACTGTCTCATGCCGTAAAAAAACTTGTCCTTTTTTGCTCATAGTGCAGCCTGCTGCACATTTTTTCTCAAATTTCCTATTAGTGGCTTTCCACCCGTCTCCAGCTAAATTGTGGAAAAACACTACATAGTATAACCTAGAGGAGTGTTTTTGGGCCTTGCAGCGCCGTTTACGGCTGTCTGCACGGTCTCCGTGTGAGTGAAACTCGCTCTGTAGCCCGATCTGCCCCCCCCCAAAAAAAGTAAAGTTCACCAAACACACCACTTAACACTTGTGTAGGCCACATTTTGTCATTAATAAAGTCTAGTCCACACTTTAGAAAATTAGTGTTTCTTACACCTGTTAGGAGGAGCATTTCAGGAATAAGTGTAACAACCCTGCCGGCATCACTGCATGGCCTTCCATTCCCCACCTGCCTGTTACATCTACTCACTCACCCTGTGCCATGCTGTGAGATCTGTCTGCTGCTGGTTCCATGCCATGTGCTTCATGGCGGCCTGCTCTGTGTACACTTCCTGGCTGTGTGCATAGGGGGGCGGCACCAGTCACTCCAGATTCTTATTGAGACTGTGTGCACCTCCCTAAGGTGCTTCTGGCCAATAGCCTTGAGGCCTCTGATACTTAAGGCATCCTCACCCATTGGAGGATGCCTGAGCAAACTATTCCCCTCAGTTAGCATTTTCTACTGAGCTGCCAGGTCATGTGTTTCCTGTCTCAGAGGGCTGCACTATTGCAGGCCTTCATCTGTGTTCTGTTTGTGTATCCGTGTCCGTTCCTGTCTGTACTCTGGTCTATGTCCGTCCCTGCTCCTTCTTTGTCATTAGTCATTTCCCACTCTGCTGTGTGTACCTCTGCCTTATCTTTCTGCTCTGTTCGCCACTGTCTGTGGCTCTTCTTCTCTCTGCTCAGTTCTAACACACCTGTGGTTCTGTGTCTATCAGCTTTTCTCTCAGCTCTGCTCTCTGACCTTGCTCCGCACTCTGTGGCTTTGCTCTGCGGCTCCGCTCCTTGCGGTTCCACCTGGCACCGCTGCTTGCGGTTCTACGTCTTTAGCTCTTGGCGTTACCTCCTGCGGTTCCGCTCTTGGCTCCGCCTCCAGCGTCTCCGCTCTTGGCTCCGCCTCCAGCGTCTCCGCTCTTGGCTCCGCCTCCAGCATCTCCGCTCTTGGCTCCGCCTCCAGCGTCTCTGCTTTTGGCTCCGCCTCCAGCGTCTCCGCTCTTGGCTCCGCCTCCAGCGTCTCCGCTCTTTGCTCCGGCTCCTGAGGCTCCGTCCTTGACTCTGCCTTCTCCTTCTCTACTCTCTGCTCTGCCTTCTCTGCTCATAGCTCTGCCTTCTCCTTCTCTGCTCATAGCTCCACCTTCTACTCGTACTCCGCCTCCTGCGATTCAGCTTTGCTTCCACTCTTGCTCTATCTTTATTCTGCAACTTTCCATACAGGTCTCTACCTGTTTCTTTATATTCTCCAGTCTGAACAGGTTCTTACCTGTTTCCACGCATCCATCTGAATCCCAGTTCCTACCAGACTATCAGTCCTGTCTGCCAGTGCAAGCCGTGCCCGCCTGTTTGCCTGAGTGCCAGCCGCGCCCGTCTGCCTGCCTGTATCTCCGTAAAGCCAGTCCGCCCGTCAGGGCCTCTGCCATACCCGTCTGTCAGCCAGTGTCACAGCCATGCCTGCCTGCCCGTGTTGTGTCCCCGGTGGGATCAGCATCCACAGTCCGACTCCACCCTGGAGTGGTACCTGGTAGCTTCCTATTGCACAAGTCTGACCTCACCATCCGAGGCTCCAGCAATCAGGCTTCGGCCTACACTCTGTTCCTCTGCTACTCGTGCTGTCCCTGGGCTCTAACACCGCCAGTTGGTGCCTGGGAGTGCTGTCCACACAGTCAACAGTCGCTCCTCTGTCATTGGGGTTCAGTAACGTCAGCTGATCCCCAGCTGTGTGTGCGGCAATACCTCCAATCTGCTCATCCTGCTGTCCCTGGGCTCTAACACCGCCAGTTGGTGCCTGGAAGTGCTGTCTGCACAGTCAACAGTCGCTCCTCTGTTATTGGGGTTCAGTAACGTCAGCTGATCCCCAGCTGTGTATCCAGCAACGTGTCATGCGACCGCCACGCTGGCACACTAACAGACATTTACATGCCTACAGTGCAGGCTTCGGCCTACACTCTGCTCCTCCTGCTGTCCCTGGGCTCCAACACTGCTGGTTGATGCCCGGAAGTGCTGTTTGCACAGAGCCAAACACCTCACCAATGTGTTAGTGGGTTTCAGTCACGCCTGCTGCTCCCCTGCTCTGTATCCGGCAACGTATCATGCGACCGCCACGCTGGCACAACTAAAATGTAAGGGAACCTGTCCCCCCCCCTAGGCGTTTGTTACTGAAAGAGCCACCTTGTGCAGCACTAATACTGCACAAGGAAAAGGTGGCTCTTTAAATTATGCTCCTTGGAAACGCTGAACTACACACTCATGTAATGTGTCCCCTCACACCATCAAACCGTCCCGGAGGTGGGACTTTCCTTTGTAATGTGACGCAGCACAGCTGTCATTCCTACCCCCTTGGCTCCGTGCGCCGCCTCCTTAGCGTTGTTTGATTGTCACGGACCCTGCGCTGTTATGTTATCCCTTGGCCATGCACAGTTTGCGCTGCCCGTCCTCTGACATCATTTGTTGTCGGCCTGGCTGCGCCTGTGCGTCCACGCTGCCCGAAATCCCACCTCGCAGTGTCGTCTAATGTGATCCCACAGTGGGTCTGGAATCTATGGCCATGCGCAGTGCATATACTCGCCTCTCACTCCCCTTCTTCCCGCTTCTTCAGACTAGGCGGCGTCAGCTGATCCCTAATAGCATGCCACGGCCGTGACGCCGCACAGTCTGAAGAAGCAGGAAGGAGGGGAGTGAGAGGCGATGATATGCACTGCGGATGCCCATGGATCACAGGCCCGCAGTGGGATTACATTAAGATGACACTGCGAGGTTGGATCTCGGGCAGCTTGGACGCACAGACACTGCCAGCCTGACACCTAAATGATGTCAGAAGACGGGCACCGCTAAATGTGCATGGCCAAGGGATTACAGCGCGGGCTCCGTTACAGAATCAAACAACGCTGAGGAGGCGGCGCACGGCACCAAGGGGGTTGGAATGACGGCTGTGCTGTGTCACATTACAAAGGAAAGTCCCACCTCCGGGACGGTTTAACGGTGTGAGGGGACACATTATATGAGTGTGTAGTTCAGCGTTTGCAAGGAGCATAATTTAAAGAGCCACCTTTTTCCTTTTGCAGTATTACTGCTGTACAAGATGGCTTTCAGCAACAAATGCCTGGGGGGGTTAAAGGTTCCCTTTCAACTTGCTCCAGTGCCGGCTTCGGCCTACACTCTGCTCCTCCTGCAGACCCTGGGCTCTAACACCGCCAGTTGTTGCCCGGAAGTGCTAGCTGCACAGAGAAAAACACCAGCTAATGTGTCAGTGGGGTTCAGCAACGCCAGCTGTTCCCCTGCTGTGTAGCCGGCAACGTGTCCAGCACAAGCCACGCTGGCACAATAACAGACATTTTCCTGCCTCCGGTGCAGGCTTCGGCCTACACTTAGCTCCTCTTTGATTCCCTGGGTTTCAACACTGTCAGTTGTCACTTGGAAGTGTTGTCTACACAGAAAAAACACTCGCTGATGTGTCAGTGGGGTTCCGCAACGCCAGCTGTTCCCCTGCTGTGTAGCCGGCAACGTGTCCTGCAAACGCCACGCAGACACAACAGACCTAAAGGTGCCACCAGAGCAGGCTTCGGCCTACACTCTTCTCCTCTCCTCCTGCTGACCCTGGGCTCTAACACCGCCTGTTGGTGCCCGGATGTGCTTGCTGCACAGAGAAAAACACCAGCCAATGTGTCAGTGGGGTTCAGCAATGCCAGCTGTTCCCCTGCTGTGTAGCCAGCAACGTGTCCTGCAAACGCCACGCAGGCACCTGAACTGAAATTAAAGGGAACCTGCCCCCCCCCCCCGCCAGGTGTTTCTATATATAACAGCCACCTTGTACAGCAGTAATGCTGCATTTGTACAAGGTGGCTAACTTTTTCTCCTTGTCCACGTGGAACTCAACACGTACAAAATGTGTCTCATTAGAGACCATTTCACTGCCCCTGAGGTGTGACTTTCCTTTTTAATGACACGCAGCACCCCCCTTCGTAACGCTGCCCGTCTTCTGACATCATTGGTTGGCTGGATGCGCCTGTGCGTCCGCCCAGCCCGACACAACGCCCCTCGGTGTCTTATTTTTTTTGACTGCAAGGGTGTGATTGATGGGCATGTGCAGTGTATATGTTCGCCTGTCTTCACTCATCTCCTTCCGCCCTCTTCAGACTGTGCGGCCTCATGGTCGCGGCATGTGATAAGGGATCAGTGGAGGCCGCCCAGTCTGAAGCAGGTGTAAGGACATGTGTGAGCGGCGAACATATTTACTGCACAAGGCCATGAATCCCAGCTCTGCAGTGTGAATTTTTGAAAACACAATGGGGGTCTGGGATTCATGGCCATCGCTAACCGCACCGGCCAACATGAAATGAGGTCAGAAGACAGGCAGCGCAAACAGCGCATGGCCAAGGGATAACACAAGAGCGCAGACTCCTGTACAGCGAATAACAATGCTCAGGAGGCTGCGCCCAGCACCTAGGTGTAAACTTTGACACCTGTGCTGCGTCTCCTTAAAAAGGAAAGTCACGCCTCCAATACAGTTTGACTTTATAATGGGCTAAATTGTGTACGTGTTTCATTCTGCGTGTGCAAGGAGCAAAATTCATAGAGCAACCTTTCACTTGTGGAGCATTAATGCTGCACAAGGTGTGGCTCTTGTACTTTGTAACACCTGAGGGGGGTTAAAGGTTACCTTTGAAATTGGTTCAACTAGGCTTCGGCCTAGACTCTGCTCATCCTGCAGACCCTGGGCTCTAACTACGCCAGTTGGGGCCCGGAAGTGCTGGCTGCACAGAGAAAAACACCCGCCATTGTATCAGTGGGGTTCAACAACGCCAGCTGTTCCCCTGCTGTGTAGCCGGCAACGTGTCCAGCACAAGCCACGCTGGCACAACAGACCAAAAGCTGCCACCAGTGCAGGCTTCGGCCTACACTATGCTCCTCTTTGATTCCCTGGGTTTCAACACTGTCAGTTGTCACCTGGAAGTGTTATCTACACAGAAAAAACACTCGCTGATGTGTCAGTGGGGTTCCGCAACGCCAGCCAGGGTAACTAAAAAAACTGCCCTTCCCTTTGAGGACTCTTCGCAACTCAAGGATCCGATGGATCGTAAAATAGTAAGTTTATTAAAAAAGTCATGGGACACCTCCACAAATCTGCTAAAGTCTAATATAGCCTCTACTTGCGTGGCCAGATCTCTATTTATCTGGTTACGCAAACTTGAGGATCACTTGACACAAGGCACCCCAAGAGAGGAGATTTTAGACTCCCTTCCCTTACTACAGAAAGCAACGGGGTTCCTAGCCGATGCTTCTGCTGAATCGGTTCGAGTAGCCGCGAAAGCTGCCGTCCTCTCTAACTCATCCAGGAGAGCACTCTGGATAAAATCCTGGGGAGGCGATTTTGTCTCCAAGTCCAAATTATGTAGCATACCCTTTCAGGGTCATAATGTATTTGGACCCGTTCTGGACGATATTTTGCATAAGGCGGCAGATAAAAAGAAATCTCTCCCTGAGCAGAAGATCCCCAAAAAATGCTTTTTTTCGTCCCTCCCATGACCAATCCTCGCAGAGAGGAAAAGGCAAAACGGGAAGGTGGAGTTATCCTAAGGGAGGCAGGGCTAAAAATATCCTGGCCCCTCAGGCCCAGCAAACCCCAGATAAGCAATGACTGTGCTCCGGTCGGGGGTCAACTCTTACGGTTTTTCACCGAGTGGCAAACCATCTCCACAAATCAGTGGGTCCTTCGTACCATTCAAGAGGGATTAAAAATAGAATTTGTGAGACCACCCCCACAATGCTTAAAGATAACCTCCCTTCAAAACTCAGATCTCCAAAACTCCTTGTTACAAGATCTACAAAAACTAATGCAATCAAATGTGATTTCTCAGGTGCCGAAGTTAGAGGAAGGACGTGGTCATTATTCACGCCTTTTTCTGATAACCTAGCCGTCGGGGAAAAACAGAATTATCATAAATTTGAAACAAACCCTTAAACGAATCAGTCCGATACAGGAGATTCAAAATGGAGACAGTCAAATCAGTAATCCCCCTCATCGGTCAAAATTGGATGATGGCGACTGTGGACCTGAGGGATGCGTATTACCATGTGCCAATCCATCCAGAGCACAGGAAATTCGCAGTCTCCAAGGGTCACCAGATCAAACATTTCCAGTTCAAATTTCTCCCCTTCGGCATCTCTTTGGCCCCACGGGTTTTCACAAAGATTATGGCGGAAGCGATAATCTTCATCTGTCAACAGGGAATATGCATAGTCCCGTATTTAGACGACCTGCTTATCATGGCTCCATCTGCCTCCCGTCTGGAAACAGACGTATCAAAGTCCCTAGAGATATTACAAACCCTGGAAAAACCCAAATCTGGAAAAATCAGAGGTCCATCCCTCCACAAGAAGGAAATTTCTGGGGGTGCTACTGGACTCGGATGTAAGAACATCTTTTCTACCCAAAGGTCATCAAATCAACCTTGACCACAAGGTAGCCAAGTTCAGAGGCCAGCGTGCACCGACCCTCAGAGAATCGATGTCTGTACTAGGGTCCCTGACCGCATGTATCCTGGGCCCAAGCTCACACACGAGCTCTCCAGACTTATGTACTCCTACATTCCAGGAGACGACAGAGTCCATTCAGTCAAAAGATACTTCTCCCTGGCCATGTGAAATCAGCGCTAAAATGGTGGCTAGATTACCAAAATCTCCAGAGAGGGGTCAGCTGGGACCACCTTCCCCTAAAAACACTCCGCTCAGATGCCAGCAAAAGAGGCTGGGGTGCTCTGGTAGAGGGTTTCCACTTTCAGGGACAATGGGCATCGAATATCAGCAGCATCTCCTCGAATCTAAGAGAATTGAAAGCTGTGGAGGAGGCCCTAAAGGCATCATCTGCACTGATCAAAAATCATCACGTTCGTATTTACTCAGACAATATGACCACAGTAGCCTATCTACGACACCAGGGGGGAACAAAGTATGCCTCTCTAAAAGAAGTAGCTGCAAGAATATTTTTCTGGGCAGAGAAAAACCTTCTATCGGTCACAGCTAGTGTTGAGCATTCCGATACCGCAAGTATCGGGTATCGGCCGATATTTGCAGTATCGGAATTCCGATACCGAGATCCGATATTTTTGTGATATCGGGTATCGGTATCGGATCGATAGGGATGTGTAAAATAAAGAATTAAAATAAAAAATATTGATATGCTCACCTCTCCGGCGGCCCCTGGACTTCACACTGCTAACCGGGAGGCCGCGACGTCATTCTCATTCACAAAACTCCTAATTCTAGGAATTGAGGACCTGCGAATGACGTCACGGCTTCTGATTGGTCGCGTGCCGGTCACATGGGCGGCACGCGACCAATCAGAACCCGGGACGTCATTCCCAGGTCCTAAAGGCGCGCATTTTAAACAAAGAAGCCTCCCGGTTAGCAGCGTGAAGTCCAGGGGCCGCCGGAGAGGTGAGCATATCAATATTTTTTATTTTAATTCTTTATTTTACACATCCCTATGGATCCCAGGGCCTGAAGGAGAGTTTCCTCTCCTTCAGACCCTGGGAACCATGAGAATACCTTCCGATACTTGATGTCCCATTGACTTGTATTGGTATCGGATATCGGTATCGGCGATACCCGATATTTTTCGGGTATCGGCCGATACTATCCGATACCGATACTTTCAAGTATCGGACGGTATCGCTCAACACTAGTCACAGCAGTACATCTGAGGGGATTGGACAACACTCAGGCGGATTTCCTCAGCAGGAAAGACGTTCATCCAGGAGAGTGGTCCCTAGACCAAGCAGTGTTTCAGTCCCTAACCGAAAAATGGGGTACTCCAGAGGTGGATTTATTCGCCAACAGGCAAAATGCGAAGGTAGAAACATTTTTCTCCCTTCATCACAGAGACAAGGCACAGGGAATAGATGCCTTTCCACACCAGTGGAAATTCAATCTTGCATATGCCTTTCCTCCTATTCTCATGCTGGCAAAAACTCTGCAAAAAATAAGGACAGACGAAGTGACCACAATCTTGATTGCCCCATTGTGGCCCGGGAGGAGTTGGTACGGCGCCCTATTAGATATAGCCCTGGAAGGTCCCTGCCTTCTACCTCAAAAGACCGATCTCCTACACCAGGGTCCCCTACTACATCCGGACCTAAACAGATTGAACTTGGCGGCATGGCTACTGAAGCCACAATCTTAAAAGCTAAAGGACTCTCAGATGACGTAATCCAGACCCTTCAAAAAAGCAGAAAGGCGGTAACTAGGGTTGAGCGAAACGGATCGTTCATTTTCAAAAGTCGCCGACTTTTGGCACAGTCGGGTTTCATGAAACCCGACCCGATCCCTGTGTGGGGTCCGCCATGCGGTACGCGACTTTTGCGCCAAAGTCGCATTTCAATGACGCGAAAAGCGCCATTTCTCAGCCAATGAAGGTGGACGCAGAGTGTGGGCAGCGTGATGACATAGGTCCTGGTCCCCACCATCTTACAGAAAGGCATTGCAGTGATTGGCTTGCTATCTGCGGCGTCACAGGGGCTATAAAGGGGCGTTCCCACCGACCGCCATCTTACTGCTGCTGATCTGAGCATAGGGAGAGGTTGCTGCCGCTTCATCGGAAGCAGGGATAGTGTTAGGTAGGGTCCATTAACCCCCAAACCGCTTGTGCTGTAGCGATTTCCACTGTCCAACACCACCTTTTGTTTTCAGGGACAGTGGAGGCTACATTTTTTTTCCTCAGCGCTGTAGGTCATTGGGCTGCCCTAGAAGGCTCCCTGATAGCTGCATTGCTGTGTGCACGCCGCTGTGCAAACCAACTGCTTTTTTCAAAGCACAAATCCTGTTGTTACGTCCCTTCTGCACAGCTTTCTTGTTTGTTTGTCCACACTTTTGATTTAATTTGTGCAGCAGTCCACTCCTTGTTATTGCTGCCTGCCATACCTGGCTGAGATTACTGCAGGGAGATAGTAATTGTAGGACAGTCCCTGTTTTTTTTTTTTGTTTTTTTTAATTCTCCCTGAAAAAAATAAGTAGTGGGAGATTAAGATTGGCATTTCTGCTAGAGTGCCAGTCCTCTGTGTGCCATCTCTCTCCAATTTTGGGGCACAGAAAGCCTAGTGTGTAATACTGGCCCTGATTTCTTGGCAATTCTCCCTAACAAAAAAAGTAGTGGGAGATTAAGATTGGCATTTCTGCTAAAGTGCCAGTCCTGTGTGTGCCATCTCTCTCCAATTTTGGTGCACAGAAAGCCTAGTGTGTAATACTGGCCCTGATTTCTTGACAATTCTCCCAGAAACAAAAAAAAAGTGGGATATTAAGATTGGCATTTGTGCTTGAGTGACAGTCCTGCATGTGTGGCATCTCTCTCAAATTGTGGGCCACAGAAAGCCTAGTGACTTTTTTTTTTGGGGGGGGTTAAATTATCCCTGAAAACAAATAAATAGTGGGAGATTAATATTGGCATTTGTGCTTCTGTGCCAGTCGTGTGTGCCATCTCTCTCAAATTGTGGGCCACAGAAAGCCTAGAGTCTGGTTTTATTTTTTTTATGGTTTTTAAATTCTCCCTGAAAAACTAAAAAAAAATTGTGGGAGAGTAATATTGGCATTTGTGCTTCTGTGCCAGTCCTGTGTGCCATCTCTCTCAAATTGTGGGCCACAGAAAGCCTAGTGTCTGGTTTTTTTTTTTGGTTTTTAAAATTCTCCCTGAAAACAAATAAATAGTGGGAGATTAATATTGGCATTTGTGCTTGAGTGCCAGTCCTGCGTGTGTGGCATCTGTCTCATTTTGTGCCACAGAAAACCGAGTGTGTAACATTGTGCCTGATTTTCCTTGCAGTCTCACCCACCTATAAAGGGATATCTAAATCCTACAGAAGTTTGAGTTCACCTTGTAAGTTGTTTTACAGTAACAAATACCGTTACTTTGGTTACATTTTTAAAACAATGAAGAAGTCTGGTGGAAGAGGTCGTGGCCGTGGGCGTTCATTGCCAGCTGGTAATGATGGTAGTGGTGGTGCAGCATCAGGTGGTCGTGGGAAAAACAATATAGCACCTAAGTCTCGAGCTGTGGAGCCAGATTCGTCATCTGGCTACACAAGGCCTCGAACACTCCCTTTTCTAGGAGTAGGAAAACCGCTTTTAAAGCCGGAGCAGCAAGAGCAAGTTTTGGCTTTCCTTGCTGACTCAGCCTCTAGCTCTTTTGCCTCCTCTTCTGAAACTGGTAAATGTAAAAGCAGCGCGTCGTTAGTGGATGTTCACGCTCAGGGACAAGTCGCTCCATTGTCCTGTTCAGCAAAAACAACAATAGAGAAGGATGCGTCAAGCGACACAATGGGTTACTCCATGGAGCTCTTTACACATACCGTTCCTAGGTTAGAAAGTGAAACAGTTAACAGGCCATCCCCATTACAAGTTGAATCGGACATGGAGTGCACAGATGCACAGCCACAGCCAGATTACTATGCTGTTCCTTTGACTCAGACCACCACATTGCCCTCGCAGTGTACTGATCCAGAATCAGACCCTGATGAGACTATGGTGCCCCGTCACAAACGCTATACCACTGGCTTACACGGTAACACAGATGAAGTAGCACATGAGATAGAAGAGGAGGTCATAGATGACCCAGTTGTTTACCCCGATTGGCAGCCATTGGGGGAACAGGGTGCAGGCGGCAGTAGTTCTGAAGCGGAGGAGGAGGGGCCGCAGCAGGCATCAACATCGTAACAGGTTCCATCTGCCGGGCCCGTATCTGGCCCAAAACGCGTGGCAAAGCCAAAACCAGTTGGCCATCCGATTAAAGAAGCTCAGTCTGCAATGCTTGAAAAGGTATCCGATGCTAGAAAGAGTGCAGTCTGGCATTTTTTTAAACAACATCCAATTGATCAGCGCAAAGTCATCTGTCAAAAATGTTCAACTACCTTAAGCAGAGGTCAGAATCTGAAAAGTCTAAATACAAGTTGCATGCATAGACATTTAACCACCATGCATTTGCAAGCCTGGACTAACTACCAAACGTCCCTTAAGGTTGTAGCACCATCGGCCAATGAAGCTACTCAGCAACGCTACATCCCTTCCGTCACTGTAAGGCCACCATTTTCCGCACCACCTGCAGTATCTGTGCAGGTTTCGTTGCCAGGCCAAAGCAGTCAGGGTCAGGTAATCACCAGTTTCGTAGTAGGAAACACTGCATCTAGGGCACCGGCAAGAATACCGTCTCCAACCGTCTCTCAGTCTGCCATGTCCACCGGCACCCCCGCTAGTTCCACGATCTCCAGCTCTCCAGTCCAGCTCACCCTACATGAGACTCTCGTTAGAAAAAGGAAGTACTCATCCTCGCATCCGCGTACACAGGGTTTTAACGCCCACATAGCTAGACTAATCTCGTTAGAGATTATGCCCTACCGGTTAGTTGAAAGCGACGCTTTCAAAGCCCTGATGGACTACGCTGAACCACGCTACGAGCTACCCAGTCGACACATCTTTTCGAGAAAAGTCATCCCAGCCCTCCACCAGCATGTTAAAGAGCGCATCGTCCATGCACTCAGGCAATCTGTGAGTACAAAGTTGCACCTGACAACAGATGCATGGACCAGTAGGCATGGCCAGGGACGTTACGTGTCCATCACGGCACACTGGGTGAATGTGGTGGATGCAGGGTCCACAGGGGACAGCAATATTGGGACAGTTCTGCCTAGACCATGGTCTAGGAAACAGTTGGCTGTAGGCGTTGGTCCCCCCTCCTCCTCCTCCTCGTACTCCTGCAGAAGCGAGAGCTCGTCCACAGACCGCAGTGGCAGACCCACTCCATCCGCAGCTGCCACTGTTGCACACCAGGTGTCACATTATGGGGCAGCTACTGCCAAGCGTCAGCAGGCTGTATTGGCTATGAAGTGTTTGGGCAACAACAGACACACCGCGGAAGTTCTGTTTGAGTTCTTGCTGAAAGAAACGCAGTCGTGGCTGGGCACTGTAGATCTTGAGGCAGGCAACGTAGTGAGTGATAACGGAAGGAATTTCATGGCTGCCATCGCCCTTTCCCAACTGAAACACATTCCTTGCCTGGCTCACACCTTAAACCTGGTGGTGCAGTGCTTCCTGAAAAGTTATCCGGGGTTATCCGACCTGCTCCTCAAAGTGCGCGGACTTTGCTCGCATATCCGCCGTTCGCCCGTACACTCCAGCCGTATGCAGACCTATCAGCGGTCTTTGAACCTTCCCCAGCATCGGCTAATCATCGACGTTGCAACAAGGTGGAACTCAACACTGCACATGCTTCAGAGACTGTGCGAACAGAGTCGGGCTGTTGTGTATTTGTGGGAAGATACACATATACGGGCAGGCAGTAGGATGGCAGACATGGAGTTGTCAGGTGTGCAGTGGTCGAAGGTACAAGACATGTGTCAAGTCCTTCAGTGCTTTGAGGAATGCACACGGCTGGTAAGTGCAGACAACGCCATAATAAGCATGAGCATCCCCCTAATGCGTCTGCTGATGCAAAGTTTGACGCACATAAAGGAACAGGCATCTGCAGCAGAGGAAGAGGAAAGCCTTGATGACAGTCAGCCATTGTCTGGTCAGGGCAGTGTTCAGGATGAGTTAGCGGGCGAACAGGAGGAGGAGGACGAGGAGGATGATGGGGATGAGTATTTTTTTAATGAGGAAGCTTTTCCGGGGCCACTGGAAATTGGATGGGTGGCAAGGCGGGTTCTGGTTTTTTGAGGGACACAAGTGACGTAGATTTGCCTGAAACTGTCTCTCAACCCAGCACAACCGCAGATTTGACAACTGGAACTTTGGGCCACATGGCGGATTATGCCTTACGTATCCTCAAAAGGGACACACGCATTACTAAAATGATGAACGATGACGATTACTGGTTGGCCTGCCTCCTTGATCTATAAAGGCAAAATGCAAAATATCATGCCACATGAGAACTTGGAACTAATATTAGCAACCAAACAATCAACTCTTGTTGACCGTTTGATTCAGGCATTCCCAGCAAACAGTGCCGGTGATCGTTCTCACACGAGCTGCAGGGGGCAGCAGATCAGAGGTGTTAGAGGTGCACAAATCAGAAGTGGCGTTGGACAGAGGGGTTTTCTGACCAGGTTGTGGAGTGATTTTGCTATGACCGCAGACAGGACAGGTACTGCAGCATCAATTCAAAGTGACAGGAGACAACATTTGTCCAGTATGTTTACTAACTATTTTTCATCCCTTATCGATGTTCTCCCTCAACCATCATTCCCATTTGATTACTGGGCATCCAAATTACACACCTGGCCAGAATTGGCAGAATATGCATTGCAGGAGCTTGCTTGCCCAGCAGCTAGTGTGCTATCAGAAAGAGTATTCAGTGCTGCTGGTTCAATATTAACCAAAAAAAGGACTCGTCTGGCTACCCAAAATGTTGATGATCTAACCTTCATTAAAATGAACCACTACTGGATTTCGAATTATTTTGCCCCACCTTTCCCGGCTGACACCTAGATTTCCAATAAAAAGGTCTTGCTTGTGGACTACTCTGACTGAGTTTTCCAATCTCGTAATTTGCAGCAGCTGTTTGTCCACCATACGACATGTTTACACCTCCCTAAATGGCCAAACTCCCCCCACGGGGCCGTGGTCTCGCCACTGGCGCAAGCACCCGTGAGAGTGCCGTTTGTCTGAAGAGGTGGGTGTGCACGCTTTTGGTCGACGGCACTGCCACTGGGTCCCTCATAGTACAATAAAGTGTCTCTGGCGGTGGTGGCACGCAACCAACGTCAGACACACCGTTGTAACATGAGGGGCCCTGTTGTGAATTCTGTGGCTGAATTCACTCCTGTGGTCACAAGTGGTATTGCAGCCTCTGGGCTTCCTCCCTCAGGTGTTTTTGTGAGCTCGTTGGCTGCCTTGCTATTTAACTCCACCTGAGTCTGTCTTCCTTGCTCCTTGTCAATGTTCCAGTGTTGGATCTGAGCTACTGCATCTTTCCTGTGGCCTGCTGCTCTGCTAGATAAGTGTTACTTTGTTTTTGTTTCCGTTTTTTCTGTCCAGCTGTGCTATTCTCTTTTGCTGGAAGCTCTGAGACGCAAAGGGTGCACCGCCGTGCCGTTAGTTCGGCACGGTGGGTCTTTTTGCCCCCCTTTGCGTGGTTCTGCTTTAGGGTTTTTTGTAGACTGCATAGTTCTCTTTGCTATCCTCGCTCTGTCTAGAATATCGGGCCTCACTTTGCTGAATCTATTTCATTCCTACGTTTTGTCTTTTCATCTTGCTAACAGTCATTATATGTGGAGGGCTGCCTATTCCTTTGGGGTATTTCTCTGAGGCAAGTCAGGCTTGTATTTCTATCTTCAGGCTAGTCAGCTCCTCAGGCAGTGCCGAGTTGCATAGGTAGTGTTAGGCGCAATCCACTGCTGCTTTTAGTTGTGTGAGGATAGGTTCAGGTATTGCAGTCTGCAGAGATTCCACGTCTCAGAGCTTGTTCTATTGTTTTCGGGTTATTGCCATATCACTGTATGTGCGCTGATTACTGCACACTGTGTTGCCTGATAGCACAGCATAACAGGGCCCTGGGCCTGTACCGCCGGCCACAAGACAGTTTCCCCCCCCAGCTCAAACAGTGCTCTACGATTTGCAAAATTATCTCTCACAGCTCCACCAATGTTTAGGCTATGCGCTGACATCCTTCAATGCCTGGCACTGACAATACTAATGTGTTGACATGTATGATGCTACTTACAATACTCAGGGGCAGTGTCCTATATTTACACCAGTAAATACTTTGCGCCAAATTACTATGTCTGAAACTCAGCAGAGGAGCCCACCCCTGTACCTAAGTATGCCACCCTTTTGTTTTTTGGTTTGTTGTATTGCGAGACATTAACATCTATTTATTTTTTGGGAGTACTAACTGTCAGACACTCCTTACAATCTGCCTCCGCTGACAACACCAATGCTGCCTGTGTACCCCTGCAAGATAATTCCAAGTGCATAGAGCCTACTTTTGTTATGTTAGGCCTACTAAGCCTGTCTGCGGTCCCTCCTTCCAATAGTCCTCCACTGACCAGACCACTGCTGCCCATGTACCCCTGGAACCTATTTTAAAGTGCCTACAGCCTACTTTTGTTATGTTAGGCCTACTAAGTCTGTCTGTGGTCCCTCCTTCCAATAGTCCTCCACTGACCAGATTACTGCTGCCCATGTACCCCTGGAACCTATTTTAAAGTGCCTACAGCCTACTTTTGTTATGTTAGGCCTACTAAGCCTGTCTGTGGTCCCTCCTTCCAATAGTCCTCCACTGACCACACCACTGCTGCCCGTGTACCCCTGTAACCTTTTTTAAACTGCATTGAGCCAAATTTTTTGTTTAAGGCCTACTACCTGTGTCTGTCTGCGCCACTCAATACAGCTGTCCTCCTCTGAAAAAAGCTGAGCATCAATAGCCTATAGGAATTTGAAAACTGCATTGGGGTTTCTACTTCGGTGCCTACTAACGGTGTCTGCCGCTCCAAGGTGTTCTCCAGGTTGCCTCTCCATAGCTTCAATCTTCATGCTCGTGTTAAGTAGTTGTTGAAACAACACTACATTAGGCCTACAAGTTGGGTCTGGATCGTAGAGACAGTGTCTGCCGCTCCAAGGTGTTCTCCAGGTTACCTCTCCATAGCTTCAATCTTCATGCTCGTGTTAAGTAGTTGTTGAAACAACACTACATTAGGCCTACAAGTTGGGTCCGGGTCATAGAGAAGGTGTCTGCCGCTCCAAGGTGTTCTCCAGGTTACCTCTCCATAGCTTCAATCTTCATGCTCGTGTTAATTAGTTGTTAAAACAACACTACATTAGGCCTACAAGTTGGGTCTGGATCGTAGAGACAGTGTCTGCCGCTCCAAGGTGTTCTCCAGGTTACCTCTCCATAGCTTCAATCTTCATGCTCGTGTTAAGTAGTTGTTGAAACAACACTACATTAGGCCTAAAAGTTGGGTCTGGGTCGTAGAGACAGTGTCTGCCGCTCCAAGGTGTTCTCCAGGTTGCCTCTCCATAGCTTCAATCTTCATGCTCGTGTTAAGTAGTTGTTGAAACAACACTACATTAGGCCTACAATTTGTGTCTGGGTCATAGAGACGGTGTCTGCCTCTCCAAGGTGTTCTCCAGGTTGCCTCTCCATAGCTTCAATCTTCATGCTCGTGTTAAGTAGTTGTTGAAACAACACTACATTAGGCCTACAATTTGGGTCTGGGTCATAGAGACGGTGTCTGCCGCTCCAAGGTGTTCTCCAGGTTGCCTCTCCATAGCTTCAATCTTCATGCTCGTGTTAAGTAGTTGTTGAAACAACACTACATTAGGCCTACAAGTTGGGTCTGGGTCGTAGAGACGGTGTCTGCCGCTCCAAGTTGTTCTCCAGGTTGCCTCTCCATAGCTTCAATCTTCATGCTCGTGTTAAGTAGTTGTTGAAACAACACTACATTAGTCCTACAAGTTGTGTCTGGGTCGTAGAGACGGTGTCTGCCGCTCCAAGGTGTTCTCCAGGTTGCCTCTCCATAGCTTCAGTCTTCATGCTCGTGTTAAGTAGTTGTTGAAACAACACTACATTAGGCCTACAAGTTGGGTCCGGGTCATAGAGACGGTGTCTGCCGCTCCAAGGTGTTCTCCAGGTTACCTCTCCATCGCTTCAATCTTCATGCTCGTGTTAATTAGTTGTTAAAACAACACTACATTAGGCCTACAAGTTGGGTCTGGATCGTAGAGACGGTGTCTGCCGCTCCAAGGTGTTCTCCAGGTTACCTCTCCATAGCTTCAATCTTCATGCTCGTGTTAAGTAGTTGTTGAAACAACACTACATTAGGCCTAAAAGTTGGGTCTGGGTCGTAGAGACAGTGTCTGCCGCTCCAAGGTGTTCTCCAGGCTGCCTCTCCATAGCTTCAATCTTCATGCTCGTGTTAAGTAGTTGTTGAAACAACACTACATTAGGCCTACAATTTGTGTCTGGGTCATAGAGACGGTGTCTGCCTCTCCAAGGTGTTCTCCAGGTTGCCTCTCCATAGCTTCAATCTTCATGCTCGTGTTAAGTAGTTGTTGAAACAACACTACATTAGGCCTACAATTTGGGTCTGGGTCATAGAGACGGTGTCTGCCGCTCCAAGGTGTTCTCCAGGTTGCCTCTCCATAGCTTCAATCTTCATGCTCGTGTTAAGTAGTTGTTGAAACAACACTACATTAGGCCTACAAGTTGGGTCTGGGTCGTAGAGACGGTGTCTGCCGCTCCAAGTTGTTCTCCAGGTTGCCTCTCCATAGCTTCAATCTTCATGCTCGTGTTAAGTAGTTGTTGAAACAACACTACATTAGTCCTACAAGTTGTGTCTGGGTCGTAGAGACGGTGTCTGCCGCTCCAAGGTGTTCTCCAGGTTGCCTCTCCATAGCTTCAATCTTCATGCTCGTGTTAAGTAGTTGTTGAAACAACACTACATTAGGCCTACAAGTTGGGTCTGGGTCGTAGAGACGGTGTCTGCCGCTCCAAGGTGTTCTCCAGTTTGCCTCTCCATAGCTTCAATCTTCATTCTCATGTTAAGTAGTTGTTGAAACAACACTACATTAGGCCTACAAGTTGGGTCTGGGTCATAGAGACGGTGTCTGCCTCTCCAAGGTGTTCTCCAGGTTGCCTCTCCATAGCTTCAATCTTCATGCTCGTGTTAAGTAGTTGTTGAAACAACACTACATTAGGCCTACAAGTTGGGTCTGGGTCATAGAGATGGTGTCTGCCACTCCAAGGTGTTCTCCAGGTTGCCTCTCCATAGCTTCAATCTTCATGCTCATGTTAAGTAGTTCTTGAAACAACACTACATTAGGCCTACAAGTTGGGTCTGGGTCGTAGAGACGGTGTCTGCCGCTCCAAGGTGTTCTCCAGGTTTCCACATAGTCGAAGCTGCATAGAGCCTATTTTGTTATTTTACGCCTACTAAGTCTTTCTGCGGTCCCTCCTTCCAATTGTCCTCCACTGAGCACACCAATGCAGACCGTGTACCCATGTAACCTTTTTTAAACCTGCGTCGAGCCAACTTTGTGGTGTAAGGCCTATTTGTAGTGTCTGGCTGCGCCACTCAATACAGCTGTCCTCTTTACAAAAAATTCCCTACAATTATCTGGTTTTCAGCCTATCTAAATTTTAAAACTGCAGTGGGCCTACTAGTTGGGTTGGGGCCTACTATCGGTGTCTGCCGCTCCTTTCTGTTCTCCTCCAGTGAACAAAGCTGTGCCGCCTGTTTACTACTGTTGCCAATTTTGAACTGCATTTAGACTACTTACTGATTTGGGCCTACTCTCTGTGTCAGCCTCTCATTCCAGTTTTCCTCCACTGAACAAAGCAATGCCCCCTGGTTAGTCCTGTTACCAATTTTGAACTGCATTTAGCCCACTTTAATCTTTGGGCCCATATCTGTTTCCTCCTCATCCTGCCCATTGCCCAGCCAGTGATAGATGAGTCTGCTGGTACATTGACCCATAACGCAACATTCCCCGTGCACGCTACACAGCAAGATTGTGACCCTGCTGAAAGTCAGGTTCCCCTTCCCGCATACCATACCACCTTACACGGGGACAAAGAGGAAGGTGCAGATGAAGGTGCAGGTTCCTTCATCAGGTGGGGCGACGTCACTGGCACAGGGCCCCTCATAGTACGCAAAAGTGTCGCTGCCGGTGGGAGGCGCCCCCGCCGTGCAAACACACCGCCGTACTTTGAGGGGCCCTGTGCCCGTGCCAATGCCAACGAGTGGGCCCCCCCTGCTTGCTCAGGATCACAGCACTTGCAAAGTTGAAATACTTACCTCTCCCTGCTCCACTGCCGTGACGTGGTCCAGATTTCCTAGGCCCACTAAATACTTGAACCAGCTCTACCCCCCACAACTTTAGCCAAATGACCCCCAATTTCCAATGCCTTACTATTATTATAAGGTAAATTAAGATTGACAAGCTTCAGTAACAAGATTGTATGTTTTAAAATGGGCACTGTACATGTTTTCCTGGCCTCCACTCACTGCCGACTATGCTCCCCCATTGACTTGCATTTCGTGTTTCGGTCGATCCCCGACTTTTCGCGATAATCGGCCGATTCCACTCGACTCGACTTTTGAGATAGTCGGGTTTCGCGAAACCCGACTCGACCCTTAAAAACTAAAAGTCGCTCAACCCTAGCGGTAACCAATGCCATCTACACTAAGGTCTGGAAAAAATTTACGTCCTGGTGCTCCCCAGAAGTTCTAGACCCCTTCAATCCTGATATAGCTAGGGTCTTACAATTTTTACAGAAGGGCATGGATATAGGCCTTACGCCTAGCACACTCAAAGTACAAGTATCGGCCCTTAGTAGGTTTTTTGACTCAAATTTAGCCAATCACCGCTGGATCAAGCGATTTATGACAGCCGCATCCAGAATTCGTCCTACACTCCGTAATAGGGTACCCTCCTGGGACCTCAATACTGTACTTAACGCACTAACCCAGGATCCATTTGAACCCCTGGATGCTATAACCATAAAAAACTTAACTTTGAAAACAGTCTTTCTAGTCGCAATCACTACGGCTAGACGTATTGGTGAATTACAGGCCCTTTCAATACAGGAACCCTATCTAACGGTCACTGCGGATAGCATTGTACTAAAACTAGACCGGTCCTTTTTACCTAAGGTGGTCTCGAATTTCCACAGAGATCAGGACATTCTACTACCTTCTTTTTGCCCAAACCCCTCCAACCCTAAAGAACAGACCTTCCACACCTTGGATGTTCGCAGGGTGGTCCTATTTTGCTTACAACAAACTGAAACCTGGCGAATTGATCAAAATTTATTCATTCAGTTCTCGGGACGAAACAAGGGAAAGAAGGTGGCAAAAAACACCATTGCAAACTGGATCAAACAGTCTATTTGCTTGGCTTATTCATCGCAGGGACTGGATCCACCTGCCTCTCTGAAAGCACACTCTACACGAGCAATGGCAACATCGTGGGCAGAGAGGGGGAATGCCTCATCAGAGCAGAGCAGAGCCGCCACCTGGTCGTCCATCCATACGTTCACCAGACATTAACGGCTAAATTTCAATAGGGATTTAACATTTGGCAGACATGTTCTGCAGGCTGTAGTCCCTCCCTAGAGAAATTAGCTGTTGGTATTACTCCGAAGTGGCTGTCGTGGAAGGTGACTGGAGAAAATAGAATTATTCTTACCGTTAATTCGGTTTCTAGGAACCTTCCACGACAGCACTAATTTCCCTCCCTACCTGATATTCTTATTGGATGATTCCTGCACTTTTGTGGTAACTATACATGCTACTGTGTCCAGGAAAACACTGGCGGTGCAGGAAGGGGAGGGGTATTTAACCTCTTGTGTTCCTGTCCCCTATTAGGGCGGGGAAGACAACCTCCGAAGTGGCTGTCTTGGAAGGTTCCTACAAACCAAAATAATGGTAAGAATAGTTCTATTTTTTGGGACCTCGTGTCACCCATGATACAGCGCTCCAACTGCTGTCACTGACACAGGGCTCATCCATGTTCAGCCATTTTGCTGTCCACTTCCGGACTTTAGCATCTGAGCTGGAGTTGCCGAATAAAGCCCTCATCCCTGTATTTTGGAGGTAACTGGCTGACCATGTGAAGGACGCTTTGGCCAAAAGGGAGATTCACACCACACTGGGTGAGCTAATAGAGGTCTCCACTCGCATCAACCTTCGCTTTATCGAGCAAAGGATGAAGCGAGCACAGTGTAGGCAGAGGTTTCGGCTGACTCGCACCTTCGCCAGACCTCTGGAATCTCCGGATCAGGCATCCGAGCCACATGAGGCCATGGATGTCTCTCGAGCAGGAACTAAGTCCTGGGATGTTTGAGTACCCATGGTCTGTCCTTATGCCAGGAAATGTCCCCAGTGGTTGGGAAAACGACCGTGTCTAGTGACCATATCAGGAGGTTCACTAGACACAGCGCAGCGGCATTATTCTCCAACTTGTCCTTCAAGGGGACAATTACCATAGGTCCATCCACTCATATGGTAGAGCTTTGCGTCATTTCCTGGATGGAGGGCAACTTCATGTCTCTAGCTTTCGCCTAATGACACACAATACCCTTGGTGATGCTCACTAAACCAGTGACTGTACGAGTGGTGAATGGGTCGAAACTGCCCTCAGAGATAACACACCAAACCATCCCATTTACTCTTGTATGTCACCTTCCCATGAGGAGATTATCTCCCTGCTTATCATTCCTGAGGGAATTGATGAGGTTCTGTTAGGGATACCTTGGCTGAGTTACCACTCACCTCATATAGAGTCGTCAACCGGGAGAATTTTGGGATGGAGTGAATCTTGTGAGGGCAGATGTCTAAGGGAGTGCATTCAGGTTACTACTACAGAGGTACACACAGATCATTCCTCTCTCCCAAAGCACTATTGGACCTAGGTGAACGTTTTCTCCAAGAAGGCTGAAGAGACCCTTCCGCTTCACTGCCCCTATGACTGTCCTATTGACCTATTGCCTGGTGCAGAGCCTCCCCAGGTTTGAGTCTATCCCTTATCTATCATAGAGGCGATGACCCAGTAATAGTGTTGAGCATTCTGATACTGCAAATATTGGGTATCGGCCAATATTCGTGGTATCGGAATTCCGATACTGAGTTCCGATACTTTCTCAATATCGAATACCGGAATCGGAAGTTCCCATAATGCAAAGAGCCAGTGTCATTTGATTCAGCCAATGATGAATCATTAAAAGTGTGGGCACATCCTGTTCTGCACGTTAGTCATGTAATTACTGGCATGGCTGTGATTGGCTGCTGAAATGATGTCATGATGCACTATAAAAGTCATTTTGCGTTCACTCTGCTGTGAATTCAGTTAGGGACAGGATGCTGTGTTCTGAATGAGGGCCAGTTTGAGATAGCGATTTGCTTCATTGTGCTTTACCCAGGCTAATTTAGCAACCGCTGTGTGAGAACCTTGTTTTTTTCCTTGCAGCGCTGTTCACAGCTGACTGCAAGGTCTCTGTGTGAGAGCAGCTCACCCTGTAGTCTGTTCTGCAGCCACAGCTGGTTGTAGACAGCTCAGCGTGCGTCACTGCCTCATACTGTTCCATTGTCCTTTTTTGAATTAGTGCTGCCAGCCGCACATTGTTCCAGATTTATCCTATTAGTGGGTTTCCATCCATATCCTGCTAGATTGAGGAAAACCACTATATAGGAGTACATATAGGAGCTCTTTTTGGCCTTGCAGCGCCATTTACGGCTGTCTGCAAGGTCTCTGTGTGAGTTCAGCTCACGCTGTAGTCTGTTCTGCGAAAAAAAACAAAAAGTTAATAAAGTTCACCAAACACTCCACTTTACTGTTGTGTAGGCCACATTAGCTCATATTAAAGTCTAATCCACACTTTATAATATTAGTGTTTCTTATACCTGTTAGCAGCTGTTCAGCAATAAGCACACTAAGCCCTTAGTACTTTTCTGCCTATCTTTATCAGTCTACCAAGATGAAGAAGGCAGGGACTAAGGCACATGGGTGTGGGCGTGGAGGTAGAGCAGGGAGAGGACATGGGGACTCTGTGCCTGCTGCGGGCACCGGTGACTCATCATCCCCCAGTTTTAGCAGGGAACAGTCCTTCATGCGCAGCTTTGTAGGAGCTCGCCGTACCCCACTGCTACGGGACAAACAAATTGAAGCCGTTGTCGGATGGATGGCAGCTAACGCATTGACTTCAATTAGTGCCACATTCTCTCAGGCACAGAGCACTGAAGAGCACCCATCTGTCTCTTCACCACCTGCCAAATTCCCCAGGCAGTCAGAGAGCCCAGGACAGGAGACATCTCTACTTCTGTTCTCTGAATCTCTTGGCTTGGAAAGAGGGGGTCAGCCAAGCAGCATTCGTCTCTCTGAAGCTTTGTCTCTCTGAAGCTGAAGAGGTGGGTGGGCCAGTGCCTCTGGTCAGCACACCTCAGTACGCACCTGATGATAAGACTCAGGTGCCACTTTCTGGTGCGTACTAAGACTTGCAGTGCCTGGTCCTTTTTTGACACAGTTGCAGTTGACATTTGCTTTGTCAAATGCAAGCTGTGTCATCAGAAAGTCAAAAAGGGAAAAGTGTCAGCAACCTCAATACCACAAATATGTGGAAACATGTGCGGACCAAGCATGCGGTGGAGTTACAAAAACACACTGAAGACCTAGGCCAACCTACAGCGGCACCTACCACCTCTTCAGCTTGTGTTGTAGCCTCTTCCTCCAGCTCCCACACAGCTGGTTCAGCTTCTTCGCAGGATCGTCATGGAAGAGCCTCTGGCACTGTTGCCCAGAGACCCAGTGTATTTCCACCCACAGCACCCCATTCCCTGTCATCCTCACCCTCCCAGGCTAGTCTACAGCCATTGGTAGCACATGCATGGGAGAAAAGGCAGCCAGTCTCGGCAAGCCACCCCCGAGCACAGGCTCTGAATGATGTGTGTGCGGCAATTTCTCATGCTCCCTCCACACTAAGACTACAACAGATATTTAACTTGCTTAAATTAGGCCTCGGCCTACACTCTGCTTCTAGCATTGACCCTGGGCTCCGACACCGCCAGTTGCTGCCCGGAAGTGCTGTCTGCACAGTCAACAGTTGCTCCTCTGTTATTGGGGTTTAGTAACGCCAGCTGATCCCCAGCTGTGTATCCGGCAAATTCTCCTGCTACCTCCACACTCACACAACTTCAGATATTAAACTTGCTCCAATTTGGCCTCTGCCTACACCCTGATTGACCCTGGGCTCCAACACCGCCAGTTGCTGCTCGGAAGTGCCGTCTGCACAGAGAAAAACACTAGCTCCTGTGTTAGTGGGGTTCAGTAACGTCAGCTGCTTCCCTGCTGTGTATGCGGCAATTGCTCCTGCTACCTCCACACTCACACTACTTCAGATATTAAACTTGCTCCAATTAGACCTCGACCTACACTCTGCTTCTCTTGGATTCCCTGGGTTCCAACCCCGCCAGTTGGTGCCCGGAAGTGCTGTCTGCACAGTCAACACCTGCTCCAGTGTTATTGAGGTTCAGTAACGCCAACTGCAACCCTGCTGTGTGTGCGGCAAGTTCTCCACTCAGTTTCTAGCATTGACCCTGGGCTTCAACACCGCCAGTTGGTGCCCGGAAGTGCTGTCTGCACAGTCAAAATCTACTCCAGTGTAATTGGGGTTCAGTAACACCAGCTGCTCCCCTGCTGTGTTTGCGGCAATTTCTTCCTGCTCCATCCACACTAAGACTACAACAGATATTTAACTTGCTCAAATTAGGCCTCGGCCTACACTCTGCTTCTAGCATTGACCCTGGGCTCCGACACCGCCAGTTGCTTCCCGGAAGTGCTGTCTGCACAGTCAACAGTTGCTCCTCTGTTATTGGGGATCAGTAACACCAGCTGATCCCCTGCTGTGTATCTGGAAATTTCTCCTGCTCCCTCCACACTAACACTACTACAGAAATGAAAGAAAACCTTTCCCCCACCCCAGGCGTTTGTAACTAAAAAAGCCACCTTGTGCAGCACTAATGCTGCACAAGGAAAATGTGGCTCTTTTAGTTATGCTCGATGCACATGCTGAGCTAAACACTTATAAAATGTGCCCCCTCATAACGTGAAACCGTCCCGGAGGCGGGACTTTCCTTCTTAATGAGACGCAGCACAGCCATCATTCATACCCCTTGGCGCCGGGCGCCGCCTCCTCAGCGTTGTTTGAATCTGCCCCGGAGCCAGCGCTGTTATGTTATCCCTTGGGCAAGCGCAGTTAGCTCTGCCCGTCTTCTGACATAATTTGATGTCAGGCTGACTGCGCCTGTGTGGCCGCGCTTCCCGAGATCCTGCCCCGCAGTGTCTTCTGATTTATTCACACTACGGGGCTGGGATTCATGGGCATGCGCAGTGCATATATTCGCCTCACTCATCTCCCTCTGCCTTCTTCAGACTGTGCGGCATCAGCTGATCTCTTAGGCTACGTTCACATTTGCGTTCTGCCGGGCTGCGTTTGGCGCAGCCGCGGCGACGCATGCGCCATGCACCCCTATATTTAACATGGGGGAGAATGGACATGTGTTTGCATGCATTTTGCAATGCATACATTTTTTTGCCGCAAGCGTTAGGGCGCAGAGGACGCAGCAAGATGCATTTTTTGCGTCCAAAATTCAGCAAAAAAGGACGCATGCGTCGCAAAACTATGCGTTTTATCATGCGTTTTTGTTTGCGTTGTGTCGCCGACGCAACATCGCACAACGCAAACACCGTGGCATGCGCTTAGGGATCAGCTGACGCCGCACAGTCTGAAGAAGGAGGAAGGAGATGAGTGAGAGGCAAACATATGCACTGCGCATGCCCATGATTCCCAGCCCCACAGTGTGAATAAATCAGAAGACTCTGTGGGGCGTGATCTCGGGCAGTGCGGCAGCACAGGCGCAGTCAGCCTAACAACAAATGACCAAATGGAATGAGGATTTTCAGAAAGGGCCTGTCTGAATCTGTTAAAGATGTTATGGTGGGGTTCCCCACGCCTGCTGGTCTGAGTGATTCTATGTCTCTGGCCATTCAGATTGATCGGCGCTTGCGCGAGCGCAGAGTTGCGCACACTGTGGCGTTGTCCTCTGAGCGGAGTCCTGAGCCTATGCAGTGTGATAGGATTTTGTCTAGAGCTGAACGTCAAGGATTCAGGCGTCAGAATGGGTTGTGTTTTTACTGCGGCAATTCTGCTCATGTTATTTCTGATTGCCCTAAGCGTACTAAGAGAATCGCTAGTTCTGTTACCATCAGTACTGTACAACCTAAATTTCTGTTATCTGTGACCTTGATCTGCTCATTATCATAATTTTCTGTCATGGCATTTGTGGATTCAGGCGCCGCTCTGAACTTAATAGACTTAATAGAATTAATAGAATTTGCCAGACATTGTGGTTTCCCCTTGCAGCCTTTGCAGAACCCTATTCCTTTAAGGGGCATTGATGCTACAGCGTTGGCTATAAATAAACCTCAGTTTTGGACACAGCTGACCATGCGCATGGCGCCAGCCCATCAGGAAGATTGTCGTTTTCTGGTGTTGCATAATTTGCATGATGATATTGTGCTGGGTTTTCCATGGTTACAGGTACATAATCCGGTGTTAGATTGGAGATCTATGTCTGTGACTAGCTGGGGTTGTCGAGGAATTCATGGTCACGTTCCTATGATGTCAATTTCCTCTTCCCCCTCTTCTGAAATTCCTGAGTTTTAGTCAGATTTCCAGGATGTATTCGATGAGCACAAATCCAGTTCCCTTCCACCGCATAGGGACTGTGATTGTGCTATTGACTTGATTCCAGGTTGTAAGTTCCCTAAGGGCCGACTTTTCAACCTGTCTGTGCCAGAACATGCCGCTATGCGAGCTATATTAAGGAGTCTTTGGAGAAGGGTCATATTCGGCCATCTTCTTCACCATTGGGAGCAGGTTTTTTTTTGTTACCAAGAAGGATGGCTCCTTGAGACCTTGTATTGATTATCGCCTCTTGAATAAGATCGCGGTCAAATTTCAATACCCTTTGCCTTTGCTTACTGATTTGTTTGCTAGGATTAAGGGGGCTAGCTGGTTTACTAAGATTGACCTTCGAGGGGCATATAATCTCATTCGTATTAAGCAGGGTGACGAATGGAAAACTGCATTTAATACGCCCGAAGGCCATTTTGAATACCTTGTGATGCCATTCGGACTCTCTAATGCCCCATCTGTGTTCCAGTCCTTCATGCATGATATCTTTTGGAGTTATTTTGATAAATTCATGGTTGTATATTTGGATGATATTTTGATTTTTTCCGATGATTGGGAGTCTCATGTGAAGCAGGTCAGGATGGTATTTCATATCCTCCGTGATAATGCTTTATTTGTGAAGGGGTCGAAGTGCCTCTTTGGAGTGCAGAAGTTTTCTTTTTTGGGCTTCATTTTTTCTCCCTCATCTGTAGAAATGGATCCAGTTAAGGTTCAGGCCATTCATGATTGGATTCAGCCCACATCTGTGAAGAGCCTTCAGAAATTCTTGGGCTTTTTTTATCGTCGATTCATTGCCAACTTCTCCAGTGTGGTTAAACCTCTGACCGATTTGACGAAGAAAGGCGCTGATGTGACAAATTGGTCCTCCGTGGCTGTTTCTGCCTTTCAGGAGCTTAAACGCCGATTTACTTCTGCCCCTGTGTTGCGTCAGCCGGATGTTTCTCTTCCATTTCAGGTTGAGGTTGACGCGTCTGAGATTGGGGCAGGGGCCGTTTTGTCTCAGAGGAATTTTGATGGTTCCTTGATGAAACCGTGTGCCTTCTTTTCTCGGAAGTTTTCGCCTGCGGAACGCAGTTATGATGTCGGCAATCGGGAGTTGTTGGCTATGAAGTGGGCATTTGAGGAGTGGCGACATTGGCTTGAGGGGGCCAAGCACCGTATTGTGGTCCTGACCGATCATAAGAATCTGATTTACCTCGTGTCTACCAAACGGCTGAATCCTAGACAGGCTCGATGGTCCCTGTTTTTCTCCCGTTTTGATTTTGTGGTCTCGTACATTCCTGGTACTAAGAATGTTAAGGCAGATGCCCTCTCTAGGAGTTTTTTTCCTGATTCCCCTGGGGTTCTTGAGCCGGTCGGCATTCTGAAGGAAGGGGTGATTCTTTCTGCCATCTCCCCTGATTTGCGACGGGTTCTTCAGGAATTTCAGGCTAATAAACCTGACCGCTGTCCAGTGGGGAAACTGTTTGTTCCTGATAGATGGACTAGTAAAGTGATTTCTGAGGTTCATTGTTCTGTGTTGGCTGGCCATCCTGGGATTTTTGGTACCAGAGATTTGGTTGGTAGGTCCTTTTGGTGGCCTTCTTTGTCACGGGATGTGCGTTCTTTTGTGCAGTCCGGTGGGATTTGTGCGCGGGCTAAGCCTTGCTGTTCACGCGCTAGTGGGTTGCTTCTGCCTTTGCCAATCCCTGAGAGATCTTGGACGCATATTTCTATGGATTTTATTTCAGAGCTTCCGGTTTCCCAGAGGATGTCTGTTATCTGGGTGGTTTGTGACCGGTATTCTAAGATGGTTCCTTTGGTACCTTTGCCTAAATTGCCTTCCTCTTCGGATTTGGTTCCGTTGTATTTTCAGCATGTGGTTCGTTTGCATGGCATTCCGGATAATATTGTGTCCGATAGAGGTTCCCAGTTTGTTTCTAGGTTTTGGCGGGCCTTTTGTGCTAAGCTGGGCATTGATTTGTCTTTTTCTTCCACATTTCATCCTCAGACAAATGACCAAACCGAGCGAACTAATCAGACTTTGGAAACTTATTTGAGATGCTTTGTGTCTGCTGATCAGGATGATTGGGTGGCTTTCTTGCCATTGGCCGAGTTTGCCCTTAATAATCGGGCTAGTTCTGCTACCTTGGTTTCGCCTTTTTTGGGGAATTTTGGTTTTCATCCTCGTTTTTCTTCAGGGCAGGTTGAGCCTTCTGATTGTCCTGGTGTGGATTCTGTGGTTGACAGGCTGCAGCAGATTTGGGCTCATGTGGTGGACAATTTGGTGTTGTCTCAGGAGGTGGCTCAGCGTTTTGCTAACCGTCGTCGGTGCGTTGGTTCCCGGCTTCGGGTTGGGGATTTCGTCTGGTTGTCTTCCCGTCATGTTCCTATGAAGGTTTCTTCCCCTAAGTTCAAGCCTCGGTTTATTGGTCCTTATAAGATTTCTGAGATTATCAATCCAGTGTCTTTTCGTTTGGCCCTTCCAGCCTCTTTTTCCATCCATAATGTTTTCCATAGATCTTTGTTGCGGAAGTATGTGGTGCCCGTTGTTCCCCCCGGCTCCGGTGTTGATTGATGGGGAGTTGGAGTATGTGGTTGAGAAGATTTTGGATTCTCGTTTTTCGAGGCGGAAGCTTCAGTATCTGGTCAAATGGAAGGGTTATGGCCAGGAGGATAATTCTTGGGTTGTTGCCTTCGATGTTCATGCTGACGATTTGGTTTGTGCCTTACATTTGGCTCATCCTGATCGGCCTGGGGGCTCTGGAGAGGGTCCGGTGACCCCTCCTCAAGGAGGGGGGTACTGTTGTGAATTCTGCTCTTGGGCTCCCTCCGGTGGTTATGAGTGGTAGTGCTGCTGTCTGTGGATCGCAGCATCTATCAGGTGTGTTCACTTTTTGCAATTTGGACTCAGCTATTTAGTCCTGCTTGATCCTTTAGTCAGTGCCAGTTGGCCATTGTTTTTGGAGGATTCACATCCCTTTCTGGTCTCTCCTGTTTGCTGTGCTTTTCTACAAAGATAAGTCCTGGCTTTGTTTCTGCTGTCCACATGCTGTGGGCCTTATAGTTCTGTGCATTTTCATGTATTGTCTTGTCCAGCTTGTCTGTGAAAGGATTTTTTGCAGCCAAGCGGTATCTCTGGATATGCAGATATACCCCCCATGTCTTTAGTCAGATGTGGAGTTTTTGTATTTTCTGTGGTGGATATTTTCTAGTGTTTTAATACTGAACGCATAGTACTCTGTTCTATACTTTCTATTTAGCTAGTATGGCCTCCTCTGCTAAATTCTGATTTCAGTCTGCGTATGTCATTTCCCTCTCCTCTCACAGTCAATATTTGTGGGGGGCTGTCTTTCCTTTGGGGATTTTCTCTGAGGCAAGATAGTTTTCCGTTTCTATCTTTAGGGGAATTTAGTCCTCAGGCTGTGTCGAGGTGTCTAGGGAGCGTTAGGTACATCCCATGGCTACATCTAGTTGTGTTGTTAAGTTCAGGGTCTGCGTTCAGTACAGGTACCACCTTCTCCAGTGTACGTCTCATGCTGCTCCTAGGCCACCAGATCATAACAGACGACCCTGGAGACCACCCCAAAAACTACGACGACCCCGGAGATGACGACCCCGGAGACGATGATCCCGGAGACGACGACCCCGGAGACGACGACCCTGGAGACGATGACCACCCCGGAGACGACGACCCCAGAGACAACGACCCTGGAGACCAAGAAGCAGAAGAACAAGAAGCTGCAGAACAAAAAGCAGAAGAACATTATGCATAAGACTAAAAATCAGAGCAAAATATATTAACTTAATGATAAGCAGAAGAAGACTAAGCAGTGTATGGGGGTGAGTCCGTTCCTCCTCGTGGCGCCCCTGGAAAAAACCTACTGCTGCAGGCCAAACTGAACACGGACAAATCCTGTTGTAACTTTTGTGACTGGCAGAACGGAAGGTGTAATCTTCAAACTTTTATAGATAACAACTACAGGAATGCCTGTCACAAATAAGAATATGATGAAGAAGAAGAATATGAAGAAGATGAAGAAGTAGGATATGAAGAAGAATAATAGTTGAATATGAAGAATGTCAAAAAAGAATAATAGGAAGAAGGTGAAGAAGAAGAAGATGAATAGGGTGAAGGAGAAGTTGATGAAAAAGATGCTGCTGCTGAGGATGATGAAGAAGAAAGTGTAGGAGAAGTAAAAAAAAGAAGGTGAACAGCATAGAAGTTGTACAACAAATATCTGACTAAATATAAAAAATCTTAACATAGTTAATATCTTTGTAACTCCGAGCGTCTTAAAAAAAAAATTATTCCTTCTATTCCATTTGATTGGGCTAAACCTCTATGCCTATAATGTCTCCGCCACCTCCCCCAATACATCCTACATTATTCTTAGTTGTTTTCCTTCATGTAGAATTAACCTACAAGGAAAGAAAGGGTTTATTTTAATTCCGATATTTTTTCCCCATTGACTTGCATTAGTATCGGGTATCGGCGATATCCAATATTTTTTTGGATATCGGCCGATCCAATCCGATACCGATATTTTTGAATATCGGAAGGTATCACTCAACAGTACCCAGTACATCCAGGAGAATCTGGAAAGAGGATTCATTAAAAAGTCAGTGTCACCTTCAGGGGCGGGGTTCTTCGTGCAGAAGAAGAATGGAGAACTACGTCCATGCATAGAATACAGGGCTCTTAATGTCATCACTGTTAACATAGTAACATAGTAACATAGTTATTAAGGTTGAAGGAAGACTTTAAGTCCATCTAGTTCAACCCATAGCCTAACCTAACTTGTTGATCCAGAGGAAGGCAAAAAAAACCCATGTGGCAAAGAGTAAGCTCCACATTGGGGAAAAAA
Organism: Ranitomeya imitator; assembly: GCF_032444005.1. Classification (NCBI taxonomy): domain Eukaryota; kingdom Metazoa; phylum Chordata; class Amphibia; order Anura; family Dendrobatidae; genus Ranitomeya; species Ranitomeya imitator. Next base: position 1,222,836,953 of record NC_091282.1, on the reverse strand, counting down.
ATTCCTTCCCGACTCCACATACGGCAATCAGACTAGTTCCCTGGATCAACGCCCTATCAAGGAATCTAGTGTATATACCCTGTAACATTATACTTTTCCAGAAAGGTATCCAGTCCCCTCTTAAATTTAAGTAATGAATCACTCATTACAACATCATATGGCAGAGAGTTCCATAGTCTCACTGCTCTTACAGTAAAGAATCCGCGTCTGTTATTATGCCTAAACCTTCTTTCCTCCAGACGCAGAGGATGCCCCCTTGTCCCTGTTTCAGATCTATGATTAAAAAGATCATCAGAAAGGTCTTTGTACTGTCCCCTCATATATTTATACATTAAAATAAGATCACCCCTTAGTCTTCATTTTTCCAAACTAAATAGCCCCAAGTGTAATAACCTATCTTGGTATTGCAGACCCCCCAGTCCTCTAATAACCTTGGTCGCTCTTCTCTGCACCCGCTCCAGTTCAGCTATGTCTTTCTTATACACCGGAGACCAGAACTGTGCACAGTATTCTAAGTGTGGTCGAACAAGTGACTTGTATAGAGGTAACATTATGTTCTCCTCATGAGCATCTATGCCTCTTTTAATGCATCCCATTATTTTATTTGCCTTTGTAGCAGCTGCCTGACACTGGCCACTGAACATGAGTTTGTCATCCACCAATACACCCAGGTCTTTTTCATTGACGGTTTTGCCCAGAGTTTTAGAATTAAGCACATAATTATACATCTTATTACTTCTACCCAAGTGCATGACCTTACATTTATCCCCATTAAAGCTCATTTGCCATTTATCAGCCCAAGCTTCTAGTTTACATAAATCATCCTGTAATATAAAATTGTCCTCCTCTGTATTGATTACCCTGCAGAGTTTAGTGTCATCTGCAAATATTGAAATTCTACTCTGAATGCCCCTACAAGGTCATTAATAAATATGTTAAAAAGAAGAGGGCCCAATACTGACCCCTGTGGTACCCCACTGCTAACCGCTACCCAGTCCGAGTGTGCTCCATTAATAACCACCCTTTGTTTCCTATCCCTGAGCCAGCTCTTAACCCACTTGCACATATTTTCCCCTATCCCCATTATTCTCATTTTATGTATCAACCTTTTGTGTGGCACCGTATCAAAAGCTTTTGAAAAGTCCATATACACTACATCCACTGGGTTCCCTTGGTCCAGTCCGGAACTTACCTCTTCATAGAAACTGATCAGATTAGTCTGACATGAACGGTCCCTAGTAAACCCGTGCTGATCCTGGGTCATGAGGTTATTCCTCTTCAGATACTCCAGTATAGCATCCCTTAGAATGCCCTCCAGGATTTTACCCACAGTAGAGGTTAAACTTACTGGCCTATAATTTCGGAGTTCAGTTTTTGTCCCCTTTTTGAATATTGGCACCACATTTGCTATACGCCAGTCCTGTGGTACAGACCCTGTTATTATGGAGTTAAGAACAAGTTTCCTCTGCCCCTGATATCTGAGCTCTATGATAGATTGTGGGGAACGAGGGTTTTTACTAAGCTTGATCTGTGGGGTGCTTACAACCTGATTCACATCCATGAGGGAAGACGGCATTTAACACGAGGGACGGCCACTATGAGTATCTCGTGATGCCCTTCTGGCTCTGTAATGCCAATGCCATTTTCCAAGACTCTGAAAACTATATCTTCCACGATATGCTTACCACCTCAGTCATAGTCTACCTGGATGATATTCTCATCTACTCTCCAGATATAGACTCCCACCGGACAGCTGTTTGAAAAGTCTTCGACCTCCTATGGGCAAACTCCCTCTATGCCAAGTTGGATAAGTGTGTGTTTGAGCAGGAGTCCGTGCCTTCCCTGGGCTATATCATCTCCGCCCAGGGATTGGCTATTGATCCTGCCAAGTGCTTTATGGGGTTCATTAATAGTGATGAGCGAGCACTAAAATGCTCGGGTGCTCGTTGCTCGGGTCAAGCAAATTGGAAAACTCAGCAGCGAGTCCAATGTAATTCTATGGGAGACCCGAGCATTTTTACCACGATCCTCTCTGGTGGTCCTTTTAAGGTCTAAAAATGTCTGAAAATGATGGAAACTCTTCTTGAATGACACAGGAACTTCATGTGGATCGCCCCTGGAAGCATTTCTGATTCCTAGGTCACAGCTGTAAGCAATGTTGTCAGAGTTTCATTTTTACAGGTGCACCAAAAAACATACAAAAACAAAACAAAAATCGATTTTGCTCGGAAATATGTTAAGGTACATCCTTTCCAGGGTAATGACTTGTATATAAGGCAAAATAATTAACCCCAGACAAAAACTCCAACACTTGGCCTATGTTCATGCAGCGCCCCAGAGTCCTGGTCGTTGCAGTAATGTCGCTCTGTCGCTAAGGGGAGTGATGTTATGTCTGATTGCACTAAAGGAGTTCACCTGACCAGGTATCACAAGTACACATTACACTTCACACTCCGGCCACTAGCGGGAGCAAAAGGCACTATGTATTAGGCCACTCCTCACACTGGTAAAACTAGGGGTCGGATAGGAAGTTAGGACAGAACGCAGCCTGGGAGATTCCAGGGAGGACCTGTCAGGGGTGGTTTCCTGACAGGGGCCTAGCAGAAATGAGAGAAAGCGACGGAACCGTGCCTGCACTACCTTGCGGTGGTATCCTAAGAAAGGACACGAAAAGAAGGATTTTGTGGAAAAGTGAGAAACGAGATCAAAGCACAAAGGAGAGCCAGTAGGAGTCGTGCCCCGAGAACGGCAACATCCTACTGAGGCGCGTAGCCGGTGACCGGAACACCGAGGAAGTAACTGACTCTATGCCTTACTTCAAATACCGCAGGACAGTTGATTATAGGTTGGCTGTCTACCATACATCACCTAAGCAGACATAGGGGGCAACCGTGGAGAGGGGCGTCTCTAGGGTCCCGGAAAAGCTCCGAGCCTACCCGTCAAACGGGTGCGTCCTATCCAGATAACCTTGGGGGACGGAGAGAGAAAGAGAGAAAGAACGAGAACAGAAGTTGTGAGGACTATCCCGAATGCTCAGCAGGGAAGAACTACAACACACAGGCGCTAGTGGTAGGCAACGATTTCCACCTGTGAAAAGAACTCTGGATGTGCCTTCGGACCGGCCGGACTCAGCCAGCCCTGTTAGCAGTGCTCTGGATTGCGGATCCCAAAGTCTTCAGTAAAAGGTAAAGAGACTGCAACCCTGTGTCCTCGTTATTAACTGCGCCTCACATCATCGCCACCTACACTACTGGGAAGCCCCGGGGATATACTTCACCTGTGGGAAAGAATACCATCTAGCTGCCATAACATCACCCCAGTGGGCCCCAAGCAGCGTCGGTCACTCTGACCGAATACCACAGGTGGCGTCACGAAACCTTAGCCGACCTTCATCACCCCTTTCATTGGATGCCCCTTAGCAGGGTCACGGACCGGGTCCAGCCACCGTGACAACCCCAGAACCGAGACAGAGAGGACCGCTACCGAGTAACCCGCGGCCCTGCGTCTGGGAGCGCTCCATTCACACACAGCGTTTTTGATGCATTTTTTAACTTTAACATTGCTTTAATAATAATAATAATAATCTTTATTTATATAGCGCCAACATATTCCGCAGCGCTTTACAGTTTAACAGTTTCAAACACAACATTCATAAGTAACAACGTTAGCAATACAATAATTAAAGCCGCCCCTGCTCGTGAGAGCTTACAATCTACAATGAGGTATTTACAATGATGGTCCAGCCATCTTCAGGGGGTGGGGGATAGATGGAGATAGTGAATGGGCTACACACACACACACACAAACATAACATGACTTTGATTAGTGAATGTGGTAGGCCGCTCTGAACAAATGTGTTTTGAGCGAGCGCCTAAAACTATGCAAATTGTGGATGGTCCTATTATCTTAAGGTAGAGCATTCCAGAAGATTGGCGCAGTGCGGGAGAAGTCATGGAGTGGGAGGTACGGATTAATGCAGAGGTTAGTCATCATAGACACCCTTGCCCAAAATTGACTTGCTGTAACAGAAAGGAACATGTTAACCCTGGTGATCTAATGGTGGAATATGATGAGACGTTGAGGAAGGCATCATTAAAAACTTGGCCCAATTTAAAGGAGCAGGTCTCCTGGACTTGTAATGCCCACAGACTAAGTACATGGGCTGACAAATATTTCCCCATGTGGGGTACATTTTAAAAAAAATATTTTATTGGGATCATAGACACTCTTGCAAAAAATTGACTGGCTGTAGCAGAAAGGAACACGTTAACCCTGGTGATCTAGTGGCAGAGCTTGATGAGATGTGGAGGAAGGCCTCATTAAAAACTAAGCCCAAATAAAAGGAGCAGGTCTCCTAGACTTTATTGCCCTTACACAAAGTGTATGGGCTGACAAACATTTCCCCCTGGGGGAGTAACTTTTTTTTTTGTTTCAAATTAGTATTGGGCATCATAAAAACACCCTTGCACAAAAAATGAGTGACTTTTGCATCACTAAATACGTTTAACCCGGTGTTCTAGTGGTTGTGGATGATGATGAGGAGGATAACACCAAATAGACCAAATCACGAAGCATATACTGTACATGTGAGGTTGTGAAGAGGTGCATGATAATACATCTCCCCCAAAAAAGACAATGTATTTGAGGTTATGTTTTGCTGTTTTCATTCAGTGGTGTACAGCAGTCTTGTCCAATCCAGCCCTTGTTCATTTTTAAAAGGGTCAGCCTGTCAGCATTTTCAGTTGACAGACGTATGCACTTATCAGTTATAATTCCACCAGCGGCACTAAAAACCCACTCTGACAGAACGCTAGCAGCAGGGCAGGCCAGGACCTCCAAGGCATAGAGAGCCAGTTCATGCCATGTATCCAGCATGGATAGCCAATAATTAAAAGGCACAGAGGAATCAGGGAGGATGTTTATATGATTAGCAAGGTACTCCCTCAGCATCTTCCCAAACAATGCACTTCTTGTGACAGCACCCCTTGTCTCTGTGCCGGTGTGATGGGAGGGTCTGACAAAACTGTTCCAGAACTTTGTCATTGTTCCCCTGGCTGTATTGATTGTATTTCTGTCTCTCTCGTTTGTACTCCTTTGTTGTACAACAAACTCTGATGTCTACTGCCAGTGTTCTCATTTGGAAAATTTTGCTACAAGGGCCCTCTGTACTGCATTATTTTAGTACACTGCCTCTGGAGGAGGAGATTGAAAGTTCTCCTTGTAGCGTGGGTCTATAAGTGTCACCAATCAGTAATGAGTGTCACCGAAAATTTTAATAATGCGATGGTCACGGGAAACGCAGCGCAACAAAAAGTGAGCCATGCGTGCCAGACGGCTAAACGGCAAGACTTCTGTGTCCTCGCCAACAGGACGACTGACCATGCTGCTTTCCTCCTCCTCCTCATCCTCCTAATCCTCCTCCCTGTCCTCGGGCCATCCATGCTGGAGAGACAGCTGTGCTTGTAGTACCATCTATAACGCAGGAAAGTAACTCCTGTTTTTCCTCCGACCCCTCTTCCTCATTGTCCACCATTCAATGTTGGGAAGACATGAGGCTGGGCTGAGTGTTATCACCCAGTATGGTTCCTTGCTTCATGTCCTCTTGCTCTGCCTGCAACGCATCCTCCTTAATTATGAGCAGAGAGCTTTTCAAAATGCAAAGAAGAGGGATGGTGATGCTGATCATGGCTTCACCGCTGCTCATCATCTTGGTGCAGTCCTCAAAGTTTTGTAAGATGGTACATATGTCTGACATCCATGTCAGCTCCTGAGGTCTTATGTGGCGAGTCTGAACTGAATAGCGACGGCCTTGTTTATGCTGGTAGTTAACAACTGCCCTCTTCTGCTCACAAATCCTTTCCATCATATGCAGTGTAGAATTCCAAAGCTTGGGGACATCACACATGAGTTGATGAGCCAGATGCTGCTTACGCTGCTGAAGCATGGCAAGGGTGGCTGAAGCTGTAGCTAACTTTCTATAATAGGCTGGCGGCGCACTTTCTCTAGCAGATCCAGCAGCTCCGGGTAGCTTTTGAGAAAAAGTTGAATGACAATCACAAGCCGCGACGTCATCGAAGGTCCTTCACGCGCTCATTCTTAGGAACGGAAGCATGGCGGTTGCAGCGGTTACAACCAGGGCGCATCCGAGGGTGAGTATATCAATATTTTTTATTTTTATTCTTTATTTTACACATGAATCTTCATCCCGATACCGATTCCCGATATCGCAAAAATATCGGAACTCTGTATTGGAATTCCGATACCGCAAATATCGGCCGATACCCGATACTTGCGGTATCGGAATGCTCAAAACTAATGACAAGGTTAAGCACATGGGTCAGGCAAGGTACGTGTATGAACTCACCTTGCATCAGAGCCGCCACCGGGTTCCGGCCATTGTCACACACGACCATGCCTGGCTGTAGGTTCAGTGGTGTCATCCAAACATCTGACTGCTCTTTCAGTGCTGTCCACAACTCTTCAGAATTGTGCAGTTTGTCACCTAAGCTGATTAGCTTCAGCACAGTCTGTTGTCACTTGGCAGTGCTGCAGTTCTTCCAGCTTCTGACTGATGTGCTCATTTCAGAGATGGAGGCTGAAGCGGAGAAGGAGGTGCAGGAGCTGTAGACTTTGGGAGCAGCCCTAATTGACGTAGGGCCAGCAATCCTTGGCATCAGGAGAATGTGTTCCATCCCAAGGTCCATCTGGTTCCCGGCTTCCACTATGCTAACCCAGTGTGCCGTCAGAGAGATGTACCGTCCCTACCCACAAGCATTTGTCAATGTGTCCGTGGTTAGGTGGACTTTCTCAGTAACAGCATTGTTGAGGGCACGGGAAATGTTGTGGGACACGTGCTAGTGTAATGGCGGTATGGCACACTGGGAGAAATAGTGGCGACTGGGGACGAGTACCTTGGGACGGCCACTGCCATCAGATTGTGGAAAACTTCCATCTCAATGAGCCTAAAAGGCACCATTTCGAGTGCAAGCAGATGAGAAATGTTAGAGTTTAGTACTGTGGCCTGTGATACTTTGGTTTCATATTTCCGCTCGTGTTCCACTGACTTGTGTATAGACAACTGAAGGCTGCGCTGGGGCACGGATGTGGACAGGCTTGATGATGGTGCTGGTTGACTGTGGGCAACAACAGGTGCAGGGCACGAGGCATCTTCACATGCACCATGGACTATGGATTGGCTTCTACGCAATACAGTGGAAGAAGCAGTGGAGCTTGTGGTTCATCCCACAAATTCGGGTGCTTTGCTGCCATGTGCCTGATCATGCTGGTGGTGTTCAGGCTGGTAGTTTTGCTACCCCTGCTGATACAGGCATGGCAGGTGCTGCAAATGGCCTGTTTGGGGTAATCAGCAGAGTCTTTAAAAAATAACCAGACTCGGGAAGATCTAACAGTTTGGATGGCAACTTCCATCGTGTTGATGTTACGTTGAACGGATGCACGCCTTCTGCCTGTGACCACACCACACTGCTTCTTCCTGCCTGTTGGAGTGCTATGCCTCTTTCCCCATGTGTTCTGCTGTCGTCGCTCTGCCAGGTTGAATCAGTCACTATGTCATCAACCACCTTGTCTTCCATATCTGCACCCTGCTTCTCCTCCTGACTTTCTGGCAATTGTGACTCATCATTATCCACCTCTTCTGACACTTTCCCATCATCGCCTTCATGTGACCTTTGGGAAACATAGGAACTTATGAATTATGTATCAACTACTGTTGTTTGCTATGTATATATATATACTAGATGGTGGCCTGATTCTAACACATCGGGTATTCTAGAATATGTATGTATGTATATAGCAGCCACATAGTATATAGTGCAGGCCACGTAGTATATAGGAGTTCTACGTGGCCTGTGGTATATACCATGTGGCTGCTATATACATGCATACATATTCTAGAATACCCGATGCGTTAATATAGGCTACGCAGTAAATAGCACAGCCCACATAGTATATAACACAGCCCACAGAGTATATAGCAGCCACGCAGTATATAGCAGCCACGCAGTATATAACACAGCCCACGTAATATATAGCACAGCCCACATAGTATCTAACAGTGGCTATGTAGTATATAGCACGCAGTATAGAACACAGCCACATCTACTATATAAAGCTGAATGTGTGTATGTGTGTATGTGTGTATGTATGTCCGGGATTGGCATCTGCACCGTCGCAGCTACAGCCACAAAATTTTGCACAGTCACACGTCTGGACCCCGAGAGCGTCATAGGCTATATTGTGAGGTGAAATTTTAACCCCGCACGTTCCAATTCACCAAACAATTTTGCCCCTATCTACATAATGGGGAAAAAAGTGAAAGGAAAAGTGTTGGAGGCGTTGATGCTACAGCCACAAAATTTTGCACAGTCACACCTCTGGACCCCGAGAGCGTCATAGGCTATGTTGTGAGGTGAAATTTTAACCTCGCGCATTCCAATTCACCAAACAATTTTGCCCCTATCTACATAATGGGAAAAAATGAAAGGAAAAGTGTTGGAGGCAAATTGACAGCTGCCAGATGTGAACAAGGGGGACGTAAAGAGTGAGAGCGATGGCGCCAAAGAGTATATACCGTACAGTTGCTAAGGTGGGGCCCCGACATGGGATACTCACCACACACGGGGATATGAACACACACAAAATGCGCCACACAGTACCACGTGCTTGAACACATATCACCCTCAGCACACATTTCACCACACATACACCAACCTCGCCACATAAAAGTCGAAACACAAAAGTCGCTACTCAAAACTCGCCACGCGCAGAACTCGCCACATGCAAAAACTAGGCTCTTGCAAAACTCGCCACAAGTGCAAAACTCACCTCATGGAAAACTCGTCACACGTAAAACTTGCACATGCGGAAAAATTGCCACATGCACAAAAGTTGCAACACATGCAAAATTTCTTCACACAAAACTTGCACATACTCAAAAGGCACCACACAAAACTCGCCACGTGCAAAACTCGCCATGCGCAAAACTTGCTGCACACAAGTTGCTAACCTGTCACATGCAACTCGACACACAAAAAGTTGCTACACGCATGTTGCCACACACAACTCATCTCACAAAAGTCGCTACATACATGTCGCCACACGCAACTCAACACACACAACTTGACAAACGAAACTCACCCTAAAACACACACAAGTCTGGTCTTATCCTTCAAAAATAAAAATCTGATTAATAAGCAGACAAACTACAACAAATGTACCATAAAGGAAATACGGCAGCTGTCAGTCACATGACCTGTCTATTATGTGTATGTGTGAGCTAATATATACTGCCAGGGGGAGGGCTTCCTGCTGGCTGGGGATTTATCAGGCTGCCAATTTAGCTTACAAATACTGAGGTAAAAATACTGAGCAAATAATGTGTGAACGAGGTCTAATACAGGAGGAGATGACACACAGGTTATATACTATATACAGGAGAGATGACACACAGGTATATACTATATAGAGGAGGAGATGGCATACAGGTACATATATATACAGGAGGAGATGACATACAGGTATATACTATATACAGGAGGAGATGACACACAGGTATATACTATATACAGGAGCAGATGACCTACAGGTATATACTATATACAGGAGGAGATGACATACAGGTATATGCTATATATAGAAGATGACATGCAGGTATATACTATATACAGGAGGAGATGACACACAGATATATACTATATACAGGGGAGATGACACACAGGTATATACTATATACAGGAGGAGATGACATACAGGTATATACTATATATAGAAGGAGATGACATTCAGGTATATACTATATATAGGGGAGATGACACACAGCAGGTATATAATATATACAGGGGAGATGACATACAGGTATATACTATATACAGGAGATGACATACAGATGTATACTATATATAAGGGAGATGACAAACATGTATATACTGAGGTGATGAGGTGAAAATGAGAGGTGTGAGGTGAAAATGAAAAGGTGTGAGTGCAAAATGAGAGGAGTGAGGAAAAATAATGGAGTGATCAGAAAATGACAGATGTGAGGTTGAAATGACAAGTGTTAGGGGGGAATGAGAGGAGTAAGGGAGAAAATGAGAGATGTGAGGGGGAAAATGAGAGATGTGATTGGGAAAATGAGAGGCGTGATGGGAAAATAAGAGAAGTGACGTGCTATAACTAACCACAGATATTTACTATGCCCAGGCAACGCCGGGCTCTTCAGCTAGTAGTATATAACACTGCCCACGTAGCATATAGCAGCCATGTAGTATATAACGCAGCCCACACAGTATATAACACTGGCCACGTAACATATAGCACAGCCCACGCAGTATAGAACACAGCCCACATAGTATCTAACACGGGCCAGGTAGTATATAGCAGCCACGCGGTATCTAACACAGCCCACTTAGTATTTAGCAGTGTGGGCACCATATACCTGTTAAAAAAATAATTAAAATAAAAAATAGTTATATACTCACCCGGCGGGATCCAGCATAGATCCAGCGAACCTCTGACGATGCGCGCGGTTGCCGCCATCTTGCGTTCCCAGGATGCATAGCGAAATTACCCAGATAATAATAATAATAATAATAATGATAATTTTTATTTATATAGCGCCAACATATTCCGCAGCGCTTTACAAATTATAGAGGGGACTTGTACAGACAATAGACATTACAGCATAACAGAAATACAGTTCAAAACAGATACCAGGAGGAGTGAGGGTCCTGCTGCTCGCAAGCTACAAACTATGAGGAAAAGGGGAGACACGAGAGGTGGATGGTAACAATTGCTTTAGTTATTCGGACCGGCGATAGTGTAAGGCTCGGGTGTTCATGTAAAGCTGCATGAACCAGTTACCTGCCTAAGTATGTAGCAGTACAGACACAGAGGGCTATTAACTGCATAAAGTGAATGAGAAGGCTTGCGAGACCGCTAAGCCTTCTGGGTAATTTTGCAATGCATCTCTGGGACCGGAAGCTGGCGGCAGGCGGGAGCGCATTGTTGGACTACGGAGGGTGAGTATAGCAGGTTTTTTGTTTTTTTAATTATTTTTAACTTAAGATCTTTTTACTATTGATGCTGCATAGGCAGCATCAATAGTAAAAACTTGGTCACACAGGGTTAATAGCATCAATAACGGAGTGAGTTACCCGCGGCATAATGCAGTCCGTTACCGCCGGCATTAACCCTGTGTGAGCCGTGACTGCGGGGAGTATGGAGCGGGCGCCGGGCACTGACTGCAGGGGAGTAGGGAGGGACTAATCGGACTGTGGCTGTCGCTGATTGGTCGCGGCAGCCATGACAGGCAGCTGGCGAGACCAATCAGCGACTTGGAATTCCATCACAGACAGAGGCCGCAACCAATGAATATCTGGGACAGACAGACAGATGGAAGTGACCCTTAGACAATTATATAGTAGATGGTCACTGTGCAGTCTAATTATTGTAACCATCATGTTCAATTATACTATGGTCTGATTATTTATGGTTTACATACAATTATAGACTGGTGCTGGGCCAACGCCTCTGGTATTTGGAGGCTTCCACCCCTTTTTTTGTCTTTATTATGTATAAATATATTTAAAATGTATTAATAAATAAATATTTATTTTATTGAGTATACCTTTTCACTTACTTCTTTTATGGTACCTGCCATATCAGCCTGTTATTGTGAGACACACTGGGAAGGAGTATGGTCCGTTGCTGCAAAAGATGGAAGAGTGTATATATAAAATATAAATATATACAGTATGTTTCCACTGGGCGGATTACATCAGGATTTGCTGTGGATTGGACAATGCGTACAGCCACAGCATCCAATCTGCAGCGTTCAGATGTTTCATCATAGTGGAGAAGATTTTATGAAATCCCGTCTCCACTATGCGTGCAGGGAAACTTCTGGCTTCCCTGTGTATCTGGACATGCTGAGTGTCTATAACCGGGGGCAGCAGCATGTGTATTTATCTTGCGGAGACGTTTGTACAACAGGGGGCAGCGCTTTGGGCAGAGTAGGGTATCCACTGCGCCCAAAGCACAGAGCTTCTGACCATGGAAACATACCCTTAACCATGCTAAAGGAGTTGAAAAGAAAAGTTTTGAGTGAGGAAAAGTAGGGCTTAATTCTAGCTTTACTAGCAGAGGGACACAGTGAGCGTCATGTTGCCTCCATCCTTAAAATTTCTAAGATGGCTGTCCATTACAACCAGGTCAAGCAGCAGACATTGAGGACAACAAAGCTACAGATCGGCAAAGCGTGAAAACGACTCTCTAATGACCGGGATGACCGTCATCTTATTCGAATGACACTCAGCAAACACAGGATGACATCAAGTGACCTACAAAAGGAATGTCAAATAGCAGCGGGGGTGAAATGCATGGCAAGAACAGTTTGTAACAGGCTCCTAGAGGCAGGACTGAAGTCATGTAAAGGTAGAAAAAAGCCTTTCATCAATGAGAAGCAAAGGAGAGCCAGGCTTAAGTTTGCCAAAGACCATAAGGATTGGACCATAGAGGACTGGAGTAAGGTAATCTTCTCTGATGAGTCTAATTTTCAGCTTTCCCCAACACCTGGTCGTCTAATGGTTAGATGGAGACCTGGAGAGACGTACAAGCCACAGTGTCTTCCATGCACTGTGACATTTATTGGAGGATCAGTGATGATCTGGGGATGCTTCAGCAAGGCTGGAATTGAGCAGGTTGTTCTTTTCGAAGGACATATGAATCAAGCCACATACAAGGTTATCCTGGAAAAACAGTTGATTCCTTCTACTCAGGCAATGTTCCTCTGAGGACTATTTTTTTCCAGCAGGACAATGCGCCATGCCACACAGCTAGGTCAATCAAGGTGTGGATGATGGACCACCACATCAAATCCCTGTCATGGCCGCCCAATCTGCAGACCTGAACCCCATTGAAAACCTCTGGAAAGTCATCAATAGGAAGATGGATAGTCACAAGCCTTCAAACAAAGAACTGCTTCAATTTTTGTACCAAGAGTGGCATAAGGTCACCTAAAAGCAGTGTGATAGACTGGAAAAAAGCATGCCAAAAGGAATGAAAGCTGTGATTAAAAATAATGGTTATTCCACAAAATATTGATTTCTGAACTCTTCCTGAGGTAAAACCTTAGTATTGTTGTTTCTAAATGATTATGAACTTGTTTCTTAGCATTATTTCAGGTCTGTGTTTTTTGTTATTTTGACCATTTCTCATTTTCTGAAAATAAAAACAAAATTTATTGCTTGGAAATTCGGAGACATGTTGTCAGTAGGGTTGAGCGACTTTTGTTTTTATAGGATCGGGTCGGATTTCACGAAACCCAACTTTTTCAAAAGTCGGGTCGAGTGAAATCGGCTGATCCTATAGAAAAGTTGGGGTCAGGGTCGGCCGAAACACGAAACCCAATGCAGTGCATTGGGTTTCTAATGGTTCCCAGGGTCTGAAGGAGAGGAAACTCTCCTTCAGGCCCTGCGATCCATATTAATGTGTAAAATAAAGAATAAAAATAAAAACTATTGCTATACTCACCCTCGGATGCGCCCTGGTTGTAACCGGGAGCCTTCCTTCCTAAGAATCAGCGCTTGAAGGACCTTTTGATGACGTCGCGGCTTGTGATTGGTCGCGTGAGCGGTCACATGGGCGTCACGCGACCAATCACAAGCCGCGACGTCATCGAAAGGTCCTTCAAGCGCTGATTCTTAGGAAGGAAGGCTGCGGGTTACAACCAGGGCACGTCCGAGGGCGAGTATAGCAATATTTTTTATTTTTATTCTTTATTTTACACTTAAATCTGAATTCCGATACCGATTCCCGATATCTTAAACATACCGGGAATCGGTATCGGAATTCCAATTCCATTTCAGAAGATCGCCGACTTCATGGCCAACCCCACACAGGGGTCGGGTTTCATGAAACCCGACTTTGCCAAAAGTTGGCGACTTCTGAAAATGGCCGACCCGTTTCGCTCAACCCTAGTTGTCAGTAGTTTATAGAATAAAAGAACAATTTACATTTTACTCCAAAATATAAAGAGAGAAGTCAGACATAATGAACATTTTACAGTTGTCTCCTAATTTTTGCCAGAGCTGTATATATAAAGATTTTTTTTTAATCTTTTTATAGGGAAAGCATTCAGGGAAGATTATTTTATCCGATATTTCTTTTTGCCATCGAAAATATCAACAAGAATCCGGACATTTTGCCCAATATTACACTGGGATATCATCTTCAAGACTCGTGCTCAGCTGGACAACTGGCAGCACGACATGTGTTACATTTTCTGTCCGGCCCGGGTGAGATAATACCGAATTACTCTTCTATGGGCCGTGGTCAGCTGGTTGGTATCGTTGGGGATCAGCACTCACCTTCCACTATTGCAGCAGCACAAATCCTTGGATTATACGGATACTCTCAGGTACTGGACACTCCCCGCATTTCTTTAGTACAAGTGATGTAATATGATTTTATAATTATTTTCTAATAATATCTCTAATAATTGTGATAAATAAGTAATGTTAGTAAAGCACAGCGCACCTTCTACACACATCATCTAATGTTCTGTGGAGTCACTAGAAAACGGAAAGATTCCCATGTACAGTCATTTGTTACATATGGAAACATCAATATTGGTTCTTTATTCAACCAGTATGTAAAGGAGAAAGTGATTGAAATAAGCAAACAGGAAAATAATTATTTTATTTATATGGCATCAATACAATTTGCAGCTCTTTATAATTAAGTGTAAGGGCTTGTTTCCACTTGTCTCGCATGTGAAAACCAAGCTCTGGCGCCGGCACTCCAGAGTGGAGCGTGCGGCCGCACAGCAACACATGGAGCCGCACGCTCCGCTCCAAAGTGCCGGCGCCAGAGCTTGGTTTTCACATGCGAGACACGGACGTGTTCCTCGCAAGTGGAAACAAGCCCTAACATGAACAAATAATATAAGACATTTGTCAGGAATCACAAGGGGGATATTTTTATTATCCCACCGCTGCCACCAATATGTCATGAACCGGGGTTGTTTGGTTGGCCCGGTTCTTTTCTGAAGGGGTTTTAAAGCAGAAATAATGCAGCACTCACCCATGAGGGTGTCAACGAAGTCCTTTATTGAACCATAGTAGGTCTGTGAACAAAGTTCATGGGACAGACAGGTGCAGGAGGAATGCGGGGAAGAACATTTTTTCTGCTCTTGCACATTTTTCAGATGGATGTTTTTTCCTTCATGCTGTGCACCAACTAACCAGGGTCCCCATACCATTGTTCTTAAAGTACTGCTCATCCCGAGCAACAGGTGTTAATATTGCATGACCTTAGTGCCATTCATTTTCTCTTTTTTGTGGATTTATCTATATCCCACTTCCCAGTTCTGATTTGGAACTTTCAGCTCTCTGGCGCCCCCCTCTCAGTTCAGACAGGGTACTGCACCTCAGATATTTAGGCACCGGAAAGGCTGCCTTACTATGTACTGGCTAATGGGCACACTGCAGTGAGGACGATATAACTACTCCCACTCAGGCAAGAACAATAATTATCAACGCCCGTTGCTACCAGTTTTCCCAACGGCTCAGGACACTTCTGCTGCCACCAGCTCCAATTCCTGAATTAATAATGGGTTAGGAGTAGTCATGAGCGAATATACTTGTTACTTAAGATTTCTCGAGCATGCTCGGGTGTCCTCCGAGTATTTTTTAGTACTCGGAGATTTAGTTTTTCTTGCCTCAGCTGAATGATTTGCATATGTTAGCCAGCATAAGTACATGTGGGGGTTGCCTGGTTGCTAGGGAAGCAAAGGTATAACAATATATTAATAAATGAGACAAATATGTATATACAGACAATTGCAAAATAAAGAGGGATTAGGGAAAGAAAAACACTTGCAGTTCTTTCATATCATGGCTGACCATGCGGCTGGGGGAGGGGAGCATATGTCCCAATGCATCACAGAGTGTCTGTCAGCTAGACCCTGGACAAAGACTAGTGCAAAATGAAGTCACACTATCTTATACTTGTGCCCAAAACCAAGGCACTCCCACTGTGCTGACCTCACTGGGTGGCTGAATACTCCCCTTTTCCAAAGTTATGGAAAACCATCTCTAGACACTGTATGAACCTCGTAGAAGAATGACACACTTATCATTCTTCTGAGCATGAGCTGGGCATTAATTTCAGCCCAAACATGAGGTATTTGTATGAGCCAGTTAAGTAGTAATGTGTTTCTCAAATTCTGCCAGGTGCTGAGCTTAGAAAAAGCACTGGTGTATAGTGCTATCTTCGCACATCACAAACATCTATTTTTCACACTTATTTAGCTACTTGGGGTAGAGTTATTTTACAAGGAATAACTTTTCCATACACACTGAAGCACATGGTTTCAGACAAATAGGTTTCTGCTCACATTATTGAGGGAGAGGGTATGTGGTTTAGAATTACACAGAGCAGGCAAGTGAAAAGAAGAGTTTTCTAGGCAGAGTGAAGAGGGGGATAAGAAAGCTCACAGCGTGTGTCTGTACTCAGCTCTAATGGAACCTTCTGGATATAGCAGAGCTAAGTGTGCGTGATAATATTGAATCAAATACAATATTCCTGACACCTCCCATTTTGGACTATGCTACGGAGGCAGGACCTCTCGGTACTCCTCCATGCGCAACTCGGCCGGTTCGCCCCAGCGAGACAACCTGTTTGCATTGCCATGCTCGATGCCAACTTTGTGCTTGACTGTAAAGTTGTAATGCTTGTGGGCAAGGCTCCAGCAACCTTTCATTGGTACCAGACACAGATTGTAGCCAGCTTAGGGGGTTCTGGTCGGTCACCACGGTGAAGTCGCATCTGTACAGGTAGGGCTGCAAATGTTGCAGGACCCAGACCATGGCAAGGCACTCGCTCGATGATGGAATAAGCCACATCCCTCGGTAGAAGCTTCTGGCTCAGGTACAACACAGGGGGCCTTGGTTCCCCGAGTTGAACTGGCTGAGCACAGCACCGAGGTCAAATTAGCTGGCGTCAGTCTGCATCAGGAATGGTCGACTGCTCTTGACTGCTTTTAACATGGGAGAGTTGCACAGGGCTGTTTTCACAGCTCAGAAGGCCACCTCACAGCCTTCCGTCCAGTCAACTGTTTGGGGGTAGCCTCTTCCTGGTAAGGTCCGTCAAGGATTTTGCCAGGCTACTATAGTTTTGTAAAGCGCCTATAGTACCCTGCAGTCCCCAGGAAGTAAATCACCTGTTTCTTGGTCCTAGAGATGGGCCAGGATGTGATTGCGTCAACTTTCCCAGGCTCTGGCCTTATGGAGCCCCTGCCTACCCTGTGCCCCAGGTAGTGGACCTCTCTCATGCCCATCTGGCACTTTCAGGCTTGATGTTCAGGACTGCTTGGTGAATTTACCTGAAGACCTCCTGGAGATGCTGAAGGTGTTCCCTTCAGGAGAAACTGAAGATGTCAATGTCAATCAGGTACACCACACAATACTTCTCTAGTCCCTGAAGCAGGTGGTTGACCATCCACTGGAAAGTGGCAGGGGCATTCTTATGCCGAAGGGCATGACCGTGGACTCGTGCAGTCTGAAGGGGGTGATAAAGGCCGACTTCTCCTGCGCCTCGGGGTTCAGGGGAATCTGCTAGTATCCCTGACTCAGATCTAATATGGACAGATATTTTGTGCTAGCTAACCGCTCAAGTAGCTCCTCAATGCACTGCATTGGGTTTGCGTCAGAGGCTGTAAAGGCGTTGAGCCCTCTGTAGTCCAAGAGGAACCGAGTGGTCCGATCAGGTCCAATCAAACAGGTGAAGCGCACGTGCTTTTGGACTGTTGAATCACCCCCAGCTGTAACATCTCATCAATCTCCTGGCGCATAACCTGCTGCACCTCATTGGAGATCCAATAGGGTGTTTGCCGTAGTGGGGCATGATTCCCAGTGTCCACTTCATGGCCCACTAACTCGGTCCTTCCAGGTCAGTTGGAGAACACAGCCTGGAAGGGTTCCAGCATGGTTCGCAGCTGTGACTGCTGAGGTTTGATTAACAAGGCACTTACCTTCACGTCCTCGATGGTCCCACCGGCCTTGGCTTGGGCCAACATGTCCATCTTCAAGCAGGCACAGACCGGTAGGATGTAAGCTTCACATTCGTGATGAGCCTTCATCATATTGACTTGAAAGGCCTTTCGCCTACCCCAAGTGTTGTCAAGCGTTACCATGTATGTGACAAGGTTGAGCTGTTGGTGGATGACGTACGGGCCTTCCCAGGCTGCCTGAAGCTTATCCTTTGGTATAGGGATCAGCACCCACATCTTTTGACCAACCTGGTAGGTCTGCTCCCGTGCATTCCCGGTCATACCAGTGCTTCTGATCAGCCTGGGCCTGCGCCATGTCATCATGCACCAACTGCACCAAGGTCTGCATTTTGTCACGGAAGTGCATGACATACTCCACTATGGACACATCAGAAGGGTTCAGCTCCTTTTCCCAGAATTCCCTTACAAACCCAAGGGGTCCCTGGACTCACCTGCCGTAGAGGGAGAACCCCGTCGAGGCCTGCAGAACCTCTCGGTAGGCGATTAGCAGGTGTGGGTATCAACCAGCAGGCGTAGCATCTGCTTGAGGGTATCTTTGAAGTACTCACACAAACCATTGATCTGCGGGTGATACACACTTGATACCAGGCGCTTCACTGTATTCTCTTACAGAGAGCCTCTATTAGGTGAGACCTGAATTGGGTCCCTGGATCTGTAAGCATCTCCTTGGGAAAACCTACTCGTTAAAATATGGCCAACAGTGCATCTGCCAACGTATCCTCCCTAGTGGAGGACAGAACCACTGCCACTATGTACCGGGTAGCGTAGACTGCCATAGTAAGGATGTATTGCTTTCCAGAGCTGCTGGGGACAGCCAGCGGACCCACAATGTCCACCACGATCCTCTGGAAAGGCTCCTCTATCACTGGCAAAGGGATCAGGGGAGCCTTAAGAGAAGGCCCCGCTTTACCCACTCTTTGGCAGGTGATACAGGAGCGGCAGTAGTTTGTCAAATCTGTCCCCATCTTGGACCAATAGAAGTGTTGAGACAGCCGGGCCTTAGTTTTGCTGATCCCCAAGTGTCTAGCGAGTGGGATCTCATGAGCAAACCGCAACAACTCATCTCTGAATTGGTACAGGACGACCAGATGTCTTTCTCTCAAGCACTCTTTTGGGATTGACTGGGAACTGTCTCCCGGTATAACCTCCCTCGCTCCCAGAGCACCCTCTCCTTATCAGATACAGAGTTGGGAGTTTCGGCGAGGTGTCTCAAGTTCTCCAATCTCGCATCTGCGCGCAAAGCAGCCTGGAACTCCTGGCTGGAGGCAGCCAGAGGCAACATCAGGGTCCCATCCCCTCAGGAACCCTCTGGGACCAGCTCAGTTTCCATCTCTGGTTCAGTCACCCCTGTGACATAGGAGAGTCCAGAAGGCAGAGCATTATCTGCAGTCCAGGTACTCTGCAATTAAGCTTAGAAAAAGCTCTGGTGTGTAGTGCTATCGTCGCTAGTGTTGAGCGATGCCTTCCGATATCGGAAAGTATCGGTATTGGATTGGATCGGCCGATATTCAAAAAATATCGGATATCGCCGATACCGATACCCGATCCCAATGCAAGTCAATGGGACCAAAATATCGGAATTAAAATAAACCCTTTCTTTCCTTGTAGGTTCATTCTACATGAAGGAAAACAACTAAGAATAATGCAGGATGTATTTGGGGAGGTGGCAGAGACATTAAAGTCATAGAGGTTTAGCCCAATCAAATAGAATAGCATGATTTATTTATTTTTTTTAAAGACGTTCGGAGTGACAAAGATATTGACTATGTAAAAAAATTTTTTATTTTGTCAGATATTGATGTTTCACTATTCCACGCCCTTCCCCTTCTTTTTTTTTTTCTTTTCCCACACTTTCATCTTCATCATCATCAGTATCTTTGACATCAACTTCTTATTCACCTTATTCATCTTCTTCTTCATCTTCTACATTTTTTTTTTGTATTACATTCTTCATATTCATTTTATTCAACTATTATTATTCTTCCTATTCTACTTCTTCATCATATTCTCATTTGTGACAGGCATTCCCGTAGTTGTTATCTATAAAAGTTTGAAGATTACACCTTCCGTTCTGCCAGTCACAAAAGTTACATTTGTCCGCGTTCAGTTTGGCCTGCAGCATCAGGCTTTATCCAGGGGCACCACGAGGAGGAACGGACTCACCCCCATACACTGCTTAGTCTTCTTCTGCATATAATTTAGATAATATCTTTTGCTCTGATATTAAGTGTTATGCTTAATGTTCTTCTGCTCTTTGTTCTGCAGCCTCTTGTTCTTCTGCTTCTCGGTCTTCCATGTCGTCGTCTCCAGGGTCGTCGTCTCCAGGGTCGTCGTCTCCGCCGTCGTTGTCTCCACCGTCGTCGTCGTCATCGGGGTGGTCTTCAGGGTCGTCGTCTCCAGGGTCGTCGTCTCCGCCGTCGTCATCTCCACCGTCGTCGTCGTCATCGGGGTGGTCTTCCGGGTCGTCGACTTTAGGGTCTTCAACCTGGAAATGTAGCAGAAGGTACAAGAAGGCTGAGAAAATGCCAAGAACCAGCTGATGGAACTGGAACTCGGATGGCTACCCGAAGGTTCAAGAGCCTATGGAACTACCGAGGACCAGCTGACGTTACTGGAACCCGGTTACTAAGCAGGAGATACCCGTGCTAAAAAGCACTACCAAGAACCGCCTGACGTTGGCGGAACTCAGATACCCAGGAGGAGGCACCTAATCCAAAGGCTCGGCCTGGAACCAGCTGACGGTGCTGGAACCAGGTGGTGGACCAGAAGGTCCACAGGAGAGGAGAGAACAGCTAGGCCGCGAAGTAGCCGCAGTTACCGAACCCCAACAGTCCTACAGGGGGAGCTGGGCCTACTGGCACTACAGAACCAGCCTTGACTACCAGTTCACGCAGCCCACATAGGAAGCTCCTAAACTGGAGGCACCCTGGAGTTGGCCAACCCGACCACAACACGACGGGGCAAGCATAGGCGTCTCAGTGAGCTTGACACTACCGGGAAACAGCTGACGGTGCTGGAACCAGGCTGGGCACGAGGGAGTACCCGTGACAAAAACACTGCCGAGAACCAGCTGGCGGTGCTGGAACCCGGATGCGTCTCCCCAGTGTGCAAGAGCCAATGGCACGACCGAGGACCAGCTGACGGCGCTGGAACCCGGTTACTAAGCTGTAGGTGCCCGCGCTTAAGAGCACTACCAAGGACCGCCTGGCGTTGGCGGAACTCGGATACCCAGGAGGAGGCACCTAAGCCAAGGGCTCGGCCCGGAACCAGCTGACGGTGCTGGAACCAGGTGGTGGACCAGAAGGTCCACAGGAGAGGAGAGAACAGCTAGGCCACGAGGCAGCCGCAGTTACCGAACCCCAACAGTCCTACAGCGGGAGCTTGGCCTACTGGCACTACAGAACCAGCCTTGACTACCAATTCACGCAGCCCACATAGGAAGCTCCTAAACTGGAGGCACCCTGGAGTTGGCCAACCCGACCAAAACACGACGGGGCAAGCATAGGCGTCTCAGTGAGCTTGACACTACCGGGAAACAGCTGACGGTGCTGGAACCAGGCTGGGCACGAGGGAGTACCCGTGACAAAAACACTGCCGAGAACTAGCTGGCGGTGCTGCAGCCCGGATGCGTCGCCCCAGTGTGCAAGAGCCAATGGCACGACCGAGGACCAGCTGACGGTGCTGGAACCCGGTTACTAAGCTGTAGGTGCCCGCGCTTAAAAGCACTACCAAGGACCGCATGGCGTTGGCGGAACTCGGATACCCAGGAGGAGGCACCTAAGCCAAAGGCTCGGCCCGGAACCAGCTGACGGTGCTGGAACCAGGTGGTGGACCAGAAGGTCCACAGGAGAGGAGAGAACAGCTAGGCCGCGAGGCAGCCGCAGTTACCGAACCCCAACAGTCCTACAGCGGGAGCTTGGACTACTGGCACTACAGAACCAGCATTGACTACCAATTCACGCAGCCCACATAGGAAGCTCCTAAACTGGAGGCACCCTGGAGTTGGCTAACCCGACCACAACACGACTGGGCAAGCATAGGCGTCTCAGTGAGCTTGACACTACCCGGAAACAGCTGACGGTGCTGGAACCAGGCTGGGCACGAGGGAGTACCCGTGACAAAAACAGTGCCGAGAACCAGCTGGCGGTGCTGGAACCCGGATGCGTCGCCCCAGTGTGCAAGAGCCAATGGCACGACCGAGGACCAACTGACGGTGCTGGAACCTGGTTACTAAGCTGTAGGTGCCCGCGCTTAAAAGCACTACCAAGGACCGCCTGGCGTTGGCGGAACTCGGATACCCAGGAGGAGGCACCTAAGCCAAGGGCTCGGCCCAGAACCAGCTGACGGTGCTGGAACCAGGTGGTGGACCAAAAGGTCCACAGGAGAGGAGAGAACAGCTAGGCCGCGAGGCAGCCGCAGTTACCGAACCCCAACAGTCCTACAGCGGGAGCTTGGCCTACTGGCACTACAGAACCAGCCTTGACTACCAATTCACGCAGCCCACATAGGAAGCTCCTAAACTGGAGGCACCCTGGAGTTGGCTAACCCAACCACAACACGACGGGGCAAGCATAGGCGTGTAAGTGACATTGACACTACCCGGAACCAGCTGACGGTGCTGGAACCAGGCTGGGCAGGAGGGAGTACCCGGATGCTGGAACCCGGATGCGTTGCCTATTAAAGATTATCTTCCTAGAGCCCCAACTAGCGGTGTTGGAGCAAAGGGTAAGCAGGGGGAGCAGAGTGTAGGCTGAAGCCTGCACTGGAGGCAGCTTTGTGTCTGCGTTGCGTTTGCAGGACACTTTGCCGGCTACACAGTGGGGGAACAGCTAGCGTTGCTGAAGACCACTGACACAATGGCGGATGTTTTTCTCTGTGCAGCTAGCACTTCCGGGCAAAAACTAGCGGTGTTAGAGCCCAGGGGCAGCAGGAGGAGGAGAGGAGCAGAGTGTAGGCCGAAGCCTAGTAGAACCAATTTCAAAGGTAACCTTTAACCCCCCCTCAGGTGTTGCATGGTACAAGAGCCACACCTTGTGCAGCATAAATGCTGCACAAGTAAAAGCTTGCTTTATTAATATTTCTACTTGCACATGCTGAATGAAAGACGTACACAATTTAGCCCATTCTACAGTCAAACTGTAGTGGAGGCGTGACTTGTATTTTTAAGGAGACGCAGCACAGGTGTCCCAAATAACGCCTTGGTGCTTGGCGCAGCTTCCTGAGCGTTGTTATTTGCTGTACAGGAGTCTGCGCTCTTGTGTTATCCCTTGGCAATACCCTGTTAGCGCTGCCCGTCTTATGACCTCATTTCATTTTGGCCGGTGCGGTTAACGATGGACATAAATCCCAGACCCACAGTGTCTTTTCATAAAGCCACACTGCGGTGCTGGGATTCGTGGCCTTGAGCAGTCAATATTTTCGCCGCTCACACACGTCCTTACACCTGCTTCAGACTGGGCGGCCTCTGCTGATCCCTTCTCGCATGCCGCGGCCATGAGGCCGCACAGTCTGAAGAAGGCGGAAGGAGATGAGTGACGACAGGCGAACATATGCACTGCTCATGCCCATAAACCACACCCTCGCTGTCAAAATAAATAGGGGGGGCATTGTTTCGAGCAGGGCAGATGCACAGGCGCAGCCAGCTAACCAATGATGACAAAAGACGGACAGCGCTACAAAGGGTGGTGCTGCATATCATTAGAAAGGAAAGTCACACCTCAGGGACAGTGGAATGGTCTCAATGAGACACATGTCGTACGTGTTGAGTTCCCCGTGGGCAAGGAGAAAAAGTCAGCCACCTTGTACAAATGCAGCATTACTGCTGTACAAGGTGGCTGTTATACATAGAAACACCTTGGGGTGGGTGGCAGGCTCCATTCAATTTCAGTTCATGTGCCTGCATGGCGTTTGCAGGTCACGTTGCCGGCTACACAGCAGGGGAACAGCTGGCAGTGCTGAACCCCACTGACACATTGGCTGGTGTTTTTATCTCTGTGCAGATAGCAGTTCCGGGCCAAAACTCGCGGTGTTAGAGCCCAGGGTCAGCAGGAGGAGGAGAGGAGCAGAGTGTAGGCTGAAGCCTGCACTGGTGGCAGCTTTTGTTCGGTTGTGCCAGCGTGGCTTGTGCTGGACACGGTGCCGACTACACAGCAGGGGAACAGTTGGCGGTTCTGAACCCCACTAACACATTGGCTGGTGTTTTTCTCTGTGCAGCTAGCACTTCCAGGCTACAACTGGCGGTGTTAGAGCCCAGGGGCAGCAAGAGGAGGAGAGGAGCAGAGTGTAGGCCGAAGCCTAGTAGAACCAATTTCAAAGGTAACCTTTAACCCCCCCTCAGGTGTTGCAAGGTACAAGAGCCACACCTTGTGCAGCATTAATGCTGCACAAGTAAAAGGTTGCTCTATTAATTTTGCTCCTTGCACACGCTGAATAAAACACGTACACTATTTAGCCCATTATACTGTCAAACAGTAGTGGAGGCGTGACTTGTCTTTTTAAGAAGACGCAGCACAGGTGTCAAAATTTACACCTAGGTGCTGGGCGCAGATTCCTGAGCATTTTTATTTGCTGTACAGGAGTCTGCACTCTTGTTATCCCTTGGCCATGCGCTGTGAGCGCTGCCTATCTTCTGACCTCATTTCATGTTGGCCGGTGCGGTTAGCGATGGCCATGAAACCCAGACCCGCAGTGTCTTTTCTTTAAGTCACACTACGGGGCTGGGATTCGTGAAGTTGCGCAGTAAATTTTTTCACCTGTCACTCATGTCCTTACACCTGCATCAGACTGGGCGGCCTCAGCTGATCCCTTCTCGCATGCCGCGGCCATGAGGCCGCACAGTCTGAAGAAGGCGGAAGGAGATGAGTAAAGACAGGCGAAGATATGCACTGCTCGTGCCCATCAATCACACCCTCGCAGTCAAAATAAGTAAGACAACGAGGAGCGTTGTTTCAGGCAGGGCGGACGCACAGGCGCAGCCAGCCAATCAATGATGTCAGAAGACGGTCAGCGCTACCAAGGGGGGTGCTGCGTATCATTAGAAAGGAAAGTCACACCTCAGGGACAGTGGAATGGTCTCAATGAGACACATTTAGTACGTGTTTAATTCAACGTGGGCAAGTATAAAAAGTCATCCACCTTGTACAAATGCAGCATTACTGCTGTACAAGGTGGCTGTTATACATAGAAACCCCTTTGGGTGGGGGGCAGGCTCCCTTCAATTTCAGTTCATGTGCCTGCGTGGCGTTTGCAGGTCACGTTGCCGGCTACACAGCAGGGGAACAGCTGGCGGTGCTGAACCCCACTGACGCAATGGCGGGTGTTTTTCTCTGTGCAGCCAGCACTTCCGGGCCAAAACTCGCGGTGTTAGAGCCCAGGGTCAGCAGGAGGAGGAGAGGAGCAGAGTGTAGGCCGAATCCTGCACTGGTGGCAGCTTTTGTTCTGTTGTGCCAGCGTGGCTTGTGCTGGACACATTGCCGACTACACAGCAGGGGAACAGCTGGCGGTGCTGAACCCCATTGACACATTGGCGGGTGTTTTTCTCTGTGCAGCTAGCAGTTCCGGGCAAAAACTGGCGGTGTTAGAGCCCAGGGTCAGCAGGAGGATGAGAGGAGCAGAGTGTAGGCCGAAGCCTAGTTGAACCAATTTCAAAGGTTACCTTAAAACCACCCCTCAGGTGTTACAAAGTACAAGAGCCACACCTTGTGCAGCATTAATGCTGCAAAAGTCAAAGGTTGCTCTATTAATTTGTCTACTTGCACACGCTGAATGAAACACGTACACAATTTAGCCCATTATACAGTCAAACTGTAGTGGAGGCGTGATTTGTCTTTTTAAGGAGACGCAGCACAGGTGTCCCAAATAACACCTTGGTGAATGGGCGCAGCTTCCTGAGCGTTGTTATTTGCTGTACAGGAGTCTGCGCTCTTGTTATCCCTTGGCTATGCGCTGTTAGTGCTGCCTGTCTTCTGATTTCATGCCGGCCGTTGCGGTTAGCGATGGACATGAATCCCAGACCCACAGTGTGTTTTTAAAAATTCACACAGCGTGGCTGGGATTCGTGTCCTTGTGCAGTAAATATGTTTGCCGCTCACACATGTCCTTACACCTGCTTCAGACTGGGCGGCCTCATCTGATCCCTTATCGCATGCCGCGGCCATGAGGCCGCCCAGTCTGAAGAAGGCGGAAGGAGATGAGTGAACACAGGCAAACATATGCAATGCACATGCCCATCAATCACACCCTCGCTGTCAAAAAAAATAAGACACCGAGGGGCGTTGTTTCGAGCAGCGCAGATGCACAGGCGCAGCCAGCTAACCAATGATGTCAAAAGACGGGCAGCGCTAACAAGGGAGAAAAAGTCAGCCACCTTGTACAAATGCAGCAGTACTGCTGTACAAGGTGGCTGTTATACATAGAAACACCTGGGGGGGTGGGGGCTGGTTCCCTTTAATTTCAGTTTAGGTGCCTGCATGGCGTTTGCAGGACACGTTGCCAGCTACACAGCAGGGGAACAGCTGGCGGTGCTGAACCCCACTGACACATTGACTGGTGTTTTTCTCTGTGCAGCTAGCAGTTCCGGGCAAAAACTGGTGGTGTTAGAGCCCAGGGTCAGCAGGAGGAGGAGAGGAGCAGAGTGTAGGCCGAAGCCTGCACTGGTGGCAGCTTTTGGTCTGTTGTGGCAGCGTGGCTTGTGCTGGACACGATGCCGGCTACACAGCAGGGGAACAGCTGGCGGTGCTGAACCCAACAATATTATACCAATAGGAACCCTTTATGTACTAAAGATAACACAGATAAAATATAGCTTTTAATTAATATACCAATTAAAACCATGCCACAAATACAATCAGATAAACACATAAAACACACAACCGTGCACTCTGGGATAACCCTGCCAAACAATACCTCTTAGTACTGCCTACCTATCAGTGGAGGTTGGCACCCTAAACACAGATACGAGATTGGCGCCCCCACTCACCGTCGGCTGCCCCTATGTCTCCTAGTATGGATCCTGATATAGGTGTCACATACAGACCAGCACTTACACTCGACAGGAAAAAGATAGGCAGACTAACTGGCTGATTGTATATATATATATTAATGAATAATCATATATATAAACTAGGTTTGTGACAGGGTGAGATACACGGACTAAAGACCAACAATGTGCATAACAAAAAAGTGCTCGTGTATTAAAAATAGGCCTCACTACCTCTGTACCCTACTGCTGTGCAGCCTGCCTAGCTGTGGAGGTTGGCACCCTACTGGTCAGCGGAATGGCGCCCCCACTCAGCGACGACTGGCCCTGGGAAGCCCTAATATTAAATCCCAGCCTGATAATGATCAGACACAGATGTGTAAATACACAAAAATGGCAAGGCACAAAAACATATATAGCTGCAGGGAGAAAAAGAAAAAAAGGAAAAAAAAAAAAAAAACTCTTATCTTCAGCCGAAGATAGCCTAGTGCTTAGATATATGCATGGTAAACAGAGGGTGAGACCGATACTTATCAGTGTTGATATTTCATACGCCTCTACGCGTTTCACCCCAGCGGATCATCAGGAGGCCTTGATATGTAGATGCTGCATGGAATCATGCTTGGTGCACTTATATACATGTCTTAATGAGCTTACTAATAATGGGGCGGTGTGAGCATACCAAACAACAGAGCATGGGACACCGCCATTTTGGAGTAGTCCTAATATGATAGAGGGATACCTAGAGCCTATAGACTAATTGATGGCCGCTGCCTGTCATCGCAGACATGTTAGGGAGCGTGCTATAGTGTGTAAGTTAGCCCCTAACATAGCGTTCTGCTCAATACAGGCAGGAAGTCCCAGTGTGCATTGCAAAACAAAAAATAAATAAATAAATAATTTAGCACACCAAGCACTCAGACTCACAGGGAGGAGGGGTGTGTGCGCTATCACATATGTCACCGGCGCCTGCGCACAGGACCCCGGAGTGAACAATTTACACTCACCAGTGCCGGACAGCGACGTACCCGGCCATCCCACCACGAGCCCACACAACCACACATGCGCAGATGGGGACAAACCAGCGTGACCGCGGACCCCCGCACCAGCGGCGTGCACATGAGCATGGCCGTGTCCACAGCGCATGCGCCAGGCACCCCCAGACACGGGATTGATGCTAGAGGCATACTATACAAATGCGCAACCACGCACACGCTGACAGCGCATAGCCAAAACCATGTCAACGGCATCACATCTACCGCGCACGCGCCTACCGCTACGTGTCTCACAATGGAGCAAGCATAGCTCATAGGTCCTGCCAGTGCAGCAATTGTGTGCACAGACACAGCCAATGGCTGCATTGCTGATAAAGACAGCCATACTACTGAAGATATAGCATACCCCACATAGGGGGAGGAAAAGAAAAGGTTAAAGGCAATACGTTAATACCTATCACTTTATTATATATGGACGTATTCCTACCAAAAAGATGATGTACAGCTGCTTTAGTTATGGGACAGTTGTAATTATATACACCGCCAAAGATCTAAATGACCGGAATATTCAGCCCTTTTTCTGCACCGCCATGTAAATAGTATATATCAATACAATGCATATAATATCAGATACTATATCCACATGACAACATATGGGATTTGATATATATTAGATGGCCACAGTCAATACTGTCAATCCCTGTGAACTCACAGGGTGTATAGTGGTGGCATGGTCAGCCACGATTTAGTTTGTCGGTGCCCAGAGACTTAGAAAACGAAAGACACCAATACTAGAGTCTCACACAACTAAGGGGAGGAGAGCATGGGTATATCAGGTCATAGGAAGCATGTGTATGAGACATATTCATTGAGGCCTAGTGGGGCCAAACAGTTGACCCGATGGATCCAGGCGCATTCTTTCTGTAATAGAAATCGGTCGAAGTCACCACCTCTTGGGTTCGGTGTATATACCTCAATGATGCTGAAACTTATTTCATGAACATTACCACCATGTTGGTCATTCATGTGTCTTGCTACCGGGGTGTCACGTTTGTGCTTGATATCGCCTATGTGCTCCCCTACACGCCTCCTAAACTCCCTCCTCATCTTACCAACATAGTCCATAGGACAACTGCATGTAGCCATGTAGATGAGCCCACTTGTCTTACAGTTAGCAAAGTTACGTAGATAGAATTTTTTGCCAGTTACGGAACTAGTCACAAATTTCCCTGGTTTCATAAATTTACAGTTAACACATAGTAACATAGTAACATAGTAACATAGTTAGTAAGGCCGAAAAAAGACATTTGTCCATCCAGTTCAGCCTATATTCCATCATAATAAATCCCCAGATCTACGTCCTTCTACAGAACCTAATAATTGTATGATACAATATTGTTCTGCTCCAGGAAGACATCCAGGCCTCTCTTGAACCCCTCGACTGAGTTCGCCATCACCACCTCCTCAGGCAAGCAATTCCAGATTCTCACTGCCCTAACAGTAAAGAATCCTCTTCTATGTTGGTGGAAAAACCTTCTCTCCTCCAGACGCAAAGAATGCCCCCTTGTGCCCGTCACCTTCCTTGGTATAAACAGATCCTCAGCGAGATATTTGTATTGTCCCCTTATATACTTATACATGGTTATTAGATCGCCCCTCAGTCGTCTTTTTTCTAGACTAAATAATCCTAATTTCGCTAATCTATCTGGGTATTGTAGTTCTCCCATCCCCTTTATTAATTTTGTTGCCCTCCTTTGTACTCTCTCTAGTTCCATTATATCCTTCCTGAGCACCGGTGCCCAAAACTGGACACAGTACTCCATGTGCGGTCTAACTAGGGATTTGTACAGAGGCAGTATAATGCTCTCATCATGTGTATCCAGACCTCTTTTAATGCACCCCATGATCCTGTTTGCCTTGGCAGCTGCTGCCTGGCACTGGCTGCTCCAGGTAAGTTTATCATTAACTAGGATCCCCAAGTCCTTCTCCCTGTCAGATTTACCCAGTGGTTTCCCGTTCAGTGTGTAATGGTGATATTGATTCCTTCTTCCCATGTGTATAACCTTACATTTATCATTGTTAAACCTCATCTGCCACCTTTCAGCCCAAGTTTCCAACTTATCCAGATCCATCTGTAGCAGAATACTATCTTCTCTTGTATTAACTGCTTTACATAGTTTTGTATCATCTGCAAATATCGATATTTTACTGTGTAAACCTTCTACCAGATCATTAATGAATATGTTGAAGAGAACAGGTCCCAATACTGACCCCTGCGGTACCCCACTGGTCACAGCGACCCAGTTAGAGACTATACCATTTATAACCACCCTCTGCTTTCTATCACTAAGCCAGTTACTAACCCATTTACACACATTTTCCCCCAGACCAAGCATTCTCATTTTGTGTACCAACCTCTTGTGCGGCACGGTATCAAACGCTTTGGAAAAATCGAGATATACCACGTCCAATGACTCACCGTGGTCCAGCCTATAGCTTACCTCTTCATAAAAACTGATTAGATTGGTTTGACAGGAGCGATTTCTCATAAACCCATGCTGATATGGAGTTAAACAGTTATTCTCATTGAGATAATCCAGAATAACATCCCTCAGAAACCCTTCAAAGATTTTACCAACAATAGAGGTTAGACTTACTGGCCTATAATTTCCAGGTTCACTTTTAGAGCCCTTTTTGAATATTGGCACCACATTTGCTATGCGCCAGTCCTGTGGAACAGACCCTGTCGCTATAGAGTCACTAAAACACATGCTCCACATTTGAAAAAACCACATGTCCTACGGTCCAGCCAGGTACCTCCTGGGGTAGATCTCTTAAAATGGCTTAAGAGATCTACCCCAGAAGGTACTAGTTCCGTAACTGGCAAAAAATTCTATCTACGTAACTTTGGCGTGTAGGGGAGCACAACCTTAGTTGTGTGAGACTCTAGTATTGGTGTCTTTCGTTTTCTAAGTCTCTGGGCACCGACAAACTAAATCGTGGCTGACCATGCCACCACTATACACCCTGTGAGTTCACAGGGATTGACAGTATTGACTGTGGCCATCTAATATATATCAAATCCCATATGTTGTCATGTGGATATAGTATCTGATATTATATGCATTGTATTGATATATACTATTTACATGGCGGTGCAGAAAAAGGGCTGAATATTCCGGTCATTTAGATCTTTGGCGGTGTATATAATTACAACTGTCCCATAACTAAAGCAGCTGTACATCATCTTTTTGGTAGGAATACGTCCATATATAATAAAGTGATAGGTATTAACGTATTGCCTTTAACCTTTTCTTTTCCTCCCCCTATGTGGGGTATGCTATATCTTCAGTAGTATGGCTGTCTTTATCAGCAATGCAGCCATTGGCTGTGTCTGTGCACACAATTGCTGCACTGGCAGGACCTATGAGCTATGCTTGCTCCATTGTGAGACACATAGCGGTAGGCGCGTGCGCGGTAGATGTGATGCCGTTGACATGGTTTTGGCTCTGCGCCGCGCGTGCGTGGTTGCGCATTTGTATAGTATGCCTCTAGCATCAATCCCGTGTCTGGGGGTGCCTGGCGCATGCGCTGTGGACACGGCCATGCTCATGTGCACGCCGCTGGTGCGGGGGTCCGCGGTCACGCTGGTTTGTCCCCATCTGCGCATGTGTGGTTGTGTGGGCTCGTGGTGGGATGGCCGGGTACGTCGCTGTCCGGCACTGGTGAGTGTAAATTGTTCACTCCGGGGTCCTGTGCGCAGGCGCCGGTGACATATGTGATAGCGCACACACCCCTCCTCCCTGTGAGTCTGAGTGCTTGGTGTGCTAAATTATTTATTTATTTATTTTTTGTTTTGCAATGCACACTGGGACTTCCTGCCTGTATTGAGCAGAACGCTATGTTAGGGGCTAACTTACACACTATAGCACGCTCCCTAACATGTCTGCGATGACAGGCAGCGGCCATCAATTAGTCTATAGGCTCTAGGTATCCCTCTATCATATTAGGACTACTCCAAAATGGCGGTGTCCCATGCTCTGTTGTTTGGTATGCTCACACCGCCCCATTATTAGTAAGCTCATTAAGACATGTATATAAGTGCACCAAGCATGATTCCATGCAGCATCTACATATCAAGGCCTCCTGATGATCCGCTGGGGTGAAACGCGTAGAGGCGTATGAAATATCAACACTGATAAGTATCGGTCTCACCCTCTGTTTACCATGCATATATCTAAGCACTAGGCTATCTTCGGCTGAAGATAAGGGTTTTTTTTTTTTTTTTCCTTTTTTTCTTTTTCTCCCTGCAGCTATTTATGTTTTTGTGCCTTGCCATTTTTGTGTATTTACACATCTGTGTCTGATCATTATCAGGCTGGGATTTAATATTAGGGCTTCCCAGGGCCAGTCGTCGCTGAGTGGGGGCGCCATTCCGCTGACCAGTAGGGTGCCAACCTCCACAGCTAGGCAGGCTGCACAGCAGTAGGGTACAGAGGTAGTGAGGCCTATTTTAATACACGAGCACTTTTTTGTTATGCACATTGTTGGTCTTTAGTCCGTGTATCTCACCCTGTCACAAACCTAGTTTATATATATGATTATTCATTAATATATATATATATACAATCAGCCAGTTAGTCTGCCTATCTTTTTCCTGTCGAGTGTAAGTGCTGGTCTGTATGTGACACCTATATCAGGATCCATACTAGGAGACATAGGGACAGCCGACGGGGAGTGGGGGCGCCAATCTCGTATCTGTGTTTAGGGTGCCAACCTCCACTGATAGGTAGGCAGTACTAAGAGGTATTGTTTGGCAGGGTTATCCCAGAGTGCACGGTTGTGTGTTTTATGTGTTTATCTGATTGTATTTGTGGCATGGTTTTAATTGGTATATTAATTAAAAGCTATATTTTATCTGTGTTATCTTTAGTACATAAAGGGTTCCTATTGGTATAATATAGATTGTCGTTGACCTTTAAGTAGCTGCTAAGACAGCTCCAAGTGGTGTTGATTTTGAATTCTGTGGCATAGCTAGTTTTTTGGCGGGCCCATTAAACACAGACGCCTGGATGGCGGTGCTGAACCCAACTAACACATTGGCTGGTGTTTTTCTCTGTGCAGCTAGCACTTCCAGGCTACAACTGGCGGTGCTATAGCCCAGGGGCAGAAGGAGGAGGAGAGGAGCAGAGTGTAGGCAGAAGTCTGCACTGGTGGCAGCTTTTGGTCGGTTGTGCCAGCGTGGCTTGTGCTGGACACGATGCCGGCTACACAGCAGGGGAACAGCTGGCGGTGCTGAACCCCACTGACACAATGGCTGGTGTTTTTCTCTGTGCAGCCAGCACTTCCGTGCCCCAACTGGCGTAGTTAGAGCACAGGGTCTGCAGGAAGAGCAGAGTTTAGGCCAAAGCCTAATTGAACCAATTTCAAAGGTAACCTTTAACCCACCCTCAGGTGTTACAATGTAGAAGAGCCACACCTTGTGCAGCAGTAAAGCTCCACAAGTGAAAGGTTGCTCTTTAAGTTTTGCTCATTGCACATGCAGAATGAAAGACGTACACAATTTAGCCCATTGAACAGTAAAACTGTATTGGAGGCGTGACTTGTGTTTTAAAGAGACGCAGCACAGGTGCACTTAAATTTGGTATCTAAATTCTCCCTGAAAAAAAAAAAAAAACAGTGGGAGATTAATATTGGCCTTTCTGCTTGTGTGCCAGTCCTAAGTGTGCCATCTCTCTTAAATAGTGGTCCACAGAAAGCCCCGTGTTTTTTTTTTTTTTTAATTTGGTATCTAAATTCTCCCTGAAAAAAAAAAAAATCAGTGGGAGATTAATATTGGCCTTTGTGCTTGAGTGACAGTCCTGCGTGTGTGGCATCTCTCTCATTTGGTGCCACAGAAAACAGAGTGTGTAACATTGTGCCTGATTTTCCTTGCAGTCTCACCCACCTATAAAGGGATATCTAAATCATACAGAAGTTAGAGTTCACCTTGTAAGTTGTTTGACAGCAACAAATACCGTTAGTTTGGTGACGTTTTTAAAACCATGAGGAAGTCTGGTGGAAGAGGTCGTGGCCGTGGGCGTTCATTGCCAGCTGGTAATGATGGTAGTGGTAGTGGAGCATCGGGTGTTCATGGGAAAAACAATATCGCACCTAAGTCTGGAGCTGTGGAGCCAGGTTCGTCGTCTGGCTACACAAGGCCTCGAACGCTCCCTTTTCTCGGAGTAGGAAAACCGCTTTTAAAGCCGGAGCAGCAAGAGCAAGTTTTGGCTTACCTTGCTGACTCAGCCTCTAGCTCTTTTGCCTCCTCTTCTGAAACTGGTAAATGTAAAAGCAGCGCGTCGTTAGTGGATGTTCATGGTCAGGGACAAGTCGCTTCCTTGTCCTTTTCAGCAAAAACAGCAACAGAGAAAGGTTGCAGCAGGCGACACAACGGGTTACTCCATGGAGCTCTTTACACATACCGTCCCTGGCTTAGAAAGTGAAGCAGTTAACAGGCCATGCCCATTACACGTTGAATCGGACATGGAGTGCACTGATGCACAGCCACAGCCAGACTACTATGCTGGTCCTTTGACTCAGACCACAACATTGCCCTCGCAGGGTACTGATCCAGAATCAGACCCTGATGAGACTATGGTGCCCCGTCACGAACGCTATACCACCGACTTACACGGTGACACAGACGAAGTTGCACACGAGCTAGAAGAGGAGGTTATAGATGACCCAGTTGTTGACCCCGATTGGCAGCCATTGGGGGAACAGGGTGCAGGCGGCAGTAGTTCTGAAGTGGAGGAGGAGGGGCCGCAGCAGGCATCAACATCGCAACAGTTTCCATCTGCCGGGCCCGTATCTTGCCCAAAACGCGTGGCAAAGCCAAAACCTGTTGGAGGACAGCGTGGCCATCCGGTTAAAGCTCAGTCTGCAATGCCTGAAAAGGTATCCGATGCTAGAAAGAGTGCAGTCTGGCATTTTTTTAAACAACATCCAATTGATCAGCGCAAAGTCATCTGTCAAAAATGTTCAACTACCTTAAGCAGAGGTCAGAATCTGAAAAGTCTCAATACAAGTTGCATGCATAGACATTTAACCACCATGCATTTGCATGCCTGGACTAACTACCAAACGTCCCTTAAGATTGTAGCACCCTCGGCCAATGAAGCTAGTCAGCAACGCTACATCCCTTCCGTCAGTGTAAGGCCACCATTTTCCGCACCACCTGCAGTATCTGTGCAGGTTTCTTTGCCAGGCCAAAGCAGTGAGGGTCAGGGAATCACCAGTTTCGTAGTAGGAAACACTGCATCTAGGGCACTGGCGGCAACAATACCGTCTCCCACCGTCTCTCAGTCTGCCATGTCCACCGGCACCCCCGCTAGTTCCACGATCTCCAGCTCTCCAGTCCAGCTCACCCTACATGAGACTATGGTTAGAAAAAGGAAGTACTTAGCCTCGCATCCGCGTACAAAGGGTTTGAACGCACCACATAGCTAGACTAATCTCGTTAGAGATGATGCCCTACCGGTTAGTTGAAAGCAAAGCTTTCAAAGCCCTGATGGACTACGCTGTACCACGCTACGAGCTACCCAGTCGACACTTCTTTTCGAGAAAAGCCATCCCAGCCCTCCACCAGCATGTTAAAGAGCGCATCGTCCATGCACTCAGGCAATCTGTGAGTACAAAGGTGCACCTGACAACAGATGCATGGACCAGTAGGCATGGCCAGGGACGTTATGTGTTCATCACGGCACACTGGGTGAATGTGGTGGATGCAGGGTCCACAGGGGACAGCAATTTTGGGACAGTTCTGCCTAGCCCACGGTCTAGGAAACAGTTGGCTGTAGCCGTTCGCACCCCCTCCTCCTCCTCCTCATCCTCCTGCAGAAGCGAGAGCTCGTCCACAGACCGCAGTCGCCCAACCACTCCATCCGCAGCTGCCACTGTTGCACACCAGGTGTCCCATTATGGGGCAGCTACTGGCAAGTGTCAGCAGGCTGTATTGGCTATGAAGTGTTTGGGCGACAACAGACACACCGCGGAAGTTCTGTCCGAGTTCTTGCAGAAAGAAACGCAGTCGTGGCTGGGCACTGTAGATCTTGAGGCAGGCAAGGTAGTGAGTGATAACGGAAGGAATTTCATGGCTGCCATCTCCCTTTCCCAACTGAAACACATTCCTTGCCTGGCTCACACCTTAAACCTGGTGGTGCAGTGCTTCCTGAAAAGTTATCCGGGGTTATCCGACCTGCTCCTCAAAGTGCGCGGACTTTGCTCGCATATCCGCCGTTCGCCCGTACACTCCAGCCGTATGCAGACCTATCAGCGGTCTTTGAACCTTCCCCAGCATCGCCTAATTATAGACATTGCAACAAGGTGGAACTCAGCACTGCACATGCTTCTGTGCGAACAGAGGCATGCTGTTATGTATTTGTGGGAGGATACACATACACGGGCAGGCAGTAGGATGGTAGACATGGAGTTGTCAGGTGTGCAGTGGTCAAAGATACGAGACATGTGTCAAGTCCTTCAGTGTTTTGAGGAATGCACACGGCTGGTTAGTGCAGACAGCGCCATAATAAGCATGAGCATCCCCCTAATGCGTCTGCTGATGCAAAGTTTGACGCACATAAAGGAGCAGGCGTCTGCAGCAGAGGAAGAGGAAAGCCTTGATGACAGTCAGCCATTGTCTGGTCAGGGCAGTGTATAGGACGAGGTAATGGGCGAACAGGTGGAGGAGGACGAGGAGGATGATGGGGATGAGTATTTTTTTAATGAGGAAGCATTTCCGGGGCCACTGGAAATTGGTGGCGTGGCAAGGCCGGGTTCTGGTTTTTTGAGGGACACAAGTGACGTAGATTTGCCAGTAACTGCCCCTCAACCCAGCACAACCGCAGATTTGACAACTGGAACTTTGGCCCACAAGGCAGATTATGCCTTACGTATCCTCAAAAGGGACACACACATTACTAAAATGATGAACGATGACGATTACTGGTTGGCCTGCCTCCTTGATCCTCGCTATAAAGGCAAATTGCAAAATATCATGCCACATGAGAACTTGGAACTAATATTAGCAACCAAACAATCAACTCTTGTTGACCGTTTGCTTCAGGCATTCCCAGCACACAGCGCCCGTGATCGTTCTCACACGAGCAGCAGGGGGCAGCAGACGAGAGGTGTTAGAGGTGCAGAAATCAGAAGTGGCGTTGGACAGAGGGGTTTTCTGACCAGGTTGTGGAGTGATTTTGCTATGACCGCAGACAGGACAGGTACTGCAGCATCAATTCAAAGTGACAGGAGACAACATTTGTTCAGTATGGTTACTTACTATTTTTCATCCCTTATCGATGTTCTCCCTCAACCGTCATTCCCATTTGATTACTGGGCATCCAAATTAGACACCTGGCCAGAATTGACAGAATATGCATTGCAGGAGCTTGCTTGCCCGGCAGCTAGTGTCCTATCAGAAAGAGTATTCAGTGCTGCAGGTTCAATATTAACCGAAAAAAGGACTCGTCTGGCTACCCAAAATGTTGATGATCTAACCTTCATTAAAATGAACCACAACTGGATTTCGAATTCTTTTGCCCCACCTTGCCCGGCCGACACCTAGCTTTCCTATGAAAAGGTCTTGCTTGTGGACTACTCTGACTGACTTTTCCAATCGCGTAATTTGCAGCAGCTGATTGTCCAGCATACGACATGTTTACACCTCCCTAAATGGCCAAACTCCCCCCACGGGGCCGTGGTCTCGCCACTTGGCGCAAGCACCCGTGAGAGTGCCGTTTGTCTGAAGAGGTGGGTGTGCCCGCTTTTGGTCGACGGCACTGCCACTGGGTCCCTCATAGTACAATAAAGTGTCTCTGGCGGTGGTGGTGCGCACCCAACGTCAGACACACTGTTGTAACATGAGGGGCCCTGGGCCTGTACCGCCGGCCACAAGAGAGTTCCCCCCCAAGCTCAAAAATTGCTCTGCCACTTGCACAATTATCTCTCACAGTTCCACCAATGTTTAGTCTATGCACTGACATCATTCAATGCCTGGCACTGACAATACCATTGTGTTGACATGTATGATGGTACTTAACATAGTCAGGGGCAGTGTCCTATATTTACACCAGTAAATAATTAGCGCCAAATTACTAGGTCTAAAACTCAGCAGAGGAGCCCACCCCTGTACCTAAGTATTCCACCCTTTTGTCTTTTGGTTTTGTTGTAAAGCGAGACATTAACATCTATTTATTTTTTTGGAGTACTAACTGGCAGACACTCATTACAATCGGCCTCCGCTGACAACACCAATGCTGCCTGTGTACCCCTGCAAGAGAATTGCAAGTGCCTACAGCCGAATTTTGTTATGTTAGGCCTACTACGCCTGTCTGCGGTCCCTCCTTCCAATAGTCCTCCACTGACCTGTCCACTGCTACCCGTGTACCCCTGGAACCAATTTTAAAGTGCCTACAGCCAAATTTTGTTATGTTAGGCCTACTACGCCTTTCTGCGGTCCCTCCTTCCACTAGTCCTCCACTGACCTGTCCACTGCTGCCCGTGTACCCCTGGAACCAATTTTAAAGTGCCTACAGCCAAATTTTGTTATGTTAGGCCTACTACGCCTGTCTGCGGTCCCTCCTTCCACTAGTCCTCCAGTGACCTGTCCACTGCTGCCCGTGTACCCCTGGAACCAATTTTAAAGTGCCTACAGCCAAATTTTGTTATGTTAGGCCTACTACGCCTGTCTGCGGTCCCTCCTTCCACAAGTCCTCCACTGACCAGACCACTGCTGCCCGTGTACCCCTGGAACCAATTTTAAAGTGCCTACAGCCAAACTTTGTTATGTAAGGCCTACTACGCCTGTCTGCGGTCCCTCCTTCCAATAGTCCTCCACTGACCTGTCCACTGCTACCCGTGTACCCCTGGAACCAATTTTAAAGTGCCTACAGCCGAATTTTGTTATGCTAGGCCTACTACGCCTGTCTGCGGTCCCTCCTTCCACTAGTCCTCCAGTGACCTGTTCACTGCTGCCCGTGTACCCCTGGAACCAATTTAAAAGTGCATACAGCCAAATTTTGTTATGTTAGGCATACTACGCCTGTCTGCGGTCCCTCCTTCCACTAGTCCTCCAGTGACCTGTCCACTGCTGCCCGTGTACCCCTGGAACCAATTTTAAAGTGCCTACAGCCAAACTTTGTTATGTTAGGCCTACTACGCCTGTCTGCGTTCCCTCCTTCCACTAGTCCTCCACTGACCTGTCCACTGCTGCCCGTGTACCCCTGGAACCAATTTTAAAGTGCCTACAGCCAAATTTTGTTATGTTAGGCCTACTACGCCTGTCTGCGGTCCCTCCTTCCACTAGGCCTCCAGTGACCTTTCCACTGCTGCCCGTGTACCCCTGGAACCAATTTTAAAGTGCCTACAGCCAAATTTTGTTATGTTAGGCCTACTATGCCTGTCTGCGGTCCCTCCTTCCACTGGTCCCCTACTGACCAGACCACTGCTGCCCGTGAACCCCCTGGAACTAATTTTAAAGTGCCTACAGCCAAATTTTGTTATGTTAGGCCTACTACGCCTGTCTGCGGTTCCTCCTTCCACTGGTCCTCCACTGACCAGACCACTGCTGCCCGTGTACCCCTGGAACCAATTTAAAAGTGCCTACAGCCAAATTTTTTTATGTTAGGCCTACTACGCCTGTCTGCGGTCCCTCCTTCCACTAGTCCTCCAGTGACCTTTCCACTGCTGCCCGTGTACCCCTGGAACCAATTTTAAAGTGCCTACAGCCAAATGTTGTTATGTTAGGCCTACTACGCCTGTCTGCCGTCCCTCCTTCCACTAGTCCTCCAGTGACCTGTTCACTGCTGCCCGTGTACCCCTGGAATCAATTTAAAAGTGCCTACAGCCAAATTTTGTTATGTTAGGCCTACTATGCCTGTCTGCGGTCCCTCCTTCCACTAGTCCTCCAGTGACCTGTCCACTGCTGCCCGTGTACCCCTGGAACCAATTTTAAAGTGCCTACAGCCAAATTTTGTTATGTTAGGCCTACTACGCCTGTCTGCGGTCCCTCCTTCCACTAGTCCTCCACTGACCAGACCACTGCTGCCCGTGTACCCCTGGAACCAATTTTAAAGTGCCTACAGCCAAATTTTGTTATGTTAGGCCTACTACGCCTGTCTGCGGTCCCTCCTTCCAATAGTCCTCCACTGACCTGTCCACTGCTGCCCGTGTACCCCTGGAACCAATTCTAAAGTGCCTACAGCCAAATTTTGTTATGTTAGGCCTAATACGCCTGTCTGAGTTCCCTCCTTCCACTAGTCCTCCAGTGACCTGTTCACTGCTGCCCGTGTACCCCTGGAACCAATTTAAAAGTGCCTACTGTTAGACTTACGGAACGCACTAAGAAAGAGGATATAGATGCGTTCGCAGTCCGGGGTCCACCGTACAGGTGAAAACCTGCTGCTAGTAAATTGCAGACTATATGGCGGTACTCTATAGTACACACACGTGGGTTCAACCTCACCGTGGAGGAAGCAATCCTGTTACGTCACAGGACCGCGGTACCGCACATAAAGCGCGAGCAAGTAGTCAGCGAACTTTACCCCAACTGGGATTGAAGTTCGATTAGACCCTTGCTGGCACTACACCACAACTGGGTGTGTAAGGAAACTGAATAGTTAATTATAGGCACAGAAGTGCGAGCAATGCCGCAGTGACGGACACCACTACCACCCAGGCTTGGGTATGGAAAGCGCTAGACAAGCGCACGGTGCCGTACAGGCGGACACAGCAACAGGACGCTGTAATGTGTGTATTGCACAGATGGTTAGTCAGGCGCTAGATAGCTACCAACATCCGCGAGCAGTCAACAACTCTAGGGAGGGATATTTAGGAGCTTTCATCCATCGACATACATCCATCTACACACACACATATAATTTCAAAACAATACTAGCGCATGGCCGTGCGGTCATGCGCAGTTTAGATAGTTGCAGGACAGGAAGTGGCTACAGAACTTTTGCCCTTCCAAGACCTGCCAAAAGGACCAATGGAATGTGGCGCAGAGCCTGACCACATGACCCTCGATCTCCAACGGGAGATCTTGCCCTGGGCATGCTCAGTGTGTGCAGACAAGGACTTAGTCCCAGAGAAGTCCGCTCGCTGCTGACCAGCACTGACTTTAATGGCAGAAGCTGGAGAAGCAGCAGCAACTCTTAGAACAGAGTCAGACTGAGCGAGACGCTGGGACCAACGTCTCTGCTGAGCAGACTCCACTGCGGCTGGATGCGAATGGGAGACCGCAGCAGAGATGGCTCGAGATTCCCCCTGTGCAGAAGTGGGAACTCG
This sequence comes from Ranitomeya imitator, assembly GCF_032444005.1. Taxonomy (NCBI): domain Eukaryota; kingdom Metazoa; phylum Chordata; class Amphibia; order Anura; family Dendrobatidae; genus Ranitomeya; species Ranitomeya imitator. The sequence goes on along the minus strand of NC_091282.1, from coordinate 1,222,795,567 downwards.
ACCCCTAACATTACCCCCCTCTAGGCCCCCCCCCCTCCTTGGGCCTCGCTACGTTCGAAGTCAGCAATGAGCTGCGGAGCCTGAATGTGCTCAGCAGGCTCCCAGGATCTATCCTCAGGACCGTAACCCCTCCAGTCCACCAAATAAAATTTTTTGCCACGAACCACCTTAAACCCCAAGATAGTGTTCACCTCGTAATCGTCCGTAGAAGAACCCGACGTCCCAGTAGAAGACTCAGAAAACCGGGACATGTAGACGGGCTTAAGGAGGGACACATGAAAGGTGTCGGTGATACCAAGGCGTGGAGGAAGGGCCAGACGGTAAACCACAGGATTAACCTGTTCGAGGACCTTAAAAGGACCTAAGTAGCGAGGTGCAAACTTGGTAGACTCAACTCGCAGCCTGATGTTACGGGTGGAGAGCCACACCAAATCGCCAGGAGCAAAGGTTGGAGCAGGGCGCCGATGTGCAGCGGCGGAGGACCTCATTCTCTCCTTGGAAGCCCAAATGGCATCCTGAGTGCGATCCCAAATGCCCCGTGCCTCCACAGCCCAGTCTGCCACCCTGGAATCGGCGGAAGACACAGGCATGGGCACAGGTACCCGCGGATGCTGACCATAGTTAAGGAGGAATGGAGTTTGTCCAGTGGAGTCAGCGACAGCATTGTTAAGAGCAAACTCCGCCCACGTTAGCAAAGATGCCCAGTCATCTTGCTTAGCAGAGACAAAATGTCGCAGATATGTGACCAAGGTCTGGTTGGCTCTCTCCACCAACCCATTCGTCTCAGGATGATATGCCGAAGAGAGATTTAACTCAATACTGAGAAGACGACAAAGCTCTCTCCAGAACCGAGACACAAACTGGGGACCCCGGTCACTGACAATTTTGTCTGGCATACCGTGAAGACGGAAGATGTGTTTAACAAAGAGCGCTGCTAAGGCCCATGCAGAAGGTAGCCGAGGAAGCGGCACCAAATGCACCATTTTAGAAAAATGGTCGGTGATTACCCAAATAATGGTACATTCACGAGACTTGGGCAGACACACTACAAAGTCCATCCCAACCATCTCCCAGGGCCTGTCTGCCACCGGCAGAGGATATAACAGACCAGCTGGCCATTGAAGGAGAGACTTATTCTTGGCACAAGAGACACATGCTCGAACATAGTCTCCGACGTCACGAACAATATGTGGCCACCAGTACATTCTCGCCAGCAACTCAGCTGTCCTCTTTGCCCCAAAATGTCCACCCACTCTGGACGAATGAGCCCAAGAGAGAACCTCCGGTCGCAAATTGATGGGAACAAAAGTCTTGCCCGGGGGCACAGACTCCAGCAAAACCGGAGCTACGGTTCTCAGACTCTCCGAAGGGACAATGAGCCGAGGCTCGTCCTCCTCCTCCTCAGATGACACAAAGGAGTGAGAGAGAGCGTCAGCACGAATGTTCTTCTCCCCGACGAGATAATGTAGAGTAAAGTGGAACCGGGAGAAAAACAAGGACCATCTGGCCTGACGAGAATTCAGCCGCTGGGCTGTTTGTAAATAAACCTAATTATTGTGGTCCGTGAACACTTGGAATGGAAATCGAGCACCCTCCAGGAGATGTCTCCACTCTGAAAAGGCCAACTTCATTGCCAGCAACTCCCTATCCCCGATGGAGTAATTTCTCTCCGCTGGTGTGAAAGTCTTTGAGAAGAAGAAGCATGGGTGCTTCCGACCCTGAGCATCCTTTTGATAGAGGACTGCTCCAGCACCAACGGATGAGGCATCCACCTCCAAAAGGAATGGCTTATCCACATCGGGACGATGTAGGATGCGAGCGCTAGCAAAATGAGACTTTATAGAAGTAAAGGCCTTGGAGACCCCTTCAGACCACAATTTGGGATTCGCTCCCTTCTTGGTGAGGGATACCAAGGGAGCTACCAAAGTTGAGAAGTGGGGAATGAACTGGCGATAGTAATTTATGAACCCCATAAAGCGCTGCACCGCTTTAAGAGAATGGGGTTCCTGCCAGTCCATCACTGCCTGTAGTTTGGCAGGATCCATAGCCAATCCCTGGGCCGAGATGATATAGCCCAGGAAAGGTAAGGACTCCTGCTCAAACACACACTTCTCCAACTTTGCATATAAGGAATTCGCCCCTAGGAGTTTGAAGACTCTGCCAACATCTCTCCGGTGGGAGTCAATATCTGGAGAGAAGATGAGAATATCATCCAGATAGACTACAACCGAGGTGGAAAGCATATCCCGGAAGATATCGTTGACAAAATCCTGAAAAACGGCTGGGGCATTACAGAGCCCGAAAGGCATCACTAGGTACTCATAGTGTCCATCCCTGGTATTGAACGCCGTTTTCCATTCGTCTCCCTCACGGATGCGAATCAGGTTGTAAGCACCCCGCAGATCTAATTTGGTGAATATCTTAGCTCCCCTTAGTCTGTCAAAGAGCTCCGATATCAGAGGCAACGGGTATTTATTCTTAATAGTAATAGCATTAAGACCCCTGTAATCGATGCAAGGACGTAACTCCCCGTTCTTCTTCTGCACGAAGAAGAATCCCGCCCCTGCCGGTGACACCGACTTCCTTATAAACCCTCTTGCCAAATTCTCCTGAATGTATTGCGACATAGCCTCCGTCTCTGGGAGAGAGAGGGGATATACTCTTCCCCGAGGAGGTTCAGCCCCAGGCAAGAGGTCAATAGGACAGTCGTAAGGGCGATGAGGCGGTAGAATCTCAGCAGCCTTCTTAGAGAATACATCTGCATAACACCAATAGTATCTTGGAAGAGATGAAAGATCTGCGGGTACCTCGGTAGTAGAAACCTGTACACACTCACTCACACACCTGCCCATACAAGACTTACTCCAACCCAATATTCTCCCTGAGGACCACTCAATATGTGGGGAGTGGAAACGGAGCCAGGGTATTCCCAGCAAGATCTCATCCATTCCCTCGGGAAGAACAAGAAGGGAAATAATCTCCTGGTGGGAAGGGGACATGGACAGCGAGAACGGAACTGTTTGGTGTGTGATTTGCAGTGGAAGTGTCGCTCCATTCACGACTCTAACAGTTACTGGTTTGGCGAGCATGACTAGTGGTATAGCATGACGTGAGGCAAAAGCAGATGACATGAAGTTCCCCTCTGCTCCAGAATCCACACAAAGCTCGACTGTTAGAGTGGAGGAGCCTAACAGGATTGTCCCTTTAAAGGACAGTTTGGAGGAGAATGCAGCTGTGTCTAGTGAACCTCCCCCAATGGTTACTAGACGCGATCGTTTCCCGACCGCCGCGGACACTTATTGGCGTAATGTCCAAGTTGTTGACAGTATTTACAAACCACGGGTACTCGAGCGGCCTGAGACTTAGGTCCCGCTCGAGAAACCTCCATGGCCTCATGGGAATCTGACGCCAAGACAGGAGATTCAAGAGGTCTGGCAAAGGTTGGAGCCAGCCGGAACCTCTGCCTACACTGGGTCCGCTCCAACCTCCGCTCGTGAAAACGGAGGTCGATGCGGGTAGATACTGAAATAAGTTCCTCCAGTGTGGCGGGTATCTCCCTAGTGGCCAAGGCGTCCTTCACATGGTCTGCCAGTCCCCTCCAGAACACCGGAATAAGAACTTTGTCTGGCCACTCTAACTCTGAAGCTAGCGTCTGGAACTGGATGGCAAACTGGCTGACCACGGACGAACCCTGTGTAATAGACAACAGTTGGAGTGCGGTGTCGTGGGTAACACGAGGTCCTAAAAAGACCTGCTTCAGAGTGTCCAAGAAGAGAGGAGCACTCTGTACCACATGATCATCTCGCTCCCAAAGTGGCGTTGCCCACTCCAACGCCCTGCCCGACAAGAGAGATAGGATAAATCCCACTCTCGCCCGTTCCGTAGGGAAACGTGACGCCTGGAGCTCAAGATGTATGGAGCACTGGCTCACGAATCCCCGACATTGTTTACTGTCGCCAGCAAACTTGTCAGGAAGTGGGAGACGGGATAAAGTCGGAACAGGGGTGGCAGCGGACAGACTGGCTGCAGCTACACTTGCAGCCTGAACAGCTACAGCAGTGACATCCACAGCTGAGGTTGTACGCTCAAGAGCCGCCAACCTTCCCTCCAGCTGCTGGATGTACCTCTGTAATCGCTGGTCGTCCGCCATTTACTAGCCAGACTCTGGCGCTAGTATTATGTTAGACTGACGGAACGCACTAAGAAAGAGGATATAGATGCGTTCGCAGTCCGGGGTCCACCGTACAGGTGAAAACCTGCTGCTAGTAAATTGCAGACTATATGGCGGTACTCTATAGTACACACACGTGGGTTCAACCTCACCCAGCGTGGAGGAAGCAATCCTGTTACATCACAGGACCGCGGTACCGCACATAAAGCGCGAGCAAGTAGTCAGCGAACTTTACCCCAACTGGGATTTAAGTTCGATTAGACCCTTGCTGGCACTACACCGCAACTGGGTGTGTAAGGAAACTGAATAGTTAATTATAGGCACAGAAGTGCGAGCAATGCCGCAGTGACGGACACCACTACCACCCAGGCTTGGGTATGGAAAGCGCTAGACAAGCGCACGGTGACGTACAGGCGGACACAGCAACAGGACGCTGTAATGTGTGTATTGCACAGATGGTTAGTCGGGCGCTAGATAGCTACCAACATCCGCGAGCAGTCAACAACTCTAGGGAGGGATATTTAGGAGCTTTCATCCATCGACATACATACATCTACACATACACATATAATTTCAAAACAATACTAGCGCATGGCCGTGCGGTCATGCGCAGTTTAGATAGTTGCAGGACAGGAAGTGGCTACAGAACTTTTGCCCTTCCAAGACCTGCCAAAAGGACCAATGGAATGTGGCGCAGAGCCTGACCACATGACCCTCGATCTCCAACGGGAGATCTTGCCCTGGGCATGCTCAGTGTGTGCAGACAAGGACTTAGTCCCAGAGAAGTCTGCTCGCTGCTGACCAGCACTGACTTTAATGGCAGAAGCTGGAGAAGCAGCAGAAACTCTTAGAACAGAGTCAGACTGAGCAAGACGCTGGGACCGACGTCTCTGCTGAGCAGACTCCACTGCGGCTGGATGCGAATGGGAGACCGCAGCAGAGATGGCTCGAGATTCCCCCTGTGCAGAAGCGGGAACTCGACCCCTAACACCTACAGCCAAATTTTGTTATGTTAGGCCTACTACGCCTGTCTGCGGTCCCTCCTTCCACTAGTCCTCCACTGACCAGACCACTGCTGCCCGTGTACCCCTGGAACCTATTTTAAATTGCATAGAGCATCCTTTTTTTAATAGTAGGCATACAAACTCTGTCTGTGGTCCATAATTGAAATTGTCCTCCACTGAACAGACCAATGCTGCCTGTGTACCCCTGTAACCTTTTTTAAACTGCATTGAGCCAAATGTTGTGTTTAAGGCCTACTACCTGTGTCTGTCTGCGCCACTCAATACAGCTGTCCTCCTTTTAAAAATGCTGAGCGTCAATAGTCTGGTTTTCAGCCTATAGGAATTTGAAAACTGCATTGGGGCTACTACTACTACTTCGGTAGGGCCTACTAATGGTGTCTGCCGCTCCAAGGTGTTCCCCAGGTTTCCTCTCAATAGCTTAGAGCTTCTAGCTCTCGTTTAGTAGTTATTGAAAACAACACTGCATTCGGCCTACAAGTTGGGTCTGGGTTGTAGAGACGGTGTCTTCCGCTCCAAGGTGTTCTCCAGGTTTCCTCTCCATTGCTTCAATTTTAAAGCTCTTGTTTACTGGTTGTAGAAAACAACACTGCATTCGGCCTACAAGTTGGGTCTGGGGTGTAGAGACGGTGTGTTCCGCTCCAAGGTGTTCCCCAGGTTGCCTCTCCATTGCTTCAATCTTAAAGCTCTTGTTTAGTAGTTGTAGAAAACAACACTGCATTCGGCCTACAAGTTGGGTCTGGGGTGTAGAGACGGTGTGTTCCACTCCAAGGTGTTCCCCAGGTTGCCTCTCCATTGCTTCAATCTTCTTGCTCTCGTTTAGTAGTTGTTGAAAACAACACTGCATTCGGCCTACAAGTTGGGTCTGGGGTGTAGAGACGGTGTGTTCCGCTCCAAGGTGTTCCCCAGGTTGCCTCTCCATTGCTTCGATCTTCTGGCTCTTCTTAAGTAGTTGTTGAAAACAACACTGCATTCGGCCTACAAGTTGGGTCAGGGGTGTAGAGTCGGTGTGTTACACTCCAAGGTGTTCCCCAGGTTGCCTCTCCATTGCTTCAATCTTCTGGCTCTCGTTTAGTAGTTGTTGAAAACAACACTGCATTCGGCCTACAAGTTGGGTCTGGGGTGTAGAGACGGTGTGTTCTGCTCCAAGGTGTTCCCCAGGTTGCCTCTCCATTGCTTCGATCTTCTGGCTCTTCTTAAGTAGTTGTTGAAAACAACACTGCATTCGGCCCACAAGTTAGGTCAGGGGTGTAGAGACGGTGTGTTACACTCCAAGGTGTTCTCCAGGTTGCCTCTCCATTGCTTCAATCTTCTGGCTCTCGTTTAGTAGTTGTTGAAAACAACACTGCATTCGGCCTACAAGTTGGGTCTGGGGTGTAGAGACGGTGTGTTCTGCTCCAAGGTGTTCCCCAGGTTGCCTCTCCATTGCTTCGATTTTCTGGCTCTTCTTAAGTAGTTGTTGAAAACAACACTGCATTCGGCCCACAAGTAGGGTCAGGGGTGTAGAGATGGTGTGTTACACTCCAAGGTGTTCCCCAGGTTGCCTCTCCATTGCTTCAATCTTCTGGCTCTCGTTTAGTAGTTGTTGAAAACAACACTGCATTCGGCCTACAAGTTGGGTCTGGGGTGTAGAGACGGTGTGTTCCAGTCCAAAGTGTTCCCCAGGTTGCCTCTCCATTGCTTCGATCTTCTGGCTCTTCATAAGTAGTTGCTGAAAACAACACTGCATTCGGCCTACAAGTTGGGTCTGGGGTGTAGAGACGGTGTCTTCCACTCCAAGGTGTTCTCCAGGTTTCCTCTCCATAGCTTCAATCTTCATGCTCGTCTTAAGTAGTTCTTGAAACAACACTATATTAGGCCTACAAGTTGGGTCTGGGTCGTAGAGATGTTGTCTGCCGCTCCAAGGTGTTCTCCAGGTTGCCACACAATCGAAGCTGCATAGAGCCTATTTTGTAATTTTACGCCTAAAAAGTCTTTCTGCGGTCCCTCCTTCCAATTGTCCTCCACTGAGCACAACAATGCAGAACGTGTACCCATGTAACCTTTTTTAAACCAGCGTCGAGCCAACTTTGTGGTTTAAGGCCTACTTGTAGTGTCTGGCTGCGCCACTCAATACAGCTGTCCTCTTTACAAAAATGACCTACAATTATCTGGTTTTCAGCCTATCGGAATTTTAAAACTGCAGTGGGCCTACTAGTTGGGTTGGGGCCTTCTATCTGTGTCTGCCGCTCCTTGCTGTTCTCCTACAGTGAACAAAGCTGTGCTGCCTGTTTACTACTCTTGCCAATTTTGAACTGCATTTAGACTACTTACAGATTTGGGCCTACTCTCTGTGTCAGCCTCTCATTCCAGTTGTCCTCCACTGAACAAAACAATGCCCTCTGGTTAGTCCTGTTACCAATTTTGAACTGCATTTAGCCCACTTTATTCTTTGGGCCTATATCTGTGTTTCCTCCTCATCCTGCCCATTGCCCAGCCAGTGATAGATGAGTCTGCTGGTACATTGACCCATAACGCAACATTCCGCGTGCACGCTACACTGCAAGATTGTGACCCTGCTGAAAGTCAGGTCCCCCTTCCCGCATACCATACCACCTTACACGGGGACAAAGAGGAAGGTGCAGATGAAGGTGCAGGTTCCTTCATCAGGTGGGGGGAGGAATACTCGTTGCTGGCGACGTCACTGGCACAGGGCCCCTCATAGTACGCAAAAGTGTTGCTGCCGGTGGGAGGCGCCCCCGCCGTGCAAACACACCGCTGTACTTTGAGGGGCCCTGTGCCAGTGCCAATGCCAACGAGGGGGCCCCCCCTGCTTGCTCAGGATCACAGCACTTGCAAAGTTGAAATACTTATCTCTCCCTGCTCCACTGCCGTGACGTGGTCCAGATTTACTGGGCCCACTAATTACTTGAACCGGCCCTACCCCCCACAACTTTAGCCAAATGACCCCCAATTTCAAATGCCTTCCAATTATTATAAGCTAAATTAAGATTGACAAGCTTCAGTAACAAGAATGGATGTTTTTGCCATTAAAATGGGCTCTGTACATGTTTTCCTGGCCTCTACTCACTGCCGACTATGCTCCCCCATTGACTTGCATTGGGTTTCGTGTTTCGGTCGATCCCCGACTTTTCGCGATAATCAGCCGATTCCACTCGACTCGACTTTTGAGATAGTCGGGTTTCGCGAAACCCGTCTCGACTCTAAAAAGGTCAAGGTCGCTCAACCCTATTCAGAAGGTCTCTTTTTTAGGTTTTATTTTTTCTCCCTCGTCTATAGAAATGGATCCTGTTAAGGTCCAAGCTATTCATGACTGGATTCAACCCACATCTGTGAGGAGCCTTCAAAAATTTTTGGGCTTTGCTAATTTCTATCGCCGTTTCATTGCCAACTTTTCCAGTGTGGTTAAGCCCCTTACTGATTTGACGAAGAAAGGCACTGATGTGACGAATTGGTCCTCTGCGGCTGTTGAGGCCTTTCGGGAGCTTAAACGCCAATTTACTTCTGCCCCTGTGTTGCGTCAGCCGGATGATTCTCTTCCTTTTCAGGTTGAGGTTGACGCTTCTGAGATTTGGGCAGGAGCCGTTTTGTCTCAGAGGGATTCTGATGGTTCCTTGATGAAACTGTGTGCTTTTTTTTCCAGAAAGTTTTCACCTGCGGAACGCAATTAAGATGTCGGCAATCGGGAGTTGTTGGCTATGAAGTGGGCGATTGAGGAGTGGCGACATTGGCTTGAGGGAGCTAAGCACCGCGTTGTGGTCTTGACTGATCATAAGAATCTGATTTACCTGGAGTCGGCCAAGCGGCTGAATCCTAGACAGGCTCGATGGTCCCTGTTTTTCTCCCATTTTGATTTTGTGGTCTCGTATCTTCCGGGATCTAAGAATGTTAAGGCTGATGCCCTCTCTAGGAGTTTTTCGCCTGATTCTCCTGGAGTCCTTGAGCCGGTTGGCATTCTTAAGGAAGGGGTGGTTCTTTCTGCCATCTCCCCTGATTTGCGGCGGGTGCTTCAGGAATTTCAGGCTGATAGGCCTGACCGCTGTCCAGTGGGGAAGCTGTTTGTTCCTGATGGATGGACAAGTAAGGTGATTTCTGAGGTTCATTGTTCAGTGTTGGCTGGTCATCCTTGGAATTTTGGTACCAGAGATTTGGTTGCTAGGTCCTTTTGGTGGCCTTCCTTGTCGCGCGATGTGCGTGCTTTTGTGCAGTCCTGTGGGACTTGCTCCCGAGCCAAGCCTTGTTGTTCCCGCGCTAGTGGGTTGCTTTTGCCTTTGCCGGTCCCTGAGAGGCCCTGGATGCATATTTCCATGGATTTTATTTCGGATCTTCCTGTTTCCCAGAAGATGTCTGTTGTATGGGTTGTTTGTGACCGGTTCTCTAAAATGGTCCATCTGGTACCTTTCCCTAAGTTGCCTTCCTCCTCAGATTTGGTTCCATTGTTTTTTCAGCATGTGGTTCGTTTGCATGGCATTCTGGAGAATATTGTGTCTGACAGAGGTTCTCAGTTTGTCTCTAGGTTTTGGCGGGCCTTTTGTGCTAGGATGGGCATTGATTTGTCTTTTTCTTCGGCGTTTCATCCTCAGACTAATGGCCAAACTGAGCGAACTAATCAGACCTTGGAGACCTATTTGAGATGCTTTGTGTCAGCTGATCAGGATGATTGGGTGGCTTTCTTGCCGTTGGCCGAGTTTGCCCTTAATAATTGGGCTAGTTCGGCTACTTTGGTTTCACCTTTCTTTTGTAATTTTGGTTTTCATCCTCGTTTTTCTTCTGGGCAGGTTGAGCCTTCTGATTGTCCTGGTGTTGATTCTGTGGTGGACAGGCTGCAGCAGATTTGGACTCATGTGGTGGACAATTTGACGTTGTCTCAGGAAAGGGCTCAACACCGTCGTCGGTGTGTTGGTCCCCGCCTTCGTGTGGGGAATTTGGTTTGGTTGTCTTCTCGTCATGTTCCTATGAAGGTTTCTTCCCCTAAGTTTAAGCCTCGGTTTATTGGTCCTTATAAAATTTCTGAAATTATTAATCCAGTGTCTTTTCGTTTGGCTCTTCCAGCCTCTTTTGCCATTCATAATGTTTTCCATAGATCTTTGTTGCGGAGATATGTGGTGCCCGTTGTTCCCTCAGTTGATCCTCCTGCCCCGGTGTTGGTTGAGGGAGAGTTGGAATATGAGGTTGAGAAAATTTTGGATTCTCGTTTTTCGAGGCGGAGGCTTCAGTATCTTGTCAAATGGAAGGGTTATGACCAGGAGGATAATTCTTGGGTTGTTGCCTCCGATGTCCATGCCACCGATTTGGTTCGTGCTTTTCACTTGGCTCGTCCTGATCGGCCTGGGGGCTCTGGTGAGGGTTCGGTGCCCCTCCTCAAGGGGGGGTACTGTTGTGAATTCCGCTCTTGGGCTCCCTCCGGTGGTTGTAAGTGGCACTTTTGTGAGTTCTGCTCTTGGGCTCCCTCCGGTGGTTTTAAGTGGAATGGCTGCTCCTTGGATTTAGCTGTCAGCAGCTGCTTCCACTGATTGTCTATTCTGCTCGGCTATTTAGCCTGGCTCTTTCCTTCAGCTTGTGCCACTTGTCAATGATTCTTGGTTGGATTCACATCTCTTTGGATTTCCCTGTTATCCTGACCAGTTCAGCAAAGCTAAGTCCTTGCTTGCTCTTTTCTGTCCACAAGTTGTGGACTTATCCGTTCTGTGCTTTTTATGTTTGTCCAGCTTGTCAGTATGAATTAATTCAGTGATGCTGGAAGCTCTGGGAAGCAGATTTACCCTCCACACCTTTAGGCTGCCGTCACACTAGCAGTATTTGGTCAGTATTTTACATCAGTATTTGTAAGCCAAAACCAGGAGTGGAACAATTAGAGGAAAAGTATAATAGAAGCATATGCACCACTTCTGCATTTATCACCCACTCCTGGTTTTGGCTGAGAAATACTGATGTAAAATACTGATCAAATACTGCTAGTGTGACGGCAGCCTTAGTCAGGTGTGGAGATTTTTGTAAACTCTGTGTGGATTCTTTTGTAGTATTTTATACTGACCGCACAGTATTCCATCCTGTCCTATCTCTCTAGCTAGACTGGCCTCCTGTGCTCATCCTGGTTTCATTCTGTGTATGTATTTTCCCTCTCCACTCACAGTCATTACTTGTGGGGGGCTGTCTATCCTTTGGGGATTTTCTCTGAGGCAAGATAGTTTTCCTGTTTCTATCTTTAGGGGTAGTTAGTTCTCAGGCTGTGACGAGTTGCCTAGGGAGTGTTAGGAGCATCCCACAGCTACTTCTAGTGTTGTGTTGAGCTTAGGGACTGCGGTCAGTACAGGTACCACTTCCTTCAGAGCTCATCCCATGTTGCTCCTAAACCACCAGATCATAACAGGTCTTTGTTCTAATATGATAAGATTCTGGGCCACCACTTGGGCTAAGAGAATAATAAATACATTTTGCTAACGTCCATCAGCGCATCTATCCATCATTGTAAGCAGGAGTCTCCAAGTCCAACAGAGACAGACTACAGATTTTTCTGGAATGGAGTGTCCCTACTAGCCTGAATTTAGTATCTATAGAGAGCAAATCCTAATTCAAGATGAATGCTGGGCGTGTTATGATCCTGACATGTTCTGTAGCGGAAATACAGGCATTAGACAAACTTGTGTTAAATCTAGTAAGACTGAAGAGATAGGAGGGTCTTGGTAAGCCAGCCCTGTTGGTGATGTCACGGGCTGCGGTTTATAAGTTTCTGGCAGAACCCCAGCAGTTAGTTTTTACCTGGGAAGCCCTGACTGCTAGCCTGATGCATTGGGACATATGCAAACTAGCCTGGTTGCCTGCAATGCTCTGAACACATGTAAGTGTTGATTTCTCCTTTAACCCCTGTTATTTTTATAATAACCTTGTACATATTTTCAATTGTCTCATATTGTAACATCTTTATATAACTGTTCATAAACACTGCCTGAAACCTTTGATGGAGTATAATATATAATACTAGATTCATTCTTCCTGCTCTAAAACGTACCCCAAGTCTTCTGAAGGGAATTACGCTACTGTTTTGGGTTAGCTGCAGACCCGTTTAATCGAAGCTGGTGGCGGCATACCGTGTGCTGTTCCTTTAGGTGTCGTAGCGACTGCGGCGTTGATAATTATTGTTCCTGCCTGAGTGGGAGTAGTTAATCGCGTCGCTGCAGCGTGCCCAATAGCCAGTACATAGCAGGCAGCCTTTCTGGCGACTAATTACCCAGGGTGCAGTACCTAATCTGACCTGAGAGTAAGGGGGGGCGCCAGAGAGCTGCAAGTCTTAAGTGGAACTGTAAGCGGGATATACATAAATCCCTGCAGTTCGTGGTATATGGAAAAGCAGTGGGATACCTAAAATAAGCCCCTGCTGTAAACTAAGAGGTCAAAAGCCTTGTGTGTGTTTTTTCATCACATTGTGGAGTGGAGGGATAACTAAGATAAGCCCCCTGCACATGTGATAGCCGTCTGTTGGCCTAAAGTCACCCCAACCCGTGACGTAGGGGTGACGGTCATGGTGTGAATCGTGACAGTCATAATCACTGCGTGCGCTCGAAGGGCTGCAATCACTCGTTAGTTCTAAAATCTTACCCACACATCTATATATACAAAAAAGAGTGTGTGTGTGTGTCTATGAATATGGTATGCAGTATATATTATGTTTTATAGGTTCCATGTGAAATGCATCAGTCCACAGGCTGCGCCCCAGGGCAGAGGGGGCACGATATTCCCCTTTTGTCCTTCCCCACCTTTGTAATCCCCACAGTAAATATCAGCAGGCTCCGGCCCCCTGCGGCTATTGTAATGTATGTCTGGCCTGCTTTTTCTATTGGCCTGCCCTGTGTATCTGTGTTATATATTCTGTGTGCTGTAAATAAAGTGAGTTCTTTTAGACTGGAAATACATGGAGTAGCAGTCAGCTTTTATATGCTCTCACGTAACCAAGGAATTCCAGCCAGCGTCCTTCATTCAGAATCCAGCAAAAACAGAGTGGACCTCCTGAAACACGGGGTGGTACTGAAAGAGGTACCCCAGCTTGGTAGACCCCGTTACAAGATACATGGTTAAGCAGACAGTATGACACAGAATAGGATTATAAAGGCACAGATGATTGGCCTCGGGGAGACCAAAACATCCAACACCGCGGAGACACCATCACGTGTTTCTCAACGCAGTGATTCCAGAACACTGCCCCCATCCCTTATGGGAAATATGCAGATGCATGTAAAGAAGCTGCGGAGACACCATCACGTGTTTCTCGACGCAAGCAGTGAATAGCCAGGCCTTTCCCCGGGAAGGGCAGCATCCTATGAAGGAAAGCCACCTATGCCAAGCATGGTATCCATCCACAGACAGCTGTTTCGGGATTTTGCCCCTCATCAGTGTGGAGTAGGAATCTGGCTATTAGAAGCAGTGCCTAGTAAAAAGGCTATAAAGGCACAGATGATTGGCCTCGGGGAGACCAAAACATCCAACACCGCGGAGACATCATCACGTGTTTCTCAACGCAGTGATTCCAGAACACTGCCCCCATCCCTTATGGGAAATATGCAGATGCATGTAAAGAAGCTGCGGAGACACCATCACGTGTTTCTCGACGCAAGCAGTGAATAGCCAGGCTTTTCCCCGGGAAGGAACAACCACGGGAAGGGCAGCATCCTATGAAGGAAAGCCACCTATGCCAAGCATGGTATCCATCCACAGACAGCTGTTTCGGGATTTTGCCCCTCATCAGTGTGGAGTAGGAATCTGGCTATTAGAAGCAGTGCCTAGTAAAAAGGCTATAAAGGCACAGATGATTGGCCTCGGGGAGACCAAAACATCCAACACCGCGGAGACACCATCACGTGTTTCTCAACGCAGTGATTCCAGAACACTGCCCCCATCCCTTATGGGAAATATGCAGATGCATGTAAAGAAGCTGCGGAGACACCATCACGTGTTTCTCGACGCAAGCAGTGAATAGCCAGGCCTTTCCCCGGGAAGGAACAACCACGGGAAGGGCAGCATCCTATGAAGGAAAGCCACCTATGCCAAGCATGGTATCCATCCACAGACAGCTGTTTCGGGATTTTGCCCCTCATCAGTGTGGAGTAGGAATCTGGCTATTAGAAGCAGTGCCTAGTAAAAAGGCTATAAAGGCACAGATGATTGGCCTCGGGGAGACCAAAACATCCAACACCGCGGAGACACCATCATGTGTTTCTCAACGCAGTGATTCCAGAACACTGCCCCCATCCCTTATGGGAAATATGCAGATGCATGTAAAGAAGCTGCGGAGACACCATCACGTGTTTCTCGACGCAAGCAGTGAATAGCCAGGGCAGCATCCTATGAAGGAAAGCCACCTATGCCAAGCATGGTATCCATCCACAGACAGCTGTTTCGGGATTTTGCACGGTGTTGGATGTTTTGGTCTCCCCGAGGCCAATCATCTGTGCCTTTATAGCCTTTTTACTAGGCACTGCTTCTAATAGCCAGATTCCTACTCCACACTGATGAGGGGCAAAATCCCGAAACAGCTGTCTGTGGATGGATACCATGCTTGGCATAGGTGGCTTTCCTTCATAGGATGCTGCCCTTCCCGTGGTTGTTCCTTCCCGGGGAAAGGCCTGGCTATTCACTGCTTGCGTCGAGAAACACGTGATGGTGTCTCCGCAGCTTCTTTACATGCAACAGAATAGGATTAGATACACGGCTCAGCAGACAGTATCACGCAGGATAGGATTAGATACACGGCTTTTCAGACAGTATCAAACAGAATAGGATTAGATGCATGACTCAGCAGACAGTATCACACAGGAGTGGATTAAATACACATCTCAGCAGACAGTATCACACAGTATAGGATTAGATACACGGCTCAGCAGACAGTATCACGCAGGATAGGATTAAAAATACAGCTCAGCAGTCAGCATCACACAGAATAGGATTAGATACACAGCTCAGCAGACAGTATCAAACAGGATAAGATTAGATACACAGCTCAGCAGACAGTATCACACAGGATATGATTAGATAAACGGCTCAGCTGACTGTATCACACATGATAGGATTAGATACTCGGCTCAGCAGACAGTATCACGCAGGATATGATTAGATACACTGCTCAGCAAACAGTAACACACAGGACAGGATTAGATATCAAGCTCAGCAGACAGTATCACACAGGATAGGATTAGATACACGGCTCAGCAGACAGTATCACACAGGATAGGATTAGATACACGGCTCAGCAGACAGTATCACACCAGATAGGATTAGATACAATGCTCAGCAGACAATATCACGCAGGATAGGATTAGATACACGGCTTTTCAAACAGTATCACACAGAATAGGATTAGATACATGGCTCAGCAGACAGTATCACACAGGAAAGGTTTAGATACATGGCTCAGCAGTTAGTTTAACACAGGATAGGATTAGATACATGGCTCTGCAGACAGTATCACACAGGATAGGATTAGATACACAGCTCAGCAGACAGTATCACACAGGATAAGTTTAGATACACAGCTCAGCAGACAATATCACGCAGGATAGGATTAAATATACAGCTCAGGAGTCAGTATCACAAAGGATAGGATTAGATACACAGCTCAGCAGACAGTATGACACAGAATAAGATTAGATACATGGCTCAGCAGACAGTAACGCACAGGATAGGATTAGATACATGGCTCAGTAGACAGTATCACACATAACAGAATTAGATGCACAGCTCAGCAGTTAGTATAAGGCCAGTCTCACATGTCCAGGTAATTCCGGTACCGGAAAAATCGGTACCAGAATTATCCGTGTCCGTGTGCCCGTGCGTTTATGTGGCATGTCAGTGTGGCACACGTGCGGCACACGTGTGCCGCCCTGTGTGCCGACCGGGTACCACACGGAATGTGGAGGAGACAGCGCTAGAGATAAGCGCTGTCCCCTGCATCTGGTGCTGAAGCCGCCATTCAAATCTTCTCTCCAGCAGCGTTCACTGGAGAGAAGATATGAATAATCCTTTTTTTTTTGTTTCTCGTGTTTAAAATAAAGATCCCTGTCCCCACCCCCCTCCCACACTCTGTGCGCCCGCCCGCTGTGAATAAAATACTCACCCAGCTCCCTCGCAGTGTCCTGTCCTCGCCGCAGCTGCTCCTGTATGAGCGGTCACGTGGTGCCGCCGATTACAGTCATGAATATGCGGCTCCACCCCTATGGGATGGACAGTGTCCATGTGCGGTACGTGTTTTACACGGACCCATTGACTTTAATGGGTCCGTGTAATCCGTGCTCTCCCACGAACACTGACATGTCTCCGTGTTTTCCAAACGGACACACGGTCCGTGAAAACACGCTGACATGTGCAGAGACACATTGATTTCAATGTGTCTACGTGAGTCAGTGTCTCCGGTACGTGAGGAAACTGTCACCTCACGTACCGGAGCCACTGACGTGTGAAACCGGCCTAACACAGGATAGGATTAGATACACAGCTCAGCAGAAAATATGACACAGGGTAGGTTTAGATGCACAGCTCAGTAGACAGTATAACACAGGATGGGATTAGATACACATCTCAGCAGTTAGTATAACACAGGAGAGGATTAGATACATGTCTCAGCAGACAAAATCACACATTATAAGATTAGATACACGGCTCAGTAGACAGTATCACACATGATAGGATTAGATACACAGCTCAGCAGACAATATCACATGATAGGATTAGATACACGGCTCAACAAACAGTAACACTCAGGACAGGATTAGATATACAGCTTAGCAGACAGAATCACACAGAGTAGGATTTGATACACAGCTCAGCAGACAGTATCACATGTGATAGGATTAGATATATGGCTCAGCTTACTGTATCACAAATGACAGGATTAGATACACGGCTCAGCAGACAGTATCACACAGAATGGGATTAGATAAACGGCTCAGCTGACTGTATCACACATGATAGGATTAGTTACTCGGCTCAGCAGACAGTATCACACAGAATAGTATTTTGCAGTGCCCCAGAGTCTTGGTCGTTGCAGTAATGTTATTCTTCCACCAGGGGGAGTGATGTTACATCTGAGGGCAAGGAAGAAGTTTCTTCTGTCCAGGTATCACAACCACATAACACACTTCACACGCCCGTCCGCCAGGGGGAGCTAAGCTTCTATCTATTAGGGCACTCCTCACACTTAGGTAAAACTGGTGGGTTGGTTAGGAAGTGAGACAGAAGCTGACTGGAGGGAGTAGGAGATAGTCAGTGAGTCCCGACTGAGTTTGGCAGAGGCTGGTTGGAGTGGGATCCAGCCAGCTCCAGACTGCGGCCTGCGGAAGACAAGGGTACACGGAGCTGCGCCTGCATCCCATGCGGCAGCATCCCAAGAAAGAGACATTGAAAGGAATTGTGTTGCAGTGAGTGAGAAACAAAGTCATAGCAAAAGGAGAATAATATCAGAAGGGGACCAGCTAGAAGCAGGCTGCCTCCTTCTGAAGCGCAGTGCCGGTAGCCAGAACACCGAGGGAGTAAGGATCTCTATGCTTTACTTCAGAGACTGGCAGGACAGTTAATTCTACGTTGGCTGCCCGACCATATACCCAGGAGGCAGGGTGGCAACTTTTGGGGGCCGGAACGTCTCTAGGGTCCCTGTAAAAAGCCTCAGGCCACCAGTCATATGGGTATGTCCTATCCTTCAGGGGGACAGAGAGGAAGAGACTTAACATCTACAATAGTTGTGAGAACCTTTTCGAGTTGCTCAGCAGGGAGGTACTACAACGCCCAGCGCTAGAGGAAGGCTATTGAATTCCACCTGGATAAGGGGGAACACTGGAATTGCCCTAAGACCGGCCGGACTCTGCCTGCCCTGTGGTCCGTACCCTAGACTGTGGATGCTGAAGCCTACAATAAAGGTAAAGAGACTGCAACCTTGTGTCCTCGTTATTCACTGTGCCGTACATCATCCATCATCCACCATCTACACCTCTGGGAAGCCCTGGGGAAACACTTCACCTGTGGGAAGCTATACTATCTGGCTGCCATAACATCACCCCAGCGGACCCCTAAGCAGCATTGGTCACCCTGACCGAATACCACAGGTGGTGTCACGAACACTATCCCTTTAAAGACTTTCCCCCATCTTATTAACGGACCTCCTGAGGGCCACGGACCGGGTCAGCCACCGTGACAATCCCCATCGAGAACCGAAGGGCCCGGTACCAAGTATCCCCCTGGCCCTTGTGGGCGCTTCATCTTTGAGGTCACAAACAGGATGTACTTAAGCCTGAAGAATCGGGTCATGTGTGCCTTAGAACTGTGCCAGAATCATATTTGAACTGTGACTTGCTTAAAGACTGTGTATTGCAAAAGACCGCCAAAAACCGCCACCATTGCAGCACCATGTGGCGTGCTGGAGGAGTGGGGCGTGTCATCGTGGGCGTAGCCTGGAAGAACGGCGCGAAAGTGGAACCAGCCCCTCACAGATACTAGTATGTCCGGGAGATATGCCCATCAACAAGAAAGGTCTGCCTCCTGGTCTGGGATGGTGGAGGGAGAAGAAGGAACCGCCCTCCGGACGAGGAGGAGCGAGCATCGCTGGACGCCATTAGGCAGAATCTGGTTGGCAGCAAGGCAAGTGGAGGTCGCCCGGAAGAGGCGGAGAAAACCCGCACCCATCCCAGCCAATGGGAGGCGATTGGAACCCTACCAGGCTGTATGAACCAGGAGGCTCTCGGAGCAGAAGTGGAGGAGCTGTGTCGCCAGCTCCGGAGCCTGTGCTAACGCGCGACCGCCGCCAGCGAGGAGCAGCGATGCAGCCAGCCACCTGAAACCTAGTTTGCAGTGGAAGAGACCGGCACCGGAGACGCTGCGGCGGCAGGTAATGACACCGACCCTATCCCGGTAGCCGAGGAGTCCCTACTGATAGATGTATACTCACCCCCACCACGACCACCCGGCCGGGTGTGTAACCGTCTAACGTGGGAGAGGCCCTGGGAGACTTTAAAGACCTCTGATGTCCTGCTGCAGCCTACCAAGCAGGCTGTGAATGTCCAGGGAGAGTGGGTGATGTTAAAGTGGACCCATACTACTACCAACCTGATCGGGTTTCCTGGGGAGGCCCAGCCAGAGGGAGAGAGCATCGAGGTCGTCTCCCAGCAGGATTACTGTCAGCAGCTACGCCGGCAGCAGGAGGAGTGGGCCAGGAAGAAGGAGCTCAGGCGTCAGGCTGACCGTGAGCAGGACCTGCAGGCCAAGGCCCAGGCTAGGCAGGCGAGTCAGGAGGATTGTGGTCCCCAGCATTACGGGACAGTCATGACCTTCCGTATGCAAGGGGGTTGGGGCTTCATAAAGGAGCCTGGCCTCGACCTCGAGGTTTTTGTAAATCAGTGGGATGTGGAGGTGCACCTCATCGAGGGACACCCAGGCTGGGATCTGTACCCTGGTGACCGTGTTAGGTATACATGTCATTGGGGAGACAAGGGGTGGTATGCCCTTCACGTCTACAAATACAAGCCCGAGGTCACTGTACCACCGTCCTACTGCTCTACACCCGAAAAGGTGACCCCTGCACCAGTCACCATGTGCTCAAAGTGCACTCAGACCACAGTGGCAAGGAGAACTGTGAGTTCACAGACCCCTATCCGGAGTGCAGATGCCCAGTGGTAACGGGAACCCAACAGGACTACCCCCACCGGTACTACCCCCAGAGTGGCACCAATAAACCTCGAAGGATCTGAAAACTGTACATAGTTCAACAACTTTTCCTGTTTGTTTTGCTGCTTTTCTACCTTAAACCCGTCTAGGGTTATGCCTTAAAGAGGTCCTCAGTTTAAAGATGATTCCAAGTTTGGCACCTGTTTTTGTACAAGTTTCCACTTTTATATCAAAGAACTGCCGAATCATGAACTGTGCATGATCACAAACTGCTTGTATATAGTTTGCACCTTCTTAAAGGTGCTCTCTACTGGTTTTACAAGAAGAGTATTGCGAAGAGGCTAATCCTGAGGACATCGTGAAAGTTTTTGCTGTTTTAAAATTGATGATTGACTTGTTGACTGTTTGCACTACCTCAGAAAAGACTTGAGTTACCCTTAACCCCTTCATGACCAGGGGATTTTTCATTTTTCCGTGTTCGTTTTTCGCTCCCCTCCTTCCCAGAGCCATAACTTTTTTAATTTTCCGTAAATTTGGCCATGTGAGGGCTTATTTTTTGCGGGACGAGTTGTACTTTTGAACGACATCATTGGTTTTAGCATGTCTTGTACTAGAAAACAGGAAAAAAATTCCAAGTGCGGTGAAATTGCAAAAAAAGTGCAATCCCACACTGGTATTTTGTTTGGCTTTTTTGCTAGGTTCACTAAATGCTAAAACTAGCCTGCCATTATGATTCTCCAGGTCAGTACGAGTTCATCGACACCTAACATGACTAGGTTATTTTTTATCTAAGTGGTGAAAAAAAATTCCAAACTTTGCTAAAAAAAAAAAAAAAAAAGTGTGCCATTTTCCGATACTCGTAGCGTCTCCATTTTTCATGATCTGGGGTCGGTTGAGGGCTTATTTTTTGCGTGCTGAGATGACGTTTTTAATGATAGCATTTCGGTGCAGATACGTTTTTTTGATCGCCCGTTATTGCATTTTAATGCAATGTCGCGGCGACAAAAAAAAGTAATTCTGGCGTTTCAAATTTTTTTCCCGCTACGCTGTTTAGCGATCAGATTAATACTTTTTTTAATTAATAGATCGGGCGATTCGGAGCGCGGCGATACTAAATATGCGTAGATTTGATATTTTTTTTATTGATTTATTTTGATTGGGGCGAAAGGGGGGTGATTTAAACTTTTATGTTTTTTTTATTTTTTCACATTTTTTTAAACTTTTTTTTTAAACTTTTGCCATGCTTCAATAGCCTCCATGGGAGGCTAGAAGCTGGCACAGCACGATCGGCTCTGCTGATCGCTGCTATGTAGCAGAAATGGAGATGTGCTGTGAGCGCCGACCACAGGGTGGCGCTCACAGCCACCGGTCATCAGTAACCATAGAGGTCTCTAGGACCTCTATGGTTACAAAATACAAGCATCGCCGACCCCCGATCATGTGACGGGGGTCGGCGATGACGTCATTTCCGGCCGCCCGGCTGGAAGCGGTAGTTAAATGCCGCTGTCTGCGTTTGACAGCGGCATTTAACTAGTTAATAGGTGCGGGCAGATCGCGATTCTGCCCGCGCCTATTACGGGCACATGTCAGCTGTTCAAAACAGCTGACATGTCCCGGCTTTGGTGCAGGCTCAACGCGGAGCCCTGCATCAAAGCAGGGGAGCCGGCATCGGACGGTATAGTACGTCTGATGCCGGTAAGGGGTTAAAGGGAATGTTCGTTTGTTGCACCTTGCCAAGGAGTGATAATGTTACTTGAAAAGTTAGATCGTAATAATGTTTACATAGCAGATGTATGTATCTAGCTAAAGGGTTAGGTAGTGATAGAGTGTTTGATAATGTTGAGTGATAGAATATTAGATGTTGTACTTTAAATAAAATTGAGGTTAAATTAAATGATAGGTTTTTAGGGAGGAAAATGCAGTGGTGGGTATAGACAGATAGTCCTGCATGTGGAGAAGAAGAGATGAAGAAAATGTTGATTTGCACTTTAAGGTTTAATGGTAGTATACCCTTAGAGGGCACTTGCACTTAGAAGAATACCTGTATGGTAACTGTGTTTTACAGATAGATACTAATTGTTGATAATAATTGTTTCCCATTTGCCTTTAAAAGTAGCGCGCATAATGTAAAAAATGTTATTGTTTGTAACGTTCAAGTGTTCTCACCTCCCATAAAGGGAAGCATTGTTAAAACAACTGTTTTATAGCATTCCAAAAATTTTGCATGTCTTTTGCTGATGTGTTGTTGTTTTCTTTTTCTCAGTCTGGGAGTACTGGATTTAACGGGGGGGGGGGGGGGAGAGGAGGTGTGGGGGGTGCAGCGCCAAGTGTGATTAGATGGTTTGGCATGATAGAGTGCATCATGTTTTTGTATATTATATATGAATGTAGCTGCTCCTGGAGTAGTGTATAATCTAGATGATTCGTCAAACTCAATCTGACAGGTGCCCCGCCCCTATCAAAGTGTATCAAAGTGTGTAACCCCTCCCCTCCTCCTGTCAGCCAGCTGTCCCTGAGGCTGGCTGATTTCCCCTTTTGATATCGTTTGATATACTTTAATTTGTTGCAGTTTGATATTATTCACGTATTTGTTTTATATTTTTATACGTAGCTCGAGTTTGATTCTGTTAGCTGTGTTTTATTCACAGTGTATCCATATAGTTCAGAACTTATATCACACCAAGCTGTTTATTTGTGTCTCTACACGTATTTGTTTTATATTTTTATACGTAGCTCGAGTTTGATTCTGTTAGCTGTGTTTTATTCACAGTGTATCCATATAGTTCAGAACTTATAACACACCAAGCTGTTTATTTGTGTCTCTACTGAACATTAACTAAATGGTGAACATTAACTAAATGTTTATTTTCACAAACAGAATAGCCAGATTTTCTGTTTGGGTTATCTGCGGGTCAATTGTTGTTGTATTTGCTTTCCCAATAAATGTTTATTTTCACAAACAGAAGAGGCAGATTTTCTGTTTGTACATGTATTGTACCAGTAGGGTTATGTAGGGTTATCTGCGGGTCATTTGCCCAGGCAGTGTGTATTATTTATGTTTTTATAACGCACCATGTTTGATATTTGCTTTCTCTTTTTTGTGTCTGTAGACGTCATCTGAGAAGTTATTTGTGTTTCTACTGAGCATTAACTAAATGCTTATTTTCAGTGGTTTATAACACCTAGGTCATTTGTTTTTGTTCTGTAAGCTGTGTTTATTCACAGTGTACCAGATTTTCTCTTTTGTGCCTATATATATATATATATATATATATATATATATATAATATACCCCAATGTTACAACACAAGCAAGTAAGAAGCGGTATGTTTTACACGACTATAAATTTTATTTCTCACAATAAAACAGCATCTCAAATTTTAAGTTAGCTGACAGCATGATGCTGACAAATGCTATTTGTGTATATATAATATGCCCCAATGTTACAACACAAGCAAGTAAGAAGCGGTGTGTTTTATACGAATATAAATTTTATTTCTCACAATAAAACAGCATCTCAAATTTTAAGTTAGCTAACAGCATGATGCTGACAAATGCATCTTTGCGGAATCTGATAACAACGCGCTGAACAAAGGGCTGAGCCTGAAAGTCTTGATGTCACAAAATCTGATACGATTCGATCATTATTCTGCAAGTCAGGCGTGAAATGCTGTAAAACCTTCTTAAATGGAAAGCCTCGCGCTAAATGGTATAATACATATATGCAATAATGACCGCATACACGGCTATACAAATCTTGAATTTGTGCGCTCTGATAACAATAAGAATAACAATTCTTGTTCAGGAATGTCACAAAAGCGTGTGGAAAGATAATATTATCTGCACGGAAGCCGTAACTGTCAAAAAATATGCCCGTCTTATCGTCGCAGAGTACGATTAATATCCAGTGGCGACCAGCTTGATTCGCCGGGTCTGTATTCACATTAACTAAATGCTTATTTTCAGTGGTTTATAACACCTAGGTCATTTGTTTTTGTTCTGTAAGCTGTGTTTATTCACAGTGTACCAGATTTTCTCTTTTGTGCCTATATATATATATATATATATATATATATATATATATAATATGCCCCAATGTTACAACACAAGCAAGTAAGAAGCGGTATGTTTTATACGAATATAAATTTTATTTCTCACAATAAAACAGCATCTCAAATTTTAAGTTAGCTAACAGCATGATGCTGACAAATGCATCTTTGCGCAATCTGATAACAACGCGCTGAACAAAGGGCTGAGCCTGAAAATCTTGATGTCACAAAATCTGATACGATTCGATCATTATTCTGCAAGTCAGGCGTGAAATGCTGTAAAACCTTCCTAAATGGAAAGCCTCGCGCTAAATGGTATAATACATATATGCAATAATGACCGCATACACGGCTATACAAATCTTGAATTTGTGCGCTCTGATAACAATAAGAATAACAATTCTTGCTCAGGAATGTCACAAAAGCGCGTGGAAAGATAATATTATCTGCACGGAAGCCGTAACTGTCAAAAAATATGCCCGTCTTATCGTCGCAGAGTACGATTAATATCCAGTGGCGACCAGCTTGATTCGCCGGGTCTGTATTCACATTAACTAAATGCTTATTTTCAGTAGTTTATAACACCTAGGTCATTTGTTTTAGTTCTGTAAGCTGTGTTTATTTACAGTGTACCAGATTTTCTCTTTTGTGCCTATATATATATATACATATATATATATATATATATATATATATATATAATATGCCCCAATGTTACAACACAAGCAAGTAAGAAGCGGTATGTTTTATACGAATATAAATTTTATTTCTCACAATAAAACAGCATCTCAAATTTTAAGTTAGCTAACAGCATGATGCTGACAAATGCATCTTTGCGGAATCTGATAACAACGCACTGAACAAAGGGCTGAGCCTGAAAATCTTGATGTCACAAAATCTGATACGATTCGATCATTATTCTGCAAGTCAGGCGTGAAATGCTGTAAAACCTGATTCTGGGATAACATTTCTCTTTGTGCATTTCTATCATATCAATTAGATACTCATTTTTTTATATGAAGTTGTTATGAGTTTACTGCAGTTATCAGAGCAATGTATTTATTTTACACAACAGTCACACAGGTCATAATGATAGTGTATCTGCAGCATGTTATTTAGCGTGTTTTATTCATGTTTTATGTTTGATATTGTTAATTTGATTCTGGGATAACATTTCTCTTTGTGCATTTCTATCATATCAATTAGATACTCATTTTTTTATATGAAGTTGTTATGAGTTTACTGCAGTTATCAGAGCAATGTATTTATTTTACACAACAGTCACACAGGCCATAATGATAGTGTATCTGCAGCATGTTATTTAGCGTGTTTTATTCATGTTTTATGTTTGATATTGTTAATTTGATTCTGGGATAACATTTCTCTTTGTGCATTTCTATCATATCAATTAGATTCTCATTTTTTTATATGAAGTTGTTATGAGTTTACTGCAGTTATCAGAGCAATGTATTTATTTTACACAACAGTCACACAGGCCATAATGATATACACCAATATTAACTATTTGTGCTATTTTAGGCGCAAATTTGGTCTATATGTATAACAGTCAGGAGTTGGGGCGATGAAATATGTGTTACAAGCGTAGTGAATTGCAGATATATTCTGTAGTGTATGTCATTTTGAGAAATGTGTAGCATAACCAATTACCTATCACGACCACTAGATGGCAGAATATCATATTAAATATACATTGGGGTTTACTTTTGGAAACTTACAAATTCATTGGAAAATTTTTAACCCATACTTATGTTGCGGTATTTTATTTTCCTGGTGTTACTTTTGCACATGTATTACTGTTTTTCTTGTTTTTGTGTAAAATCTCGGTCAGGCAGGCACGAACACACACACACACACAACACAGAACCCACACACAACAAACACACATAACATACAAAACACACACAACACATACAACACACACGACAAACATACACACACAACATACAGAACACATACAACACATGCGACACACACAACACACACACAACAAACACACAGAACACACACACACACAAGAAATAGGCATTTAGGAATTATTTATGTTATTATGTTTATGCACTTTGCCTGTGCTGTCTATAATTTGCCGCCTTTTTATTCAAAGACAGCTAACATATGCAGACTTTTAAAGCTTTTTTACATTGCTATGGGTGTCTGGCACACAGGTATATTGAGGGGTCTATGGGTGACCACATACACACACGACAAACATACACACACAACATACAGAACACATACAACACATGCGACACACACAACGCACACACATCAAACACACAGAACACACACACACACAAGAAATAGGCATTTAGGACTTATTTATGTTATTATGTTTATGCACTTTGCCTGTGCTGTCTATAATTTGACTCCTTTTTATTCAAAGACAGTTAACATATGCAGACTTTTAAAGCTTTTTTTTACATTTCTAATGGTGTTACATTTCTATTGGTGTTACTTTTGCACATGTATTACTGGATTCTTTAAAAATATGAATATTATCTAGTTTACTTATGTTGCGGTATTTTATTTTCCTGGTGGTACTTTTTCACATGTATTACTGTTTTTCTTGTTTTTTGTGTAAAATCTCGGTCAGGCAGGCACGAACACACACACACACAACACAGAACCCACACACAACAAACACACATAACATACAAAACACACACAACACATACAACACACACGACAAACATACACACACAACATACAGAACACATACAAACCACACACAACACATACAAAACACACGACATACACACACAACATACAGAACACATACAACACATGCGACACACACAACACACACAACAAACACACAGAACACACACACAAGAAATAGGCATTTAGGACTTATTTATGTTATTATGTTTATGCACTTTGCCTGTGCTGTCTATAATTTGACTCCTTTTTATTCAAAGACAGCTAACATATGCAGACTTTTAAAGCTTTTTTACATTTCTATTGGTGTATATTGAGGGGGTCTATGGGTGACCACATACCCTCGGAGAGCTGTTCAATTTCTCTGTTTTCAGGAGTAACTTGCGGTATGGCGATTGCGCTATTGGCGTCCTGAGTTATGCAGGGACTAGCGTTCTGCGATGCACGTCTCTCTCTTGAAATGTTCGTATATTTCTGATGTGGAATCTTGGGGCTTGGATTCCCGGGTTGTTTTGGTGCCGCGTAGCAGTCATCACGATCCACAACACAGATGGGCGAGAGAGATGTTGTTCTCGCCGCCGTATTAGCTCTTTGTGGTTGATTCTCTGCAGCACCGTAATTACGCCGGTGCAAAACTCGTTGCTGAAGAGGCGACGTATCTAAAAGAAAAGATACAAGTGGCGGTTAGCCGCGAAACGGAGCAAAATTGGAAGAGCTAAACGGCGACGCTTGGCTATGATCCTGCGTAATATTTGAAAAGTTAACGGGGACAGTTACCCATGAAATCATTGTAACAATATTTATATAAACATGTATAGAGCAACCCAGATATATACTTACAAGTATGATGCGGGAATTGCCCCACAACAGCTGCTGGTTTAACGGGCGGCGCAATGCTCAAATTCGCCGAGATGGGAATATTCTCTTTTTCAAGCTGTATTTTCCTGGCAACTAGATTAGCGGGTGTAAGTAAAAATATAATGATTAGCTAACACAGAATTGATTTTCTACACAAAACTGCAGCGTTGAGACGGATATATATACAGTGGGGCAAAAAAGTATTTAGTCAGTCAGCAATAGTGCAAGTTCCACCACTTAAAAAGATGAGAGGCGTCTGTAATTTACATCATAGGTAGACTTCAACTATGGGAGACAAACTGAGAAAAAAAAATCCAGAAAATCACATTGTCTGTTTTTTTATCATTTTTTTTGCATATTATGGTGGAAAATAAGTATTTGGTCAGAAACAAACAATCAAGATTTCTGGCTCTCACAGACCTGTAACTTCTTCTTTAAGAGTCTCCTCTTTCCTCCACTCATTACCTGTAGTAATGGCACCTGTTTAAACTTGTTATCAGTATAAAAAGACACCTGTGCACACCCTCAAACAGTCTGACTCCAAACTCCACTATGGTGAAGACCAAAGAGCTGTCAAAGGACACCAGAAACAAAATTGTAGCCCTGCACCAGGCTGGAAAGACTGAATCTGCAATAGCCAACCAGCTTGGAGTGAAGAAATCAACAGTGTGAGCAGTAATTAGAAAATGGAAGACATACAAGACCACTGATAATCTCCCTCGATCTGGGGCTCCACGCAAAATCCCACCCTGTGGGGTCAGAATGATCACAAGAACGGTGAGCAAAAATCCCAGAACCACGCGGGGGGACCTAGTGAATGAACTGCAGAGAGCTGGGACCAATGTAACAAGGCCTACCATAAGTAACACACTACGCCACCATGGACTCAGATCCTGCAGTGCCAGACGTGTCCCACTACTTAAGCCAGTACATGTCCAGGCCCATCTGAAGTTTGCTAGAGAGCATTTGGATGATCCAGAGGAGTTTTGGGAGAATGTCCTATGGTCTGATGAAACCAAACTGGAACTGTTTGGTAGAAACACAACTTGTCGTGTTTGGAGGAAAAAGAATACTGAGTTGCATCCATCAAACACCATACCTACTGTAAAGCATGGTGGTGGAAACATCATGCTTTGGGGCTGTTTCTCTGCAAAGGGGCCAGGACGACTGATCCGGGTACATGAAAGAATGAATGGGGCCATGTATCGTGACATTTTGAGTGCAAACCTCCTTCCATCAGCAAGGGCATTGAAGATGAAACGTGGATGGGTCTTTCAACATGACAATGATCCAAAGCACACCGCCAGTGCAACGAAGGAGTGGCTTCGTAAGAAGCATTTTAAGGTCCTGGAGTGGCCTAGCCAGTCTCCAGATCTCAACCCTATAGAAAACCTTTGGAGGGAGTTGAAAGTCCGTGTTGCCAAGCGAAAAGCCAAAAACATCACTGCTCTAGAGGAGATCTGCATGGAGGAATTGGCCAACATACCAACAACAGTGTGTGGCAACCTTGTGAAGACTTACAGAAAACGTTTGACCTCTGTCATTGCCAACAAAGGATATATTACAAAGTATTGAGATGAAATTTTGTTTCTGACCAAATACTTATTTTCCACCATAATATGCAAATAAAATGTTAAAAAAACAGACAATGTGATTTTCTGGATTTTTTTTCCTCAGTTTGTCTCCCATAGTTGAGGTCTACCTATGATGTAAATTACAGACGCCTCTCATCTTTTTAAGTGGTGGAACTTGCACTATTGCTGACTGACTAAATACTTTTTTGCCCCACTGTATATACCGTATTTTCCGCTTTGTAAGACGCACTTTATTTCCCCCAAATTTGGGGGGGAAATGTGGGTGCGTCTAACAAAGCGGATATACCGCTTACCATTACAGGCTGGGAGGAGGGGGTGTCCGCCGCCGCTACCGCCTGCCGCCGCTGTCGTCCGCCGCCACTGCCGGGGTTGTCCGCTGCTGCCCCGGGTGATGCTGAAGGCTCCGGTGCTGCGGGGGGCTCTGGCGACATATTGTGAAAGACCAGAGCCCCCCGGCAGTTCTTCCATGCGTTCCAGTATGACTAATTCCGGGAAAATGGCCGCCGGAATCTCGGGAGATGAGATTTCAGCGCTGAGAGCTCATCTCTCGAGATTCCGGCGGCCATTTTCCCGGAGTTAGTTCCAGTATGACTGACTCCGGGAAAATGGCCGCCGGAATCTCGGGAGATGAGATTTCAGCGCTGAGATCTCATCTCTCGAGATTCCGGCGGCCATTTTCCCGGAATTAGTCATACTGGAACGCATGGAAGAACTGCCGGGGGGCTCTGGTCTTTCACAAAATGTCGCCAGAGCCCCCCGCAGCACCGGAGACAGCCCTACAGCACAGGAGCCCCCTGCAGACCCCTCATCCCAGCCTGCAGCAAAGGAGCCCCCTGCAGACCCCTCATCCCAGCCTGCAGCAAAGGAGCCCCCTGCAGACCCCTCATCCCAGGCTGCAGCACAGGAGCCCCCCTGCAGCACAGGAGCCCCCTGCAGACCCCCTCATCCCAGCCTGCAGCAATGCTCCACTCCTGCCTCCGGCAACGAGCCTGGGACCCTGATCCACCACAACCACAACCCCTGGTAAGTAATAAGACGCATGGATTATAAGACGCCCCACCAATTTATTAAAAAATAGTTTTTTCCTATTTTTCTCCTCAAAATTTGGGGTGCGTCTTATAATCCGGAGCGTCTTACAAAGCGAAAAATACGGTATATATTTTTTTTTTCAAAATGAATTTTCTGACAGTTAGTTAGCAGCTGTAAGTAAATATGAGCATTACACAAAAGTGAGAATCGCCTGTATTTCAAGTGAACAGATACCTTTTCTATTCTTGAAACACCTGCGTAACGAGCTGCCGCGTCTTTTAGGCGCATCGGGTATCAATGAAATTGCAGGGTTCATGACTAGTGTTGAGCATTCCGATACCGCAAGTATCGGGTATCGGCCGATATTTGCGGTATCGGAATTCCGATACCGAATTCCGATACTTCCCGCGTATCGGATACCGGAATCGGAAGTTCCCAGAATTCAAACTGAACGCAGCAGCCAATGAGGAATGATTGGAAGTGTGGGCACATCCTGTTTAGCATGGTGGGCATGTAAGTACTGGCAAGGCTGGGATTGGCTGCTGAAATGATGTCACTCTGCACTATAAAAAACGCTGCCGCCATTTTGCGCTCACTCTGCTGTGATTTCAGTTAGGGACAGGACGCTGTGTTCTAACTGAGGGCCAGTTGAGCTAGCTAATTGCTTTATTTTCCTTTCCAAAGGCTAATTTAGCAAAACGCTGTGTGTTCTTCACTGTTCACCTTGCTCTTGCCTTGCAGCGCTGTTTTAACAGCGTTATGCAAGGTCTGTGTGTGTGTGTGTGTGCAGCTCACTCTGTAGTCTGTGTGCAGCCATATACCCGGTTGTATTCAGCTCAGGGGGGGTTCACACTGCCTCACACAGTTGTCCTTTTTTGCTCTTAGTGCAGCCTGCTGCACATTTTTTCTCAAATTTCCTATTAGTGTTTTTCCACCAGTCTCCAGCTCTATTGTGGAAAAACACTACATAGGATAACCTAGAGGGGGGTTTTTTGGCCTTGAAGCGCCGTTTACGGCTGTCTGCACGGTCTCCGTGTGAGCCCAGCTCGCCCTGTAGTCTGTGTGCAGCCATAGCCGGTTGGATTCAGCTCAGGGTTCGTTTCTGGCTCATACCTAGAGAAAAATTTTACTTTTTTTCAAATAGTGCAGCCTGTTTAAAATTTGAAAAAAAAAAATTCCTATTAGTGTCTTTCCACTCGTATCCAGCTAAATAGTGGAAAAACACTATATAGGATAACCTAGAGGAGGGTTTTTTGGCCTTGCAGCGCCGTTTACGGCTGTCTGCACGGTCTCTGTGTGAGCGCAGCTCGCCCTGTAGTCTGTGTGCAGCCATAGCCGGTTGGATTCAGCTCAGGGTGCGTTACTGCCTCATACCTTGAAAAACAATTTCCTTTTTTTCAAATAGTGCAGCCAGTTTAAAATTTGAAAAAAAAAATTCCTATTAGTGTCTTTCCACTCGTATCCAGCTAAATAGTGGAAAAACACTATATAGGATAACCTAGAGGAGGTTTTTTTGGCCTTGCAGCGCCGTTTACGGCTGTCTGCACGGTCTCTGTGTGAGCGCAGCTCGCCCTGTAGTCTGTGTGCAGCCATAGCCGGTTGGATTCAGCTCAGGGTGCGTTACTGCCTCATACCTTGAGAAAAATTTTCCTTTTTTTCAAATAGTGCAGCCAGTTTAAAATTTGAAAAAAAAAATTCCTATTAGTGTCTTTCCACTCGTATCCAGCTAAATAGTGGAAAAACACTATATAGGATAACCTAGAGGAGGGTTTTTTGGCCTTGCAGCGCCGTTTACGGCTGTCTGCACGGTCTCTGTGTGAGCGCAGCTCGCCCTGTAGTCTGTGTGCAGCCATAGCCGGTTGGATTCAGCTCAGGGTGCGTTACTGCCTCATACCTTGAAAAACAATTTCCTTTTTTTCAAATAGTGCAGCCAGTTTAAAATTTGAAAAAAAAAATTCCTATTAGTGTCTTTCCACTCGTATCCAGCTAAATAGTGGAAAAACATTATATAGGATAACCGAGAGGAGGGTTTTTTGGCCTTGCAGCGCCGTTTACGGCTGTCTGCACGGTCTCCGTGTGATTTAAACTAGCTCTGTAGCCCGATCTGCACCAAAAAAAAAGTAAAGTTCACCAAACACAACTTAACACTTGTGTAGGCCACATTTGAAAAATAATAAAGTTTAGTCCACAATTTACAACATTAGTGTTTCTTACACCTGTTAGGAGGAGCATTTCAGGAATAAGCACACTAAGGCCTTAGTACTTTTCTGCTTATCTTTATCTGTCAACCAAGATGAAGAGGGCAGGGAGTAAGGCACGTGGGCGTGGGCGCGGAGCAGGGAGAGGAGCAGGGAGAGGAAGTGGTGATTCTGTGCCTGCTGCGGGCGCCGGTGACTCGTCGTCACTCAGTTTCAGCAGGGAACAGTCCTTCATGCGCAGCTTTGTCGGAGAGCGCCGTGCACCGCTGCTGCGTGAAGACCAAATTGAAGCCGTTGTCGGGTGGATGGCAGCTAACGCCTCGGCATCGACTTCAGTTAGTGCCACATCCTCTCAGGCACAGAGCACTGGAGAGCAGCCATCTGTCTCTTCACCACCTGCCAAATTGGCCAGGCAGTCAGAGAGCCCAGGACAGGAGCCGTCTCTACTTCTGTTCTCTGAATCTCTTGGCTTGGAAACAGGGGGCCAGCCAAGCAGCATTGGAGAAATGGAAGAAGAGGCAGTGTGCAGTGATGCCCAACACCTTTTTCTCTCTGACTCTGAAGAGGCAGGTGGGCCAGTGCCTCCGGTGACCACAGCGCAGTACGCATCTGATGATGAAACTCAGGTGCCGCTTTCTGATGCGTACTGTGCTGCCGAGACTACCCAGGAGGAACAGTTGGTGGCAGAGGGTAGTGGAGATGATGAGGTCGTTGACCCATCGTGGCGTGAGGAACAGGAAGGTGGTGGGAGCAGCTCTGAGGAAGAGCCTCCCCTTACGGGCCAAAGAGGGAAAGGGAGGGGGAAGACTGCGGAGCCTGTAGCCTCCACTTTGGCACCCGTTAGGAGCCTGTCTCTTTCCAAAGCCAAAAAGAGCGCTCCCAAGACTTGCAGTGCCTGGTCCTTTTTTGACACAGTTGCAGATGACATTTGTTTTGTCAAATGCAAGCTGTGTCATCAGAAAGTAAAAAGAGGTAAAAGTGTCAGCAACCTCAATACCACAAATATGTGGAAACATGTGCGGACCAGGCACGCGGTGGAGTTACAGAAACACAGTGAAGACGTAGGCCAACCAACAGCGGCAGCTACCACCTCTTCATCTCGTGTTGCCTCTTCCTCCACTGTTGTCCAGAGACCTAGTGTAATTCCACCCACAGCACCACCTTCCCAGTCATCCTCACACTCCCAGTCTACTCTACAGCCATCGGTAGTCCAGGCATGGGAGAAAAGGCGGGCATTCTCGGCCAACCACCCCCGAGCACAGGCTCTGAATGCAGGCATTGCCAAACTGTTGTCCCTGGAAATGCTCTCGTTCAGGCTGGTGGAGACTGACAGCTTCCGTGACTTGATGGCATTGGCAGTCCCACTGTGCAAGGTGCCCAGCCGCTTTTACTTCAGCAGGCAGGCTGTCCCTGCCCTGCACAGGCATGTTGAGGCAAACATAAAACATGCGCTACTGAACGCCGTCAGTAGCAAGGTCCACCTCACCACCGATGCGTGGACCAGTCAGCATGGACAGGGGCGATATGTTTCCCTCACTGCCCATTGGGTTAATGTTGTTGAGCCAGGTACAGATCGTGCGAGTGGCGCAGGATGTGTCCTGCCCACTCCAAGGATTGCAGGAATCCAGTCTGTACGCATCGACTCCTCCTCTTACACCAGTTCCTCTGATTCCTCTCTGCAGGATCCGTCACAGTCCACCTCCACATGGACCCGTGAACGTTTACCTATGACCGACATGAGCACAGCTGTGGCCAAACGTCAGCAGGCCATCTTGAAACTAGTTTCATTGGGGCATCGAAGCCACACAGCGCAGGAGCTCTGGAATGCCATCAAGCAGGAGAGCGATGTGTGGTTACTGCCAGCGAATCTCCAGCCAGGCATGGTAGTGTGTGACAATGGCCGAAATCTGGTGGCAGCTTTGGCCCTTGGCAACCTCACTCACATCCCATGTCTGGCACATGTGCTCAATTTGGTTGTGCAGAGTTTTCTGAGGGACTATCCGGATCTTGATGCCCTGCTGCACAAGGTCCGCCTAGAGTGTGCTCACTTGCGGCGTTCCAGCTTGACCAGATCCCGCATTGCTGCTCTGCAGCGCCGATTCCGCCTTCCGGAACACCGCATCATATGTGACCTACCTACCCGGTGGAATTCCACGTTACATATGTTGGAGCGGTTGTGTGAGCAGCAGCAAGCAGTTATGGAGTACCAGCTGCATCAGACGCAAAGAAGTCGCAGTCAGCGCCGATCAGACTTCACAACCACAGAGTGGGCCACTATGAAGGACGTCTGCCAGGTTTTGCATCCTTTTGATTATTCCACGCGGATGGCAAGTGCAGATGATGCACTAGTCAGCATGACTGTCCCCCTTATCTGCCTGCTTCAGCAAACTTTGCAAGGGTTAAGGGATGATGTGGTGGAAGAGGTGGAGGATGAGGAGTCACCTTTTCCATCAGCTTCTGGAGAGTCAGCGCCACGTGGTTCCTCACAAAGGGGTACGCAGGGGCCAATTTGTGAGGAGGATGAGTCAATGGAGGAGGAAGAGCTCCGTCCAGAGGAGGGAGCGACACAATTGTCCAGTGGTCAGTGTGTACAGCGAGGGTGGGGTGATGACGAGCGGGCAGAGATCATGTCTCAAGCAGGGGACAGCGTTTCTGGGCCAGTTGGCACTCTGCAGCACATGGTGGATTTCATGCTGCAGTGCCTGAGAAACGACCGCCGCATCGACCACATTCTCAACATGCCTGATTATTGGGTGTTCACCCTCCTCGATCCTCGCTACCGGGACAACGTCCAAAACCTCATCCCTGCGTTGACCCGGGAGCGTAAATTGCGGGAGTACCACGACACACTGGTGAATTCCATCATCTTCTCCTGTCCAACTGAGAGGAGTGCTGCTAGTGCTTTACAAAGCAGCTCAGTGCGTCGAGGCAGTGGGGGAGGCTCTGCCCAAAGAGGGAGCAGAAGCAGTGCCTCTGCCCCAGGCAAGCCCAGTATGGCACAACTCTGGCACACTTTTGTGTGCCCGCCCCAAATGTCTACACCATCACCGGCGGCTCCAGTCAGCAGGAGGCAACGGTTGCGTCAGATGGTGACAGACTACATGGCTTGCCCTCTTACTGTACTCCCAGACGGCTCTTCCCCATTCAAGTTTTGGGTCTCTAAGCTGGATACATGGCCAGAGCTAAGCCAGTATGCATTGGAGGTGCTGGCTTGCCCTGCGGCTAGTGTCTTATCGGAACGTGTCTTTAGTGCCGCAGGTGGTGTACTAACAGACCGTCGCATGCGACTATCCTCCGATAACGTTGACCGGCTTACTTTCCTGAAAATGAACCAGGCCTGGATCTCGCAGGAATTTTCCACTCCTCTGCCTGATTAAGTAATTGGGTGTCATCCAGGTCTCCTGCTGTGTTCATCTTTCTACCACCTGAACTGCTATTCCTGGGCTCCAACACCGCCAGTTGCGGCTCAGAAGTGCAGGCTGCACAGTAAAAACATACGACCCAGTGTTATTGGGTTTCAGTAACGTCAGCTGATCCCCAGCTGTGTAGCCGGCAATGTGTCCTGCGACCGCCACGCTGGCACAACAACCTAAATGTAAGGGAACCTGTCCCCCCCCCCCCCCCGTCGTTTGTTACTGAAAGAGCCATCTTGTGCAGCAGTAATGCTGCACAAGGAAAAGGTAGCTCTTTTTTTTTAGCTCCTTGCACACGCAGAACTTAACACTTATAAAATGTGTTCACTGATACCGTTATACTGTCCCGGAGCTGGGACTTTCCTTCGCAATGTGACGCAGCACAGCCGTCATTCCTACCCCCTTGGTGCCATGCGCTGCCTCCTCAGCGTTGTTTTAAGCTGTCACGGAGCCTGCGCTGTTCTGTTATCCCTTGGGCATGCCCTATTTGCGCTGCCTGTCTTCTGACATAATTTGGTGTCAGGCTGGCTGCGCCTGTGCGGCCGCGTTGCCCGAGATCCCGCCTCGCTGTGTCTTCTGATTGAGTCACACTGCGGGCCTGGGATCCATGGGCATGCGCAGTGCATATCTTCCCCTCGGGCTCTCGCTCATTTCCCTCCGCCTTCTTTAGACTGTGCGCCGTCAGCTGATCCCTAATAGCATGCCACGGCCGTGACACCGCACAGTCTGAAGAAGAGGGAAGGAGGGGAGTGAGAGTCGAGGATATGCACTGTGCATGTCTATGGTTCCAAGGCCCGCAGTGGGATTACGTTGGACGAGACTGCGAGGTGGGATCTGGAGCAGTGTGGACGCACAGGCAGTGACAGCCTGACACCAAATTATGTCAGAAGACAGGCAGCGCTAATTGGGCATGGCCAAGGGCTAACAGAACAGCGCAGGCTCCGTGACAGCTTAAAACAATGCTGAGGAGGCAGCGCACGGCACCAAGGGGATAGGAATGACAGCTGTGCTGTGTCCCATTACGAAGGAAATTCGCACCTCCGGGACGGTTTAACGGTATAAGGGGACACATTTTTAGTGTTTACTTCGGTGTTTGCAAGGAGCATAATTAAAAGAACAACCTTTTCCTTTTGCATCGTTAGTGCTGCACAAGATGGCTCTTTCAGCTACAAACGTCTTGGGGGGGTTAAAGGTTCCCTCTCAACTTGCTCCAATCAGGCTTCGGCCTACACTCTGTTCCTCTGCTCCTCCTGCTGTCCCTGGGCTCTAACACCGCCAGTTGGTGCCTGCAAGTGCTGTCTGCACAGTCAACAGTCGCTCCTCTGTTATTGGGGTTCAGTAACGTCAGCTGATCCCCAGCTGTGTGTGCGGCAATACCTCCAATCTGCTCCTCCTGCTGTCCCTGGGCTCTAACACCGCCAGTTGGTGCCTGGAAGTGCTGTGTGCACAGTCAACAGTCGCTCCTCTGTTACTGGGGTTCAGTAACGTCAGCTGATCCCCAGCTGTGTATCCGGCAACGTGTCATGCGACCGCCACGCTGGCACAACTAAAATGTAAGGGGACTTGTCCCCCCCCCTAGGCGTTTGTTACTGAAAGAGCCACCATGTGCAGCACTAATACTGCACAAGGGAAAGGTCGCTCTTGAAATTATGCTCCTTGCAAACGCTGAACTACACACTCATGTAATGTGTCCCCTCACACCGTCCAACCGTCCCGGAGGTGGGACTTTCCTTTGTAATGTGACGCAGCACAGCCGTCATTGCTACCCCCTTGGCACCGTGCGCTGCCTCCTTAGCGTTGTTTGATTCCGTCATGGACCCTGCGCTGTTATGTTATCCCTTGGCCATGCACAGTTTGCGCTGCCCGTCCTCTGACATCATTTGTTGTTGTCCTGGCTGCGCCTGTGCGTCCACGCTGCCCGAAATCACACCTTGCAGTGTCGTCTAATGTGATCCCACAGTGGGCCTGGTATCCATGGCCATGCGCAGTGCATCTACTAGCCTCTCACTCCCCTTCTTCACGCTTCTTCAGACTAGGCGGCGTCAGCTGATCCCTAATAGCATGCCACGGCCGTGACGCCGCACAGTCTGAAGAAGCAGGAAGGAGGTGAGTGAGAGGCGATGATATGCACTGCGCATGCCCATGGATCCCTGGCCCGCAGTGGGACTACATTAGATGACACTGAAAGGTTGGATCTCTCAGGCAGCTTGGACGCACAGGCACTGCCAGCCTGACACCTACATGATGTCAGAAGACGGGCACCGCTAACTGTGCATGGCCAAGGGATAACATTACAGCGCGGGCTCCGTGACAGAACCAAACAACGTTGAGGAGGTGGCGCCCGGCACCAAGGGGGTTGGAATGACGGCTGTGCTGTGTCACATTACAAAGGAAAGTCCATCTTCCGGGATGGTTTGACGGTGTGAGGGGACACATTATATGAGTGTGTACTTCAGCGTTTGCAAGGAGCATAATTTTCGGAGCCACCATTTTCCATGTGCAGTATTACTGCTGTACAAGATGGCTCTTTCAGCAACAAATGCCTTGGGGGGGGGGGTTAAAGGTTCCCTTTCAACTTGCTCCACTGCAGGCTTCGGCCTACACTCTGCTCCTCTTTGATTCCCTGGGTTTCAACACTGTCAGTTGCCACCTGGAAGTGTTGTCTACACAAAAAAACACTAGGTGATGTGTCAGTGGGGTTCAGCACCGCCAGCTGTTCCCCTGCTGTGTAGTCGGCAACGTGTCCAGCACATGCCACGCTGGCACAACAGAACAAAAGCTGCCACCAGTGCAGGCTTCGGCCTACACTCTGCTCCTCTCCTCCTCCTGCTGACCCTGGGCTCAAACACCGCTAGTTTTTGCCCGGAAGTGCTAGCTGCACAGAGAAAAACACCAGCCAATGTGTTAGTGGGGTTCAGCAACGCCAGCTGTTCCCCTGCTGTGTAGCCGGCAACGTGACCTGCAAACGCCACGCAGGCACATGAACTGAAATTAAAGGGATCCTGGCCCCACCCCCCCAGGTGTGGCTGACTTTTTCTCCTTGCCCACGTGGAACTCAACACGTACAAAATGTGTCTCATTGAGACCATTCCACTGTCCCTGAGGTGTGACTTTCCTTTCTAATGATACGCAGCACCCACCTTGGTAGCGTTTCCCGTCTTTTGTCATCATGGTTAGCTGGCTGCGCCTGTGCATCCGCCCTGCTAGAAACAACGCCCCTCGTTGTCATATTTATTTTGTCAGCGAGGGTGTGGTTTATGGGCACGAGCAGTGCATATGTTCGCCTGTCTTAACTCATCTCCTTCCGCCTTCTTCAGACTGTGCGGCCTCCTGGCCGTGGTAGGCGATAAGGGATCAGCTGAGGCCGCCCAGTCTGAAGCAGGTGTAAGGACATGTGTGAGCGGCAAACCTATTTACTGCACAAGGCCACGAATCCCAGCCACGCAGTGTGATTTTTTGAAAACACACTGTGGGTCTGGGATTCATGTCCATCGCTAACCGCAACGGCCGACATGAAATGAGGTCAGAAGACAGGAAGCGCTCACAGCGCATGGCCAAGGGATCACAATAGCGCAGACTCCTGTACAGCAAATAACAACGCTCAGGAATCTGCGCCCAGTACCTAGGTGCAAATTTTGACACCTGTGCTGCGTCTCCTTAAAAAGACAAGTCACGCCTCCACAACTGTTTGACAGTATAATGGGCTAAATAGTGTACGTGTTTTATTCAGCGTGTGCAAGGAGCAAACTAAATAGAGCAACTTTTACTTGTGCAGCATTAATGCTGCACAAGGTGTGGCTCTTGTACCTTGCAACACCTGAGGGGGGGTTAAAGGTAACCTTTGAAATTTTTTCAACTAGGCTTCGGCTACACTCTGCTCCTCTCCTCCTCCTGCTGACCCTGGGCTATAACACCGCCAGTTGTAGCCTGGAAGTGCTAGCTGCACAGCGAAAAACACCAGTCAATGTGTTAGTGGGGTTCAGCACCGCCAGCTGTTCCCCTGCTGTGTAGCTTGCATCGTGTCCAGCACAAGCCACGCTGGCACAACCGACCAAAAGCTGCCACCAGTGCAGGCTTCGGCCTACACTCTGCTCCTCTCCTCCTCCTGCTGACCCTGGGCTATAACACCGCCAGTTGTAGCCTGGAAGTGCTAGCTGCACAGAGAAAAACACCAGTCAATGTGTTAGTGGGGTTCAGCACCGCCAGCTGTTCCCCTGCTGTGTAGCTTGCATCGTGTCCAGCACAAGCCACGCTGGCACAACCGACCAAAAGCTGCCACCAGTGCAGGCTTCGGCCTACACATTGCTCCTCTCCTCCTCCTGCTGACCCTGGGCTCTAACACCGCCAGTTTTTGCCCGGACATGCGAGCTGCACAGAGAAAAACACCAGTCAATGTGTCAGTGGGGTTCAGCAACGCCAGCTGTTCCCCTGCTGTGTAGCTTGCAACGTGACCTGCAAACGCCACGCAGGCACATGAACTGAAATTGAAGGGAGCCTGCCCCCCACCCCCAGGTGTTTCTATGTATAACAGCCACCTTGTACAGCAGTACTGCTGCATTTGTACAAGGTGGCTGACTTTTTCTCCTTGCCCACGTGGAACTCAACACATACAAAATGTGTCTCATTGAGACCATTCCACTGTCCCTGAGGTGTGACTTTCCTTTCTAATGATACGCAGCACCACCCTTGTTAGCGCTGCCCGTCTTTTGACATCATTGGTTAGCTGGCTGCGCCTGTGCGTCTGCCCTGCTCGAAACAACGCCCCTCGGTGTCTTATTTTTTGGGACAGCGAGGGTGTGATTGATGTGCAGGTGCAGTGCATATGTTTGCCTGTGTTCACTGATCTCCTTCCGCCTTCTTCAGACTGGGTGTCCTCATGGCCGCGGCAGGCGATAAGGGATCAGATGAGGCCACCCAGTCTGAAGCTGGTGTAAGGACATGTGTGAGTGTCAAACATATTTACTGCACAAGGCCACGAATCCCAGCCACGCAGTGTGATTTTTTGAAAACACACTGTGGGTCTGGGATTCATGTCCATCGCTAACCGCAACGGCTGGCATGAAATGAGGTCAGAAGACAGGAAGCGCTCACAGCGCATGACCAAGGGATCACAATAGCGCAGACTCCTGTACAGCAAATAACAACGCTCAGGAATCTGCGCCCAGCAGCTAGGTGTAAATTTTGACACCTGTGCTGCATCTCCTTAAAAAGACAAGTCACGCCTCCACTACTGTTTGACAGTATAATGGGCTAAATAGTGTACGTGTTTTATTCAGCGTGTGCAAGGAGCAAATTAAATAGAGCAACCTTTTACTTGTGCAGCATTAATGCTGTTCAAGGTGTGGCTCTTGTACCTTGCAACACCTGAGGGGGGGGTTAAAGGTAACCTTTGAAATTGGTTCAACGAGGCTTCGGCCTACACTCTGCTCCTCTCCTCCTCCTCCTGCTGACCCTGGGCTCTAACACCGCTAGTTTTTGCCCGGAACTGCTAGCTGCACAGAGAAAAACACCAGTCAATGTGTTAGTGGGGTTCAGCACCGCCAGCTGTTCCCCTGCTGTGTAGTCGGCATCGTGTCCAGCACAAGCCACGCTGGCACAACTGACCAAAAGCTGCCACCAGTGCAGGCTTCGGCCTACACTCTGCTCCTCTCCTCCTCCTGCTGACCCTGGGCTCAAACACCGCCAGTTTCTGCCCGGACATGCTAGCTGTACAGAGAAAAACACCCACCATTGTGTCAGTGGGGTTCAGCACTGCCAGCTGTTCCCCCGCTGTGTAGCTGGCATCGTGTCCAGCACAAGCCACGCTGGCACAACTGACCAAAAGCTGCCACCAGTGCAGGCTTCGGCCTACACTCTGCTCCTCTCCTCCTCCTGCTGACCCTGGGCTCAAACACCGCCAGTTTCTGCCCGGACATGCTAGCTGTACAGAGAAAAACACCCACCATTGTGTCAGTGGGGTTCAGCACTGCCAGCTGTTCCCCCGCTGTGTAGCTGGCATCGTGTCCAGCACAAGCCACGCTGGCACAACAGACCAAAAGCTGCCACCAGTGCAGGCTTCGGCCTACACTTTGCTCCTCTCCTCCTCCTGCTGACCCTGGGCTCAAACACCTCCAGTTTCTGCCCGGAAGTGCTAGCTGCACAGAGAAAAACACCAGCCAATGTGTTAGTGGGGTTCAGCACCGCCAGCTGTTCCCCTGCTGTGTAGCCGGCAACGTGTCCTGCAAACGCCACGCAGGCACATGAACTGAAATTGAAGGGAGCCTGCCCCCCACCCCCAGGTGTTTCTATGTATAACAGCCACCTTGTACAGCAGTACTGCTGCATTTGTACAAGGTGGCTGACTTTTTCTCCTTGCCCACGTGGAACTCAACACGTACAAAATGTGTCTCATTAGAGACCATTCCACTGTCCCTGAGGTGTGACTTTCCTTTCTAATGACACGCAGCACCCCCATTGTTAGCGCTGCCCGTCTTCTGACATCATTGGATGGCTGGCTGTGCCTGTGCGTCCGCCCTGCCCGACACAACGCCCCTCGTTGTCTCATATATTTTGACTGCGAGGGTGTGATTGATGGGCACGAGCAGTGCATATGTTCCCCTGTCTTCACTCCCCTCCTTCCGCCTTCTTCTGACTGTGCGGCCTCATGGCCGCGGCATGCGATAAGGGATCAGCTGAGGCCGCCCAGTCTGAAGCAGGTGTAAGGACATGTGTGAGCGGCGAACATATTTACTGCACAAGGCCACGAATCCCAGCACCGCAGTGTGACTTTAGGAAAAGGCACTGTGGGTCTGGGATTTATGGCCATCGTTAACCGCACCGGCCAACATGAAATGAGGTCATGAGACGGCCTGCACTAACAGGGTATTGCCAAGGGATAACACAAGAGCGCAGTTTCCTGTACTGCAAATAACAACGGTAAGGAATCTGCGCCCAGCACCTAGGTGTAAATTTGTACACCTGTGCTGCGTCTCCTTAAAAAGACAAGTCACGCCTCCACTACTGTTTGACAGTATAATGGGCTAAATAGTGTACGTGTTTTATTCAGCGTGTGCAAGGAGCAAAATTAAGAGAGCAACCTTTGACTTGTGCATCATTAATGCAGTTCAAGGTGTGGCTCTTGTACCTTGCAACACCTGAGGGGGGGTTAAAGGTTACCTTTGAAATTGGTTCAACTAGGCTTCGGCCTACACTCTGCTCCTCTCCTCCTCCTGCTGACCCTGGGCTATAACACCGCCAGTTGTAGCCTGGAAGTGCTAGCTGCACAGAGAAAAACACCAGTCAATGTGTTAGTGGGGTTCAGCACCGCCAGCTGTTCCCCTGCTGTGTAGCTTGCATCGTGTCCAGCACAAGCCACGCTGGCACAACCGACCAAAAGCTGCCACCAGTGCAGGCTTCGGCCTACACTCTGCTCCTCTCCTCCTCCTGCTAACCCTGGGCTCAAACACCGCTAGTTTTTGCCCGGAACTGCTAGCTGCACAGAGAAAAACACCAGTCAATGTGTTAGTGGAGTTCAGCACCGCCAGCTGTTCCCCTGCTGTGTAGTCGGCATCGTGTCCAGCACAAGCCACGCTGGCACAACTGACCAAAAGCTGCCACCAGTGCAGGCTTCGGCCTACACTCTGCTCCTCTCCTCCTCCTGCTGACCCTGGGCTCAAACACCTCCAGTTTCTGCCCGGAAGTGCTAGCTGCACAGAGAAAAACACCAGCCAATGTGTTAGTGGGGTTCAGCACCGCCAGCTGTTCCCCTGCTGTGTAGCCGGCAACGTGTCCTGCAAACGCCACGCAGGCACATGAACTGAAATTGAAGGGAGCCTGCCCCCCACCCCCAGGTGTTTCTATGTTTAACAGCCACCTTGTACAGCAGTACTGCTGCATTTGTACAAGGTGGCTGACTTTTTCTCCTTGCCCACGTGGAACTCAACACGTACAAAATGTGTCTCATTGAGACCATTCCACTGTCCCTGAGGTGTGACTTTCCTTTCTAATGATACGCAGCACCCCCCTTGGTAGCGCTTCCCGTCTTCTGACATCATTGGTTGGCTTGTTGCGCCTGTGCGTCCGCCCTGACTGAAACAATGCTCCTCGTTGTCTTACTTATTTTGACTGCGAGGGTGTGATTGATGGGCACGAGCAGTGCATATGTTCCCCTGTCTTAACTCATCTCCTTCCGCCTTCTTCAGACTGTGCAGCCTCATGGCCGCGGCATGCGAGAAGGGATCAGCAGAGGCCGCCTAGTCTGAAGCAGGTGTAAGGACGTGTGTGAGCGGCCAAAATATTTACTGCTCAAGGCCACGAATCCCAGCACCGCAGTGTGACTTTATGAAAAGGCACTGTGGGTCTGGGATTTATGGACATCGTTAACCGCACCGGCCAACATGAAATGAGGTCATAAGACGGGCAGCTCTATCAGGGCATTGCCAAGGGATAACACAAGAGTGCAGACTCCTGTACAGCAAATAACAACGCTCAGGAAGCTGCGCCAAGCACCAAGGCGTTATTTGGGACACCTGTGCTGCGTCTCCTTAAAAAGCCAAGTCACGCATCCACTACAGTTTGACTGTAGAATGGGCTAAATTGTGTACATCTTTCATTCAGCGTGTGCAAGTAGACAAATTAATAGAGCAACCTTTCACTTGTGCAGCATTAATACTGCACAAGGTGTGTCTCTTGTACTTTGTAACACCTGAGGGGGGGTTAAAGGTTTCCTTTGAAATTGGTCCAACTAGGCTTCGGCCTACACTCTGC
This sequence comes from Ranitomeya imitator, assembly GCF_032444005.1. Classification (NCBI taxonomy): domain Eukaryota; kingdom Metazoa; phylum Chordata; class Amphibia; order Anura; family Dendrobatidae; genus Ranitomeya; species Ranitomeya imitator. Next base: position 1,222,751,171 of record NC_091282.1, on the reverse strand, counting down.
TCCTCTCCTCCTCCTCCTGCTTCACCACGGGCTCTAACATCGCTAGTTTTTGCCCGCAAGTGCTAGCTGCACAGAGAAAAACACCCGCCATTGTGTTAGTGGGGTTCAGCAACGCCAGCTGTTCCCACACTGTGTAGCCGGCAAAGTGTCCTGCAAACGCAACGCTGACACAAAGCTGCCTCCAGTGCAGGCTTCGGCCTACACTCTGCTCCCCCTGCTTACCCTTTGCTCCAGCACCGCTAGTTCGGGCTCTAGGAAGACAATCTTTAATTGGCAACGCATCTGGGTTCCAGCACCGCCAGCTGGTTCTCGGCAGTGTTTTTGTCACTGGTACTCCCTCGTGCCAAACCTGGTTCCAGCACCGTCAGCTGTTTCCGGGTAGTGTCAAGCTCACTGAGACGCCTATGCTTGCCCCGTCGTGGTGCTGTCGGGTTAGCCAACTCCAGGGTGCCTCCAGTTTAGGAGCTTCCTCTGTGGGCTGCGTGAACTGGTAGTCAAGGCTGGTTCTGTAGTGCCAGTAGGCCCAGCTCCCCCTGTAGGACTGTTGGGGTTCGGTAACTGCGGCTGCCTCGCGGCCTAGCTGTTCTCTCCTCTCCTGTGGACCTTGGGGTCCACCACCTGGTTCCAGCACTGTCAGCTGGTTCCGGGCCGAGCCTTTGGCTTAGGTGCCTCCTCCTGGGTATCCGAGTTCCGCCAACGTCAGGCGGTCCTTGGTAGTGCTTTTAAGCGCGGGCACCTACAGCTTAGTAACCGGGTTCCAGCACCGCCAGCTGGTCCTCGGTCGTGCCATTGGCTCTTGCACACTGGGGCAACGCATCTGGGTTCCAGCACCGCCAGCTGGTTCTCGGCAGTGTTCTTGTCACAGGTACTCCCTCGTGCCAAGCCTGGTTTCAGCACCGTCAGCTGTTTCCGGGTTGTGTCAAGCTCACTGACACGCCTATGCTTGCCCCGTCGTGGTGCGGTCGGGTTAGCCAACTCCAGGGTGCCTCCAGTTTAGGAGCTTCCTCTGTGGGCTGCGTGAACTGGTAGTCAAGGCTGGTTCTGTAGTGCCAGTAGGCCCAGCTCCCCCTGTAGGACTGTTGGGGTTCGGTAACTGCGGCTGCCTCGCGGCCTAGCTGTTCTCTCCTCTCCTGTGGACCTTGGGGTCCACCACCTGGTTCCAGCACTGTCAGCTGGTTCCGGGCCGAGCCTTTGGCTTAGGTGCCTCCTCCTGGGTATCCGAGTTCCGCCAACGTCAGGCGGTCCTTGGTAGTGCTTTTAAGCGCGGGCACCTACAGCTTAGTAACCGGGTTCCAGCACCGCCAGCTGGTCCTCGGTCGTGCCATTGGCTCTTGCACACTGGGGCAACGCATCTGGGTTCCAGCACCGCCAGCTGGTTCTCGGCAGTGTTCTTGTCACAGGTACTCCCTCGTGCCAAGCCTGGTTTCAGCACCGTCAGCTGTTTCCGGGTTGTGTCAAGCTCACTGACACGCCTGTGCTTGCCCCGTCGTGGTGCGGTCGGGTTAGCCAACTCCAGGGTGCCTCCAGTTTAGGAGCTTCCTATGTGGCCTGCGTGAACTGGTTGTCAAGGCTGGTTCTGTAGTGCCAGTAGGCCCAGCTCCCCCTGTAGGACTGTTGGGGTTCGGTAACTGCGGCTGCCTCGCGGCCTAGCTGTTCTCTCCTCTCCTGTGGACCTTGGGGTCCACCACCTGGTTCCAGCACCGTCAGCTGGTTCCGGGCCGAGCCTTTGGCTTAGCTGCCTCCTCCTGGGTATCCGAGTTCCACCAACGTCAGGCGGTCCTTGGTAGTGCTTTTAAGCGCGGGCATCTACAGCTTAGTAACCGGGTTCCAGCACCGCCAGCTGGTCCTCGGTCGTGCCATTGGCTCTTGCACACTGGGGCAACGCATCTGGGTTCCAGCACCGCCAGCTGGTTCTCGGCAGTGTTCTTGTCACAGGTACTCCCTCGTGCCAAGCCTGGTTTCAGCACCGTCAGCTGTTTCCGGGTTGTGTCAAGCTCACTGAGACGCCTATGCTTGCCCCGTCGTGGTGCTGTCGGGTTAGCCAACTCCAGGGTGCCTCCAGTTTAGGAGCTTCCTATGTGGGCTGTGTGAACTGGTAGTCAAGGCTGGTTCTGTAGTGCCAGTAGGCCCAGCTCCCCCTGTAGGACTGTTGGGGTTCGGTAACTGCGGCTGCCTCGCGGCCTAGCTGTTCTCTCCTCTCCTGTGGACCTTGGGGTCCACCACCTGGTTCCAGCACCGTCAGCTGGTTCCGGGCCGAGCCTTTGGCTTAGGTGCCTCCTCCTGGGTATCCGAGTTCCGCCAACGTCAGGCGGTCCTTGGTAGTGCTTTTAAGCGCGGGCACCTACAGCTTAGTAACCGGGTTCCAGCACCGCCAGCTGGTCCTCGGTCGTGCCATTGGCTCTTGCACACTGGGGCAACGCATCTGGGTTCCAGCACCGCCAGCTGGTTCTCGGCAGTGTTCTTGTCACAGGTACTCCCTCGTGCCAAGCCTGGTTTCAGCACCGTCAGCTGTTTCCGGGTTGTGTCAAGCTCACTGACACGCCTATGCTTGCCCCGTCGTGGTGCGGTCGGGTTAGCCAACTCCAGGGTGCCTCCAGTTTAGGAGCTTCCTATGTGGGCTGCGTGAACTGGTAGTCAAGGCTGGTTCTGTAGTGCCAGTAGGCCCAGCTCCCCCTGTAGGACTGTTGGGGTTCAGTAACTGCGGCTGCCTCGCGGCCTAGCTGTTCTCTCCTCTCCTGTGGACCCTGGGGTTCACCACCTGGTTCCAGCACCGTCAGCTGGTTCCGGGCCGAGCCTTTGGCTTAGGTGCCTCCTCCTGGGTATCCGAGTTCCGCCAACGTCAGGCGGTCCTTGGTAGTGATTTTAAGCGCGGGCACCTACAGCTTAGTAACCGGGTTCCAGCACCGCCAGCTGGTCCTCGGTCGTGCCATTGGCTCTTGCACACTGGGGCAACGCATCTGGGTTCCAGCACCGCCAGCTGGTTCTCGGCAGTGTTCTTGTCACAGGTACTCCCTCGTGCCTAGCCTGGTTTCAGCACCGTCAGCTGTTTCCGGGTTGTGTCAAGCTCACTGAGACGCCTATGCTTGCCCCAACTACAGGGAGCCTCCAGTTTAGGAGCTTCCTATGTGCGCTGCGTGAACTGGTAGTCAAGGCTGGTTCTGTAGTGCCAGTAGGCCCCGCTCCCCCTGTAGGACTGTTGGGGTTCGGTAACTGCGGCTGCCTCGCGGCCTAGCTGTTCTCTCCTCTCCTGTGGGCCTTCGGGTCCACCACCTGGTTCCAGCACTGTCAGCTGGTTCTCGGCAGTGTCTTTTGCTCTTTTACCTTCTGCTCCCCATCCTGGTTCCAGTACCGTCAGCTGGTTCCGGGCAGAGCCTTTGGCTTAGGTGCCTCCTTCTGGGTATCCAAGTTCCACCAACGTCAGGTGGTCCTTGGTAGTGCTTTCAGGCACGGGTACCTCCTGCTTAGTAACCGGGTTCCAGTAACGTCAGCTGGTCCTCGGTAGTTCCATTGGCTCTTGGACCTTCGGCTACCCATCCGGGTTCCAGTACCGTCAGCTGGTTCTCGGCAGTGTCTTTTGCTCTTGTACCTTCTGCTCCCCATCCTGGTTCCAGTAACGTCAGCTGGTTCCGGGCAGAGCCTTTGGCTTAGGTGCCTCCTTCTGGGTATCCGAGTTCTGCCAACGCCAGGCGGTCCTTGGTAGTGCTTTTTAGCACGGGTATCTCCTGCTTAGTAACCGGGTTCCAGTAACGTCAGCTGGTCCTCGGTAGTTCCATAGGCTCTTGAACCTTCGGGTAGCCATCCGAGTTCCAGTTCCATCAGCTGGTTCTTGGCATTTTCTCAGCCTTCTTGTACCTTCTGCTACATTTCCAGGTTGAAGACCCTAAAGTCGACGACCCGGAAGACCACCCCGATGACGACGACGACGGTGGAGATGACGACGGCGGAGACGACGACCCTGGAGACGACGACCCTGAAGACCACCCCGATGACGACGACGACGGTGGAGACAACGACGGCGGAGACGACGACCCTGGAGACGACGACCCTGGAGACGACGACATGGAAGACCGAGAAGCAGAAGAACAAGAGGCTGCAGAACAAAGAGCAGAAGAACATTAAGCATAACACTTAATATCAGAGCAAAAGATATTATCTAAATTATATGCAGAAGAAGACTAAGCAGTGTATGGGGGTGAGTCCGTTCCTCCTCGTGGTGCCCCTGGATAAAGCCTGATGCTGCAGGCCAAACTGAACGCGGACAAATGTAACTTTCGTGACAGGCAGAACGGAAGGTGTAATCTTCCAACTTTTATAGATAACAACTACGGGAATGCCTGTCACAAATGAGAATATGATGAAGAAGTAGAATAGGAAGAATAATAATAGTTGAATAAAATGAATATGAAGAATGTAATAAAAAAAAAAATAGGTAGAAGATGAAGAAGAAGATGAATAAGGTGAAGAAGAAGTTGATGTCAAAGATGCTGATGATGATGAAGATGAAAGTGTGGGAAAAGTAAAAAAAAAAAATAAAAAAAAGAAGGGGAAGGGCGTGGAATAGTGAAACATCAATATCTGACAAAATAAAAAAAAAATTACATAGTCAATATCTTTTTCACTCCGAACGTCTTTAAAAAAAAAAATTCATGCTATTCTATTTGATTGGGCTAAACCTCATTGCCTTTAATGTCTCCGCCACCTCCCACAATACATCCTACATTATTCTTAGTTGTTTTCCTTGATGTAGAATGAACCTACAAGGAAAGAAAGGGTTTATTTTAATTCCGATATTTTGGTCCCATTGACTTGCATTGGGATCGGGTATCGGTATCGGCGATATCCGATATTTTTTGAATATCGGCCGATCCAATCCGATACCGATACTTTCCGATATCGGAAGGTATCGCTCAACACTATTCATGACATCTATGATCTCCACGTCTGAACCCAGCGTATCGCATGGCTCGGGAACACACCAGTTTTCAGCCATATCGGCCGATGTCTCCGTGTCAGTATCTGTATGAGAAATTGCGTGTAGTTCGTGTTTACATACAGAGGATTAAAGCAACTGACATAGTATAATATAGTTTTACGGCATAAACATATTTGCGGTGTAAAATTAATATAGCAAGACTTATGCCGCTATATATTAATAATTCAGTATTATATTGGTGACTACCGCTATTATTTGTTTTATTAATCTAATCATATATTTATTATGACATAATTTGTGTAATCCAATAGTTAATAGCTGCTATAGTTTTATGCCATAAACAGTATATATTAACATAGATAATATATATCTATATATATAATTGTCTAAGGGTTTTTCCGTCTGTCTGTCTGTCTGTCTGTCTGTCCTGGAAATCCCTGCTCTCTGATTGGTCGAGGCCACCAGACCTCGACCAATCAGAGACCGGCACAGCATCGACGTAGAAATCCCGCGTCTCTGATTGGTCGAGGCCGCCAGGCCTCGACCAATCAGCAACGGGCACAGCAACGATGATGTCATAAAGGACGTAGACATCCCGCGTCTGATTGGTCGAGGCCGCCAGGCCTCGACCAATCAGCAACAGGCACAGCGACGATGATGTCATAATGGTTGCCATGGCGACGATGATCTCATAAAGGTTGCCTCGACCAATCAGCGACGGGCACAGTCTGCCGCAAATTCTGGAATCATCATTGTCCATATATTACAGGGACATGCATATTCTAGAATACCCGTCTGTCTGTCTGTCTGTCTGTCTGTCCTGGAAATCCCTGCTCTCTGATTGGTCGAGGCCACTAGGCCTCGACCAATCAGAGACCGGCACAGCATCGACGTAGAAATCCCGCGTCTGATTGGTCGAGGCCGCCAGGCCTCGACCAATCAGCAACGGGCACAGCGACGATGATGTCATAAAGGACGTAGAAATCCCGCGTCTGATTGGTCGAGGCCGCCAGGCCTCGACCAATCAGCAACGGGCACAGCGACGATGATGTCATAATGGTTGCCATGGCGACGATGTCATAAAGGTTGCCTCGACCAATCAGCGACGGGCACAGTCTGCTGCGAATTCTGGAATCATCATTGTCCATATACTACGGGGACATGCATATTCTAGAATACCCGATGCATTAGAATCGGGCCACAATCTAGTCTATATATATAATTGTCTAAGGGTTTTTCCGTCTGTCTGTCTGTCTGTCTGTCTGTCTGTCTGTCCTGGAAATCCCTGCTCTCTGATTGGTCGAGGCCGCAAGGCCTCGACCAATCAGAGACCGGCACAGCATCGACGTAGAAATCCCGCGTCTCTGATTGGTCGAGGCCGCCAGGCCTCGACCAATCAGCAACGGGCACAGCGACGATGATGTCATAAAGGACGTAGACATCCTGCGTCTCTGATTGGTCGAGGCCGCCAGGCCTCGACCAATCAGCAACGGGCACAGCGACGATGATGTCATAATGGTTGCCATGGCGACGATGATGTCATAAAGGTTGCCTCGACCAATCAGCAACGGGCACAGTCTGCCGCGAATTATGGAATCATCATTGTCCATATATTACAGGGACATGCATATTCTAGAATACCCGATGCGTTAGAATCGGGCCACAATCTAGTATATATATAATTGCCTAAGGGTTTTTCCGTCTGTCTGTCTGTCTGTCTGTCTGTCTGTCTGTCTGTCCTGGAAATCCCGGCTCTCTGATTGGTCGAGGCCGCCAGGCCTCGACCAATCAGAGACCGGCACAGCATCGACGTAGAAATCCCGCGTCTCTGATTGGTCGAGGCCGCCAGGCCTCGACCAATCAGCAATGGGCACAGCGATGATGATGTCATAAAAGACGTAGAAATCCAGCGTCTGATTGGTCGAGGCCGCCAGGCCTCGACCAATCATCAACGGGCACAGCGACGATGATGTCATAAAGGACGTAGACATCTCACGTTTCTGATTCAGCGACGGGCACAGTATCGACATAGATGTCATAATGGTTGCCATGGCGACGATGATGTCATAGGTTGCCTCGAACAATCAGCGACGGGCACAGTCTGCCGCGAATTCTGGAATCATCATTGTCCATATACTACGGGGACATGCATATTCTAGAATACCCGATGCGTTAGAATCGGGCCACAATCTAGTATATATATATTTAGATTTCTTACATGTGATACATGAAAGATAAATATCTTTGTACCGTGTTACAATGACATTTTTCCCTATCTAAAAGCAAAAAGGCGCGACTAATTACCCATGATGAGGTGAAGAGCAGGTCCATTATCGGCTATGCGCTCATAATTCTGCGTTATGAAATTATTGCGCCAATCGGGCGACATACACGGCTATTAAATAAGAAAGAATGCATGAATATATAATTAATATAAATTACTTATAATATAATGACTCAATCAGAATGAGTCAATACTCTGTACATTATACGCGTATAATACCTAATTGTGTGCTTGCAAGAAGAGGGCTGCATTGATCGCTAGGGTATTGTGCTTCCATCTTAAATAAATAGGGGGAAAAGTTTTATCTATAACTGCTCCGCCAATAAATACAGTTTAAAACTTAGTTACAAAAATATGCGTTACAGGCAATGATAATATTAGGCCGCAAATAAACCAGTAAACACTTACTTTTTCAGAGAGTAGCGCAGCTGTTCAGAGGCCCAGAAAAATGGTGTTTAAGATTCTGCTTCTCAAGCTTGGAGGAACTATCCATGTATTTAAAGAGAAATTACCACCCACCGTGACCACACCTACAGGGAATCCGCATTATACGGCACCCGTGACTAATTGCTAACACATGTCAGATAGCAATGGGGGTTATGCCACCCGCTAATGCATCTAGCTGCCAGTATAACACTAACTTATTAACCCCTTTCTGCCATTAGACGTACTATTGCGTCCATGTGGGGTGGGCTTTACTTCCCAAGGACGCAATAGTACGTCATGTGCGATCGGCAGCGCTCACGGGGGGAGCGCCGCCGATCGCGGCCGGGTGTCAGCTGTTTATCGCAGCTGACATCCGGCACTATGTGCCAGGAGCGGTCACGGACCGCCCCCGGCACATTAACCCCCGGCACACCGCGATCAAAGATGATCGCGATGTGCCGGCGGTACAGGGAAGCACCGCGCAGGGAGGGGGCTCCCTGCGGGCTTCCCTGAGCCCCCCGCAGCAACGCGATGTGATCGCGTTGCTGCGAGGGTCTCACCTCCCTCCCTGCTCCCTCCAGCCCCGGATCCAAGATGGCCGCGGATCCGGGTCCTGCAGGGAGGGAGGTGGCTTCACAGAGCCTGCTCAGAGCAGGCACTGTGAAGCAGCCTGCACTCCTATCAGATCAGTGATCTGACAGAGTGCTGTGCAAACTGTCAGATCACTGATCTGTGATGTCCCCCCCTGGGACAAAGTAAAAAAGTTAAAAAAAAAATTTCAAATGTGTAAAAAAAAATAAAAAAAAATATTCCAAAATAATGAAAAAAAAAATAAAAATATTATTCCCATAAATACATTTCTTTATCTAAATAAAAAAAACAAAACAATAAAAGTACACATATTTAGTATCGCCGCGTCCGTAACGGCCCGACCTATAAAACTGGCCCACTAGTTAACCCCTTCAGTAAACACCGTAAGAAAAAAAAAAAAAAACGAGGCAAAAAACAACGCTTGATAATCATACCGCCGAACAAAAAGTGGAATAACACGCGATCAAAAAGACAGATATAACTAACCATGGTACCGCTGAAAACGTCATCTTGTCCCGCAAAAAACGAGCCGCCATACAGCATCATCAGCAAAAAAATAAAAAAGTTATAGTCCTGAGAATAAAGCGATGCAAAAATAATTATTTTTTCTATAAAATAGTTTTTATCGTATAAAAGCGCCAAAACATAAAAAAATGATATAAATGAGGTGTCGCTGTAATCGTACTGACCCGAAGAATAAAACTGCTTCATCAATTTTACCAAACGCGGAACGGTATAAACGCCTCCCCCAAAAGAAATTCATGAATAGCTGGTTTTTGGTCATTCTGCCTCACAAAAATCGGAATAAAAAGCGATCAAAAAATGTCACGTGCCCGAAAATGTTACCAATAAAAACATCAACTCGTCCCGCAAAAACCAAGACCTCACATGACTCTGTGGACCAGAATATAGAAAAATTATAGCTCTCAAAATGTGGTAACGCAAAAAATATTTTTTGCAATAAAAAGCGTCTTTCAGTGTGTGACGGCTGCCAATCATAAAAATCCGCTAAAAAACCCGCTATAAAAGTAAATCAAACCCCCCTTCATCACCCCCTTAGTTAGGGAAAAATTAAAAAAATGTATTTATTTCCATTTTCCCATTAGGGCTAGGGTTAGAGTTAGGGCTAGGGTTAGGGCTAGGGTTAGGGCTAGGGTTAGGGCTAGGGTTAGGGCTAGGGCTAGGGTTAGGGCTAGGGTTAGGGCTAGGGTTAGGGCTAGGGTTAGGGTTAGGGCTAGGGTTAGGGCTAGGGTTAGGGCTAAGGTTAGGGCTAGGGTTAGGGCTAGGGTTAGGGTTAGGGCTAGGGTTAGGGCTAGGGTTAGGGTTAGGGCTAGGGTTAGGGCTAGGGCTAGGGTTAGGGTTAGGGCTAGGGTTAGGGCTAGGGCTACAGTTTGGGTTGGGGCTAAAGTTACAGTTAGGGTTTAGATTACATTTACGGTTGGGAATAGGGTTGGGATTAGGGTTAGGGGTGTGTCAGGGTTAGAGGTGTGGTTAGGGTTACTGTTGGGATTAGGGTTAGGGATGTGTTTGGATTAGGGTTTCAGTTATAATTGGGGGGTTTCCACTGTTTAGGCACATCAGGGGCTCTCCAAACGCGACATGGCGTCTGATCTCAATTCCAGCCAATTCTGCGTTGAAAAAGTAAAACAGTGCTTCTTCCCTTCCGAGCTCTCCCGTGTGCCCAAGCAGGGGTTTACCCCAACATATGGGGTATCAGCGTACTCAGGACAAATAGGACAACAACTTTTGGGGTCCAATTTCTCCTGCTACCCTTGGGAAAATACAAAACTCGGGGCTAAAACATATTTTTTGTGGGAAAAAAAAGATTTTTTATTTTCACGGCTCTGCGTTATAAACTGTAGTGAAACACTTGGGGGTTCAAAGTTCTCACAACACATCTAGATTAGTTCCCTGGGGGGTCTAGTTTCCAATATGGGGTCACTTGTGGGGGGTTTCTACTGTTTAGGTACATTAGGGGTTCTGCAAATGCAATGTGACGTCTGCAGACCATTCCATCTAAGTCTGCATTCCAAATGGCGCTCCTTCCCTTCCGAGCTCTGCCATGCGCTCAAACGTTGGTTTCCCCCAACATACGGGGTATCAGCGTACTCAGGACAAATTGGACAACAACTTTTGGGGTCGAATTTCTCCTCTTACCCTCGGGAAAATACAAAACTGGGGGCTAAAAAATAATTTTGGGGGGAAAGATTTTTTTTTTTAATTTTCACGGCTCTGCGTTACAAACTGTAGTGAAACACTTGGGGGTTCAAAGCTATCACAACACATCTAGATGAGTTCCTTAGGGGGTCTAGTTTCCAAAATGGTGTCACTTGTGGGAGGTTTCTACTGTTTAGGTACATTAGGGGCTCTGCAAATGCAATGTGACACCTGCAGACCATTCCATCTAAGTCCTCATTCCAAATGGAGCTCCTTCCCTTCCGAGCCCTCCCATGCGCCCAAACAGTGGTTCCCCCCCACATATGGGGTATCAGCGCACTCAGGACAAATTGGACAACAAATTGTGGGGTCGAATTTCTCCTTTTACCCTCGGAAAAATACAAAACTGGGGGCTAAAAAATAATTTTTGTGGGAAAAAATTTTTGTTTTATTTTTACGGCTCTCCATTATAAACTTCTGTGAAGCCCTTGGTGGGTCAAAGCGCTCAGCACACATCTAGATAAGTTCCTAAGGGGGTCTACTTTCCAAAATGGTGTCACTTGTGGGGGGTTTCTACTGTTTAGGTACATTAGGGGCTCTGCAAACGCAATGTGACACCTGCAGACCATTCCATCTAAGTCTGCATTCAAATGGCACTCCTTCCCTTCTGAGCCCTCCCATGTGCCCAAACAGTGGTTCCCCCCACATATGGTGTATCATCGCACTCAGGACAAATTGGGCAACAAATTTTGGGGTCCAATTTCTCCTGTTACCCTCAGGAAAATACAAAACTGGGGGCTAAAAAAATAATTTTTGTGGGAAAAAAATTTTGTTTTATTTTTACGGCTCTGCATTATAAACTTCTGTGAAGCACTTGGTGGGTCAAAGTGCTCACCACACCTCTAGATAAGTTCCTTAGGGGGTCTACTTTCCAAAATGGTGTCATTTGTGGGGGGTTTCAATGTTTAGGCACATCAGTGGCTCTTCAAACGCAACATGGCGTCCCATCTCAATTCCTGTCAATTTTGCTTTGAAAAGTCAAACGGCGCTCCTTCCCTTCCGAGCTCTCCCATCCACCCAAACAGTGGTTTACCCCCACATATGGGGTATCCGCGTACTCAGGACAAATTGTACAACAACTTTTGGGGTCCAATTTCTTCTCTTACCCTTGGGAAAATAAAAAATTGGGGGCAAAAAGATAATTTTTGTGAAAAAATATGATTTTTTATTTTTACGGTTCTACATTATAAACTTCTGTGAAGCACTTGGTGGGTCAAAGTGCTCACCACACCTCTAGATAAGTTCCTTAGGGGGTCTACTTTCCAAAATGGTGTCACTTGTGGGGGGTTTCAATGTTTAGGCACATCAGTGGCTCTTCAAACGCAACATGATGTCCCATCTCAATTGCTGTCAATTTTGCATTGAAAAGTCAAACGGCGCTCCTTCCCTTCCGAGCTCTCCCATCCGCCCAAACAGTGGTTTACCCCCACATATGGGCTATCAGCGTACTCAGGACAAATTGTACAACAACTTTTGGGGTCCAATTTCTTCTCTTACCCTTGGGAAAATAAAAAATTGGGGGCGAAAAGATAATTTTTGTGAAAAAATATGATTTTTTATTTTTACGGTTCTACATTATAAACTTCTGTGAAGCACTTGTTGGGTCAAAGTGCTCACCACACCTCTAGATAAGTTCCTTAGGGGGTCTACTTTCCAAAATGGTGTCACTTGTGGGGGGTTTCAATGTTTAGCCACATCAGGGGCTCTCCAAACGAAACATGGCGTCCCATCTCAATTCCAGTCAATTTTGCATTGAAAAGTCAAATGGCACTCCTTTGCTTCCGAGCTCTGCCATGCGCCCAAACAGTGGTTTACCCCCACATGTGGGGTATTGGCATACTCAGGACAAATTGTACAACAATGTTTGGGGTCCATTTTCTCCTGTTACCCTTGGTAAAATAAAACAAATTGGAGCTGAATTACATTTTTTGTGAAAAAAAGTTAAATGTTCATTTTTGTTTAAACATTCAAAAAATTCCTGTGAAGCACCAGAAGGGTTAATAAACTTCTTGAATATGGTTTTGAGCACCTTGAGGGGTGTAGTTTTTAGAATGGTGTCACACTTGGGTATTTTCTATCATATAGACCCCTCAAAATGACTTCAAATGAGATGTGGTCCCTAAAATAAAATGGTGTTGTAGATATGAGAAATTGCTGGTCAACTTTTAACCCTTATAACTCCCTAACAAAAAAAAATTTTGGTTCCAAAATTGTGCTGATGTAAAGTAGACATGTGGGAAATGTTACTTATTAAGTATTTTGTGTGACATATCTCTGTGATTTAATTGCATAAAAATTCAAAGTTGGAAAATTGCGAAATTTTCATAATTTTCGCCAAATTTCCGTTTTTTTCACAAATAAACGCAGGTACTATCAAATAATTTTTACCATTGTCATGAAGTACAATATGTCACGAGAAAACAATGTCAGAATCACCAGGATCCATTGAAGCGTTCCAGAGTTATAACCTCATAAAGGGACAGTGGTCAGAATTGTAAAAATTGGCCCGGTCATTAACGTGCAAACCACCCTTGGGGGTAAAGGGGTTAAACAAATAACATCCTTAATTATGGTTTTAGAGATGCATAGCTAAATATAATTAAGCATTTGCAAATAATAAGCCAACTGTCTTATATACTTACATTTAGAATAGTTCTTCTTTTAGTCTAGTCTGGCTTCTGGTGGATGTCTGCTGTACTATAGTGGTACAGCCAGCTGCATTTATCCTCAGTGTCAGAAAAAAAGCCAGCTGTTAACACCCAGAAACACACCCAGTTACGCCCCACCACACGCCTTCTGTTAACACCCAGAACACAGGCATACATGCAATTAATGCATGTATTAACTCAGTATTATACGCGTATAATGTACAGAGTATTGACTCATTCTGATTGAGTCATTATATTATAAGTAATTTATATTAATTATATATTCATGCATTCTTTCTTATTTAATAGCCGTGTATGTCGCCTGATTGGCGCAATAATTTCATAACGCAGAATTATGAGCGCATTGAAGCCGTGGAGCCGATAGCCGATAATGGGCCTGCTCTTCGCCTCATCATGGGTAACTAGTCGCGCCTTTTTGCTTTTAGATAGGGAAAAATGTCATTGTAACACGGTACAAAGATATTTATCTTTCATGTATCACATGTAAGAAAGCTAAATATATATATATATTATCTATGTTAATATATACTGTTTATGGCGTAAAACTATAGCAGCTATTAACTATTGGATTACACAAATTATGTCATAATAAATATATGATTAGATTAATAAAACAAATAATAGCGGTAGTCACCAATATAATACTGAATTATTAATATATAGCGGCATAAGTCTTGCTATATTAATTTTACACCGCAAATATGTTTATGCCGTAAAACTATATTATACTATGTCAGTTGCTTTAATCCTCTGTATGTAAACACGAACTACGCGCAATTTCTCATACAGATACTGACACGGAGACATCGGCCGATATGGCTGAAAACTGGTGTGTTCCCGAGCCATGCGATACGCTGGGTTCAGACGTGGAGATCATAGATGTCATGAACCCTGCAATTTCATTGATACCCGATGCGCCTAAAAGACGCAGGTGTTTCAAGAATAGAAAAGGTATCTGTTCCCTTGAAATACAGGCGATTCTCACTTTTGTGTAATGCTCATATTTACTTACAGCTGCTAACTAACTGTCAGAAAATTCATTTTGAAAAAAAAAAATATATATATATCCGTCTCAACGCTGCAGTTTTGTGTAGAAAATCAATTCTGTGTTAGCTAATCGTTATATTTTTACTTACAGCCGCTAATCTAGTTGCCAGGAAAATACAGCTTGAAAAAGAGAATATTCCCATCTCGGCGAATTTGAGCATTGCGCCGCCCGTTAAACCAGCAGCTGTTGTGGGGCAATTCCCGCATCATACTTGTAAGTATATATCTGGGTTGCTCTATACATGTTTATGTAAATATTGTTACAATGATTTCATGGGTAACTGTCCCCGTTAACTTTTCAAATATTACGCAGGATCATAGCCAAGCGTCGCCGTTTAGCTCTTCCAATTTTGCTCCGTTTCGCGGCTAACCGCCACTTGTATCTTTTCTTTTAGATACGTCGCCTCTTCAGCAACGAGTTTTGCACCGGCGTAATTACGGTGCTGCAGAGAATCAACCACAAAGAGCTAATACGGCAGCGAGAACAACATCTCTCTCGCCCATCTGTGTTGTGGATCGTGATGACTGCTATGCGGCACCAAAACAACCCGGGAATCCAAGCCCCAAGATTCCACATCAGAAATATACGAACGTTTCAAGAGAGAGACGTGCATCGCAGAACGCTAGTCCCTGCATAACTCGGGACGCCAATAGCGCAATCGCCATACCGCAAGTTACTCCTGAAAACAGAGAAATTGAACAGCTCTCCGAGGGTATGTGGTCACCCATAGACCCCCTCAATATACACCAATAGAAATGTAAAAAAGCTTTAAAAGTCTGCATATGTTAGCTGTCTTTGAATAAAAAGGAGTCAAATTATAGACAGCACAGGCAAAGTGCATAAACATAATAACATAAATAAGTCCTAAATGCCTATTTCTTGTGTGTGTGTTCTGTGTGTTTGTTGTGTGTGTTGTGTGTGTCGCATGTGTTGTATGTGTTCTGTATGTTGTGTGTGTATGTTTGTCGTGTGTTTTGTATGTGTTGTGTGTGTTTTGTATGTGTTCTGTATGTTGTGTGTGTATGTTTGTCGTGTGTGTTGTATGTGTTGTGTGTGTTTTGTATGTTATGTGTGTTTGTTGTGTGTGGGTTCTGTGTTGTGTGTGTGTGTGTGTGTGTGTTCGTGCCTGCCTGACCAAAATTTTACACAAAAAACAAGAAAAACAGTAATACATGTGCAAAAGTATCACCAGGAAAATAAAATACCACAACATAAGTAAACTAGATAATATTCATATTTTTAAAGAATCCAGTAATACATGTGCAAAAGTAACACCAATAGAAATGTAACACCATTAGAAATGTAAAAAAAGCTTTAAAAGTCTGCATATGTTAACTGTCTTTGAATAAAAAGGAGTCAAATTATAGACAGCACAGGCAAAGTGCATAAACAGAATAACATAAATAAGTCCTAAATGCCTATTTCTTGTGTGTGTGTGTGTGTGTTCTGTGTGTTTGATGTGTGTGCGTTGTGTGTGTTGCATGTGTTGTATGTGTTCTGTATGTTGTGTGTGTATGTTTGTCGTGTGTGTTGTATGTGTTGTGTGTGTTTTGTATGTTATGTGTGTTTGTTGTGTGTGGGTTCTGTGTTGTGTGTGTGTGTGTTCGTGCCTGCCTGACCGAGATTTTACACAAAAACAAGAAAAACAGTAATACATGTGCAAAAGTAACACCAGGAAAATAAAATACCGCAACATAAGTATGGGTTAAAAATTTTCAAATGAATTTGTAAGTTTTCAAAAGTAAACCCCAATGTATAATTAATATGATATTCTGCCATCTAGTGGTCGTGATAGGTAATTGGTTATGCTACACATTTCTCAAAATGACATACACTACAGAATATATCTGCAATTCACTACGCTTGTAACACATATTTCATCGCCCCAACTCCTGACTGTTATACATATAGACCAAATTTGCGCCTAAAATAGCACAAATAGTTAATATTGGTGTATATCATTATGACCTGTGTGACTGTTGTGTAAAATAAATACATTGCTCTGATAACTGCAGTAAACTCATAACAACTTCATATAAAAAAATGAGTATCTAATTGATATGATAGAAATGCACAAAGAGAAATGTTATCCCAGAATCAGGTTTTACAGCATTTCACGCCTGACTTGCAGAATAAAGATCGAATCGTATCAGATTTTGTGACATCAAGATTTTCAGGCTCAGCCCTTTGTTCAGTGCATTGTTATCAGATTCCGCAAAGATGCATTTGTCAGCATCATGCTGTTAGCTAACTTAAAATTTGAGATGCTGTTATATTGTGAGAAATAAAATTTATATTCGTATAAAACATACCGCTTCTTACTTGCTTGTGTGGTAACATTGGGGCATAATATATATATATATATATATATATATATATATATATATATATAGGCACAAAAGAGAAAATCTGGTACACTGTAAATAAACACAGCTTACAGAACTAAAACAAATGACCTAGGTGTTATAAACCACTGAAAATAAGCATTTAGTTAATGTGAATACAGACCCGGCGAATCAAGCTGGTCGCCACTGGATATTAATCGTACTCTGCGACGATAAGACGGGCATATTTTTTGACAGTTACGGCTTCCGTGCAGATAATATTATCTTTCCACGCGCTTTTGTGACATTCCTGAGCAAGAATTGTTATTCTTATTGTTATCAGAGCGCACAAATTCAAGATTTGTATAGCCGTGTATGCGGTCATTATTGCATATATGTATTATACCATTTAGCGCGAGGCTTTCCATTTAAGAAGGTTTTACAGCATTTCACGCCTGACTTGCAGAATAATGATCGAATCGTATCAGATTTTGTGACATCAAGATTTTCAGGCTCAGCCCTTTGTTCAGCGCGTTGTTATCAGATTCCGCAAAGATGCATTTGTCAGCATCATGCTGTTAGCTAACTTAAAATTTGAGATGCTGTTTTATTGTGAGAAATAAAATTTATATTCGTATAAAACACACCACTTCTTACTTGCTTGTGTTGTAACATTGGGGCATATTATATATACACAAATAGCATTTGTCAGCATCATGCTGTTAGCTAACTTAAAATTTGAGATGCTGTTTTATTGTGAGAAATAAAATTTATATTCGTATAAAACATACCGCTTCTTACTTGCTTGTGTTGTAACATTGGGTCATAATATATATATATATATATATATACATATATATATATATATATATATAGGCACAAAAGAGAAAATCTGGTACACTGTGAATAAACACAGCTTACAGAACAAAAACAAATGACCTAGGTGTTATAAACCACTGAAAATAAGCATTTACTTAATGCTCAGTAGAAACACAAATAACTTCTCAGATGACATCTACAGACACAAAAAAGAGAAAGCAAATATCAAACATGGTGCGTTATAAAAACATAAATAATACACACTGCCTGGGCAAATGACCCGCAGATAACCCTACATAACCCTACATGTACAATACATGTACAAACAGAAAATCTGCCTCTTCTGTTTGTGAAAATAAACATTTATTGGGAAAGCAAATACAACAACAATTGACCTAGGTGTTATAAACCTCTGACCCGCAGATAACCCAAACAGAAAATCTGGCTCTTCTGTTTGTGAAAATAAACATTTAGTTAATGTTCACCATTTAGTTAATGTTCAGTAGAGACACAAATAAACAGCTTGGTGTGTTATAAGTTCTGAACTATATGGATACACTGTGAATAAAACACAGCTAACAGAATCAAACTCGAGCTACGTATAAAAATATAAAACAAATACGTGAATAATATCAAACTGCAACAAATTAAAGTATATCAAACGATATCAAAAGGGGAAATCAGCCAGCCTCAGGGACAGCTGGCTGACAGGAGGATGGGAGGTGTTACACACTTTGATACACTTTGATAGGGGCGGGGCACCTGTCAGATTGAGTTTGACGAATCATCTAGATTATACACTACTTCCTGGTATGCACCTATTCACACTAGTTTGGATGTGCCAGTCGTTTTTCTGTCATTTCTATGTTAGCTTACTGACTGAGCACTCCTCCCTTTACTATCTGGTTTTTAATTACATCTAATCACAATTGGTTCCGGCCAACAAATATGTAGGCTTTGCTGAGAGAGGTGTCCATATTCACCCAAGCATACAGACATTAGCCATCGGTAAGTGTTCACATTTGGACAGGGAGGTCAGGTACCCATCAGTTTAATGAGACCACCTTGACGATGGTTGATTGGCTCACAATATTTGGCCAAATTCTGTGCTAAGCATCTCCAAAAAATTTTCCTAATGTTCAAAAAGTCATTTTGCTATTCATATTTCATGTATTTCATATTTGACGTGTTTTGGCACGATAGAGTGCAACCTTTTTTTGTACAGGATAAGATTAGACACACGGCTCAGCAGACAGTATCGCACTGTTTAAGATTAGATACACGGCTCAGTACACAGTATCACACAGGATGCGATTACATACATGGCTAAGTAAACAATATCACACATGATAGGATTAGATACACGGCTCAGCAAACAGTAACACACTAGGGTTGAGCAAAACGGATTGGATAAATTCAAAAATCGCCGACTTTTGGCAAAGTAGGGTTTCATGAAACCCGACCCGATCCTAGTGTGGGATCGGCCATGAGGTCAGTGATCTTTGCGCCAAAGTCGCGTTTCGTATGACGCTTTCAGCGCCACTTTTCAGCCAATGAAGGAGGACGCAGAGTGTGGGCAGCGTGATGACATAGGTCTCAGTCCCCACCATCTTAGAGAAGGGCATGACAGTGATTGGCTTGCTTTCTGCGTCGTCACAGGGGCGATAAAGGGGCATGCACGCCGACCACCATCTTACTTCTGCTGATCGTAGCATAGGAAGAGGTTGCTGCAGCTTCATCAAAAGAAGGGATATAGTTAGGGAGGGAAGATTAACCAATGAAACTGCTTGTACTGTAGCGATTTCCACTGTCCAACACCACCTTTTCTTTGCAGGGACAGTGGAGGCTAGATTTCTGTGCATCAGCTCTGTAGCTTCTTAGGCTGCCTTATAAGGCTCCCTGATAGCTGCATTGCTGTTTGTACACTGCTGTGCAAACCAACTGCTTTTTTAAAAGCAAAAATCCTGTTGCTCCTTTCTGCACAGTTATCTTGTTTATTTGTCCACACTTTTGTGTGCAGCAGTCCTTTTTATTGCTGCCATACTTGTCCTGCGATCATTGTAGGGAGATTGAAATTGTACTACAGTCCTTCTATTTTTTCATATATCTTCCAGCCACTTTCTGAACAAATTTATATACACCTTCTACCTTGTTTTACAGTACCATACAACGGTTGTTATTTTGGTTAGATTTTCCAAAAAATTAGGAAGTCTGGTGGAAGAGCCTGTGGGTGGAGGTTGCCAGCTGGTAATGATGGTGGTGGTGGTGGTGCATCTGGTGGTAGTGCCAAAAGCACAATAGCACCAAAGGTTGGAGGTGTTGAGCCAGCGTCATTGTCTGGCTACACAAGGCCTCGAAGACTCTCTTATCTGGGAGTAGGAAAACAGCTTTTAAAGCCGGAGCAGCAGGAAAAAGTTTTGGCTTTCCTTGCTGACTCAGCCTCCAGCTCTTTCGCCTCCTCTTCAGAAAGTTCCAAATATAAAAGCAGCGAGTCGTCAGTGGATGCTCCCGGTCAGGAACAAGTCGCTTCCTTGTGTCCTTCACCCAAACCAAAAGTGAAGGATGTGGCAGGTGACACTACAGGTTACTCCATGGAGCTCTTTACACATACCGTGCCTGGGTTAGAAAGGGAAATTGTTAACTGCCCATTGCAAGATGAATCGGACATGGAGTGCACTGATGCACAGCCACAGCTAGATTATTATGCTGTTCCATTGACTCAGATCACTACATTGGCCTCGCAGTGTGCTGTGTTATGAAAGGTAATTCAGTACCACAATGGACATAGAGGTCAGCGCACATACAGTGACCTGGCAATAACCCAAAAAACAAGAACGAGCTCTGAGACGTGGGAACTCTGTTGACCGCAATCCCTAATCCTCTCAAACCACACTAAAGGCAGCCGTGGATTGCGCCTAACGCTCCCTATGCAACTCGGCACGGCCTGAGAAACTAGCTAGCCTGAAGATAGAAAATAAGCCTACCTTGCCTCAGAGAAATACCCCAAAGGAAAAGGCAGCACCCACATATAATGACTGTGAGTTAAGATGAACAGACAAACGTAGAGATGAAATAGATTTAGCAAAGTGAGGCCCAACTTTCTGAACAGAGCAAGGATAGGAAAGGTAACTTTGCGGTCAACACAAAACCCTACAAAACCCACGCAAAGGGGGCAAAAAGACCCTCCGTACCGAACTAACGGCACGGAGGTACACCCTCTGCGTCCCAGAGCTTCCAGCAAGCAGTAAAAAACAAATTGACAAGCTGGACAGAAAAAAAACAGAAAACAAATAACAAAGAGGAACTTAGCTATGCAGAGCAGCAGGCCACAGGAACGATCCAGGAGGAAACAGGTCCAATACTAGAACATTGACTGGAGGCCAGGATCAAAGCACTAGGTGGAGTTAAATAGAGCAGCACCTAACGACTTCACCACATCACCTGAGGAAGGAAACTCAGAAGCCGCAGTACCACTTTCCTCCACCAACGGAAGCTCACAGAGAGAACCAGCCGAAGTACCACTTGTGACCACAGGAGGGAGCTCTGCCACAGAATTCACAACAGTACCCCCCCTTGAGGAGGGGTCACTGAACCCTCACCAGAGCTCCCAGGACGACCAGGATGAGCCATATGAAAGGCACGAAGAAGAGCGGGAGCATGGACATCAGAGGCAAAGACCCAGGAATTATCTTCCTGAGCATAACCCTTCCACTTAACCAGATACTGGAGTTTCCGCCTTGAAACACGAGAATCCAAAATCTTCTCCACAATATACTTATACTCCAACTCCCCCTCCACCAAAACCGGGGCAGGAGGATCAACAGATGGAACCATAGGTGCCACGTATCTCCGCAACAATGACCTATGGAATACGTTATGTATGGAAAAAGAATCTGGAAGGGTCAGACGAAAAGACACAGGAATAAGAACCTCAGAAATCCTATACTGACCAATAAAACGAGGTTTAAACTTAGGAGAGGAAACCTTCATAGGAATATGACGAGAAGATAACCAAACCAAGTCCCCAACCCAAAGTCGGGGACCCACACAGCGTCTGCGATTAGCGAAACGTTGAGCCTTCTCCTGGGACAAGGTCAAATTGTCCACTACATGAGTCCAAATCTGCTGCAACCTGTCCACCACAGTATCCACACCAGGACAGTCCGAAGACTCAAACTGCCCTGAAGAGAAACGAGGATGGAACCCAGAGTTGCAGAAAAACGGTGAAACCAAGGTAGCCGAGCTGGCCCGATTATTAAGGGCGAACTCAGCCAAAGGCAAAAAGGACAGGCAGTCATCCTGATCAGCAGAAACAAAGCATCTCAGATATGTTTCCAAGGTCTGATTGGTTCGTTCGGTCTGGCCATTAGTCTGAGGATGGAAAGCCGAGGAAAAAGACAAATCAATGCCCATCCTACCACAAAAGGCTTGCCAAAACCTCGAAACAAACTGGGAACCTCTGTCAGAAACGATATTCTCTGGAATGCCATGTAAACGAACCACATGCTGGAAAAACAATGGCACCAAATCAGAGGAGGAAGGCAATTTAGACAAGGGTACCAAATGGACCATCTTAGAGAAGCGATCACAGACCACCCAAATGACTGACATCTTTTGAGAGACGGGAAGATCTGAAATAAAATCCATAGAGATACGTGTCCAAGGCCTCTTCGGGACCGGTAAGGGCAAAAGCAACCCACTGGCACGAGAACAGCAGGGCTTAGCCCGAGCACAAATCCCACAGGACTGCACAAAAGTACGCACATCCCGCGACAGAGATGGCCACCAAAAGGATCTAGCCACTAACTCTCTGGTACCAAAGATTCCAGGATGACCAGCCAACACCGAACAATGAACCTCAGAGATAACTTTATTCGTCCACCTATCAGGGACAAACAGTTTCTCCGCTGGGCAACGATCAGGTTTATTTGCCTGAAATTTTTGCAGCACCCACCGCAAATCAGGGGAGATGGCAGACACAATTACTCCCTCTTTGAGGATACCCGCCGGCTCAGATACACCCGGAGAGTCGGGCACAAAACTCCTAGACAGAGCATCCGCCTTCACATTTTTAGAGCCCGGAAGGTATGAAATCACAAAGTCAAAACGGGCAAAAAACAACGACCAACGAGCTTGTCTAGGATTCAACCGCTTGGCGGACTCGAGATAAGTCAAGTTCTTATGATCAGTCAAGACCAACACGCGATGCTTAGCTCCTTCAAGCCAATGACGCCACTCCTCGAATGCCCACTTCATGGCCAGCAACTCTCGATTGCCCACATCATAATTTCGCTCAGCAGGCGAAAACTTCCTGGAAAAGAAGGCGCATGGTTTCATCACCGAGCAATCAGAACTTCTCTGCGACAAAACAGCCCCTGCTCCAATCTCAGAAGCATCAACCTCGACCTGGAACGGAAGCGAAACATCTGGTTGACACAACACAGGGGCAGAAAAAAAAAGATGCTTCAACTCTTGAAAAGCTTCCACCGCAGCAGAAGACCAATTGACCAAATCAGCACCTTTCTTGGTCAAATCGGTCAATGGTTTAGCAATACTAGAAAAATTACAGATGAAGCGACGATAAAAATTAGCAAAGCCCAGGAACTTTTGCTGACTTTTCAGAGATGTCGTCTGAGTCCAATTATGGATGGCTTGGACCTTAACAGGGTCCATCTCGATAGTAGAAGGGGAAAAGATGAACCCCAAAAATTAAACCTTCTGAACACCAAAGAGACATTTTGATCCCTTCACAAACAAAGAAGTAGCACGCAGGACCTGAAACACCGTTCTGAAATTCTTCACATGAGACTCCCAATCATCCGAGAAGATCAAAATGTCATCCAAGTATACAATCAGGAATTTATCCAGGTACTCTCGGAAGATGTCATGCATAAAGGACTGAAACACTGATGGAGCATTGGCAAGTCCGAATGGCATTACTAGATACTCAAAATGGCCCTCGGGCGTATTAAATGCAGTTTTCCACTCATCGCCTCGCTTAATACGCACAAGATTATACGCACCACGAAGATCTATCTTGGTGAACCAACTAGCCCCCTTAATCCGAGCAAACAAATCAGATAACAATGGCAAGGGGTACTGAAATTTAACCGTGATCTTATTAAGAAGGCGGTAATCTATACAAGGTCTCAGTGAACCATCCTTCTTGGCTACAAAAAAGAACCCTGCTCCTAATGGTGACGATGACGGGCGAATATGCCCCTTCTCCAAAGACTCCTTCACATAACTCCGCATAGCGGCGTGCTCAGGCACGGATAAATTAAACAGTCGACCTTTTGGGAATTTACTACCAGGAATCAAATCGATAGCACAATCACAATCCCTATGCGGAGGTAGGGTATCGGACTTGGGCTCATCAAATAAATCCCGGTAATCAGACAAGAACTCAGGAACCTCAGAAGGGGTGGTGTTGTGAATTCTGTGGCAGAGCTCCCTCTTGTGGTCACAAGTGGTACTTCGGCTGATTCTCTCTGTGAGCTTCCGTTGGTGGAGGAAAGTGGTACTGCGGCTTCTGAGTTTCCTTCCTCAGGTGATTTGGTGAAGTCGTTAGGTGCTACCCTATTTAACTCCACCTGGTGCTTTGATCCTGGCTTCCAGTCAATGTTCTAGTGTTGGACTTGTTTCCTCCTGGATCGTTCCTGTGGCCTGCTGCTCTGCATGGCTAAGTTCCTCTTTGCTATTTGTTTGCTGTTTTTTTTTTCCTGTCCAGCTTGTCAATTTGTTTTTCTGCTTGCTGGAAGCTCTGGGACGCAGAGGGTGTACCTCTGTGCCGTTAGTTCGGTACGGAGGGTCTTTTTGCCCCCTTTGCGTGGTTTTTGTAGGGTTTTGTGTTGACCGCAAAGTTACCTTTCCTATCCTCGCTCTGTTCAGAAAGTTGGGCCTCACTTTGCTAAGTCTATTTCATCTCTACGTTTGTCTTTTCATCTTACTCACAGTTATTATATGTGGGGGGCTGCCTTTTCCTTTGGGGTATTTCTCTGAGGCAAGGTAGGCTTATTTTCTATCTTCAGGCTAGCTAGTTTCTCAGGCCATGCCGAGTTGCATAGGCAGCGTTAGGCACAATCCACGGCTGCCTCTAGTGTTGGCTTGAGAGGATTAGGGATTGCGGTTAACAGAGTTCCCACGTCTCAGAGCTCATTCTTGTTTTTTGGGTTATTGCCCTGTCACTGTATGTGCGCTGACCTCTATGTCCATTGTGGTACTGAATTACCTTTCATAACAGTACTGGAAGCCAAAAGTACTAATGATTCTCAATAGAGGGAAAAAAGGAGTTCTGAGACCATTTTTGTTTCCTTTGCACTGTGTTTTGCCTTTTTTTCCCCTAGACATTTGGGTAGTTCAGGACACAGGTGTGGACATGGATATTCAGGGTCTGTGCTCTTCATTGGATAATCTCGTTATAAATGTACAAAAGATTCAAGATTTGGTGGTTCAGAAGCCTATGTTAGAACCAAGAATTCCTATTCCTGATTTGTTTTATGGTGATAGAGCGAAGTTTGTGAATTTCAAAAATAATTGCAAACTGTTTCTGGCCTTGAAACCTCGCTCCTCTGGTGATCCAGTTCAACAAGTAAGAATTGTTATTTCTTTTTTGCGTGGCGATCCTCAAGACTGGGCATTTTCCCTTGCGCCAGGGGATCCTGCATTAAGTAATATTGATGCGTTTTTCCTTGCGCTCGGATTGCTGTACGATGAGCCTAATTCAGTGGATCAGGCAGAGAAGAATTTGCTGGCTCTGTGTCAGGGTCAGGATGAGATAGAGGTATATTGTCAGAAATTTAGAAAGTGGTCTGTACTCACTCAGTGGAATGAAGGTGCGCTCGCAGCAATTTTCAGAAGAGGTCTCTCTGAAGCCCTTAAGTATGTCATGGTGGGATTTCCTATACCTGCTGGTCTGAATGAGTCTATGTCTTTGGCCATTCAGATCGGTCGACGCTTGCGCGAGCGTAAATCTGTGCACCATTTGGCAGTATTACCTGAGCTTAAACCTGAGCCTATGCAGTGCGATAGGACTTTGACCAGAGTTGAACGGCAAGAGCACAGACGTCTGAATGGGCTGTGTTTCTACTGTGGTGATTCCACTCATGCTATCTCTGATTGTCCTAAGCGCACTAAGCGGTTCGCTATGTCTGCCACCATTGGTATGGTACAGTCAAAATTTATTCTGTCCGTTACCTTGATCTGCTCTTTGTCATCGTATTCTGTCATGGCATTTGTGGACTCAGGCGCTGCTCTGAACTTGATGGACTTGGAGTATGCTAGGCATTGTGGGTTTTTCTTGGAGCCCTTGCAGTGTCCTATTCCATTGAGAGGAATTGATGCTACGCCTTTGGCCAAGAATAAGCCTCAGTACTGGACCCAGCTGACCATGTGCATGGCTCCTGCACATCAGGAGGTTATTCGCTTTCTGGTGTTGCATAATCTACATGATGTGGTCGTGTTGGGGTTGCCATGGCTACAAGTCCATAATCCAGTATTAGATTGGAAATCCATGTCTGTGTCCAGCTGGGGTTGTCAGGGGGTACATGGTGATGTCCCATTTCTGACTATTTCGTCATCCACCCCTTCTGAGGTTCCTGAGTTCTTGTCTGATTACCGGGATATATTTGATGAGCCCAAGTCCGATACCCTACCTCCGCATAGGGATTGTGATTGTGCTATCGATTTGATTCCTGGTAGCAAATTCCCAAAAGGTCGACTGTTTAATTTATCTGTGCCTGAGCACGCCGCTATGCGGAGTTATGTGAAGGAGTCTTTGGAGAAGGGGCATATTCGCCCGTCGTCGTCGCCATTAGGAGCAGGGTTCTTTTTTGTAGCCAAGAAGGATGGTTCGCTGAGACCTTGTATAGATTACCACCTTCTAAATAAGATCACGGTTAAATTTCAGTACCCTTTGCCATTGTTATCTGATTTGTTTGCTCGCATTAAGGGGGCTAGTTGGTTCACCAAGATAGATCTTCGTGGTGCGTATAATCTTGTGCGTATTAAGCAAGGCGATGAGTGGAAAACTGCATTTAATACGCCCGAGGGCCATTTTGAGTATCTTGTAATGCCATTCGGACTTGCCAATGCTCCATCAGTGTTTCAGTCCTTTATGCATGACATCTTCCGAGAGTACCTGGATAAATTCCTGATTGTGTACTTAGATGACATTTTGATCTTCTCGGATGATTGGGAGTCTCATGTGAAGCAGGTCAGAACGGTGTTTCAGGTCCTGCGTGCTAATTCTTTGTTTGTGAAGGGATCAAAGTGTCTCTTTGGTGTCCAGAAGGTTTCATTTTTGGGGTTCATCTTTTCCCCTTCTACTATCGAGATGGACCCTGTTAAGGTCCAAGCCATCCATAATTGGACTCAGCCGACATCTCTGAAAAGTCTGCAAAAGTTCCTGGGCTTTGCTAATTTTTATCGTCGCTTCATCTGCAATTTTTCTAGTATTGCTAAACCATTGACCGATTTGACCAAGAAAGGTGCTGATGTGGTCAATTGGTCTTCTGCTGCTGTGGAAGCTTTTCAAGAGTTGAAACGTCGTTTTTCTTCTGCCCCTGTGTTGTGTCAACCAGATGTTTCACTTCCGTTCCAGGTCGAGGTTGATGCTTCTGAGATTGGAGCAGGGGCCGTTTTGTCGCAGAGAAGTTCTGATTGCTCGGTGATGAAACCATGCGCCTTCTTTTCCAGGAAGTTTTCGCCTGCTGAGCGAAATTATGATGTGGGCAATCGAGAGTTGCTGGCCATGAAGTGGGCATTCGAGGAGTGGCATCATTGGCTTGAAGGAGCTAAGCATCGCGTGGTGGTCTTGACTGATCATAAGAACTTGACTTATCTCGAATCCGCCAAGCGCTTGAATCCTAGACAAGCTCGTTGGTCGTTGTTTTTTGCCCGTTTTGACTTTGTGATTTCATATCTTCCGGGCTCTAAAAATGTGAAGGCGGATGCTCTGTCTAGGAGTTTTGTGCCCGACTCTCCGGGTGTATCTGAGCCGGTGGGTATCCTCAAAGAGGGAGTTATTGTGTCTGCCATCTCCCCTGATTTGCGGCGGGTGCTGCAAAAATTTCAGGCTGATAAACCTGATCGTTGCCCAGTGGAGAAACTGTTTGTCCCTGATAGGTGGACGAATAAAGTTATCTCTGAGGTTCATTGTTCGGTGTTGGCTGGTCATCCTGCAATCTTTGGTACCAGAGAGTTAGTGGCTAGATCCTTTTGGTGGCCATCTCTGTCGCGGGATGTGCGTACTTTTGTGCAGTCCTGTGGGATTTGTGCTCGGGCTAAGCCCTGCTGTTCTCGTGCCAGTGGGTTGCTTTTGCCCTTGCCGGTCCCGAAGAGACCTTGGACACATATCTCTATGGATTTTATTTCGGATCTTCCTGTCTCTCAAAAGATGTCAGTCATTTGGGTGGTCTGTGATCGCTTCTCTAAGATGGTCCATTTGGTACCCTTGTCTAAATTGCCTTCCTCCTCTGATTTGGTGCCATTGTTTTTCCAGCATGTGGTTCGTTTGCATGGCATTCCAGAGAATATCGTTTCTGACAGAGGTTCCCAGTTTGTTTCGAGGTTTTGGCGAGCCTTTTGTGGTAGGACGGGCATTGACTTGTCTTTTTCCTCGGCTTTCCATCCTCAGACTAATGGCCAGACCGAACGAACCAATCAGACCTTGGAAACATATCTGAGATGCTTTTTTTCTGCTGATCAGAATGACTGGGTGTCCTTTTTGCCTTTGACTGAGTTCGCCCTTAATAATCGGGCCAGCTCGGCTACCTTGGTTTCACCATTTTTCTGCAACTCTGGGTTCCATCCTCGTTTCTCTTCAGGGCAGGTTGAGTCTTCGGACTGTCCTGGTGTGGATACTGTGGTGGACAGGTTGCAGCAGATTTGGACTCATGTGGTGGACAATTTGACCTTGTCCCAGGAGAAGGCTCAACGTTTCGCTAATCGCAGACGCTGTGTGGGTCCCCGACTTCGGGTTGGGGACTTGGTTTGGTTATCTTCTCGTCATATTCCTATGAAGGTTTCCTCTCCTAAGTTTAAACCTCGTTTTATTGGTCCGTATAGGATTTCTGAGGTTCTTAATCCTGTGTCTTTTCGTCTGACCCTTCCAGATTCTTTTTCCATACATAACGTATTCCATAGGTCATTGTTGCGGAGATACGTGGCACCCGTGGTTCCATCTGTTGATTCTCCTGCCCCGGTTTTGGTGGAGGGGGAGTTGGAGTATATTGTGGAGAAGATTTTGGATTCTCGTGTTTCTAGACGGAAACTCCAGTATCTGGTTAAGTGGAAGGGTTATGCTCAGGAAGAAAATTTCCTGGGTCTTTGCCTCTGATGTCCATGCTCCCGATCTTGTTCGTGCCTTTCATATGGCTCATCCTGGTCGTCCTGGGAGCTCTGGTGAGGGTTCGGTGACCCCTCCTCAGGGGGGGTACTGTTGTGAATTCTGTGGCAGAGCTCCCTCTTGTGGTCACAAGTGGTACTTCGGCTGATTCTCTCTGTGAGCTTCCGTTGGTGGAGGAAAGTGGTACTGCGGCTTCTGAGTTTCCTTCCTCAGGTGATGTGGTGAAGTCGTTAGGTGCTGCTCTATTTAACTCCACCTAGTGCTTTGATCCTGGCCTCCAGTCAATGTTCTAGTATTGGACTTGTTTCCTCCTGGATCTTTCCTGTGGCCTGCTGCTCTGCATGGCTAAGTTCCTCTTTGCTATTTGTTTGCTGTTTTTTTTCTCCTGTCCAGCTTGTCAATTTGTTTTTCTGCTTGCTGGAAGCTCTGGGACGCAGAGGGTGTACCTCCGTGCCGTTAGTTCGGTACGGAGGGTCTTTTTGCCCCCTTTGCGTGGGTTTTGTAGTGTTTTGTGTTGACCGCAAAGTTACCTTTCCTATCCTCGCTCTGTTCAGAAAGTTGGGCCTCACTTTGCTAAGTCTATTTCATCTCTACGTTTGTCTGTTCATCTTACTCACAGTCATTATATGTGGGGGGCTGCCTTTTCCTTTGGGGTATTTCTCTGAGGCAAGGTAGGCTTATTTTCTATCTTCAGGCTAGCTAGTTTCTCAGGCCGTGCCGAGT
Organism: Ranitomeya imitator; assembly: GCF_032444005.1. Classification (NCBI taxonomy): domain Eukaryota; kingdom Metazoa; phylum Chordata; class Amphibia; order Anura; family Dendrobatidae; genus Ranitomeya; species Ranitomeya imitator. The sequence goes on along the minus strand of NC_091282.1, from coordinate 1,222,721,790 downwards.
TGCATAGGCAGCGTTAGGCGCAATCCACGGCTGCCTCTAGTGTTGGTTTGAGAGGATTAGGGATTGCGGTTAACAGAGTTCCCACGTCTCAGAGCTCGTTCTTGTTTTTTGGGTTATTGCCCTGTCACTGTATGTGCGCTGACCTCTATGTCCATTGTGGTACTGAATTACCTTTCATAACAGGGTGGATGACGAAATAGTCAGAAATGGGACATCACCATGTACCCCCTGACAACCCCAGCTGGACACAGACATGGATTTCCAATCTAATACTGGATTATGGACTTGTAGCCATGGCAAGCCCAACACGACCACATCATGCAGATTATGCAACACCAGAAAGCGAATAACCTCCTGATGTGCAGGAGCCATGCACATGGTCAGCTGGGTCCAGTACTGAGGCTTATTCTTGGCCAAAGGCGTAGCATCAATTCCTCTCAATGGAATAGGACACTGCAAGGGCTCCAAGAAAAACCCACAACGCCTGGCATACTCCAAGTCCATTAAATTCAGAGCAGCGCCTGAGTCCACAAATGCCATGACAGAATACGATGACAAAGAGCAGATCAAGGTAACAGACAGAAGAAATTTTGACTGTACCATACCAATGGTGGCTGACCTAGCGAACCGCTTAGTGCGCTTAGGACAATCAGAGATAGCATGAGTGGAATCACCACAGTAGAAACACAGCCCATTCAGACGTCTGTGCTCTTGCCGTTCAACTCTGGTCAAAGTCCTATCGCACTGCATAGGCTCAGGTTTAAGCTCAGGTAATACCGCCAAATGGTGCACAGATTTACGCTCGCGCAAGCGTCGACCGATCTGAATGGCCAAAGACATAGACTCATTCAGACCAGCAGGCATAGGAAATCCCACCATGACATCCTTAAGGGCTTCAGAGAGACCTTTTCTGAAAATAGCTGCGAGCGCACCTTCATTCCACTGAGTGAGTACGGACCACTTTCTAAATTTCTGACAATATACCTCTATTTCATCCTGACCCTGACACAGAGCCAGCAAATTCTTCTCTGCCTGAGCCACAGAATTAGGCTCATCGTACAGCAATCCGAGCGCCAGGAAAAATGCATCGATATTACTTAATGCAGGATCTCCTGACGCAAGAGAAAATGCCCAGTCCTGAGGGTCACCACGCAAAAAAGAAATAACGATCCTAACTTGTTGAACTGGGTCACCAGAGGAGCGAGGTTTCAAAGCCAGAAATAGTTTGCAATTATTTTTGAAACTCAGAAATTTAGTTCTATCTCCAAAAAACAAATCAGGAATAGAATTCTCGGTTCTAACATAGAATTCTGAACCACAAAGTTTTGAATACTTTGTACTCTTGCCGTGAGCTGATCCACACATGAAGACAGACCTTTAATGTCCATTGCTACACATGTGTCCTGAACCACCCAAATGTCTAGGGGAAAAAAAAGGCAAAACACAGTGCAGAGAAAAAAAAATGGTCTCAGAACTTCTTTTTTCCCTCTATTGAGAATCATTAGTACTTTGGGCCTCCAGTACTGTTATGAAAGGTAATTCAGTACCACAATGGACATAGAGGTCAGCGCACATACAGTGACCTGGCAATAACCCAAAAAACAAGAACGAGCTCTGAGACGTGGGAACTCTGTTGACCGCATTCCCTAATCCTCTCAAACCACACTAAAGGCAGCCGTGGATTGCGCCTAACGCTCCCTATGCAACTCGGCACGGCCTGAGAAACTAGCTAGCCTGAAGATAGAAAATAAGCCTACCTTGCCTCAGAGAAATACCCCAAAGGAAAAGGCAGCCCCCACATATAATGACTGTGAGTTAAGATGAAAAGACAAACGTAGAGATGAAATAGGTTTAGCAAAGTGAGGCCCAACTTTCTGAACAGACCAAGGATAGGAAAGGTAACTTTGCGGTCAACACAAAACCCTACAAAAACCACGCAAAGGGGGCAAAAAGACCCTCCATACCGAACTAACGGCACGGAGGTACACCCTCTGCGTCCCAGAGCTTCCAGCAAGCAGTAAAAAACAAATTGACAAGCCGGACAGAAGAAAAACAGAAAACAAATAGCAAAGAGGAACTTAGCTATGCAGAGCAGCAGGCCACAGGAACGATCCAGGAGGAAACAGGTCCAATACTAGAACATTGACTGGAGGCCAGGATCAAAGCACTAGGTGGAGTTAAATAGAGCAGCACCTAACGACTTCACCACATCACCTGAGGAAGGAAACTCAGAAGCCGCAGTACCACTTTCCTCCACCAACGGAAGCTCACAGAGAGAACCAGCCGAAGTACCACTTGTGACCACAGGAGGGAGCTCTGCCACAGAATTCACAACAGTACTGAGCCAGAATCTGACCCTGATGAGACTATGGTGCCCCGTCCCGAACGCGATAGCACCGTACACGGTGACACAGAGGAAGGTGCACATGACATTGAAGAGGAGGTGATAGATGACCCAGTTGTTGACCCAGATTGGCAGCCATTGGGGAAAGAGGGTGCCGCTGCCAGTAGCTCAGAAGCAGAGGAGGAGGATAATCTGCAGCAGCCATCTACATCGCAACAGCTGTCATCTGGCAGGCCCGTATCAGGCCAAAAATGTTTGTTAAAAACAAAAACAGTTTTAGGATAGCGTGGCAATCCGATGAAAGTAGCACAGCGTGCGTGCAATGCCTGAAAAGGTATTCCATAGTAGGAAGAGTACAGTGTGGCAATTTTTTAACCAAGATCCGAATGATCAGTCAAAAGTTATCTGTAAGAAATGCTCAAAGACCTTTAGTAGAGGGAAGAATCTTCAAAATTTAAATACAACATGCATGCTTAGACATTTAACCAGCATGCACTTGCAAGCTTTGACTAATTACCAAACATCCCGTGCCATTGGTGCACCTGCTCAGAATGAATATAGTCAGCAACGCTACATTGCTTCCCTCACTGTAAGCCCACCGGTTAGGACACCACCAGCAGCAAATGTGGTGGTATCGTTGCAAGGCCAAAGCTGTCAGGGAATCACAAGGTTCTTGGTAGGAAACACTGTATGAAGGCCAACATCAAGATTACCATCACCAACCTTCTCTTAATCCGCCATGTCCACCACCACCCCCGTAAGTTCCACCATATGCAGCTCTCCAGTCCAGCTCACCCAACAAGAGACTCTCGTTAGGAAAAGAAAGTACTCATCCTCTCATCCGCGTACACAGGGTTTGAACGCACACATTGCTAGACTAATCTTGTTAGAGATGAAGCCCCACCGGTTGGTTGAAAGCGAAGCTTTCAAAGACCTGATGGCCTATGCAGTACCACGCTATGACCTACCCAGTCAGCACTTCTTGATGAGAAAAGCCATCCCAACCCTCCACCAGCATGTCAAAGACTGCATTGTCCATGCACTGAGGCAATCAGTCAGTGGAAAGGTGCACCTCACAACAGATGCATGGACCAGTAGGCATGGCCAGGGACGATACGTGTCCATCACGGCGCACTGGGTTAATGTGGTGGATGCAGGGTCCACAGGGCACAGCCATAGTGGGACAGTTCTGCCTAGCCCACGGTCTAGGAAACAGTTGGCTGTAGGCGTTCGCCACTCCTCCTCCTCCTCCTCCAGAAGATAAAGCTCGTCCACAGAGCGCAGTCACATGACCACTCCATCCGCAGCTGCCAGTGTTGCACACGAGGTGTCCCATTATCGAACAGCTAGTGGTAAGTGTCAGCAAGCTGTGTTACAAATGAAGTATTTGGGCAGGACGGAAGGAATTTTATGGCTGCCATAGCCCTTTCAGAATTTAAACACATACCTTGCCTGGCTCACACCTTGAACCTGGTGGTGCAGTGCTTCCTCAAAACTTATCCGGAGTTACCAGCCCTGCTCCTGAAGGTGCGAAGACTTTGCTCGCACATCCACCGGTCGCCCGTACACTCCAGCCGAATGCTGAACCATTAGAGATCGCTGAATCTTCCCCAGCACCGCGTAATAATCAACATTGCAACAAGGTGGAACTCCACACTGCACATGGTTCAGAGGCTGTGCGAACAGGGGCGTGCTGTAATCAATTTGTGGGAGGATACAAATACACGGGCAGGAAGTTGGATGGCAGACATGGAGTTGTCTGGTGTGCAGTGGTTAAAGTTACAAGACCTCTGTCAAGTCCTTCAGTGTTTTGAGGAATGCACACGGCTGGTAAGTGCAGATGACGCCATCATAAGCATGAGCATCCCACTAATGCGTCTGCTGATGCAAAGTTTGACACACATTAAGGAGCAGGCGTCTGCAGCAGAGGAAGAGGAAAGCCTTGATGACAGTCAGCCATTGTCTGCTCTGGGAACTCTCCTGGATGAGGTGGCGGATGAAGAGGAGGAGGAGGAGGATGATGATGGGGATGGAATATCTATGGGAGGAGGATGCTTCTCAGGGGGCAATAGAAACTGGTGGCATTGCAAGGTCAGGTACAGGGTTTTTGCTGGACACAAGTGATGTTGATTTGCAAGAAAGTGCTCCTCAACCCAGCACAAGCAGTGAATTGAAACCTGGAACATTGGCCCACATGGCGGATTATGCCTTGCGTATCTTAAAAAGGGACCCACGCATTATCAAAATGATGACCGATGACGATTACTGGTTGGCCTGCCTCCTGGATCCACGATATAAAGGAAAATTACAAAACATCATGCCACATGAGAACCTTGAGCAAATATTGGCTATCAAACAAGCAACTCTTGTAGATCGTTTGGTTCAGGCATTCCCAGCACACAGCGGCGGTGATGGTTCTCACACGAGGAGTAGGGGGCAACATGGCAGAGGTGTTAGAGGTGCACAAATCAGAAGTGGCGTTGGACAGAGGGGTTTTATGACCAGGTTGTGGAGTGATTTCGCAATGACCGCTGACACGACAGGTACTGCTGCATCGATTCAAAGTGACAGGAGACAGCATTTGTCCAGTATGGTTACCAACTATTTTTCCTCCCTTATCAATGTTCTCCATCACAGGTCATTCCCCTTTGATTACTGGGCATCAAAAATAGACACCTGGCCTGAATTGGCAGAATATGCATTACAGGAGCTCGCTTGCCCGGCAGCTAGTTTCCTATCAGAAAGAGTCTTCAGTGCTGCTGGTTCAATACTGACAGAAAAAAGGACTCGTCTGGCTCCCCAAAATGTTGATGATCTAACCTTCATTAAATGAACCAATCATGGATTTCAAATTATTTTGCCCCACCTTCCCCTGCTGACACATAGCTTGCCTGAAAAATGTCTTGCTTTTGCCCTCGTCTTACTGACTGCTCCAATTCCTCCATTTGCAGCTACTGAATGTCCACTTTAGGCCATTTTTATACCTCCGTAAATGGGCTGACTCCCCCCACAGGGCAGTGGTCACCACCTGGCGCAAGCACTCCGTGCGAGTGCCGTTTGCCTGGACAGGCGGGTGTGCCCACTCTTGGGCAACGGCACTGGCACAGGGTCCCTGATAGTACAATGAAGTGTCTCTGATGGTGGTGGTGAACACCCAACGTCAGACACACCATCGTAATATGAGGGGCCCTGTGCCAGTACCACCGCCCACGAGAGAGTGTTCCCCCCAGCTCAAACAGTGCTCTACCACTTGCAATACTTACCTCTCACTGCTCCTCCACTGTGTAGTCTGTGCTGTTAAATCCTTCAATGGCACTGCCAGTACAAATTTGTTGATATGATAGATGATAGTTAAAATATACAGGGGCCCTGGCCTCCATTTAGACCAGTTAATACTTTGTGCCTACAACCACTGTCTGCTACTCAGCAGAGGAGCCCACCCCTGTACCTAGCTATGCCACCAGTTTATTTATGAACAATTTTTTGGCAGACATTTAGCCCACTTTATTAATTGGGCCTACTAACTGTGACGGCCACTTATTACAGTTGTTCTCCACTGAACAAAGCAATGCCGCCTGTTTAGTCCTGTTACCAATTTTGAACTTATTGAAATTTAGCCTACTTTAGGCAGGATAGGATTAGATACACGACTCAGCAGACAGTATCACACAGGATAGGATTAGATACACGACTCAGCAGACAGTATTACACAGGATAGGATTAGATACACGGCTCAGCAGACAGTACCACACAGGATAGGATTAGATACATAGCTCAGTAGACAGTATCACACAGGAGAGGATTAGATACATGGCTTAGCAGAAAGTATGACACAGGATAGGATTAGATACATGGCTCAGCAGACGGTATCACACAGGATAGGATTAGATACACGGCTCAGCAGACAGTACCACACAGGATAGGATTAGATACATAGCTCAGTAGACAGTATCACACAGGAGAGGATTAGATACATGGCTTAGCAGACAGTATGACACAGGATAGGATTAGATACATGGCTCAGCAGACAGTATCACACAGGATAGGATTAGATACACGGCTCAGCAGACAGTACCACACAGGATAGGATTAGATACATAGCTCAGTAGACAGTATCACACAGGAGAGGATTAGATACATGGCTTAGCAGACAGTATGACACAGGATAGGATTAGATACATGGCTCAGCAGACTGTATCACACAGGATAGGATTAGATACACGGCTCAGCAGACAGTACCACACAGGATAGGATTAGATACATAGCTTAGTAGACAGTATCACACAGGAGAGGATTAGATACATGGTTCAGCAGACAGTATCACACAGGATAGGATTAGATACATGGCACAGCATATAGTATCACACAGGATTGGATTAGATACATGGCTCAGTAGACAGTATCGCATAGCATAGGATTAGACATTCTGTGTGATACTGACTTCTGAACCGTATATCTAATCCTATCCTGTGCGATACAGTCTACTGAGCCGTGTATCTAATCTGATCCTGTGTGATACTGTCTGCTGTGCCATGTATCTAATCCTATCCTGTGTGATACTGACTTCTGAACCGTATAAGATTAGATACACGGCTCAGCAGACAGTATCACACAGTACAGGATTAGGTACATGGCTCAGTATACAGTATCACACATGATCGGATTTGATACATGGTTCAGAAGTCAGTATCACACAGGATAAGATTAGATACATGTCTCAGCAGACAGTATCACACAGTACAGGATTAGATACACGGCTCAGCAGTCAGTATCACACATGATAGAATTAGATACACATCTCAGCAGACAGTATCACACAGGATAGGATTAGATACATGGCTCAGCAGACAGTATCACACAGACTGCAGAGACCCGTGTGTTGTAATCAGTGCCTTCCCCCGTCCCACCAATCCATAATAAAAAATACCGACAAGCCTGGATGGGTTGAACAGGTCAGTCACAGTTCATTACTTGAAAAGTAGAGAAGGGCAATTACAAATCGCAATGGACTCATTGCTGAAGGCCCGCCAACGACCGTTGGGCCAGCAAGCCGATGAGAGATTACGAACCTTTGCTCCCCTCTACTTACCACTGTGATGTATATAAAAAAAGGCAATTTTTATTTTTTTAATAATTTAAAATGTTTTAGCAATAATAGCAAAGTTCATTCACAAGTTCATAAGGGATGGAGGGAGGGTGGGACAACAGCTTCCAAGGGTCAGCTGGGGAGAAAGAGGGAGGCACTGGTCCCGGGCACTAGAATTTAACCCCCGAGGGTGTGGCGAGACTCCACCCTTTTCCTCGGTTGGTTCGCTGGGGGTCCCAATTATGACATCACCTGGGGAGTAGTGGATGGGAGGAATTAGGCACTGCACAGTTTTTTCATCTAGCTATCCATTAGGGGCTCTGCAGTTAGAGACACGCACCTTATACAGTACCGTGCCTACCAGACAGCAGAGACCCGTGTGTCGTAAACAGTGCCTTCCCCCGTCCCACCAATCCATAATAAAAAATACCGATAAGCCTGGATGGGTTGAGAGGGTCGGTCACAGTTTATTACTTGAAAAGTAGAGAAGGGCAATTACAATTTGCAACAGACTCATTGCTGAAGGCCCCGCCGACGACCGCTGGGCCAACAAGCCGATGAGAGGTTATGAACCTTTGCCCCCCTCTACTTCCCGCCACGGAGGATCATGTGTATGACCTATACAGGATTCCAACCCCCACACAACATCATTAGAGCCTGTTCAACACCATCCCGCAAGCCGGCCAAGAATACGTCGAGCCCGACGTCCATGAGGTGGATGCCGTCCGGTCTTAGTAAAGCTGAATTGTCCCCTTCGTGCTCTTGGTGACAAACCACAATGCCGTAATTTTCTCTCACAAACATCAACATCTTTGTGTTAATCTTTTTTCTTGATTTATCGATGGCTTTCACGTCCTTGGCTCTGTGCCAAACCGCTCGAGGTATTATCTCAGACCACACCACCACCATATCCGGTAATAAATAAACAAACCGCTTAATGTCCGTTGACATTACTGTGTATAGCTCGGCCCCTTTCCGCTTGCCCAAATCATTGCCTCCGGCATGTAGCACTAGAACCACCGGCCCCTTGGCCCTCTTGGCGATGTCGTCCATACCGAAGCCCTCTGATGCCTCTCCAGTTGACTTCCAGCTTCGGGAAGCCAAAATTTGTTCCACCCGGCCGCAGTTTGGCCCTTTCGCATGCACAGTAGACAAAATAATGCCCCACTACCCAAACTGTGGGCTTACAGCTGCCTGTAAGAGACAAGATGTGCTAAAGCAGGTCTGGTCTTATGTATCTGGCAAAGCATGCAGATTTCCAGCGGCCCATTCTCTGCACTTTGACTTCTGATACCCCCGCTCTAGCTGCTTCAGTAGCCGCTCCTATTCTGAAGGAATGTGTCCCGTATTCTTTCGGGGCAACGCCGACTGCCTCTAAGCACTGTTTAAAAATTACGTGAAACTGATATTTAGCAAGAGGGGACCCGTTGGTGTGTGAAAGAAAAAATCTACCCGCATGTCTTACTACCATATAGTGTTTGACTATTTTTACAGGGCATATAGGGCCGTCTGACGCCTTGACCAATACCCATGTCCCCCTCCCGGTGGGATCGCATCTGGATCTACGTACTCTAATGCACAGAGCTTCGCTGCATAATGCGAGGTCTTCGTTGATTAACCCGCCTACTGATGCCGATTTTGACTGCGGCACTAATTCGCGGATGCGAAGTGCCCTGAAGAAGGTGATAGTGAATGCTGCATATGTCAGTGTTGCCTCGTATTGTGACTTGCACACCGATGAAGATATTGCAATAATGTCATGCAATAGCCTTAAAGAAACTGGGCAACGGCATTCCTGACTAGGTTGAAGCCTTTTTCAGCCTTTAATGGCTTGCTTGATGAAAAAATATTTGGTTACTTCCACCCACCCCAGCAGCTGAAAGAAGAAAGCTATTCCCGATAGATGACGTTGCGCTAATGTCCCTCACGCACCTCTACGCTTGAGCTGTTCTAAGAGTTCTACTAACATGTCACATCTCACCCGGTCGCACCTATCGACTGGTCTTCCATGAGTTAGCGAGCACCACTCCCCCCACGCCTTACCGTAAACCTGCCAAGTAGCCGGTGTCACTGAAGCACAGATTAAGAGCATCAGTGATTGGCCACCGTGTACCAGAAGGAAGGAGGACACCGTAGGCCCGATGGCTGTGCATTGGGAAGGAACACTTTGAAGGCCTGCCAATCAGGAGATAACAAAGAATTAACAATTTTATCATCTACAATCGATGTAAATCTGGAACGGCACCAGATGTTGTGTTTGAGGCATAATAGTGCTAGGCAGCGCAACAGTGCGAGTACTGGCTGAGAAGAAGGGAACATGCTGTTTAAGGTTTTTGCTGTTCTCGGCTGCTTGGTTAAAAATCTGATGTTTGTATATTCTAATTCGGCACCCCATAGCTCGACTGATGTTACTATCGCCAAAATGTCTACCAGTGACGGGTCACGGCCCCATGCGGCCATGGTCCATAGTACAGGCCATGTGCCTTTGCACCACTGGTCCTTGTAGATTGCCGCAAAACCATCTGTAATATTTCCACCCGCCATTAGGCCTAAATCCTTGCTTGGCGTCTCCCACGCCATGACGCATGTATGCCCATTGTAGGATTCTAGGAATGTCCTCCAGACCAGCAAGTCTGCCTTCAGGGAGCGGTTGAGTCTAATCCTGTGGCTCGGCTGGGCTATGCCCTTGGTTGCTTGTGATAGTCGATGTGAAAAAGCTCTGCCCGCTGGCATTACGCGACCGTCAAAGTTGAGCTATCCTAGCAGGGACTGCATTTGCTGTAGGGTGACTTTTTTTGCTTCGTGGAAGTTTTTAACCAATTGCAGAGTTTTTTGCAGTTTATCAGCTGGTAATCGAAAAACCATTGCATTGGTGTCTATTTGAATACTGAGAAAAGGTAGAACGTTACAAGGGCCGACTGTTTTATCCGGGGAAAGTGGTACTCCGAATTTACTAGCTAAAAACTTAAACTTTTGGAGAAGGAAGGAGCAGAGTCTGGAGTGCCTGGGGCCAAAGAATAAAATCGTCGAGGTAGTGAATTGTTGAATTGCTACCAGTTTCGTATCGTACTACCCAGTCTAGGAAGGTGCTGAAAAGCTCAAAATAATGACAGGAAATGGAGCAGCCCATTGGTATGCACAAGTCGAAGTAAAACAGCTTGTCCACCTCACAACCTAATAAATGGAAACACTTGGGGAGAATGAGCAAAAGGCGGAATGCTGACTCTATGCCGGACTTCGCCAGCAAGCACCAAGCTCGACAGCCCTGACAAAAGAAGTGTAAGGATTCCGGACTTCCCTTGTTCCTGTTCGCCCTGATCCAAGATGGAGTCTTGGATCTCACCCTGTCATGGAACTTCCTGTCAGTCTTGATTATTTAAGTCTGAGCCATGTGGTGTTCTGTGCTTCAGTATTTTGTGCTGCTGGCTCCTGAGCTTCTGCCTGTGGTCTGGGGATCTCCCTGCTTCAGCTGCCTCGTCTCTTTGAGCTGTGTCTCACTTCTGTTACTGCTGTTGACTGGCCGCACACCTTTGGAAGGATTTCCCTTGTTTGCTAAGACTTTCCCAGTGTTGTGCCTCTTTGCAGAACCACACCAGGTGAGCAAGTTTCCAGTGTTGCTTATCTCACCAAGAGTGTTGTACTCATCTACAACCAGTTTTCTGATATCTGTGATAAAAGGTTGGCAGATCAGCTTCCTCCTCATAGATCCTATGACTGTCCAATTGAGCTTCTTCCAGGGGCAGCTATTCCGTTTAAAAATGTTTACTCACTAGCAGCTCCGGAGCTGCAGGCTTTGAAAGAATACATTGATGAAAATCTAGCTAAGGGTTTCATCCGCCCCTCTTCATCACCGGCAGGAGCACCCATCTTTTTCGTAAAGAAAAAGGATGGAACCCTGAGACCGTGCATTGACTATCGGGAGCTCAACAAGGTAACCATTCGCAACCGCTACCCTTTACCATTAATTCCCGAGTTGCTGGAAAGAGTACGACACGCCAAGATTTTTTCTAAGCTGGACCTTCGAGGAGCATATAACTTAGTTCGGATCCGTTCTGGGGATGAATGGAAGACAGCATTTAGATGTCGTTATGGTCACTTTGAATACCTTGTGATGCCTTTTGGTCTCTGCAACGCTCCGGCCACCTTTCAACACTTGGCTAATGACATCTTTAGAGATTTGCTAGATCAATTTGTCGTAATCTATCTGGACGATATTTTGATTTTCTCTGATTCTTTGCAGGAGCATCAAGAACATGTTAAGACTGTTTTAAGATGCCTGAAAGAGAATCATCTCTACATCAAGCCTGAGAAGTGTGAGTTCCACCGCACTGAGATCAAATTTTTAGGCTACGTCATCTCGCCTCAGGGGCTTAACATGGAGGCAAGTAAGATTCAGGCTATTCTTGATTGGCCTGCACCTAAGAATGTCAAAGAGGTACAACGCTTTATCGGGTTTGCTAATTTTTATAGACGCTTTATCCGTAATTTCTCTGAGATTGTCCGACCTATTACCCAACTAACCAAGAAAAAAGAGACTTTCTTGTGGTCTACACTGGCTCAGGAGGCCTTTGACTGTCTTAAGTCTCGTTTTACATCTGCACCGCTGTTGATTCATCCTAACCCAGCACATCCTTTCATAGTGGAGGTGGACGCTTCAGATTGTGCATTGGGGGCAATACTCTCACAAAGAACAGGGGAGAAAGGTCTGTTACATCCATGTGCCTTTTTCTCCCGTAAACTTTCTGCTGCAGAGAAGAACTATGTGGGAGATAAGGAGCTCCTAGCCATCATTGCTGCATGGAGACACCATCTGCAGGGGCAGCACAACAAGTTATTGTGCTCACAGATCATCGCAACCTAGAATTTTTAAGGTCTGCTAGATGTCTTTCTCCTCGTCAGGCTCGTTGGAGTTTGTTTTTGAACCAATTTAATTTTGTCATTTCATACCGCCCAGGTTCACGTAATGGGAAAGCGGATGCTTTGTCCCGAATCAATGCCACAGATTCCGTACCTGGGACCCCGTCTAAGACAATTTTGTCTGATGCCAATTTTGTTGGTGTCATTCAAGATAAGGACTTATGGAAGACTATTAAGGAGGCCTATGACGCTGATCCATTCCTTGCCAACCCTACTGATGATGTGAATTTAGTTCTTAGGAACGGTATGTCGGTTCGAGATCAACGTTTATACGTTCCGGAGGTTGTAAGGCTGCAGGTTCTCAAGTTTGTCCATGATTCTAAGTTGGCTGGTCATCGGGGGGTACAGAAGACACAAGAGTTCCTAAGACGTTTCTTCTGGTGGCCTACCTGTCTGAAGGACGTGAAAAACTATGTTCTATCTTGTGAGGTATGTGCACGTTTTAAGACTCCTCGTGTAACGCCTACGGGTTTGCTGCAACCACTACCAGTCCCCTCTCGCCCTTGGGGGTCTATTTCGATGGATTTTATAGTGGAATTACCTACCTCTGGTGGTAAGAACACCATTCTTGTTGTGGTGGATCGTCTTACTAAAGCTGCTCACTTCATCCCTTGCACTGGTCTTCCCTCGGCTAAGGAGACGATTGAGCTGGTCATTCAGAATGTTTTCCGTCTGCATGGAGTTCCGGATGAGATTATTTCTGATCGGGGAGTGCAGTTTACCTCCAGATTCTGGAAGGGATTTTGTTCTGCACTTGGTATCAATGTCTGTCTGTCCTCAGCATATCATCCTCAGACAAATGGGCAAACGGAGCGGACTAATCAGACGCTGGAGCAGTATCTTCGGTGTTATATCAACCACTTGCAGGATGACTGGCTGGAGTTGCTTCCTCTAGCAGAGTTCTCTTATAACAACTCACAGAATGCATCCACTAAGTTAACACCCTTCTTTGCCAATCTGGGATTTCATCCTAGTATTCTCCCCAGATCCCCGGTTGAGGCTCCAGTGCCCGCAGTAGATGAGAGGTTGGCAAGGATGAGACAAGATCTGGAAACTCTGAAAGAATCACTATCTACTGCACAGGAAAGATACAAGAAATCTGCTGATAGGTTCTGGAGACCTGCGCCTATGTTTAAGGTAGGAGACTCTGTGTGGTTATCCACTAAAAATTTAAAATTGAATGTGCCTTCACAGAAGCTGGGACAAAAATTCATCGGTCCTTTCAAGATCTCTGGGATCATAAGCTCCGTCGCCTGTCGCCTGAAGTTGCCAAGGACCTTGAAGGTACATCCTGTGTTTCATGTCTCCCTGTTAAAACCAGTGTCTCCAAATACTTTTCAGGGTCGTATTACACCTCCTCCGCAGCCTGTGTTAGTGGACGGACAAGAACAGTTTATTGTGGAGAAGATTCTGGACTCTAGGATCCGCAGGAATCGACTGCAGTATCTCATCAAATGGCAAGGATATCCGTCTGAGGAGAACTCTTGGGAGCCAGTGGACAATATCTGTGCTCCCCAAAAAATTGCTCTGTTCCATCAGAAATATCCTGACAAGCCTGGTCCTGGATCGTCCTGAGGCCGCTTCTGAGGTGGGAGTAATGTAAGGATTCCGGACTTCCCTTGTTCCTGTTCGCCCTGATCCAAGATGGAGTCTTGGATCTCACTCTGTCATGGAACTTCCTGTCAGTCTTGATTATTTAAGTCTTTTGTGCTGCTGGCTCCTGAGCTTCTGCCTGTGGTCTGGGGATCTCCCTGCTTCAGCTGCCTCGTCTCTTTGAGCTGTGTCTCACTTCTGTTACTGCTGCGACTGGCCGCACACCTTTGGAAGTATTTCCCTTGTTTGCTAAGCCTTTCCCAGTGTTGTGCCTCTTTGCACAACCACACCAGGTGAGCAAGTTTCCAGTGTTGCTTATCTCACCAAGAGTGTTGTACTCATCTACTACGCTTAGATAGCGTTCTCCCTCTTTTTCCATTAATCCTCTTTCACCAGGACTTCATGCTCAATGCACCACCTGCTTATTATTGAACTTCCACAAACTAGTGCTGTGTGCACGTGGGATCAAGTTTTGCTGGACGTCCTCGTTAAGTACTGTGTGCATTTCTACTTAACTTCTGCTGGATCCTCAAGTTTAAGTTCTGAGTGCATTTCCACTAATAATCTACTGGACTTCCTTGTCAAGTGTCTTGTTTGCTCCCTCGTCACTTCCTTGCTGGACTGGTTCATATAAGCGGTCGCGTCCCGCTATTCACTGTGCGGTGATTACCATATAGTGCTGAGCACCTCGTTACAATTGCAGGAATATCTGTGTTAGTTCTGTTTGCTTTTCTGTTTACCATATTGTGCTGAGCACCTCGTTTCAATTGCAGGAATATCTGTGTTAGCTTTGTTTGCTTTTCTCTTTACCATATTGTGCTGAGCACCTCGTTTCAATTGCAGGAATATCTGTGTTAGCTTTGTTTGCTTTTCTGTTTTGTTTAAATACATCTTTTACTGCAGCTTTGCTCTCAGACTGGTTTTATCCCACGCTATCAGATTCCTTAGTACCTATATATTGTTACAAGAAGAGTAGGTTACAAACGTCTCTTCTGCGGGTATCGCATTGCTAACCGATGCACCTTTTGGGTAAGAAAGGTGATATGTTAGGCAATATTTTCCTGGCTCATTTTTGGGAACAATACCTGAAGGCGAGATCCTGAAATTCTTGAATGGCAATGATTTAAATGGGCCCGCCATCCTGCCCAGTTCTACTTCTTTTTGGATTTTATTTAATGTAAAATCTCGGGGAATTCGAGTGCCGATTTTAAATTATTTGCCGTAGTCGGTGTGTGACTGGGTTTGAAGGGGATATAAAAGCCGTATTTAAAACCGAAATATAGTTGCTGCGCCCCTTCTTTAATGGGATAAAGGTTTAGCCATGGGCCCATTGCGGTTACGTTCACCGGGGTGAAGCCTCGCAGGCGCTCTGTTTGCTTGGCGGGTACACCTGGATGCCGGGTGTCCACCTCCGCAGGAGGAGCATTCGTGTCTATATTTACAGGACCCGTGGAAACGGCAGTATCCCTCACTAAAAAGTAAGCAGGCCCCAGGTCCGCGTACGACCACTGCATTCTGGCCTGTGGCTGCTGAGTAATAAGTGGTCGCTGCTGAAAAGGGGGGGCTGTTTTTGGGACAGCATGAGTCGTAACCATATGTTCGTCGCTTTTACCCCCCAGCCCAAATCTGGTTGCATGGCTAACCGCCTGCGGAACTCCTCATCGTACCGCTTCCATGCAGACCCGCCGTGACACTTATATGAATTATAAATTAGGTCTTGATAAATAAATAATTCGGAACAGCGTTCTGGATGCTTTTGGCCCATGATGCAGCCGAGAACCGTAAAAGCCTGAAGCCAGTTATTCATCGTTTGCGCTATTTTTGGTTTGTTCCTATCTTGTAGCCGCTCGCCTATCCTTTCCTTGTCTACGGACAGTTGGTCTGCTGATAATAGTGACCATATGTCTACGTATTCATTATCACATATTTTCGGTTTTGTTTCTAAGTCGATATGTGTTCCCAAAGGGCTAACTCCACAGAAAAATAAACCCTTGTGAAGACTAGCTGTTTGGGTGGTGCTAGTGTCAGTTGGTATGCCTGGGTGAGTCGTTATCGGTATCTTCCAGGGCCCGGGCCCGGCTCGGTTGTGGATGGCGAGCGCCATCTGGAGGAATGGGATCTATGGTGGCTCCTGTATGAGCGGTGTCGGCGTCTGGAGTGGGAATGCTGACAGCTAGAGGGACAGCGAGGATGGTGGCAGGAATCTTCCGATGAGGGTGAAGACGATATGCGGCATCTATGCCTGTGATCGCCATGTCTAGGGGTTGTGTTGGGGGCATTTAATTCGGGAGTAGGGGGGTCTTTATTCTGGCTATGGGGCATGAGTGGCAGTGTAGGGCGTAGCGCAAGGGAAGGCGCAGTGACTGTTAGACTTGCACCGCGGGGTGAGCTTAATGGGGCGGGGGCTGATAGAAAACTGCTAGCAATTTGCATTTGGGACCATGGAGGTGTTGGTGGCGCATAATTCATTATAGCTGTGTTTGTGCTTGATGCGACTGTGTGCATGCTTGGTGCATATTCTCCTGGCTGCAGAGCATGCTGGCCGGTCCGGTTAGACAGGTCTTCACGCTCTGTGACCGTATGGTGGGCTCTGGCCCCTGACCGCCCGCCTTCCCCCCCCCCGCACAGGCAACGCTGATGTGCCTGCTGGGAGACATAGCGGGCCATGAGTGGGCTGGCCAGAGGTCCATGGTGGTGTAGCACTGGGGTGGCTGGGGCCGATGCAGCTCTGCGTGGCGTGGCTCAGTCCTGGCCTGTCAGGTAATTAGGCCTGGGCACCGAGAAGAAGGGAGAGGAAGTGAGCGGAGCTCCAGTTGCTATGGCTGCGGGACCGGAAGTTCGGGCCCTTAAACCGGAAGTGGGTGTGGCTTTGCCTGGGCATGTGATGCTGAGCCTGCCGGCCGGCTGGCTGGGCCCGGGCCCTGGAAGATACCGAGTGTGGCTCGTGCCTGATGCCTCTTGCAGCAGCGACAGGACTGATGGATGGGGCGGCGGAGGTGGAGCGGGCATGTCAGCTCGGGAGCGCCAGACCACTGCCGACATGAAGACACTCCAGGGGGCAGGAGGACCGAGCTGAGCGCCTGCCCACCCCCACTGATGCAGCCATGGGAGTGGTGGACAGCATGGGGGAGGAGGTCAGCAGGGATTGGGCAACGCGGCCTCCATGACGGGGGGAGAGCCCGGAGGAAGACTGGGGCTCGGGGGATGCAGGGAAGGCCAGTGGTCCAGGCTGGGATTGGGGCTCAGGCAAGGCGGAGGAGGCCTGAAGGGATGGGGGAATATGTAAGGCTGACGAGTCCTGCGGCACAGGAAGGGAAGGGGGCTCAGAGGGTATGGGAGACAACTGCGGCCAGGTAACAGATGGCGCCCTGGGGGAAAAGGGGGAGGCCTGCGGCAAAGTTAGTGGGTCCTGATAGGGCACAGGGAGGTGAGACCCCAGGCTGGACGCAAAGTCTCTTAACCATTTTCCACCTACCTGTGCTGCTCTCTGCCGCTTGGCCTCGATTATTGCTTTGGACATGGCTGCAGGGGAGATCCTGGGGGTCCTCGGGACAACAACAGCTTCCAAGGGTCAGCCGGGGAGAAAGAGGGAGTCACTGGTCCCGGGCACTAGAATTTAACCCCTGAGGGTGTGGCCAGACTCCCTTTTCCTTGGTTGGTCCGCTGGGTGTCCCAATTATGACATCACCTGGGGAGTAGTGGGAGGGAGGAATTAGGCACTGCACAGTTTTTTCATCTAGCTATCCATTAGGGGCTCTGCAGTAGAGTCACGCACCTAATACAGTACCGTGCCTACCAAACAGGATAGGATTAGATACACGGCTCAGCAGACAGTGTCACACAGGAGAGGATTAGATACACTGCTCAGCAGACAGTATCACAAAGGATAGTATTGGAAACACAACTCAGTAGACAGTATCACACATGATAGCATTAGATACACAGCTCAGCAGACAGTAGCACACAGGATAGGATTAGATACATGGCTCAGCAGACAGTAGCACACAGGATAGGATTAGATACATGGCTCAGCAGACAGTAGCACACAGGATAGGATTAGCTACACAGCTCAGCAGACAGTAACACACAGGATAGAAGTCGATACATGGCTCAGCAGACAATAACACACAGGAGAGGTTTAGATACACGACTCAGCAGACAGTATCACAGAGGATAGGATTAGATACACGGCTCAGTAGACAGTATCACACATGATAGGTTTAGATACACGGCTCAGCAGACAGTATAACACAGGATAGGATTAGATACACGGCTCAGCAGACAGTATCACACAGGATAGGATTAGATACACGGCTCAGCAGACAGTATAACACAGGATAGGATTAGATACACGGCTCAGCAGACAATAACACACAGGAGAGGATTATATACACGGCTCAGTAGACAGTATCACACATGATAGGTTTAGATACATGTTCAGCAGTCAGTATCACACAGGATATGACTAGATACACGGCTCAGCAGACTGTATCACACATGATAGGTTTAGATACACGGGTTAGAAGTCAGTATCACACAGGATAGGATTAGATACACGGCTCAGCAGGCAATAACATACAGGAGAGGATTAGATACACGGCACAGCAAGCAGTATCACACAGGATATGATTAGATACACAGCTCACCAGACAGTATCACACAGGATAGGATTAGATACACAGCTCACCAGACAGTATCACACAGGAGAGGATTAGATACACGGCTCAGCCGACAGTATCACACAGGATAGGATTAAATACACAGCTCAGCAGACAGTATCACACAGGAGAGGGTTAGATACACGGCTCAGCAGTCAGTATCACACAGGAGAGGATTAGATACACGGCTCAGCAGACAGTATCACACAGGATATGATTAGATACACGGCTCAGCAGTCAGTATCACACAGGAGAGGATTAGATACACGGCTCAGCAGACAGTATCACACAGGAGAGGATTAGATACACGGCTTAGCAGACAGTATCACACCGGAAAGGATTAGATACACGGCTCAGCAGACCGTATCACACAGGATAGGAGTAGATATACGGCTCAGCAGACAGTATCACACAGGAGAGGATTAGATACACAGCTCAGCAGACAGTATCACACAGGAGAGGATTAGATACACAGCTCAGCAGACAGTATCACACAGGATAGGATTAGATACACGGCTCAGCAGACAGTATCACACAGGATAGGATTAGATACACAGCTCAGCAGACAGTATAACACAGGATAGGATTAGATACACGGCTCAGCAGACAGTATCACACAGGAGAGGATTAGATACACAGCTCAGCAGACAGTATCACACAGGAGAGGGTTAGATACACGGCACAGCAGACAGTATAACACAGGATAGGATTAGATACACGGCTCAGCAGACAGTATCACACAGGAGAGGATTAGATACACAGCTCAGCAGACAGTATCACACAGGAGAGGGTTAGATACACGGCACAGCAGACAGTAACACACAGGATATAATCGGATACACGGCTCAGCAGACAGTATCACACGGGATAGGATTAGATACACGGCTCAGCAGACAGTATGACACAGGAGAGGATTAGATACACAGCTCAGCAAGAGGATGTGCCAAAGGAGAGAACCTTTTCATTCCAACAATTTCACTCACTACATAGTAACATAGTAACATAGTTAGTAAGGCCGAAAAAAGACATTTGTCCATCCAGTTCAGCCTATATTCCATCATAATAAATCCCCAGATCTACGTCCTTCTACAGAACCTAATTGTATGATACAATATTGTTCTGCTCCAGGAAGACATCCAGGCCTCTCTTGAACCCCTCGAATGAGTTCGCCATCACCACCTCCTCAGGCAAGCAATTCCAGATTCTCACTGCCCTGACAGTAAAGAATCCTCTTCTATGTTGGTGGAAAAACCTTCTCTCCTCCAGACGCAAAGAATGCCCCCTTGTGCCCGTCACCTTCCTTGGTATAAACAGATCCTCAGCGAGATATTTGTATTGTCCCCTTATATACTTATACATGGTTATTAGATCGCCCCTCAGTCGTCTTTTTTCTAGACTAAATAATCCTAATTTCGCTAATCTATCTGGGTATTGTAGTTCTCCCATCCCCTTTATTAATTTTGTTGCCCTCCTTTGTACTCTCTCTAGTTCCATTATATCCTTCCTGAGCACCGGTGCCCAAAACTGGACACAGTACTCCATGTGCGGTCTAACTAGGGATTTGTACAGAGGCAGTATAATGCTCTCATCATGTGTATCCAGACCTCTTTTAATGCACCCCATGATCCTGTTTGCCTTGGCAGCTGCTGCCTGGCACTGGCTGCTCCAGGTAAGTTTATCATTAACTAGGATCCCCAAGTCCTTCTCCCTGTCAGATTTACCCAGTGGTTTCCCGTTCAGTGTGTAATGGTGATATTGATTCCTTCTTCCCATGTGTATAACCTTACATTTATCATTGTTAAACCTCATCTGCCACCTTTCAGCCCAAGTTTCCAACTTATCCAGATCCATCTGTAGCAGAATACTATCTTCTCTTGTATTAACTGCTTTACATAGTTTTGTATCATCTGCAAATATCGATATTTTACTGTGTAAACCTTCTACCAGATCATTAATGAATATGTTGAAGAGAACAGGTCCCAATACTGACCCCTGCGGTACCCCACTGGTCACAGCGACCCAGTTAGAGACTATACCATTTATAACCACCCTCTGCTTCCTATCACTAAGCCAGTTACTAACCCATTTACACACATTTTCCCCCAGACCAAGCATTCTCATTTTGTGTACCAACCTCTTGTGCGGCACGGTATCAAACGCTTTGGAAAAATCGAGATATACCACGTCCAATGACTCACCGTGGTCCAGCCTATAGCTTACCTCTTCATAAAAACTGATTAGATTGGTTTGACAGGAGCGATTTCTCATAAACCCATGCTGATATGGAGTTAAACAGTTATTCTCATTGAGATAATCCAGAATAACATCCCTCAGAAACCCTTCAAATATTTTACCAACAATAGAGGTTAGACTTACTGGCCTATAATTTCCAGGTTCACTTTTAGAGCCCTTTTTGAACATTGGCACCACATTTGCTATGCGCCAGTCCTGCGGAACAGACCCTGTCGCTATAGAGTCACTAAAAATAAGAAATAATGGTTTATCTATTACATTACTTAGTTCTCTTAGTACTCGTGGGTGTATGCCATCCGGACCCGGAGATTTATCTATTTTAATCTTATTTAGCTGGTTTCGCACCTCTTCTTGGGTTAGATTGGTGACCCTTAATATAGGGTTTTCATTGTTTCTTGGGATTTCACCTAGCATTTCATTTTCCACCGTGAATACCATGGAGAAGGTGTTTAATATGTTAGCTTTTTCCTCGTCATCTACAACCATTCTTTCCTCACTATTTTTTAAGGGGCCTACATTTTCAGTGTTTATTCTTTTACTATTGATATAGTTGAAGAACAGTTTGGGATTAGTTTTAATCTCCTTAGCAATGTGCTTCTCTGTTTCCTTTTTGGCAGCTTTAATTAGTTTTTTAGATAAAGTATATTTCTCCCTATAGTTTTTTAGAGCTTCAATGGTGCCATCCTGCTTTAGTAGTGCAAATGCTTTCTTTTTACTGTTAATTGCCTGTCTTACTTCTTTGGTTAGCCACATTGGGTTTTTCCTATTTCTAGTCCTTTTATTCCCACAAGGTATAAACCGCTTACACTGCCTATTTAGGATGTTCTTAAACATTTCCCATTTATTATCTGTATTCTTATTTCTGAGGATATTGTCCCAGTCTACCAGATTAAGGGCATCTCTAAGCTGGTCAAACTTTGCCTTCCTAAAGTTCAGTGTTTTTGTGACTCCCTGACAAGCCCCCCTAGTGAAAGACAGGTGAAACTGTACAATATGGTGGTCGCTATTTCCTAGATGCCCGACCACCTGCAGTACATTATATTTCTCATAAACATTAAAATCTTTCTAATAAAATTGATAACGAGGACTTTTCCCCAGTTTCTGAATGTTAAGCCAAATCACGGAATAATGTTTGCACAGATGAACATAATGTAGTTATTATATCTTAATTTCTCCTCCCCATTACGTAGACAGTAGGTTGTGAAGTTTAGGCTATAATTTATTATAAGCCCAATGGAGCATTAGCAGAGATTCCCCCCTGAGGGGATTGTACTTTTTCCTCTGCATGACGTTGAGCAATCGTAAGCAGGATTGACATGCTGGGGTAAAAAACATGTCCGCAGAAGATCAGAAAGTCAGAAGAACATTCCTTCTCCTGTGGGATGTAATGATCGGGAGCCCTGCTCTCAGCCCTGATCTCTGCAGATACTGTGGAATATAAAAAAGATCTGAATCTCATTACAAACACCTCTAACTTTCATTTCACAGCAGTCAGTGAGGGGGAAAGAGGAATAGAGCTGAGCTGGTTATGATTACAAACACCTCTGCAGTTGCAGCTCTCCCCTCAATGGATTGTCAGTACAGCTGTAATTCCTTCTCCCACACTCTCTGCTGAGAGATTAAAGCTAAAGATGTTTGTAATCACACTCTGCAGTAGATTTTAGGCAGAGATCAGGATTGACAGCAGGACTATCTGTCATTACATCTTATAGGAGAGAGCATGTTCTTTTAAAATTCTAGTTTTTAAAAGTCTGGGAGTCATTGCCACGGCCAAAAGCTCCAATGTCTACGGCGACAAAGCGACAGTCAGCATCGGCAATCGCCATGAGCACTACAGAAAAATATTTTTTGTAGTTTAAGTACTGAGATCCAGTTCTGGCGGGTTTGGTAATCCAAATGTGTTTTCAATCCCCTGTGCCAAACAGTTGGGGAAATTACAGACTTATCTGTAATTTTTCTGAAATTTCCTGCCACATTTCCACGCTGGTTAGGGGGATAAATTCTTCCCAGAGAATGTTCCACAAAGCACAGCAGGTGTCCACAACTATTCCAGACAAGGTGGAAATTCCAAGCCAGTACTGAAAATTGAGCGATGATAAGCTCTCTCCGGCAGCTAGGAATCTAGCAAAAAAGAAATAAACAAATTACAAACAATTATATTTATGATGGGGTTTTTCTAATGCTAAACACATAAAGGAAAAAACAAATTATACATGGCAGGACAATAATAATTATGACAGGCTTTAAAAAAATATATATTACATACCTTAATGTGACCAGGAGACGTTCCTCAGCAGGAAGCGCTCGACGGAGCTGGGTGTCCTGTCTCCTGATGGCTAGGGTTGAGCGACTTTTAGTTTTTTAGGGTCGGGTCGCGTTTCGCGAAACCCAACTATCTCAAAAGTCGAGTCGAGTGAAATCGGCCGATTATCGCAAAAAGTCGGGGATCGACCGAAACACGAAACCCAAAGCAAGTCAATGGGGAAGCATAGTTGGCAGTGAGTGGAGGCCAGGAAAACACCTACAGTGCCCATTTTAATGGCCAAAACATTGATTCTTGGTACTGAAGCTTGTCAATCTTAATTTACCTTATAATAATAGTTAGGCATTGGACATTGGGGGTAATTTATCAAAATTTGTGGGGGGTATGGCTGGGTCAAGTATTTAGTGGGCCCAGGAAATGTGGACCACGTCACGGCAGTAGCAGAGAGAGGTAAGTATTTCAACTTTGCAAGTGCTGTGATCCAGAGCAAGCATGGGGGGGCCCACTCGTTCGCATGGCCACTGGCACCGGGCCCCTCAAAGTACGGCGGTGTGTTTGCACGGCGGGGGCACCTCCCACCGGCAGCGACACTTTTGCGTACTATGAGGGGCCCTGTGCCAGTGGCATGCAAACAAGTGGGCCCCCCACCTGATTAAGGAACCTGCACTTTCATCTGCACCTTCCTATTTGTCCCCGTGTAAGGTGGTATAGTATGTGGGAAGGGGATCCTCACTTTCAGCAGGGTCAGAATCTGACTGTGTAGCATGCAAGGGGAATGTAGCAGTCTGGGTCAATGCACCAGCAGTGTCATCTAGCATTGGCTGGGCAATGGGCAGGATGAGGAGGAAACACAGATATAGGCCCAAATAATAAAGTGGGCTAAATGCATTTCAAAATTGGTAACAGGACTAACCAGGTGGCATTGCTTTGTTCAGTGGAGGACAACTGTAATGAGAGGCTGACACAGTGAGTAGGCCCAAATCCGTAAGTAGGCTAAAAGCAGTTCAAAATTGGCAACAGTAGTAACATGCGGCACTGCTTTGTTCAGTGGAGAACAGCAAGGAGCGGCAGACACCGTTAGTTGGCCCCAACCCAACTAGTAGGCCAAATGCAGTGTAACATTAACAACTACTTAACGAGAGCCTGAAAATGGACGTTCAGGACAGGAAACCAGGAGAACAGCAAGGAGCGGCAGACACCGTTAGTAGGCCCCAACCCAACTAGTAGGCCAAATGCAGTGTAACATTAACAACTACTTAACGAGAGCCTGAAAATGGAAGTTCAGGACAGGAAACCAGGAGAGTAGCAAGGAGCGGCAGACACTGTTAGTAGGCCCCAACCCAACTAGTAGGCCAAATGCAGTGTAACATTAACAACTACTTAACAAGAGCCTGAAAATGGAAGTTCAGGACAGGAAACCAGGAGAACAACAAGGAGCGGCAGACACCGTTAGTAGGCCCCAACCCAACTAGTAGGCCAAATGCAGTGTAACATTAACAACTACTTAACGAGAGCCTGAAAATGGAAGTTCAGGACAGGAAACAAAGAGAACACCTTGGAGCGGCAGACACTGTTAGTAGGCCCCAACCAAACTAGTAGCCCCACTGCAGTTTTAAAATTCCGATAGGCTGAAAACCTGATAATTGCAGGTCATTTTTTTAAAGAGGACAGCTGTATTGAGTGGCGCAGCCAGACACTGCTAGTAGGCCTTACACCACAAAGTTGGCTCGACGCAGGTTTAAAAAAGGTTACATGGGTACACGGTCTGCATTGGTGTGCTCAGTGGAGGACAATTGGAAGGAGGGACCGCAGAAAGACTTAGTAGGCCTAAAATAACAAAATAGCAGCTTCGATTATGTGGCAACCTGGAGAACACCTTGGAGCGGGAGACACTGTCTCTACAAGCCAGACCCAACTTGTAGGCCAAATGCAGTGTTGTTTCAACAACTACTTAACGAGAGCTTGAAGATAGAAGCTAGGGAGAGGCAACCTGGAGAACACCTTGGATTGGCAGACACCGTCTCTACAACCCAGACCCAACTTGTAGGCCTAAAACAGTGTTGTTTCAACAACTACTTAACGAGAGCTTGAAGATAGAAGCTATGGAGAGGCAACCTGGAGAACACCTTGGAGCGGCAGACACCGTCTCTACAACCCAGACCCAACTTGTAGGCCTAATGCAGTGTTGTTTCAACAACTACTTAACGAGAGATTGAAGATAGAAGCTATGGAGAGGCAACCTGGAGAACACCTTGGAGTGGCAGACACCGTCTCTACAACCCAGTCCCAACTTGTAGGCCTAATGCAGTGTTGTTTCAACAACTACTTAACGAGAGCTTGAAGATAGAAGCTAGGGAGAGGCAACCTGGAGAACACCTGGGAGTGGCAGACACAGTCTCTACAGCCCAGACCCAACTTGTAGGCCTAATTCAGTGTTGTTTCAACAACTACTTAACGAGAGGTTGAAGATAGAAACTAGGGAGAGGCAACCTGGAGAACACCTTGGAGCGGCAGACACCGCCTCTACAACCCAGACCCAACTTGTAGGCCTAATTCAGTGTTGTTTCAACAACTACTTAACGAGAGCATGAAGATAGAAGCTATGGAGAGGCAACCTGGAGAACACCTTGGAACGGGAGACACCGTCTCTACAACCCAGACCCAACTTGTAGGCCTAATGCAGTGTTGTTTCACCAACTACTTAACGAGAGCTTGAAGATAGAAGCTAGGGAGAGGCAACCTGGAGAACACCTTGGAGCAGCAGACACCGTCTCTACAACCCAGACCCAACTTGTAGGCCTAATGCAGTGTTGTTTCAACAACTACTTAACGATAGCTTGAAGATAGAAGCTAGGGAGAGGCAACCTGGAGAACACCTTGGAGCTGCAGACACAGTTTGTAGACCCCAACGAATCTTGTGGCCCCAATGCAGTTTTAAAATTCCAACAGGCTGAAAACCAGACAATTGCAGCTCATTTTTTTAAAGAGGAGGACAGCTGTATTGAGTGGCGCAGACAGACACTGCTAGTAGGCCTTACAACACAAAGTTGGCTCGCTGCAGGTGTAAAAAAGGTTACATGGGTACACAGGCAGCATTGGTGTGGTCAGCGGAGGACAATTTGAAGGAGGGACCGCAGACAGACTTAGTAGGCCTAAAATTAAAAAAAATTAGGCTCAAAGCAGTTTGAATTATCTTGCAGGGGTTCACAGGCAGCATTGGTGTGGTCAGCGGAGGACAATTGGAAGGAGTGTCTGACACAGTTAGTACTCCCAAAAAATAGATAGATGTTAATGTCTCGCAAAACAACAAAACCAAAAAAAAGGGTGGCATACTTAGGTACAGGGGTGGGCTCCTCTGCTGAGTTTCAGACATAGTAATTTGGCGCTAAGTATTTACTGGTGTCAATATAGGACACTGACCCTGACTATTTTAACTAGCATAATACATGTCAACAAATTGGTATTGTCAGTGCCAGGCATTGAAGCATGTCAGCGCATAGACTAAACATTGATGGAGCTGTGAGAGATAATTTTGCAAGTGGTAGAGCACTGTTTGAGCTGGGGGGGGGAACTGTCTTGTGACCGGCGGTACAGGCCCAGGGCCCCTCATGTTACAACGGTGTGTCTGACGTTGGATGCGCGCCACCACCGCCAGATACACTTTATTGTACTATGAGGGACCCAGTGGCAGTGCCGTCGACCAAAAGCGGGCACACCCACCTCTTCAGACAAACGGCACTCTCACGGGTGCTTGCGCCAAGTGGTGAGACCACGGCCCCGTGGGGGGAGTTGGCCCATTTAGGGAGGTGTAAACATGTCGTATGCTGGACAAACAGCTGCTGCAAATTAAGAGATTGGAACAGTCAGTAAGACCAGTCCACAAGCAAGACCTTTTTATAGGAAAGCTAGGCGTCAGCCGGGAAAGGTGGGGCAAAATATTTTGAAATCCATGAGTGGTTCATTTTAATGAAGTTTAGATCATCAACATTTTGGGTAGCCAGATGAGTCCTTTTTTCGGTCAATATTGAACCAGCAGCACTGAATACTCTTTCTGATAGCACACTAGCTGCCGGGCAAGCAAGCTCCTGCAATGCATATTCTGCCAATTCAGTCCAGGTGTCTATTTTGGATGCCCAGTAATCAAATGGGAATGACAGTTGAGGAAAAACATCGATAAGGGATGAAAAATAGTTAGTAACCATACTGGACAAATGTCTCCTGTAACTTTGAATTGATGCTGCAGTACCTGTCCTATCTGCGGTCATTGCGAAATCACTCCACAACCTGGTCAGAAAACCCCTCTGTCCAACGCCACTTCTGATTTGTGCACCTCTAACACCTCTGCCCTGTTGCCCCCTGCAGCTCGTGTGAGAACCATCACCGGCGCTGTGTGCTGGGAATGCCTGAATCAAACGGTCTACAGAGTTGCTTGTTTGGTTGCTAATATTTGTTTGAGGTTCTCATGTGGCATGATATTTTGCAATTTGAATTTATAGCGAGGATCAAGGAGGCAGGCCAACCAGTAATCATCATCGGTCATCATTTTTATAATGCGTGGGTCCCTTTTGAGGATACGTAAGGCATAATCCGCCATGTGGGCCAAAGTTCCAGTTGTCAAATGTGCGCTTGTGCTGGGTTGAGGGGCAGTTTCTGGCAAATCTACGTCACTTGTCTCCCTCAAAAAGCTTGAACCCGGCCTTTCAATGCCACCAGTTTCTATTGGCCCCGGAGAAGCTTCCTCATTCAAAAAATACTCATCCCCATCATTCTGCTCGTCCTCCACCTCTTCGCCCGCTACCTCATCCTGTAGACTGCCCTGACCCTGACCAGACAATGGCTGACTGTCATCAAGGCTTCCCTCTTCCTCGGCTGCAGACGCCTGCTCCTTTATGTGCGTAAAGCTTTGCATCAGCAGACGCATTAGAGGGATGCTCATGCTTATTATGGCGTTGTCTGCACTAACCAGCCATGTGCATTCCTCAAAACACTGAAGGACTTGACACAGGTCTTGTACCTTTGACCACTGCACACCTGAAAACTCCATGTCTGCCATCCAAGTGCTTGCCCGTGTATGTGTATCCTCCCACAAATACATAACAGCACGCCTCTGTTCGCACAGTCTCTGAAGCATGTGCAGTCTGGAGTTCCACCTTGATGCAACGTCGATAATTAGGCGATGCTGTGGAAGGTTCAAAGACTGCTGATGGTTCTGCATATGGCTGGAGTGCACAGGCGAACTGCGGATATGCGAGCAAAGTCTGCGCACTGTGAAGAGCAAGTCGGGTAACCCCGGATAACTTTTCAGGAAGCACTGCACCACCAGGTTAAAGGTGTGAGCCAGGCAAGGAATGTGTTTCAGTTCTGAAAGGGCTATGGCAGCCATAAAATTCCTTCCGTGATCACTCACTACCTTGCCTGCCTCAAGATGTGCAGTGCCCAGCCATGACAGAGTTTCTTGCTGCAAGAACTCGGACAGAACTTCCGCGGTGTGTCTGTTGTCGCCCAAACACTTCATTACCAATACAGCCTGCTGACGCTTGCCACTAGCTGTTCCATAATGGGACACCTCGTGTGCAACAGTGGCAGCTGCGGATGGAGTGGTTGTGCGACTGCGGTCTGTGGACGAGCTCTCGCTTCTGCAGGAGGACGAGGAGGAGGGGGGGCGAATGCCTACAGCCAACTGTTTAACCCAGTGTGCCGTGATGGACACGTAACGTCCCTGGCCATGCCTACTGGTCCATGCATCTGTTGTCAGGTGCACCTTTGTACTCACAGATTGCCTGAGTGCATGGACGATGCGCTCTTTAACATGCTGGTGGAGGGCTGGGATGGCTTTTCTCGAAAAGAAGTGTCGACTGGGTAGCTGGTAGCGTGGTTCAGCGTAGTCCATCAGGGCTTTGAAAGCTTCGCTTTCAACTAACCGGTAGGGCATCATCTCTAACGAGATTAGTCTAGCATTGTGGGCGTTCAAACACTGTGCATGCGGATGCGAGGATGAGTACTTCCTTTTCCTAATGAGAGTCTCATGTAGGGTGAGCTGGACTGGAGACCTGCAGATCGTGGAACTAGCAGGGGTGCTGGTGGACATGACAGACTGAGAGAGGGTTGGAGATGGTATTCTTGCCGGTGCTCCACATGCAGTGTTTCCTACCACGAACCTGGTGATTCCCTGACTGCTTTGGCCTGGCGACAAAACCTGCACATTTACTGCAGGTGGTGCGGGAAATGGTGGGCTTACAGTGACGGAAGGGATGTAGCGTTGCTGACTAGCTTCATTGGCCGAGGGTGCTACAACCTTAAGGGACGTTTGGTAGTTAGTCCAGGCTTGCAAATGCATGGTGGTTAAATGTCTACGCATGCAACTTGTATTTAGACTTTTAAGATTCTGACCTCTGCTTAAGGTAGTTGAACATTTTTGACAGATGACTTTGCGCTGATCATTTGGATGTTGTTTAAAAAAATGCCAGACTGCACTCTCTCTACTATTGGATACCTTTTCAGGCATTGCAGACTAAGCTTCTTTAACCGGATGGCCATGCTGTCCTACAACTGTTTTTGGTTTTGCCACGCGTTTTTGGCCAGATACGGGCCTGGCAGATGGAACCTGTTGCGATGTTGATGCCTGCTGTGGCTCCTCCTCCGCTTCAGAGCTACTGCTACCTGCACCCTGTTCCCCCAATGGCTGCCAATCGGGGTCAACAACTGGGTCATCTATGACCTCATCTTCTATCTCATGTGCAACTTCGTCTGTGTCACCGTGTAAGCCGGTGGTATAGCGTTCGTGACGGGGCACCATAGTCTCATCAGGGTCAGATTCTGGATCAGTACACTGCGAGGGCAATGTTCTGGTCTGAGTCAAAGGATCAGCATAGTAATCTCGTTGTGGCTGTGCATCTGTGCACTCCATGTCCGATTCAACTTGTAATGGGCATGGCCTGTTAACTATTTCACTTTCTAACCCAGGATCGGTATGTGTAAAGAGCTCCATGGAGTAACCCGTTGTGTTGCCTGACGCATCCTTCATCCTTCATCCATCTTTGCGTCTGGAGGAGAGAAGGTTTTTCCACCAACATAGAAGAGGATTCTTTACTGTTAGGGCAGTGAGAATCTGGAATTGCTTGCCTGAGGAGGTGGTGATGGCGAACTCAGTCGAGGGGTTCAAGAGAGGCCTGGATGTCTTCCTGGAGCAGAACAATATTGTATCATACAATTATTAGGTTCTGTAGAAGGACGTAGATCTGGGGATTTATTATGATGGAATATAGGCTGAACTGGATGCACAAATGTCTTTTTTCGGCCTTACTAACTATGTTACTATGTTACTATGTTACTATGTCTGTGTCACCGTGTAAGCAGATGGCATAGCGTTCGTGACGGGGCACCATAGTATCATCAGGGTCTGATTCTGGATCTGTACACTGCGAGGGCAATGTTCTGGTCTGAGTCAAAGGAACAGCATAGTAATCTGGCTGTGGCTGTGCATCTGTGCACTCCATGTCCGATTCAACTTGTAATGGGCATGGCCTGTTAACTGTTTCACTTTCTAACCCAGGAACGGTATGTGTAAAAAGATCCATGGAGTAACCCATTGTGTCGCCTGACGCATCCTTCTCTGTTGTTCTTGGTGAAGAAGACAAGGAAAAGACTTGTCCCTGAACGTGAACATCCACTAACAACGCACTGCTTTTACATTTACCAGTTTCAGAAGAGGAGGCGAAAGAGCTAGAGGCTGAGTCAGCAAGGAAAGCCAAAACTTGTTCTTGCTGCTCCAGCTTTAAAAGCGGTTTTCCTACTCCCAGAAAAGGGAGCGTTCGAGGCCTTGTGTAGCCAGACGAAGAAGCTGGCTCAACAACTCGAGACTTAGGTGCAATATTGCTTTTCCCACGACCACCTGATGCTCCACCACCACTACCATCATTACCAGCTGGCAATGACCGCCCACGGCCTCTTCCATCAGACTTCCTCATTGTTTGAAAAACGTAACCAAACTAACAGTATTTGTTACTGTAAAACCTGTTACAAGGTGAACTCTAACTTCTGTTGGATTTATATATCCCTTTATAGGTGGGTGAGACTGCAGGGAAAATCAGGCCCAATGTATAACAGTACACAGCTTCAGTGGCAGACAGATATGCCACTAACAGGACTGACACAGATGCACACACTACCAATAAAAATCTCCCCCTTTTTATTTTTTCAGGGAGAATATTGAAGAAATGTGGCCCAGTCTTATACAATAAAATGTTCTGTGGCATAAAATGAAAGACAGATGCCACACACAGGACTGGCACTGAGGCAGAAATGCCAATCTTAATCTCCCACTATTTTTTTTTTTCTGGGAGAATTGTCAAAAAATCTGGCACCGTGTTACACACTAGGTTTTATGTAACACAAAATGAGAGACAGATGGCACACACCGGACTGGCACTGAAGCAGAAATGCCAATCTTAATCTCCCACAATTTTTTTTTTCCTGGGAGAATTGTCAAAAAATATGGCACCGTGTTACACACTAGGTTTTATGTGGCACAAAATGAGAGACAGATGGCACACACTGGACTGGCACTGAGGCAGAAATGCCAATCTTAATCTCCCACAATTGTTTTTTTCCTGGGAGAATTGTCAAAAAATCTGGCACCGTGTTACACACTAGGTTTTATGTGGCACAAAATGAGAGACAGATGGCACACACAGCACTGGCACTGAGGCAGAATTGCCAAAATTAATCTCCCACTATTTTTTTTTATTTATGGGAGAATTGGCAAGAAATCAGGCCCACTGTTAGACTGTATGTTTTCTGTGCCAGAAAATGAGACACAGATGCCACACACAGGAAAGCCACTGATGCAGATTTGCCAATTTTAATCTGCACCTTTTTTTTTTCCTTCAGGGAGACTAGTGAATAAATCTGGGCCACTGTATTAGAGTATATTTTCTGTGGCAGAAAGTGGCTTGAAGAGATATAACGGAAAAAAAAAAAGGGACTGTACTACAATTACTATCTCCCTGCAGTAATCTCAGCAAAGTATGGCAGGTAGCAATAACAAGGAGTGGACTGCTGCACAAAAAAGTCAAAAGTGTGGACAAACAAGATAGCTGTGCAGAAAGGAAGGGACAACAGGATTTGTGCTTTGAAAAAAGCAGTTGGTTTGCACAGCGGCGTACAAACAGCAATTCAGCTATCAGGGAGCCTTCTAGGGCAGCCCAATGAGCTAGAGCGCTGAGGAAAAAAAAAATAGCCTCCACTGTCCCTGCAAACAAAAGGAGGTGTTGGACAGTGGAAATCGCTACAGCACAAGCGGTTTGGGGGTTAATGGACCCTGCCTAACGCTATCTCTGCTTCTGACGAAGCGGCAGCAACCTCTCCCTATGCTCAGATCAGCAGCAGTAAGATGGCGGTCGGCGGGAACGCCCCTTTATAGCCCCTGTGACGCCGCAGAAAGCAAGCCAATCACTGCAATGCCCTTCTCTAAGATGGTGGGGACTGAGACCTATGTCATCACGCTGCCCACACTCTGCGTCCACCTTCATTGGCTGAGAAATGGCGCTAAACGCGTCATAGAGACGTGACTTTGGCGCGAAGGTCGCGTACCGCATGGCCGACCCAACACAGGGATCGGGTCGGGTTTCATGAAACCCGACTTTGCCAAAAGTCGGCGACTTATGAAAATGACCGATCTGTTTCGCTCAACCCTACTGATGGCTCATTGGACACGATCAAGCAAATCCCGGAAGGTCTCTTGAGACATCCTTGTATAGTCCACAAATTTTGCCGGGTTGGCATGGAGCTCACTGTATAGGGTGTTATGGTCTCCACGGTTCTCCCGGACTTTGATATTGGGGTGTCTCCAAAAATGCCAACACCGTGTTCTTCTCTGTCTTTCTCTGTTTCTTTGTTGCTCAAAAGCAAACGCAAAGGCAAGAAACAACTTGATATCCAAATCCAGGTTGAAATAAAAACTCCATGCGAATAGACATCGTGAAGCAGGATACCAAAGCAAAATCTGAAGATTTCAGCTGTACAAAGAGTCTAAATAAAGAATTCTCATGACACGCCCATTTCTGTCCCATTGGTAGTGTTTGTTTATCTAGATTTTTCTCGTGTTACATTTTTTACCTTTCCACCTCATGCGCATAAAAGGTGAACGCATGCAAACGTTGCCTTTTTTCCATCATGCGTAAGTTAATGCGGATAAAAAATGCTGTGTTAACATGCGTTTGTATGTGTTTTTGCATGCGCTTGTGGTTGCAGATAATACGCTGCAGAGTCAACCGCAAATGTGAAACTAGCCTAACAGATATAAAACGTGCGGACTCTGCACAGAATTTTTCCTGCCAACACTGTGGTTTTTGATGCAGAACAATCAGTAGGAGAGATAGAGCTTGTGAAGAAACCCTAAAGGGTTATTTTGATAATATAAAAAAAGAGCATGAATTGATAAATCCCCTCAGCCCCAGCCCCGATGCTCCGGTGGTCTCTGCCAGTCCTGACTCTCGGCTGCAGTGTTATTGTGGCTGTACCTTATGTTATAGCTTTGGGGGATATATAGGACTTTTTGCCTTTCCCTATGTTTTTCATTGGGACTTTTTTTGCATTTTCACTGGATTCTTTTGGGTCAAAAATATGAGCAAAACTGTCAAAATGAAAATTTGTCCTGGAAATTCGATTTGGATCAAATTCATTTGATATGAAATGTATGTGCTCCGACTGCTGTATAACATGGCGTGTCTGCTCTGGGGCCTCCAAACTGCAGAGCGTAGTTATATGGGTCATCTTGGAAGGGGTTAATGGATAATAAAATACCATTCTCTGCTCATCTTTGATCGTTCCATGCTCCTGCAGTTCCTCTCTTGTCCTCTCCTCGCTCCCAGACCTCCATTTCCCGTTTTCTCTTCACTCTTCACCAGGCTGCTGCATCAACCAGGCCTCAACCAAGCCATGGGAAGCATCGCTCCATTTGTCACATCGTCCTTTCTGGCTGTATGGTGCGACGCCCCTTAGGATGACATTACACCATAGAGTGATTAAGGCCTAGTTGGCACCGGTAAAACCCAGCAAAGAGTAAAGAGAAAACCAAAGCTGGAACTTATGGACTGGGTGGAGACCGAGCAAGGAGATTTGGCAGCATGGACAGGTGGATGGCAAGGACAATGTGATATTATATTGTTACATATAAATCCAGCACAATGGCAAAATTCTGATTCACTAGTATCCAAAATTGGTGGGAAATTCTAAGCAATTTGATTATCTTAGAATAGTTCCTCAAAAATGTGTTCTGTTGATGCACTTACCGCTATATGAACCACCGAAAACAAGTGCTATAACAGTAAAGCAAAAGTGCAGCCCAGAGATGGGCACGGTGATGCAGAAAGAACACTCACTTACAATGGCATCACCTCCTGAATATTCAGTACATTATATGTATTCTTTTATTTCTCATAAACATTAAAATCTTTCTAATAAAATTGATAACGAGGACTCTTCCCCAGTTTCTGAATGTTAAGCCAAATCACGGAATAGTGTTTACACAGATGAACATAATGTAGTTTTTATATCTTAATTTCTCCTCTCCATCACGTAGACAGTAGGTTGTGAAGTTTAGGCTATAATTTATTATAAGCCCAATGGAACATTAGCAGAGATTCCCCTCTGTTGGGTTTGTACTTTTTCCTCTGCATGATGTTGAGCAATCGTAAGCAGGATTGACATGCAGGGGTAAAAAACATGTCCGCAGAAGACCAGAAGGTCAGAAGAACATTCCTTCTCCTGTGGGATGTAATGATAGGGAGCTCTGCTCTCAGCCCTGATCTCTGCAGATACTGTTGAGTATAAAAAAAGATCTGTATCTCATTACAAACACCTCTAACTTTCATTTCACAGCAGTCAGTGAGGGGGAAAGAGGAATAGAGCTGAGCTGGTTATGATTACAAACACCTCTGCAGTTGCAGCTCTCCCCTCAATGGACTGTCAGTACAGCTGTAGTTCCTTCTCCCACACTCTCTGCTGAGAGATTAAAGCTAAAGATGTTTGTAATCACACTCTGCGGTAGATTTTAGGCAGAGATCAGGGATGACAGCAGGACTATCTGTCATTACATCTCACAGGAGAAAGCATGTTCCGTTAACATTCTAGAGACATGTTCCTTCTTTTCCTGCACGCTCCTAGATAAAATTCTCTGGTGATGCCCATTTGTGCTCTTCATAAATTATAACCTATATTTGTAAACTCATATCTCCACAATGGAGATGAGAAATTATAGGATAAAAGCTGTGTTGTGTTCAGCTCTGCAGCCGCTATTCCATGATGAGTCCAGATTAACATGGAGAAACTGGAAAAAGATTCTCTTTAAGGAGGAAGCAGATAATTTACCAAAACCACAGAGAAATTTCTACATTTCCCAAACTCTAATACAAATATGGGAAGTCCTGATAAATACATCAATTAATGGAGATAACGGGATAAGACATTTTTATACGTTTATTTCATACACAGGTTGATAGAGAATCTTGCATCTTACTTTAAAATGGTTTCTATGGGTCTAATGTGCAGAATTAGTCACTATTATCAGTGGATCCTAATATTGTGCAGTCATTCCTTTCTTTTTCCGAGCAGCTCCGTTTTATTATTCATTCCAGATTTAAACAAAATAATAAAACATTTAGGGAAAAACACACAACCTAAAAGTCCAGCACTGGAAGCCATCACTGCAAATATCTCCACAGCCACCATGTTCTTCCCTCTGGTGCTCAGATACGCCGGGATCATGGAAATCCAGACACTGAGGAACACCAGCATGCTGAAGGTGATGTACTTGGCCTCGTTGAAACTGTCCGGTAATGTCCTCACCATGAAAGCCAGAAAAAAGCTCATAGCTGCCAGGAGCCCCATATAACCCAACATGGAGTAGAACCAGATATCTGAGCCTTCATTACACTGAATGATGAGAATCCCAGGATAAGACTCGGTGTCCAGATCTTGGAATGGGGGAGAAATAGACAACCACAAAACACAGATTACAACCTGAAGGGATGAACACAACAACACTATGGTATAGGGCAGTTTCACATTCAGCCATTTTCTCCAGGCGCTTCCAGGCTTGGTGGACTTAAAAGCAACACAAACCATGACAGTCTTGGCGAGAAGTGAAGAGACGGCTACTGAGAAGAAAAATCCAAAACTGGTTTCACGTAATCTACAAGTCACATCATTGGGACGACCAAGGAACAAAAACACAGAGAGAAAGCTGAGAAAGATGGAGACCAGGAGGAGGTAACTCAGGTTCCGGTTATTGGCTCTAACAATAGGAGTGTCCCGGTAGGAAATAAATATCCCAAATGTGAAGCCGGTCACAAGACATCCGAAGACCGAGATACCGGAAAATACAGAAGCCATTGTGTCATTCTGGTAAGAGATGAACTCCATCACTTTAGGCAGACACTGGTCTCTCTTCTCATTTGGCCACTCGTCATTTTGGCATTTCATGCAGCTCTCGCTATCTGTAGGAAAATTGCATAGTGTGTTACTTTTATTGTGGGAAGAATAACTATCCATTATCTATTATCTATTATCTATTTATCTGTTTTACAAAAAATGGAGCAGCACACTTTCCAACTAGGTGGGTGCACAGGCCTCCCGGCAAACAATCTGTATACTTGCCAAATATATAAAGACAAAAAATGGGAAGCAGCACTACAAAAATTACTGAAAGAGTAAAGTGGATGATGCCTGATAAAGGTTCTTGGGAACCGAAACGTCGCCACACCATGTGGACCCAATAAAGTCCACCTTATTATTTAAGTAATTTTTGGAGAGCTGCTTACCATATTTTGGCTTTATCTATTATTTATTATTATTATTATTATTATTAATAATTTATATAGCACCATTAGTTCCATGGTGCTGTACATGAGAAAGGGGTTACATACAGGGTTATAGATATCGATTACAGTAAGCAGGTTTACAATGACAGACTGGTGCAGAGGGGAGAGGACCCTGTCCTTGCGGACTTACATTCTATGGGAAAGTGGGGAAGAGACAGAAGGTCAGGGGCGAGGTGGCGGCTCGGGCGGTCGGTGACGTGGCGGTAGAATGGTTATTGCAGGCTGTAGGCTTTTCCTGAAGAGATGGGTTTTCAGGTTCCGTCTGAAGGAGCCGAGGGTGGTGGATAGTCGGACATGTTGAGGCATTGAATTCCAGAGGATGGGGGATATTCGGGAGAAATCTTGGAGGCGGTTGTGTGAGGAAAGAATAAGTGTGGACGAGAGTAGGAGGTCTTGGGAGAATCGGAGATTACGTGAGGGAAGATATTGGGAGATTAGTTCAGAGATATAGGGAGGGGACAGGTTGTGGATGGCTTTGTAGATCAGTGTTAGTAGTTTGAACTGGATGCGTTGGGGAATTGGGAGCCAGTGGAGGGATTTGCAGAGGGGAGAAGCAGGGGAGTAGCGAGGAGAGAGGTGGATTAGCCGGGCAGCAGAGTTGAGGACAGACTGGAGTGGTGCAAGAGAGTTAGCGGGGAGGCCACAGAGGAGGGTGTTGCAGTAGTCGAGGCGGGAGATGATGAGGGCATGCACAAGGGTTTTTGTAGATTGTGGGCAGAGGAAGGAACGGATTCTGGCAATATTTTTGAGTTGGAGGCGACAGGAGGTGGCAAGAGTTTGGACGTGCGGTTTGAAGGACAGGGCAGAGTCGAGAGTTACCCCGAGGCAGCGGATTTCAGGTGCGGGAGAGAGTGTGATGCCGTTTACCATAATAGATAGGTCAGGTAGGGGGGATACGCGAGATGGGGGAAAGATGATGAGTTCGGTTTTGTCTACATTGAGTTTTAGGAAGCGAGAGGTGAAGAAGGAGGATATGGCTGACAGACACTTCGGGATTCTGGACAGCAGAGAGGTGACATCTGGCCCAGAGAGGTAGATCTGAGTGTCGTCCGCATACAGGTGGTACTGGAAGCCGTGGGACTTTATGAGTTGTCCTAGGCCAAGAGTATAGATGGAAAAAAGT
This sequence comes from Ranitomeya imitator, assembly GCF_032444005.1. Lineage (NCBI taxonomy): Eukaryota > Metazoa > Chordata > Amphibia > Anura > Dendrobatidae > Ranitomeya > Ranitomeya imitator. The sequence goes on along the minus strand of NC_091282.1, from coordinate 1,222,683,673 downwards.
AGGGGCCCTAGGACAGAGCCCTGAGGGACTCCAACAGAGAGAGGGTGGGATGAAGAGGTGGTGTGGGAGTGGGAAATGCTAAATGTGCGGTCGGAAAGGTATGAGGCAATCCAGGACAGGGCGAGGTCTTTGATGCCAAGGGAAGAGAGAATCTGTAGCAGTAGGCAGTGATCGACTATGTTGAAAGCAGAGGACAGGTCAAGAAGGAGGAGGATGGAGAACTGTCTGTTAGTTTTGGCTGTGAGTAAGTCATTAGTAGTGTTGAGCGATACCTTCCGATATCGGAAAGTATCGGTATCGGTTGGGATCGGCCGATATTCAAAAAATATTGGATATCGCCGATACCGATACCCGATCCCAATGCAAGTCAATGGGACCAAAATATCGGAATTAAAATAAACCCTTTCTTTCCTTGTAGGTTCATTCTACATGAAGGAAAACAACTAAGAATAATGCAGGATGTATTTGGGGAGGTGGCGGAGACATTAAAGTCATAGAGGTTTAGCCCAATCAAATAGAATAGCATGATTTTTTTTTTTTTCTAAAGACGTTCGGAGTGACAAAGATATTGACTGTGTATATTTTTTTTTATTTTGTCCGATATTGATGTTTCACTATTCCACGCCCTTCCCCTTCTTTTTTTTCTTTTTTTTTTTTACTTTTCCCACACTTTCATCTTCATCATCATCAGCATCTTTGACATCAACTTCTTCTTCACCTTATTCATCTTCTTCTTCATCCTTTACCTTTTTTTTTTTTTTATTACATTCTTCATATTCATTTTATTCAACTATTATTATTCTTCCTATTCTACATATTCTTTTTATTCCACTGTTATTATTCTTCCTATTCTACTTCTTCATCATATTCTCATTTGTGACAGGCATTCCTGTAGTTGTTATCTATAAAAGTTGGAAGATTACACCTTCCGTTCTGCCAGTCACAAAAGTTACATTTGTCTGCGTTCAGTTTGGCCTGCAGCATCAGGCTTTATCCAGGGGCACCACGAGGAGGAACGGACTCACCCCCATACACTGCTTAGTCTTCTTCTGCATATAATTGAGATAATATCTTTTGCTCTGATATTAAGTGTTATGCTTAATGTTCTTCTGCTCTTTGTTCTGCAGCCTCTTGTTCTTCTGCTTCTCGGTCTTCCATGTCATCGTCTCCAGGGTCGTCGTCTCCAGTGTCGTCATCTCCGCCGTCGTCGTCGTCATCATCATCGGGGTGGTCTTCCGGGTCGTCGTCGTCGTCATCATCGGGGTGGTCTTCCGGGTCGTCGACTTTAGGGTCTTCAACTTGGAAATGTAGCAGAAGGTACAAGAAGGCTGAGAAAATGCCAAGAACCAGCTGATGGAACTGGAACTCGGATGGCTACCCGAAGGTTCAAGAGCCTATGGAACTACCGAGGACCAGCTGACGTTACTGGAACCCGGTTACTAAGCAGGAGGTACCCGTGCTAAAAAGCACTACCAAGGACCGCCTGACGTTGGCGGAACTCGGATACCCAGAAGGAGGCACCTAAGCCAAAGGCTCTGCCCGGAACCAGCTGACGTTACTGGAACCAGGATGGGGAGCAGAAGGTACAAGAGCAAAAGACACTGCCGAGAACCAGCTGACGGTACTGGAACCCGGATGGGTAGCCGAAGGTCCAAGAGCCAATGGAACTACCGAGGACCAGCTGACGTTACTGGAACCCGGTTACTAAGCAGGAGGTACCCGTGCCTGAAAGCACTACCAAGGACCACCTGACGTTGGTGGAACTTGGATACCCAGAAGGAGGCACCTAAGCCAAAGGCTCTGCCCAGAACCAGCTGACGGTACTGGAACCAGGATGGGGAGCAGAAGGTACAAGAGCAAAAGACACTGCCGAGAACCAGCTGACGGTGCTGGAACCAGGTGGTGGACCCGAAGGCCCACAGGAGAGGAGAGAACAGCTAGGCCGCGAGGCAGCCGCAGTTACCGAACCCCAACAGTCCTACAGGGGGAGCTGGGCCTACTGGCACTACAGAACCAGCCTTAACTACCAGTTCACGCAGCCCACATAGGAAGCTACTAAACTGGAGGCACCCTGGAGTTGGCTAACCCGACCGCACCACGACGGGGCAAGCATAGGCGTCTCAGTGAGCTTGACACAACCCGGAAACAGCTGACGGTGCTGAAACCAGGCTTGGCACGAGGGAGTACCCGTGACAAAAACACTGCCGAGAACCAGCTGGCGGTGCTGGAACCCAGATGCGTTGCCCCAGTGTGCAAGAGCCAATGGCAGGACCGAGGACCAGCTGACGGTGCTGGAACCCGGTTACTAAGCTGTAGGTGCCCGCGCTTAAAAGCACTACCAAGGACCACCTGGCGTTGGCGGAACTCGGATACCCAGGAGGAGGCACCTAAGCCAAAGGCTCGTCCCGGAACCAGCTGACGGTGCTGGAACCAGGTGGTGGACCCGAAGGCCCACAGGAGAGGAGAGAACAGCTAGGCCGCGAGGCAGCCGCAGTTACCGAACCCCAACAGTCCTACAGGGGGAGCTGGGCCTACTGGCACTACAGAACCAGCCTTGACTACCAGTTCACGCAGCCCACATAGGAAGCTCCTAAACTGGAGGCACCCTGAAGTTGGCTAACCCGACCGCACCACGACGGGGCAAGCATAGGCATCTCAGTGAGCTTGACACAACCCGGAAACAGCTGACGGTGCTGAAACCAGGCTTGGCACGAGGGAGTACCTGTGACAAAAACACTGCCGAGAACCAGCTGGCGTTGCTGGAACCCAGATGCGTTGCCTGTTGTGATAGGCAATTCAGTAACACAATGTACATAGCGATCAGAGCACATACAGTGATCTGACAATAACCCCAAATAATAGAACGAGCACTGAGACGTGGGAACTCTGCAGACCGCAATTCCTGATCCTCTCCAAAAACAACTAGAGGCAGCTGTGGATTGCGCCTAACTCTGCCTATGCAACTCGGCACAGCCTGAGAAACTAACCAGCCTGAAGATAGAAAAATAAGCCTACCTTGCCTCAGAGAAATACCCCAAAGGAAAAGGCAGCCCCCCACATATAATGACTGTGAGTAAGATGAAAAGACAAACGTAGGGATGAAATAGATTCAGCAAAGTGAGGCCCGATATTCTAGACAGAACGAGGATAGGAAAGATAACTTTGCGGTCTACACAGAACCCTAAAGAAAACCACGCAAAGGGGGCAAAAAGACCCTCCGTACCGAACTAACGGCACGGAGGTACACCCCTTGCGTCCCAGAGCTTCCAGCAACACAAATAGACAAGCTGGACAGAAAAAATAGCAACAAATAGCAAAGAAGCACTTAGCTATGCAGAGCAGCAGGCCACAGGAATGATCCAGAGATACACAAATCCAACACTGGAACATTGACAGGAAGCATGGATCAAAGCATTAGGTGGAGTTAAGTAGAGAAGCAGCTAACGAGCTCACCAGATCACCTGAGGGAGGAAACTCAGAAGCTGCAGTACCACTTTCCTCCACAAACGGAAGCTCCCAGAGAGAATCAGCCGAAGTACCACTTGTGACCACAGGAGTGAACTCTGCCACAGAATTCACAACAGATGCCCCAGTGTGCAAGAGCCAATGGCACGACCGAGGACCAGCTGACGGTGCTGGAACCCGGTTACTAAGCTGTAGGTGTCCGCGCTTAAAAGCACTACCAAGGACCGCCTGGCGTTGGCGGAACTTGGATACCCAGGAGGAGGCACCTAAACCAAAGGCTGGGTCCCGGAACCAGCTGACGGTGCTGGAACCAGGTGGTGGACCCGAAGGCCCACTGGAGAGGAGAGAACAGCTAGGCCGCGAGGCAGCCGCAGTTACCGAACCCCAACAGTCCTACAGGGGGAGCTGGGTCTACGGGCACTACAGAACCAGCCTTGAATACCAGTTCACGCAGCCCACATAGGAAGCTCCTAAACTGGAGGCACCCTGGAGTTGGCTAACCCGACCCCACCACGACGGGGCAAGCATAGGCGTCTCAGTGAGCTTGACACAACCCGGAAACAGCTGACGGTGCTGAAACCAGGCTTGGCACGAGGGAGTACCCGTGACAAAAACATTGCCGAGAACCAGCTGGCGGTGCTGGAACCCAGATGCGTTGCCCCAGTGTGCAAGAGCCAATGGCACGACCGAGGACCAGCTGACGGTGCTGGAACCCGGTTACTAAGCTGTAGGTGCCCGCGCTTAAAAGCACTACCAAGGACCGCCTGGCGTTGGCGGAACTCGGATACCCAGGAGGAGGCACCTAAGCCAAAGGCTCGTCCCGGAACCAGCTGACGGTGCTGGAACCAGGTGGTGGACCCGAAGGCCCACAGGAGAGGAGAGAACAGCTAGGCCGCGAGGCAGCCGCAGTTACCGAACCCCAACAGTCCTACAGGGGGAGCTGGGCCTACTGGCACTACAGAACCAGCCTTGACTACCAGTTCACGCAGCCCACATAGGAAGCTCCTAAACTGGAGGCACCCTGGAGTTGGCTAACCCGACCGCACCACGACGGGGCAAGCATAGGCGTCTCAGTGAGCTTGACACAACCCGGAAACAGCTTACGGTGCTGAAACCAGGCTTGGCACGAGGGAGTACCTGTGACAAAAACACTGCCGAGAACCAGCTGGCGGTGCTGGAACTGTTGTGAATTCTGTGGCTGAATTCACTCCTGTGGTCACAAGTGGTACTGCGGCTTTTGAGCTCCCTCCCTCAGGTGTTCTGGTGAGCTCGTTGGCTGCTTTGTTATTTAACTCCGCCTGATTCTGTCTTCCTTGCTCCTTGTCAATGTTCCAGTGTTGGATCTGAGCTTCTGGATCTTTCCTGTGGCCTGCTGCTCTGCTTAGATATGTGCTTCTTTGCTTTTGTTGCTACTTTTTCTGTCCAGCTTGTCAATTCGTTTTGCTGGAAGCTCTGAGACGTAAAGAGTGTACCGCCGTGCCGTTAGTTCGGCACGGTGGGTCTTTTTGCCCCCTTTGCGTGGTTTTTTGCTTTAGGGTTTTTTGTAGACTGCAAAGTTCTCTTTGCTATCCTCGCTCTATCTAGAATATCGGGCCTCACTTTGCTGAATCTATTTCATCCCTACGTTTGTCTTTTCATCTTGCTAACGGTCATTATATGTGGGGGGCTGCCTTTTCCTTTGGGGTATTTCTCTGAGGCAAGTCAGGCTTGTATTTCTATCTTCAGGCTAGTCAGCTCCTCAGGCTGTGCCGAGTTGCATAGGTATTGTCAGGCGCAATCCACAGCTGCCTTTAGTTGTGTTTAGGATAGGTTCAGGTATTGCGGTCTACAGAGATTCCACGTCTCAGAGCTAGTTCTATTGTTTTTGGGTTTTGTCAGATCACTGTATGTGCTCTGATTTCTGGCACACTGTGTCACTGGATTGCTTTCATAACAGTACAAGGAGCCAACCTAATGATTCTCAATAGAGGGAAAAAAGAAGTTCTGACATCATTTTTTTTTTCTCTCAGCTCTGTGTTCAGTTTTTTTTTTTTCCCCTAGACATTTGGGTGTTTCAGGACACAGGTGTGGACATGGATATTCAGAGTCTGTGCTCTTCAATGGATAATCTCGTTACAAATGTACAAAGGATTCAAGATACTATTGATCAGAAATCTATGTTAGAACCCAGAATTCCTATTCCTGATTTGTTTTTTGGTGATAGAACTAAGTTTCTTAATTTCAAAAATAATTGTAAGCTATTTCTGGCCTTGAAACCTCATTCTTCTGGTAATCCTATTCAACAGGTTTTGATTGTTATTTCTTTTTTGCGCGGCGACCCTCAGGACTGGGCATTTTCTCTTGCGCCAGGGGACCCTGCATTGAGTAATGTCAATGCGTTTTTCCTGGCGCTCGGATTACTTTACGATGAGCCTAATTCAGTGGATCAGGCTGAGAGAAATTTGCTGGCTTTGTGCCAGGGTCAGGATGATATAGAAGTATATTGTCAGAAATTTAGGAAGTGGTCAGTACTCACTCTGTGGAATTAATCTGCGCTGGCAGGTTTGTTCAGAAAGGGTCTCTCTGAGGCTCTTCAGGATGTCATGGTGGGTTTTCCTATGCCTGCTGGTTTGGATGAGTCCATGTCATTTGGCCATTCAGATCGGTCGACGCTTGCGCGAGCGTAAATCTGTGCACCATTTGGCGGTATTGTCTAGGATTAAACCTGAGCCTATGCAGTGCGATAGGTGTTATGAAGGCAATCCAGTGACACAGTGTGCCAGCAATCAGAGCACATACAGTGATCTGACAATAACCCAAAAACAACAGAACGAGCTCTGAGACGTGGAATCTCTGTAGACTGCAACCTGAACTTATCCTGTACACAACTAAAGGTGGCTGTGGATTGCGCCTGACACTACCTATGCAACTCGGCACAGCCTGAGGAGCTGACTAGCCTGAAGATAGAAAAACAAGCCTGACTTGCCTCAGAGAAATACCCCAAAGGTAAAGGCAGCCCCCCACATATAATGACTGTTAGCAAGATGAAAAGACAAACGTAGGGATGAAACAGATTCAGCAAAGTGAGGCCCGATATTCTAGATAGAGCGAGGATAGCAAAGAGAACTTTGCAGTCTACAAAACACCCTAAAGCAAAAAACCACGCAAAGGGGGCAAAAAGACCCACCGTGCCGAACTAACGGCACGGTGGTACACCCTTTGCGTCTCAGAGCTTCCAGCAAAACGAATTGACAAGCTGGACAGAAAAAGAAGCACAAAAAGCAAAGAAGCACTTATCTAAGCAGAGCAGCAGGCCACAGGAAAGATCCAGAAGCTCAGATCCAACACTGGAACATTGACAAGGAGCAAGGAAGACAGAATCAGGCGGAGCTAAATAACAAAGCAGCCAACGAGCTCACCAGAACACCTGAGGGAGGAAGCTCAGAAGCTGCAGTACCACTTGTGACCACAGCAGTGAATTCAGCCACAGAATTCACAACAGTACCCCCCCTTGAGGAGGGGTCACCGAACCCTCACCAGAGCCCCCAGGCCGACCAGGATGAGCCACATGAAAGGCACGAACAAGATCTGGAGCATGGACATCAGAGGCAAAAACCCAGGAATTATCTTCCTGAGCATAACCCTTCCATTTAACCAGATACTGGAGTTTCCGTCTAGAAACACGAGAATCCAAAATTTTCTCCACAATATACTCCAATTCCCCCTCCACCAAAACCGGGGCAGGAGGCTCAACAGAAGGAACCATAGGTGCCACGTATCTCCGCAACAACGACCTATGGAATACATTATGTATGGAAAAGGAGTCTGGGAGGGTCAGACGAAAAGACACAGGATTGAGAATCTCAGAAATCTTATACGGACCAATAAAACGAGGTTTAAATTTAGGAGAGGAAACCTTCATAGGAATATGACGAGAAGATAACCAAACCAGATCCCCAACACGAAGTCGGGGACCCACACGGCGTCTGCGATTAGCGAAAAGTTGAGCCTTCTCCTGGGACAAGGTCAAATTGTCCACTACCTGAGTCCAGATCTGCTGCAACCTGTCCACCACAGAATCCACACCAGGACAGTCCGAAGACTCAACCTGTCCTGAAGAGAAACGAGGATGGAACCCAGAATTGCAGAAAAATGGAGAGACCAAGGTAGCCGAGCTGGCCCGATTATTAAGGGCGAACTCAGCCAACGGCAAAAAGGACACCCAATCATCCTGGTCTGCAGAAACAAAACATCTCAGATATGTTTCCAAGGTCTGATTGGTTCGTTCGGTCTGGCCATTAGTCTGAGGATGGAAAGCCGAGGAAAAAGATAGGTCAATGCCCATCCTACCACAAAAGGCTCACCAAAACCTTGAAACAAACTGGGAACCTCTGTCAGAAACAATATTCTCAGGAATGCCATGCAAACGAACCACATGCTGGAAGAACAATGGCACCAAATCAGAGGAGGAAGGCAATTTAACCAAGGGCACCAGATGGACCATTTTAGAAAAGCGATCACAGACCACCCAAATGACTGACATCTTTTGAGAAACGGGAAGGTCAGAAATGAAATCCATCGAAATATGTGTCCAAGGCCTCTTTGGGACTGGCAAGGGCAAAAGCAACCCACTGGCACGAGAACAGCAGGGCTTAGCCCTAGCACAAATCCCACAGGACTGCACAAAAGTACGTACATCCCGTGACAGAGATGGCCACCAGAAGGATCTAGCCACTAACTCTCTGGTACCAAAGATTCCAGGATGACCAGCCAACACCGAACAATGAAGTTCAGAGATAACTTTACTAGTCCACCTATCAGGGACGAACAGTTTCTCCGCCGGACAACGATCAGGTTTATTCGCCTGAAATTTTTGCAACACTCGCCGCAAATCAGGTGAGATGGCAGACACAATGACTCCTTCCTTGAGGATACTCGCCGGCTCAGATGAACCCGGAGAATCGGGCACAAAACTCCTAGACAGAGCATCCGCCTTCACATTTTTAGAGCCCGGAAGGTACGAAATCACAAAATCGAAGCGGGTAAAAAATAACGACCAATGGGCCTGTCTAGGATTCAAGCGCTTGGCAGACTCGAGATAAGTAAGGTTCTTATGATCAGTCAATACCACCACGCGATGCTTAGCTCCTTCAAGCCAATGACGCCATTCCTCGAATGCCCATTTCATGGCCAGCAACTCTCGGTTGCCCACATCATAATTACGCTCAGCAGCCGAAAACTTCCTGGAAAAGAAAGCACATGGTTTCAACACTGAGCAACCAGAACCTCTCTTTGACAAAACCGCCCCTGCTCCAATCTCAGAAGCATCAACCTCGACCTGGAACGGAAGAGAAACATCTGGTTGACACAACACAGGGGCAGAACAAAAACGATGCTTCAACTCCTGAAAAGCTTCCACAGCAGCAGAAGACCAATTAACCAAATCAGCACCCTTCTTGGTCAAATCGGTCAATGGTTTGGCAATGCTAGAAAAATTACAGATGAAGCGATGATAAAAATTAGCAAAGCCCAGGAATTTTTGCAGACTTTTCAGAGATGTCGGCTGAGTCCAATCCTGGATGGCTTGGACCTTAACCGGATCCATCTCGATAGTAGAAGGGGAAAAGATGAACCCCAAAAATGAAACTTTCTGCACACCGAAGAGACACTTTGATCCCTTCACAAACAAAGAATTAGCACGCCGGACCTGGAAAACCATTCTGACCTGCTTCACATGAGACTCCCAATCATCCGAGAAGATCAAAATGTCATCCAAGTAAACAATCAGGAATTTATCCAGATACTCACGGAAGATGTCATGCATAAAAGACTGAAACACTGATGGAGCATTGGCAAGTCCGAACGGCATCACTAGATACTCAAAATGACCCTCGGGCGTATTAAATGCAGTTTTCCATTCATCTCCTTGCCTGATTCTCACCAGATTATACGCACCACGAAGATCTATCTTAGTGAACCAACTAGCCCCCTTAATCCGAGCAAACAAGTCAGATAACAATGGCAAGGGATACTGAAATTTAACAGTGATCTTATTAAGAAGGCGGTAATCAATACACGGTCTCAGCGAACCATCCTTCTTGGCTACAAAGAAGAACCCTGCTCCCAGTGGTGATGACGATGGGCGAATATGTCCCTTCTCCAGGGATTCCTTCACATAACTGCGCATAGCGGCGTGTTCAGGCACGGATAAATTAAATAATCGACCTTTAGGGAATTTACTACCAGGAATCAAATTGATAGCACAATCACAATCCCTATGCGGAGGTAGGGCATCGGACTTGGGCTCTTCAAATACATCCTGATAATCAGACAAGAACTCTGGGACCTCAGAAGGAGTGGATGACGAAATAGACAAAAATGGAACATCACCATGTACCCCCTGACAACCCCAGCTGGATACCGACATAGAGTTCCAATCCAATACAGGATTATGGGTTTGCAGCCATGGCAACCCCAACACGACCACATCATGGAGATTGTGTAGCACCAGAAAGCGAATAACTTCCTGATGTGCAGGAGCCATGCACATGGTCAGCTGGGTCCAGTACTGAGGTTTATTCTTGGCCAAAGGTGTAGCATCAAATTCCTCTCAACGGAATAGGACACCGCAAAGGCTCCAAGAAAAACCCACAACGTTTAGCATAATCCAAATCCATCAGATTCAGGGCAGCGCCTGAATCCACAAACGCCATGACAGAATACGATGACAAAGAGCATATCAAGGTAATGGACAGAAGGAATTTGGATTGTACAGTACCAATGACGGCACACGCTGAATGCAACACGTACACTATTTAGCCCATTATACTGTAAAACAGTATTGGAGGCGTGACTTGTCTTTTTAAAGAAAAGCAGCACAGGTGTCGAAAATAACACCTTGGTGCATGTGCGCAGCTTCCTGAGTGTTGTTATTTGCTGTACAGGAGTCTGTGCTCTTGTTATCCCTTGGCCATGCGCTGTGAGCGCTTCCTGTCTTCTGACCTCATTTCATGTTGGCCGTTGCGGTTAGCGGTGGACATGAATCCCAGACCCACAGTGTGTTTTGAAAAAATCACACTGCATGGCTGGGATTCGTGCCCTTGTGCAGTAAATATGTTTGCCGCTCACACATGTCCTTACACCTGCTTCAGACTGGGCGGCCTCATCTGATCCCTTATCGCATGCCGCGGCCATGAGGCCGCAGAGTCTGAAGAAGGCGGAAGGAGATGAGTTAAGACAGGCGAACATATGCACTGCTCGTGCCCATAAACCACACCCTCGCTGACAAAATAAATAAGACAACGAGGGGCATTTGTTTCTAGCAGGGCGGATGCACAGGCGCAGCCAGCTAACCATGATGTCTAAAGACGGGAAACGCTACCAAGGGGGGTGTTGCGTATATTTAGAAAGGAAAGTCACACCTCAGGGACAGTGGAATGGTCTCAATGAGACACATTTTGTACTTGTTTAATTAAACGTGGGCAAGGAGAAAAATTCAGCCACCTTGTACAAATGCAGCAGTACTGCTGTACAAGGTGGCTATTATACATAGAAACACCTGGGGGTGGGGGGCAGGCTCCCTTCAATTTCAGTTCATGTGCCTGCGTGGCGTTTGCAGGTCACGTTGCAAGCTACACAGCAGGGGAACAGCTGGCGGTGCTGAACCCCACTAACACATTGGCTGGTGTTTTTCTCTGTGCAGCTCGCATTTCCGGGCAAAAACTGGCGGTGTTAGAGCCCAGGGTCAGCAGGAGGAGTAGAGGAGCAAAGTGTAGGCCGAAGCCTGCACTGGTGGCAGCTTTTGTTCTGTTGTGCCAGCGTGGCTTGTGCTGGACACGATGCAAGCTACACAGCAGGGGAACAGCTGGCATTGCTGAACCCCACTGACACATTGACTGGTGTTTTTCTCGGTGCAGCTCGCATGTCCGGGCAAAAACTGGCGGTGTTAGAGCTCAGGGTCAGCAGGAGGAGGAGAGGAGCAAAGTGTAGGCCGAAGCCTGCACTGGTGGCAGCTTTTGGTCTGTTGTGCCAGCGTGGCTTGTGCTGGACACGATGCAGGCTACACAGCAGGGGAACAGCTGGCGGTGCTGAACCCCACTGACACATTGACTGTTTGTTTTCTCTGTGCAGCTCGCATGTCCGGGCAAAAACTGGCGTTGTTAGAGCCCAGGGTCAGCAGGAGGAGGAGAGGAGCAGAGTGTAGGCCGAAGCCTAGTTGAACCAATTTCAAAGGTTACCTTTAACCCCCCCTCAGGTGTTGCAAGGTACAAGAGCCACACCTTATGCAGCATTAATGCTGCACAAGTAAAAGGTTGCTCTATTTAGTTTGCTCTTTGCACACGCTGAATAAAACACGTACACTATTTAGCCCATTATACTCTCAAACAGTAGTGGAGGCTTGACTTGTCTTTTTAAGGAGACGCAGCACAGGTGTCAAAATTTACACCTAGGTGCTGTGCGCAGCTTCCTGAGCGTTGTTAGTTGCTGTACAGGAGTCTGCGCTCTTGTTATCCCTTGGTCATGTGCTGTGAGCGATGCCTGTCTTTTCACCTCATTTCATGTTGGCCGGTGCGGTTAACGATGGCCATGAAACCCAGACCCGCAGTGTCTTTTAATAAAGTCACACTGCAGAGCTGGGATTTGTGATCTTGCGCAGTAAATTTTGTCGCCTGTCCCTCATGTCCTTACACCTGCATCAGACTGGGTGGCCTCATCTGATCCCTTCTCGCATGCCGCGGCCACGAGGCCGCACATTCTGAAGAAGGCGGAAGGAGATGAGTAAAGACAGGCGAAGATATCCACTGCTCGTGCCCATCAATCACACCCTCGCAGTCAAAATAAGTAAGACAACGAGGAACGTGGTTTCAGGCAGGGCAGACGCACAGCCGCAGCCAGCCAACCAAAGATGTCAGAAGACGGGCAGCGCTAACAAGGGGGGTGCTGCGTGTCATTAAAAAGGAAAGTCACACCTCAGGGACATTGTAATGGTCTGTAATGAGACACATTTTGTACGTGTTTAATTAAACGTGGGAAAGTAGACAAAGTCAGCCACCTTGTACAAATGCAGCAGTACTGCTGTACAAGGTGGCTGTTATAGATAGAAACACCTTGGGGTGGGTGGCAGGGTCCCTTTAATTTCAGTTCATGTGCCTGCGTGGCGTTTGCAGGTCACGTTGCCGGCTACACAGCAGGGGAACAGCTGGCGTTGCTGAACCCCACTAACACATTGGCTGGTGTTTTTCTCTGTGCAGCTAGCACTTCCGGGCAAAAACTAGCGGTGTTAGAGCCCAGGGTCAGCAGGAGGAGGAGGAGAGGAGCAGAGTGTAGGCCGAGGCCTGCACTGGTGGCAGCTTTTGGTCAGTTGTGCCAGCGTGGCTTGTGCTGGACACGATGCCGGCTACACAGCAGGGGAACAGCTGGCGGTGCTGAACCCCACTAACACATTGGCTGTTGTTTTTCTCTGTGCAGCTAGCATTTCCGGGCAAAAACTAGCGGTGTTAGAGCCCAGGGTCAGCAGGAGGAGGAGAGGAGCAGAGTGTAGGCCGAAGCCTAGTTGAACCAATTTCAAAGGTAACCTTTAACCCCCCTCAGGTGTTGCAAGGTACAAGAGCCACACCTCGTGCAGCATTAATGCTGCACAAGTAAAAGGCTGCTCTCTTAATTTTGCTCCTTGCACACGCTGAATAAAACATGTACACTATTTAGCCCATTGTACTGTAAAACAGTAGTGGAGGCGTGACTTGTCTTTTTAAAGAAAAGCAGCACAGGTGTCGAAAATAACACCTTGGTGCATGGGCGCAGCTTCCTGAGCGTTGTTATTTGCTGTACAGGAGTCTGCGCTCTTGTTATCCCTTGGCCATGCGCTGTGAGCGCTGCCTGTCTTCTGACCTCATTTCATGTTGGCCGTTGCGGTTAGCGGTGGACATGAATCCCAGACCCACAGTGTGTTTTGAGAAATCACACTGCGTGGCTGGGATTCGTGCCCTTGTGCAGTTAATATGTTTGCCGCTCACACATGTCCTTACACCTGCTTCAGACTGGGCGGCCTCATCTGATCCCTTATCGCATGCCGCGGCCATGAGGCCGCACAGTCTGTAGAAGGCGGAAGGAGATGAGTTAAGACAGGCGAACATATGCACTGCACATGCCCATCAATAACACCCTCGCAGCCAAAATATATGAGACAACGAGGGGTGTTGTGTTGGGCAGGGCGGACGCACAGGCAGAGGCAGCCAACCAATGATGTCAGAAGACGGGCAGCGCTAACAATGGGGGTGCTGCGTGTCATTAAAAAGGAAAGTCACACCTCAGGGACATTGTAATGGTCTCTAATGAGACACATTTTGTACGTGTTTAATTAAACGTGGGCAAGGAAAAAAAGTCAGCCACCTTGTACAAATGCAGCAGTACTGCTGTACAAGGTGGCTGTTATAGATAGAAACACCTGGGGGTGGGGGGCAGGCTCCCTTCAATTTCAGTTCATGTGCCTGCGTGGCGTTTGCAGGTCACGTTGCCGGCTACACAGCAGGGGAACAGCTGGCGTTGCTGAACCCCACTAACACATTGGCTGGTGTTTTTCTCTGCGCAGCTAGCATTTCCGGGCAAAAACTAGCGGTGTTAGAGCCCAGGGTCAGCAGGAGGAGGAGAGGAGCAGAGTGTAGGCCGAGGCCTGCACTGGTGGCAGCTTTTGGTCAGTTGTGCCAGCGTGGCTTGTGCTGGACACGATGCCGGCTACACAGCAGGGGAACAGCTGGCGGTGCTGAACCCCACTAACACATTGGCTGGTGTTTTTCTCTGCGCAGCTAGCACTTCCGGGCAAAAACTAGCGGTGTTAGAGCCCAGGGTCAGCAGGAGGAGGAGGAGAGGAGCAGAGTGTAGGCCGAAGCCTAGTTGAACCAATTTCAAAGGTTACCTTTAACCCCCCCTCAGGTGTTGCAAGGTCCAAGAGCCACACCTTGAGCAGCATTAATGCTGCCCAAGTAAAAGGTTGCTCTATTTAGTTTGCTCCTTGCACACGCTGAATAAAACACGTACACTATTTAGCCCATTATACTGTCAAACAGTAGTGGAGGCGTGACTTGTATTTTTAAGAAGCTGCAGCACAGGTGTCGAAAATAACACCTTGGTGCATGGGCGCAGCTTCCTGAGCGTTGTTATTTGCTGTACAGGAGTCTGCGCTCTTGTTATCCCTTGGCCATGCGCTGTGAGCGCTGCCTGTCTTCTGACCTCATTTCATGTTGGCCGTTGCGGTTAGCGATGAACATGAATCCCAGACCCACAGTGTGTTTTGCAAAAAATCACACTGCGTGGCTGGGATTCATGGCCTTGTGCAGTAAATATGTTTGCCGCTCACACATGTCCTTACACCTGCTTCACACTGGGCGGCCTCATCGGATCCCTTATCGCATGCCGCGGCCATGAGGCCACCCAGTCTTAAGAAGCCGGAAGGAGATGAGTGAACACAGGCAAACATATGCACTGCACATGCCCATCAATCACACCCTCGCTGTCCAAAAAAATAAGACACCGAGGGGCGTTTTTTCGCGCAGGGCAGACGCACAGGCGCAGCCAGCTAACCAATGATGTTAAAAGACGGGCAGCGCTAACAAGGGTGGTGCTGCGTATCATTAGAAAGGAAAGTCACACCTCATTGACAGTGGAATGGTCTCAATGAGACACATTTTGTACGTGTTTAATTAAACGTGGGCAAGGAGAAAAAGTCAGCCACCTTGTGCAAATGCAGCAGTACTGCTGTACAAGGTGGCTATTATACATAGAAACACCTGGGGGTGGGGGGCAGGCTCCCTTCAATTTCAGTTCATGTGCCTGCGTAGCGTTTGCAGGTCACGTTACAAGCTACACAGCAGGGGAACAGCTGGCGGTGCTGAACCCCACTAACACATTGGCTGGTGTTTTCTCTGTGCAGCTCGCATTTCCGGGCAAAAACTAGCGGTGTTAGAGCCCAGGGTCAGCAGGAGGAGGAGAGGAGCAGAGTGTAGGCCGAAGCCTGCACTGGTGGCAGCTTTTGGTCTGTTGTGCCAGCGTGGCTTGTGCTGGACACGATGCCGGCTACACAGCAGGGGAACAGCTGGCGGTGCTGAACCCCACTGACACAATGGTGGGTGTTTTTCTCTGTGCAGCCAGCACTTCCGGGCCCCAACTGGCGTAGTTAGAGCCCAGGGTCTGCAGGAGGAGCAGAGTGTAGGCCGAAGCCTACGTGAACCAATTTCAAAGGTAACCTTTTACCCACCCTCAGGTGTTACAATGTTGAAGAGCCACACCTTGTGCAGCAGTAAAGCTCCACAAGTTAAAGGTTGCTCTTTAAGTTTTGCTCATTGCACACGCAGAATGAAAGACTTACACAATTTAGCCCATTGAACAGTAGTTCAGTTCTGTGTGGGAGGCGTGACTTGTCTTTTTAAGGAGATGCAGCACAGGTGTCAAAATTTACACCTAGGTGCTGGGCGCAGCCTCCTGAGCAATGTTATTTGCTGTACAGGAATCTGCGCTATTGTGATCCCTTGGCCATGCGCTGTGAGCGCTGCCTGTCTTCTCACCTCATTTCATGTTGGCCGGTGCGGTTAGCAATGGCCATGAATCACAGACCCGCAGTGTGTTTTCAAAAAATCACACTGCGTGGCTGGGATTCGTGGCCTTGTGCAGTAAATATGTTTGCCGCTCACACATGTCCTTACACCTGCTTCAGACTGGGCGGCCTCAGCTGATCCTTTATCGCCTACCACGGCCAGGAGGCCGCACAGTCTGAAGAAGGCGGAAGGAGATGAGTTAAGACAGGCGAACATATGCACTGCACATGCCCATCAATCACACCCTCGCAGCCAAAATATATGAGACGAGGGGGTTTGTGTCGGGCAGGGCGGACGCTGTTGTGAGTTCTGTTTTTGGGCTCCCTCTGGTGGTTACTGGTGGTACTGGGTAACTTGTGTTCTCTGCGGTCTCTGGTGTCCACCTGTTCCATCAGGATATGGGAGTTTCCTATTTAACCTGGCTTTCTTGTCATTTCCTCGCCGGCTATCATTGTAATCAGTGTGTCTTTTTCCTCTGCTACCCGCTCCTGTTATCTTCAGGACAAGCTAAGTTTTGATTTTCTTGTTCCACGTTTTGCTTTCTTTTTTGTCTTGTCCAGCTTCCAGATATGTGACTCCTTGCTGCTGGTTGCTCTAGTGGGCTGAAATTACTCCTCATGTACCATGAGTTGGCACATGAGTTCAAGTAATTTCAGGATGGTTTTTTTGAAGGGTTTTTTGCTGACCGCGTAGTTCACTTTTGTATCCTCTGCTATCTAGCTTTAGCGGGCCTCATTTTGCTGAATCTGTTTTCATAACTACGTGTGTGCTTTCCTCTCATTTCACCGTTATTACATGTGGGGGGCTGCTATTTCTTTGGGGGTCTTTCTCTGGAGGCAAGAGAGGTCTGTGTTTCTTCTAATAGGGGAAGTTAGTTCTTCGGCTGGCGCGAGACGTCTAGGAAACATTGTAGGCACGTTCCCCGGCTATTTCTAGTTGTGTGTATAGGTTCAGGATCGCGGTCAGCTCAGGTTCCATCACCCTAGAGCTTGGTTTTGTTTTTGTGCTTGTCCTTTTGTGATCCCCTGCCATTGGGATCATGACAGTATAGCCGGCCCGAAAGTGGTATCGTATTGGCTGAAGTAGGAGGAAAAGTAGTCTGAGGAAGTTTTTTTTTTTTTTGTTTGTTTTTTTTCCTCCCTCAGAGGTTGCTGCCTAGCCTTAATTGCTGCCTGGCTGCTTCTATCCTCCTCTTAATCCTTGAATGGCTCTGACCTCAGCTGTTTATCATGGACGTCCAGAGTTTGGCTTCCAGCCTGAATAATCTTGCTGCTAAGGTTCAAAATATACAAGATTTTGTTGTACATGCTCCTATGTCTGAACCTAGAATTCCTATCCCAGAGTTTTTTTCTGGAGATAGATCTAGTTTTCTGAATTTTAGGAACAATTGCAAGTTGTTTCTTTCATTGAAATCTCGTTCCTCTGGAGACCCTGCTCAGCAGGTCAAGATTATTATATCTTTCCTGCGGGGTGACCCTCAGAATTGGGCATTTGCATTGGCACCAGGGGATCCTGCGTTGCTTAATGTGGATGCGTTTTTTCTGGCATTGGGTTTGCTCTATGAGGAACCTAACCAAGAGATTCAGGCTGAAAAAGCTTTATTGGCTCTCTCTCAGGGGCAAGATGAAGCAGAAATATATTGTCAGAAATTTCGGAAATGGTCGGTGCTTACTCAGTGGAATGAATGCGCTCTGGCTGCAAAATTCAGAGATGGTCTTTCTGAGGCTATTAAAGATGTTATGGTGGGGTTCCCTGCGCCTACAGGTCTGAATGAGTCCATGACTATGGCTATTCAGATTGATCGGCGTTTGCGGGAGCGCAAACCTGTGCACCATTTGGCGGTGTCTTCTGAACAGGCACCTGAGACTATGCAATGTGATAGAATTCAGTCCAGAAGAGAACGGCAAAACTATAGGCGGAAAAATGGGTTGTGTTTTTATTGTGGTGATTCAGCTCATGTTATGTCAGCATGCTCTAAACGCACAAAAAAGGTTGCGGAAGTATGAGGTACCTGTTGTTCCTTCGCTTGAGCCTCCTGCTCCGGTGCTGGTGGAGAGAGAATTGGAGTATGTTGTGGAGAAGATCTTGGATTCTCGTGTTTCCAGACGGAAGCTCCAGTATTTGGTCAAGTGGAAGGGTTATGGTCAGGAGGATAATTCTTGGGTGGTTGCCTCTGATGTTCATGCTGCCGATTTGGTCCGTGCATTTCATAGGGCTCATCCTGGTCGCCCTGGTGGTTCTCGTGAGGGTTCGGTGACCCCTCCTCAAGGGGGGGGTACTGTTGTGAGTTCTGTTTTTGGGCTCCCTCTGGTGGTTACTGGTGGTACTGGGTGACTTGTGTTCTCTGCGGTCTCTGGTGTCCACCTGTTCCATCAGGATATGGGAGTTTCCTATTTAACCTGGCTTTCTTGTCATTTCCTCGCCGGCTATCATTGTAATCAGTGTGTCTTTTTCCTCTGCTACCCGCTCCTGTTATCTTCAGGACAAGCTAAGTTTTGATTTTCTTGTTCCACGTTTTGCTTTCTTTTTTGTCTTGTCCAGCTTCCAGATATGTGACTCCTTGCTGCTGGTTGCTCTAGTGGGCTGAAATTACTCCTCATGTACCATGAGTTGGCACATGAGTTCAAGTAATTTCAGGATGGTTTTTTTGAAGGGTTTTTTGCTGACCGCGTAGTTCACTTTTGTATCCTCTGCTATCTAGCTTTAGCGGGCCTCACTTTGCTGAATCTGTTTTCAGAACTACGTGTGTGCTTTCCTCTCATTTCACCGTTATTACCTGTGGGGGGCTGCTATTTCTTTGGGGGTCTTTCTCTGGAGGCAAGAGAGGTCTGTGTTTCTTCTAATAGGGGAAGTTAGTTCTTCGGCTGGCGCGAGACGTCTAGGAAACATCGTAGGCACGTTCCCCGGCTATTTCTAGTTGTGTGTATAGGTTCAGGATCGCGGTCAGCTCAGGTTCCATCACCCTAGAGCTTGGTTTTGTTTTTGTGCTTGTCCTTTTGTGATCCCCAGCCATTGGGATCATGACAGGACGCACAGGCACAGGCAGCCAAACAATGATGTCAGAAGACGGGCAGCGCTACCAAGGGGGGTGGTGCGTGTCATTAAAAAGGAAAGTCACACCTCAGGGACATTGTAATGGTCTCTAATGAGACACATATTTTACGTGTTTAATTCTACGTGGGCAAGGATAAAAAATCAGCCACCTTGTACAAATGCAGCAGTACTGCTGTACTAGGTGGCTGTTATACATAGAAACACCTGGGGGGGTGGGGCCAGGTTCCCTTTAATTTCAGTTCATGTGCCTGCTTGGCGTTTGCAGGTCACGTTGCCGGCTACACAGCAGGGGAACAGCTGGCATTGCTGAACCCCACTAACACATTGGCTGGTGTTTTTCTCTGTGCAGCTAGCACTTCCGGGCAAAAACTAGCGGTGTTTGAGCCCAGGGGCAGCAGGAGGAGGAGAGGAGCAGAGTGTAGGCCGAAGCCTGCACTGGTGGCAGCTTTTGTTCTGTTGTGCCAGCGTGGCTTGTGCTGGACACGTTGCCGACTACACAGCAGGGGAACAGCTGGCGGTGCTGAACCCCACTGACACATCACCTAGTGTTTTTCTGTGTAGACAACACTTCCAGGTGGCAACTGACAGTGTTGAAACCCAGGGAATCAAAGAGGAGCAGAGTGTAGGCCGAAGCCTGCAGTGGAGCAAGTGAAAGGGAACCTTTAACCCCACCCCCCCCCAGGCATTTGTTGCTGAAAGAGCCATCTTGTACAGCAGTAATACTGCACACGGAAAATGCTGGCTCCGAAAATTATGCTCCTTGCAAACGCTGAAGTACACACTCATATAATGTGTCCCCTCACACCGTCTAACCATCCCGGAAGTGGGACTTTCCTTTGTAATGTGACAGAGCACAGCCGTCATTCCAACCCCCTTGGTGCCGTGCGCCACCTCCTCAACGTTGTTTGGTTCTGTCACGGAGCCCGCGCTGTAATGTTATCCCTTGGCCATGCACAGTTAGCGGTGCCCGTCTTCTGACATCATTTAGGTGTCATGCTGGCTGTGCCTGTGCGTCCAAGCTGCCCGAGATCCAACCTTGCAGTGTCATCTAATGTAATCCCACTGCGGGCCAGGGATCCATGGGCATACGCAGTGCATATCATCGCCTCTCACTCACCTCCTTCCTGCTTCTTCAGACTGTGCGGTGTCACGGCCGTGGCATGCTATTAGGGATCAGCTGACGCCGCCTAGTCTGAAGAAGCGTGAAGAAGGGGAGTGAGAGGCTAGTATATGCACTGCGCATGGCCATGGATACCAGGCCCACTGTGAGATCACATTAGACGACACTGTGAGGTGGGATTTCGGGCAGCGTGGACGCACAGGCGCAGCCAGGACGACAACAAACGGAGCCAAGGGGGTAGCAATGACGGCTGTGCTGCGTCACATTACAAAGGAATGTCCCACCTCCGGGACGGTTGGACGGTGTGAGGGGACACATTACATGAGTGTGTAGTTCAGCGTTTGCAAGGAGCATAATTTCATGAGCGACCTTTCCCTTGTGCAGTATTAGTGCTGCACATGGTGGCTCTTTCAGTAACAAACGCCTAGGGGGGGGGACAGGTTCCCTTACATTTTAGTTGTGCCAGCGTGGCGGTCGCATGACACGTTGCCGGATACACAGCTGGGGATCAGCTGACGTTACTGAACCCCAATAACAGAGGAGCGACTGTTGACTGTGCAGACAGCACTTCCAGGCATCAACTGGCGGTGTTAGAGCCCAGGGACAGCAGGAGGAGCAGATTGGAGGTATTGCCGCACACACAGCTGGGGATCAGCTGACGTTACTGAACCCCAATAACAGAGGAGCGACTGTTGACTGTGCACACAGCACTTCCAGGCACCAACTGGCGGTGTTAGAGCCCAGGGACAGCAGGAGGAGCAGAGGAACAGAGTGTAGGCCGAAGCCTGATTGGAGCAAGTTGAAAGGGAACCTTTAACCCCCCCCAAGACGTTTGTAGCTGAAAGAGCCATCTTGTGCAGCACTAAGGATGCAAAAGGAAAAGGTTGCTCTTTTAATTATGCTCCTTGCAAACACAGAAGTAAACACTACAAATGTGTCCCCTTATACCGTTAAACCGTCCCGGAGGTGCGAATTTCCTTCGTAATGGGACACAGCACAGCTGTCATTCCTATCCCCTTGGTGCCGTGCGCTGCCTCCTCAGCGTTGTTTTAAGCTATCACGGAGCCTGCGCTGTTCTGTTAGCCCTTGACCATGCCCAATTAGCGCTGCCTGTCTTCTGACATAATTTGGTGTCAGGCTGTCAGTGCCTGTGCGTCCACGCTGCTCCAGATCCCACCTCGCAGTCTCGTCTAACGTAATCCCACTGCGGGCCTTGGATCCATGGGCATGCACAGTGCATATCCTCGACTCTCACTCCCCTCCTTCCCTCTTCTTCAGACTGTGCGGTGTCACGGCCATGGCATGCTATTAGGGATCAGCTGACGGCGCACAGTCTAAAGAAGGCGGAGGGAAATGAGCGAGAGCCCGATGGGAAGATATGCACTGCGCATGCCCATGGATCCCAGGCCCGCAGTGTGACTCAATCAGAAGACACTGCGAGGCGGGATCTCGGGCAGCGCGGCCGCACAGGCGCAGCCAGCCTGACACCAAATTAAGTCAGAAGACAGGCAGCGCAAATAGGGCATGCCCAAGGGATAACAGAACAGCGCAGGCTCCGTGACAGCTTAAAACAACGCTGAGGAGGCAGCGCATGGCACCAAGGGGGTAGGAATGACGGCTGTGCTGCGTCACATTACGAAGGAAAGTCCCAGCTCCGGGACGGTATAACGGTATCAGTGAACACATTTTATAAGTGTTAAGTTCTGCGTGTGCAAGGAGCTAAACTAAAAGAGCTACCTTTTCTTTGTGCAGCATTACTGCTGCACAAGATGGCTCTTTCAGTAACAAACGACGGGGGGGGGGGGGATAGACAGGTTCCCTTACATTTAGGTTGTTGTGCCAGCGTGGCGGTCGCAGGACACATTGCCGGCTACACAGCTGGGGATCAGCTGACGTTACTGAAACCCAATAACACTGGGTCGTATGTTTTCACTGTGCAGCCTGCACTTCTGAGCCGCAACTGGCGGTGTTGGAGCCCAGGAATAGCAGTTCAGGTGGTAGAAAGATGAACACAGCAGGAGACCTGGATGACACCCAATTACTTAATCAGGCAGAGGAGTGGCAAATTCCTGCGAGATCCAGGCCTGGTTCATTTTCAGAAAAGTAAGCGGGTCAACGTTATTGGAGGATAGTCGCATGCGACGGTCTTTTAGTACACCACCTGCGGCACTAAAGACACGTTCTGATAAGACACTAGCCGCAGGGCAAGCCAGCACCTCCAATGCATACTGGCTTAGCTCTGGCCATGTATCCAGCTTAGAGACCCAAAACTTGAACGAGGAAGAGCCGTCTGGGAGTACAGTAAGAGGGCAAGCCATGTAGTCTGTCACCATCTGACGGAACATGTTGCCTCCTGCTGACTGGAGCCGCCGGTGATGGTGTACACATTTGGGGCGGGCACACAAAAGTGTGCCAGAGTTGTGCCATACTGGGCTTGCCTTGGGCAGAGGCACTGCTTCTGCTCCCTCTTTGGGTAGAGCCTCCCCCACTGCCTCGACGCACTGAGCTGCTTTGTAAAGCACTAGCAGCACTCCTCTCAGTTGGACAGGAGAAGATGATGGAATTCACCAGTGTGTCGTGGTACTCCCGCAATTTACGCTCCCGAGTCAACGCTGGGATGAGGTTTTGGACGTTGTCCCGGTAGCGAGGATCGAGGAGGGTGAACACCCAATAATCAGGCATGTTGAGAATGTGGTCGATGCGGCGGTCGTTTCTCAGGCACTGCAGCATGAAATCCACCATGTGCTGCAGAGTGCCAACTGGCCCAGAAACGCTGTCCCCTGCTTGAGACATGATCTCTGCCCGCTCGTCATCACCCCACCCTCGCTGTACACACTGACCACTGGACAATTGTGTCGCTCCCTCCTCTGGACGGAGCTCTTCCTCCTCCATTGACTCCTCCTCATCCTCCTCACAAATTGGCCCCTGCGTACCCCTTTGTGAGGAACCACGTGGCGCTGACTCTCCAGAAGCTGATGGAAAAGGTGACTCCTCATCCTCCACCTCTGCCACAACATCATCCCTTAACCCTTGCAAAGTTTGCTGAAGCAGGCAGATAAGGGGGACAGTCATGCTGACTAGTGCATCATCTGCACTTGCCATCCGCGTGGAATAATCAAAAGGACGCAAAACCTGGCAGACGTCCTTCATAGTGGCCCACTCTGTGGTTGTGAAGTCTGATCGGCGCTGACTGCGACTTTTTTGCGCCTGATGCAGCTGGTACTCCATAACTGCTTGCTGCTGCTCACACAACCGCTCCAACATATGTAACGTGGAATTCCACCTGGTAGGTAGGTCACATATGATGCGGTGTTCCGGAAGGCGGAATCGGCGCTGCAGAGCAGCAATGCGGGATCTGGCCAAGCTGGAACACCGCAAGTGAGCACACTCTAGGCGGACCTTGTGCAGCAGGGCATCAAGATCCGGATAGTCCCTCAGAAAACTCTGCACAACCAAATTGAGCACATGTGCCAGACATGGGATGTGAGTGAGGTTGCCAAGGGCCAAAGCTGCCACCAGATTTCGGCCATTGTCACACACTACCATGCCTGGCTGGAGATTCGCTGGCAGTAACCACACATCGCTCTCCTGCTTGATGGCATTCCAGAGCTCCTGCGCTGTGTGGCTTCGATTCCCCAATGAAACTAGTTTCAAGACGGCCTGCTGACGTTTGGCCATGGCTGTTCTCATGTCGGTCATAGGTAAACGTTCACGGGTCCATGTGGAGGTGGACTGTGACGGCTCCTGCAGAGTTGATTCTTAGGAACTTGTGTAAGAGGAGGAGTCAATGCGTACAGACTGGATTCCTGCAATCCTTGGAGTGGGCAGGACACGTCCTGCGCCACTCGCACGATCTGTACCTGGCTCAACAACATTAACCCAATGGGCAATGAGGGAAACGTATAGCCCCTGTCCATGCTGACTGGTCCACGCATCGGTGGTGAGGTGGACCTTGCTACTGACGGCGTTCAGTAGCGCATGTTTTATGTTTGCCTCAACATGCCTGTGCAGGGCAGGGACAGCTTGCCTGCTGAAGTAAAAGCGGCTGGGCACCTTGTACTGTGGGACTGCCATCAAGTCACGGAAGCTGTCAGTCTCCACCAGCCTGAACGAGAGCATTTCCAGGGACAACTGTTTGGCAATGCCTGCATTCAGAGCCTGTGCTCGGGGGTGGTTGGCCGAGAATGCCCGCCTTTTCTCCCATGCCTGTACTACCGATGGCTGTAGAGTAGACAGGGAGTGTGAGGATGACTGGGAAGGTGGTGCTGTGGGTGGAATTACACAAGGTCTCTGGACAACAGTGCCAGAGGTTCTTCCATGGCGATCCTGGGAGGAAGCCAAACCATGTGCGTGAGCTGGAGGAAGAGGCAACACGAGCTGAAGAGGTGGTAGCTGCCGCTGTTGGTTGGCCTACATCTTCAGTGTGTTTCTGTAACTCCACCGCGTGCCTGGTCCGCACATGTTTCCACATATTTGTGGTATTGAGGTTGCTGACATTTTTCCCTCTTTTTACTTTCTGATGACACAGCTTGCATTTGACAAAACAAATGTCATCTGCAACTGTGTCAAAAAAGGACCAGGCACTGCAAGTCTTGGGAGCGCCCTTTTTGGCTTTGGAAAGAGACAGGATCCTAACGGGTGCCAAAGTGGAGGCTACAGGCTCCGCAGTCTTCCCCCTCCCTCTCCCTCTTTGGCCCGTAAGGGGAAGCTCTTCCTCAGAGCTGCTCCCACCACCTTCCTGTTCCTCACGCCACAATGGGTCAAGGACCTCATCATCTCCACTACCCTCTGCCACCAACTGCTCCTCCTGAGTAGTCTCGGCAGCACAGTACGCACCAGAAAGCGGCACCTGAGTTTCATCATCAGATGCGTACTGCGCTGTGGTCACCGGAGGCACTGGCCCACCCGCCTCTTCAGAGTCAGAGAGACAAAGCTGTTGGGCATCACTGCACACTGCCTCTTCTTCCATTTCTCCAATGCTGCTTGGCCGGCCCCCTGTTTCCAAGCCAAGAGATTCAGAGAACAGAAGTAGAGACGGCTCCTGTCCTGGGCTCTCTGACTGCCTGGCAAATTTGGCAGGTGGTGAAGAGACAGATGGCTGCTCTCCAGTGCTCTGTGCCTGAGAGGATGTGGCACTAACTGAAGTCGATGCCGAGGCGTTAGCTGCCATCCACCCGACAACGGCTTCAATTTGGTCTTCACGCAGCAGCGGTGCACGGCGCTCTCCGACAAAGCTGCGCATGAAGGACTGTTCCCTGCTGAAACTGAGTGACGACGAGTCACCGGCGCCCGCAGCAGGCACAGAATCACCACGTCCTCTCCCTGCTCCTCTCCCTGCTCCGCGCCCACGCCCACGTGCCTTACTCCCTGCCCTCTTCATCTTGGTTGACAGATAAAGATAAGCAGAAAAGTACTAAGGCCTTAGTGTGCTTATTCCTGAAATGCTCCTCCTAACAGGTGTAAGAAACACTAATGTTGTAAAGTGTGGACTAAACTTTATTATTTTTCAAATGTGGCCTACACAAGTGTTAAGTTGTGTTTGGTGAACTTTCCTTTTTTTTTTTTTTTGCAGATCGGGCTAAAGAGCTAGTTTAACTCACACAGAGACCGTGCAGACAGCCGTAAACGGCGCTGCAAGGCCCAAAAAACCTCCTCTAGGTTATCCTATGTAGTGTTTTTCTACTATTTAGCTGGAGACGGGTGGAAAGACACTAATAGGAATTTTTTAAAAAAATTTTAAACAGGCTGCACTATTTGAAAAAAAGGAAAAATTTTTTCAAGGTATGAGGCAGTAATGCACCCTGAGCTGAATCCAACCGGCTATGGCTGCACACAGACTACAGGGCGAGCTGGGCTCACACGGAGACCGTGCAGACAGCCGTAAACGGCGCTGCAAGGCCCAAAAACTCCCCTCTAGGTTATCCTATGTAGTGTTTTTCCACAATTTAGCTGGAGACGGGTGGAAAAACACTAGTAGGGAATTTTTTTTTTAAATTTTAAACAGGCTGCACTATTTGAAAAAAAGGAAAAATTTTCTCAAGGTATGAGGCAGTAAGGAAATTTGAGAAAAAATGTGCAGCAGGCTGCACTATGAGCAAAAAAGGACAACTGTGTGAGGCAGTGTGAACCCCCCCTGAGCTGAATACAACCGGGTATATGGCTGCACACAGACTACAGAGTGAGCTGCACACACACACACACACACAGAGACCTTGCAGAACGCTGTTAAAACAGCGCTGCAAGGCAAGAGCAAGGTGAACAGTGAAGAACACACAGCGTTTTGCTAAATTAGCCTTTGGAAAGGAAAATAAAGCAATTAGCTAGCTCGACTGGCCCTCAGTTAGAACACAGCGTCCTGTCCCTAACTGAAATCACAGCAGAGTGAGCGCAAAATGGCGGCAGCGTTTTTTATAGTGCAGAGTGACATCATTTCAGCAGCCAATCACAGCCTTGCCAGTACTTACATGCCCACCATGCTAAACAGGATATGCCCACACTTCCAATCATTCCTCATTGGCTGCTGCATTCAGTTTGAATTCTGGGAACTTCCGATTCCGGTATCCGATACGCGGGAAGTATTGGAATTCGGTATCGGAATTCCGATACCGCAAATATCGGCCAATACCCGATACTTGCGGTATCGGAATGCTCAACACTAGTCATTAGTAATTTTGGTCAGGGCAGTTTCGGTGGAGTGGTGGGGGCGGAAGCCAGATTGGAGGTTGTCAAGGAGAGAGTTAGATGAGAGGTGAGAGGAAATTTGAGCATGGACATGCTGCTCAAGGAGTTTTGAAGCAAACAGGAGCAGTGATATGGGGCGGTAGATAGGCATAGCGGTTGGGTCAAGGTTAGTTTTTTTGAGGATGGGTGTGATGGTGGCATGTTTGAAGGCCGAGGGGAAGCTACCAGAAGATAGCAATAGGTTGAAGAGATGGGTTAGGGCTGGAATGAGCATGTTAGTGACATTGGGGAGCAGGTGGGAGGGGATGGGGTCAAGTGCACAGGTGGTGAGGTGCGACTTGGAGAAGAGGCGAGTAAGCTCTCCTTCAGTGATGTTGGAGAGGGAGGTTATTAGGGAAGGGCAGAGGACTGGTATATGGAGTGGTTGGGGTGATGGAACTGTAAGGGTTAACCTTGTTTGGTCGATCTTGTTTTATTATCTATTATCTATTATATATTATCTTTCTATTATTTATTATATATTATCTATCTATTTTCTATCTGTCTGTGAATCTGTCTAATATCTATCTTTCCATCAATGTTAAATACAAATACCGTATATACTCGAGTATAAGCCGAGATTTTCAGTCCAAAATTTTGGGCTGAAAGTGCCCCTCTCGGCTTATACTCGAGTCATGGTAGCGGTGGGGTCGGCAGGTGAGGGGGTGAGGGCGCTGAGGTATACTTACCTAGTCCCAGCGATCCTGACGCTCCCCCTGCCTGTCACACGGTTTTCGGTGCTGCAGCTCTTCCTGTCAGCGGTCACGTGGGACCGCTCATTAGAGAAATGAATAGGCGGCTCCACCTCCCATAGGGGTGGAGCCGCCTATTCATTTCTCTAATCAGCGGTGTCGGTGACCGCTGATAGAGGAAGAGGCTGCGGCACCGAACCCGTGTGACAGGCAGAAGGAGCGGGATGCTGGGACCAGGTAAGTATGTAATATTCACCTGTCCCCGTTCCACACGCCGGGCGCCGCTCTGTCTTCGCGTCCTCTTGCTCTGACTGTTCAGGTCAGAGTGGAGAGACGCCGGTACCGGACGCTGGGAGCTGCAAGCAAGAGAGGTGAGTATGGCATTTTTTTTTTATTGCAGCAGCAGCAGCAATGGCACAGCTTTCTATGGCACAGCTATGGGGCAATACTGAACGGCGCAGAGCACTATATGGCAGCTATGGGGCAATACTGAACAGCGCAGAGCACTATATGGCAGCTATGGGGCAATACTGAACGGCGCAGAGCACTATATGGCAACTATGGGGCAATACTGAACGGAGCAGAGCACTATATGGCAGCTATGGGGCAATACTGAACGGAGCAGAGCACTATATGGCAGCTATGGGGCAATAATGAACGGCGCAGAGCACTATATGGCAGCTATGGGGCAATAATGAATGGCGCAGAGCACTATATGGCACAGCTATGGGGCAATAATGAACGGCGCAGAACACTATATGGCAGCTATCGGGCAATAATGAACGGCGCAGAGCACTATATGGCAGCTATCGGGCAATAATGAACGGCGCAGAGCACTATATGGCAGCTATCGGGCAATAATGAACGGCGCAGAGCACTATATGGCAGCTATCGGGCAATAATGAATGGCGCAGAGCACTATATGGCACAGCTATGGGGCAATAATGAACGGCGCAGAGCACTATATGGCAGCTATGGGGCAATAATGAACGGCGCAGAGTACTATATGGCACAGCTATGGGGCAATAATGAACGGCGCAGAGCACTATATGGCACAGCTATGGGGCAATAATGAACGGTGCAGAGCACTATATGGCACAGCTATGGGACAATAATGAACGGTGGAGAGCATTATATGGCACAGCTGTGGGGCAATAATGAACGGTGCAGGGCACTATATGGCAGCTATGGGGCAATAATGAACGGTGCAGAGCACTATATGGCACAGCTATGGGGCAATAATGAACGGTGCAGAGCACTATATGGCACAACTATGCGGCAATAATGAACGGTGCAGAGCACTATATGGCACAGCTATGGGGAAATATGAACGGTGCAGAGCACTATATGGCAGAGCTATGGGGAAATAATGAACGGTGCAGAGCACTATATGGCACAGCTATGGGGAAATAATGAACGGTGCAGAGCACTATATGGCACAACTATGGGGCAATAATGAACGGTGCAGAGCACTATAAGGCACAGCTATGGGGAAATATGAACGGTGCAGAGCACTATATGGCAGAGCTGTCTATGGCACATTTATGGGGCAATAATGAACAGTATGGAGCATTATATATGGCACAGCTTTATATGGAGCATCTTATGGGGCAATAATGAACGGTATGGAGCATCTATTTTTATTTTTGAAATTCACCGGTAGCTGCTGCATTTCCACCCTAGGCTGATACTCGAGTCAATAAGTTTTCCCAGTTTTTTGTGGCAAAATATTAGGGAGGTCGGCTTATACTCCGGTCGGCTTATACTCGAGTATATACTGTAAGTTTTATTGGATGGGCTAAATGACCATCACATGTCACATCTCTCTCAGTATAAGCCTGAAATATCATATTTTACTACATGTTTGTGCATGCAGAGTCGCCATCTCCTTTGGTAATTTTTTTTTGGACAAATTGGACAAAATACACAGAGAGGCAAAACTCTTTTTTAGACCACACAACCCTTCACACCCTCAATAGAAGGTCATGGAATCACAGACATTGAAATTAAACAGTTTGATCATTAAGATAAACATTTTCGGGCAGCAGCGATAAAGCACAGAGAACTTGTTACTACTTAAGTGCCCATCATCACTGCAGCCAAACACAAAGCTCTGGGATTTGCATCATCTTGAACATTAGGGTATGTGCACACGTATATGTGAAGGCTGCGGTTTTTCCGGCGGATTTATCGCGGTTTCTATTGCGGATTCCACTGTGGGTTTACACCTGCTGTTTTCTTTTGGAGCAGGTGTAAACCCGCAGCTGAATCCGTACAAAGAATTGACATGCTGCGGAATGTAAACCGCTGCATTTACGCGCGTTTTTTTCCACAGCATGTGCACTGCGGATTTCATTTCCCATAGGTTTACATTATACTGTAAACGCATGGGAAACCGCTGCAGACCCGCAGCTGCGGATCCGCAGCAAAATCCGCAGCGTGTGCACATACCCTCACTGGGACTGTTCTCTGTTACTGTCTGCTGGTCCAATAAACTATTGCCACACTGTTTTACCCTCACCCTATGTTATCTGAGTAGTATTCTGCCCATGAGAAAGGAGTGTGGACATTAAGTGGGATGAGTCCTGGTCCATGCAGTCTTTTTAAAAACATCTGAGCCAGAGGCCGAGAGCACCCACTGACCCTCACATGCTTTTACGCATGTAAAATAACAATCAGAGCTCATCTTCCTCAGGTCCAGCACAAAGTAGATGGCACAAATCACTGAGTTTTACCCTATAGCAAAAAGATATTCAGGCAGCTGTGACTTTGGGGCTTCCAGAGACATCTATACCCCCCAGTGGCAACCAGCATTTGGCGGGCACCAAGCTTAGGAAGCTGACAGTCTTTTGAGGGATGTGGCCAGGTGACCTGTGTGAGGAAAATGTATAATATAAGTTTTAGTTTCTCTGCCTGTTAGCACCATAGAGTGGGCATTGACCCCCCTTCACTCTGTATTTAGCTGAGGGAGTTTTGCACTTCTAACCATGGTCCTGAAAAACCCATGGTAGCTGTAAAACCCCCTCTCTTCCCCCCCTGAATACAACAAGCCAGCCTTATGGCAGACACTGGGTAACCTGAATCTTGTGTTTGAGAAGGGTGTTGCTTTAACCTGCAGGTGACCAATCCTGCAAAGCCACCTGTTGTCCCTCCCTTCTCAGCCAGCAATTTCTTTGTCTCCAGGGTCTGAAAACGTAAAGATCTCTGACCTCAATGAATATCATTAACCAGCCCTTTAGGGATGTCATGAGGCTGGAGTATATACGTCTTTACACTCAACCCAGCCTGGAATCAGCAGAGTTTTTGCCTGAGGATCTGTACTATGCACTGGGACATCTGGGCTGTGCTGGCCAGCATGTGTCACGATCCAATTTTGGATTTGTGGCAGATCTGGTTTGCCTCAGTTTTAGACCTTTTTTCCTTTCTGGTCATCGGGGGTTAATGCAGTTCCTTCCCCTACCCCCCCCCAGTGGCCGCTGATGTTACTGCATTGCTGCTGGGTCAGCTGATGTTTGTGTTGACCACTCCCTCCATCCTTTAAGAGGTCACCTGGTTCATCTGCTGACTGTCGGTGTTAGTTCATTCTTCAGCGACCAAGCCAGGAGTTGGAGCTAGCTGGGAACTGTTGTTCTACAGCTGTGTCCGTTGTATCTGGTGTTTCTTCCTGCTGTGCTGTGCCTTGCAGCATTAAGCTAAGTGTGGTTTTCCTTTACCTTGTCTGTTTACCTGTTAATTGTGATATTTATACACTAGTGCAGTTCACCTCCCTTGTGGGGAGAGGGGGTCACTGATAGGGCCTACACAGGAGACAGGGATACGCTGGAGGCTCGGGCCTCCTAACCATCATAGGTACCCCCGAGATAAGGGAAAGCCAGGACCCATTATAGTGGCAGGGACAGGTGCGGGTTCCAGTACGCTGTCCTGCCCCTTTTTCACCGTAAACAGCGTGACAGCATGGTTTTGCCTGATATGAACTGAGAACATGTGAGTTTTACCTTTTTTCATTTAATCCCTTTATTTTATAATTACTTTGTACATATTTCAATTGTCTCTTTTGTAACATCTGTACATGCCTTTTCCTAAACACTGCCTAATTTTAATGGAGTAAAATATTTAAAATACTGAATTCGTTCTTCCTGCTCTAAAACGTACCCTAAGTCTTCTAAAGAGAATTATGCTACTGTTTTGGGTTAGCTTCGGACCCGTTTAATTGAAGCTGGTGGCAGCATACCTTTGTTCTGTGCCTTTGGGATTCGTTGTAGCGACTGTGGCGTTGATAATTATTGTTCCTGCCTGAGCGGGAGTAGTTATATCGCCTCGTTGCAGCGTGCCCAATAGCCAGTACATAGCAGGCAGCCTTTCTGGCGACTAATTACCCTATGTGCAGTACATAATCTGACCTGAGAGTAAAGGGGGGGGGGGGGGCGCCAGAGAGCTGCAAGTTTCAAGTGGAACTGTAAGCGGGATATACATAAATCCCTGCAGTTCGTGGTATTTTGAAGAGCAGTGAGATACCTAAAATAAGCCCCTGCTGTAAACTAAGAGGTCAATAGCCTTGTGTGTGTTTTTTCATCACATTGTAGCAGTGGAGGGGTAACTAAGATAAGCCCCCTGCACATGTGATAGCCGTCTGTTGGCCTAAAGTCACCCCGATCCGTGACGTAGGGGTGACGGTCACGGTGTGAATCGTGACAACCTGATTGTCCGAAACAGGAATATCCTTTCAGATAATTGAATATGGAGGGCATCACTAAACAATATTGGAGTTATATGTTCTCCTAGAGCATGCTAATATGCAATTGATAGAGAAGAATCGAAAAGCTGCATGCTCACAGAATTGAGTGATGACCGTGAATTCCTTTCTGTAGAGATATGGCTGCTATTTTTTAGGTGCCCACATTATGGCCAAGCCTTCTTTTGCTATTGTCGCTTATGCCCTCTCCCTCTCCAATAGCTTCAGGGAAACATAGGATGCCAGGTGTTCCTGACCGCCAGCTGCCACTTGACTGAGTATGGATTCAAATCTGATATCTGAGGCATCTGAAAAATGAACACGTGGTAGAGATTAAGAACAGTCAGGACTGAGCATTGGGCTTACTGGATTTTCACCTGGAGAAATGCGGATTCACATTCTGAGGTCCAGATAAGATTGCAGCAAATCGTTTGATGATGAGGTCAGTGAGGGGCTTTTCTACAGTGCTGTAATTGGAGATAAAGTTTTAATAACAGTTTGCGGTCCTAAGGAATTTTTGGATATGCTTTTGGTTGGTTGGGGGATGCCGCTGCGTGATGGCTTCTATTTTTTCAGGTTTGGGATGAATGCCCTCACTTCTCACTCAATGCCCCAGGTATAATACCTCGACCATCCCCATCTGGCACTTGTAGAGACGGATGGTAAGCTGGGCTTTGGCTGCCCTTTGCAACACCTGGGACATGTGCCGAAGATGCTCTTCCCAGGTATCGCTGAGGATAGCGATGTAATCCAGGTAGGCCTGGGCATACCCCTGACATTCCTCTATTAACTTGGACTACCATCCTTTGGAATTAAGTCGGAGCGTTCGTCATCCCAAATGTCATGCTGGTTGACTCACACAGTCCATAAGGTCTGATGAATGCGGACTTCTCTTGAGCCTCTTTTGTGAATGGGATCTGGTAGCATCCTTTGCTTAGATCAGTGATAGCTATGTACAGAGATCCTCCTAATATATCTAGTAGTTCCTCTACCCAAGGCATAAGGTAGACATCTGTAATGGTGACCTCTTTGAGTCGCCTATAATCCACACAGAAACAAGTACAATCAGTCATACACTGCACAAATCTGGCCTTTATGGAAGAGTGGCAAGAAGAAAGCCATTTCTCAAAGATATCCTTAAAAAATGTTGTTTAAGGTTTGCAACAAAACATCTGGGAGACACACCAAACATGTGGAAGAACGTGCTCTGTGTTATGACCTGGTGGTTAGGACAATAATGGACCTGGTGGTTAAGAGCACACGGAATGACCTGATAGTTACAAATAATACAAGACAAGCTCTGGGGCGTGGGAACTCTGCTGACCGCAATCCCTAATCCTATCACACACACTAGAAATAGCCGTGGATTGCTCCTAACGCTCCCTATGCAACTCGTCACAGCCTAAGAAACTAGCTAGCCCTGAAGATAGAAAAATAAATACCTTGCCTCAGAGAAAATCCCCAAAGGAAAAGGCAGCCCCCCACATATAATGACTGTGAGTAAAGATGAAAATTACAAACACAGAGATGAAATAGATATAGCAAAGAGAGGCCCGGCTTACTGAACAGACAGAGGATAGGAAAGGTAACTTTGCGGTCAGCACAAAAACTACAAAAAGACCATGCAGAGGGCGCAAAAAGACCATGCAGAGGGCGCAAAAAGACCCTCCGCACCGACTCACGGTGCGGAGGCGCTCCCTCTGCGTCCCAGAGCTTCCAGCAAGCAAGACAAAAATCAAAATAGCAAGCTGGACAGAAAAAATAGCAAACTAGAGAAAAACAAGCAGGAACTTAGCTTCTGCTGGGAAGACAGGTCACAAGAACGATCCAGGAGCAAACTAGACCAATACTGGAACATTGACAGGTGGCATGGAGCAAAGATCTAAGTGGAGTTAAATAGAGCAGCCAGCTAACGAATTAACCTTGTCACCTGTGGAAGGAAACTCTGAAGCCGCAGCCCCACTCACAACCACCAGAGGAAGCCCATGGACAGAACCAGCCGAAGTACCATTCATGACCACAGGAGGGAGCTTGACAACAGAATTCACAACAGCTCTGGTCAGATGAAAGCAAAATCGAACTTTTTGGCAACAATGACAAACGACATGTTTGGCGTAAAGGCAACACAGCTCATCACCCTGAACACACCATCCCCACTGTTAAACATAGTGGTGGAAGCATCATGGTGTGGGCCTGCTTTTCTTCAGCAGGGACAGTGAAGATGGGTAAAATTGATGGGAAGATGGATGTAGCTAAATGCCGGACCATTCTTGACGAAAACCTGTTGGACCTGAGACTGGGACGGAGATTTGTCTTCTAAAAAGACAATGATCCCAAACGTAAAGCAAAATCTACAATGGAATGGTTCACAAATAAACATATCCAGGAGTTAGAATTGCCAAGTCAGAGTCCAGACCTCAATCCAACCGAGAATCTGTGGAAAGAGCTGAAAACTGCTGTTCACAAACGATCTGCATC
The DNA here is from genome assembly GCF_032444005.1 of Ranitomeya imitator. Lineage (NCBI taxonomy): Eukaryota > Metazoa > Chordata > Amphibia > Anura > Dendrobatidae > Ranitomeya > Ranitomeya imitator. The sequence continues at coordinate 1,222,648,846 of NC_091282.1, read as the reverse complement.
TATCATCACTGAGCTCGAGCTGTTTGCCAAGGAAGAATGGGCAAGAATTTCAGTCTCTCCATGTACAAAACTGATAGAGACACACCCCAAGCGACTTGCAGCTGTAATCGCAGCAAAAGGTGGAGCAACAAAGTATTACGTTAAAGGGGCCGAATAATATTGCACACCCCACTTTTCAGTTTTTGAATTTCCACAAAGATTTAAAATAACCAATACATTTCGTTCAGCTTCACAATTGTGTTCCACTTGTTGTTGATTCTTCACCAAAAATTAACATTTGGTATCTTTATGTTTGAAGCATGATATGTGGGGAAAGGTTGAAAAGTTCCAGGGAGCCAAATACTTTTGCAAGGCACTGTATACATGGTTATTAGATTGCCCCTCAGTCGTCTTTTTTCTAGACTAAATAATCCTAATTTTGTTAATCTCTCTGGGTATTGTAGTTCCCCCATCCCCTTTATTAATTTTGTTGTACTCCTCTGTACTTGCTCTAGTTCTATTATATCCTTCCTGAGCACTGGTGCCCAAAACTGGACACAGTACTCCATGTGCCGTCTAGCTAGGGATTTGTACAGAGGCAGTATAATGCTCTCATCATGTGTATCTAGACCTCTTTTAATGCACCCCATGATCCTGTTTGCCTTGGCAGCTGCTGCCTGGCACTGGCTGCTCCAGGTAAGTTTATCAATAACTAGGATCCCCAAGTCCTTCTCCATGTCAGATTTACCCAATGGTTTCCCGTTCACTGGGTAATGGTAATATTGATTCCTTATTCCCATTTGTATAACCTTACATTTATCATTGTTAAACCGAATCTGCCACCTTTCGGCCCAAGTTTCCAACTTATTTTGATCCATCTGTAGCAGAATACTATCTTCTTTTGTACTTACTGCTTTACATAGTCTTGTATCATCTACAAATATCGATATTTTACTGTGTAAACTGTCCACCAGATTGTTTATAAATATCTTGAAGAGAACAGGTCCCAATACTGACCCCTGCGGTACCCCACTGGTCACAGCGACCCAGTAAGAGAATATACTATTTAGAACCACCCTCTGCTTTCCATCACTAAGCCAGTTACTTACCCATTTATACACATTTTCCCCCAGACCAAGCATTCTCATTTTGTGCACCAACCTCTTGTGCGGCACGGTATCAAAAGCTTTGAAAAAATCAAAATATACCATGTCCAATGACTCACCTTGTTCTAGTCTATATTACTACTTCATAAAATATAATTAGATTGGTTTGACAGGAGCGATTCCTTATAAACCCATGCTGATTGTAACAACCCTGCCGGCATCACTGCATGGCCTTCCATCAACCACCTGCCTGATACATCAACTCACTCACCCTGTGCCATGCTGAGAGATTTGTCTGCTGCCGCTCCATGCCGTGTGCTTCAATGGCCGTTTGTCGCACACTCCGATACTTACCTGTCCGGCCGCTCCCAATGTGGTTCCTCACTGCATTCCGCCTGGCTTCTCAGGCTCATGGCGCTTCGGCGGTTCGCGCATGCGCCGTAGCGCCTCTTCCATCACCACGAGTTCTGGGAGGTCGTGACCGGGTGGCTCCACCCTAATATAGCAGCGCCCACCGGGTATTTCTGTTCAGCATTAACCCAGATAAGACGCCTGTGTATCTGCGTCATAGTGGCGCCTTCTTATCCCAGGTTTTCCTCTACATCCTCAGGTCCCGTTCCTCTGCTATTTTCCCTCACTAGCCCTGTGCTATTTCCTTTTCCCTAGCCTGGTTATCTTGTCCCTTCCACTCCCTTGCCTCTTCCTTGCCCTGTACTTTTGTCTTCAATGTGTCTCTGTAGCCCATTAGTATACCTGCCATTTACTATTTGTTTCTTCCTCTCCAGCTTTCAGCCACCCTCTGTTCCTGATCCCTTCTTGTTTCCTGTTACTGCCTATCTTTGTTTTTTGCCCCAGTCATCCCTTTGGCTCCTGCGGTTGTGGTTCCATCCCCCTCGGGCCTGCTCTTAACACTCACTGTATAGGGGGTGGGCACATCTGGTTCGCTCATCCTCGGGGGCTCTGGAGCCATGACCCAGAGGGTCCACTTTCGGGTTTCTTCTCTTAGTTTCCCATTCTTGACAGTATACACAGGCCATGGATCCCGCTGGAGCCTGGGCCACCCAGAAGGAACTAGTCTTCTTGCGGGATAATCAGTCCCGTATGATGTCCTTTATGAAGTCCATTGACTCTTGTCTCTCCGCTGTTCAGACCTTCAATCCAGGGAATGCTTCCCAGCTAGCCACTCTGCAACAAGAACTGGCGCAGCAGCTTTACACCCAAGCCCATATCCTAAGTTACATGGCATCTGTTGACACTCGGTTACTCTCCTTACAGTCTGCTACATCAGCTCCCAGCCCGGCTCCTTACCCTCCTCTCCATTTAGCTAAGCAACCGTGCTATAATGGAGATCGGAAATTATGCCGGAGTTTGTTAAATCAATGTAGTCTCTATTTTGAGCTTTTGCCTCTGCAATACCCCACTGATCGGGCCAAAGTAGCCTTCATAATTTCCAACTTGGTGAGAGACGCGTTGGCATGGGTAAACCCTCTTTGGTAGCGTGACCACCCTGTGGTCTCGCAACTATCTAATTTTTTGGAGACTGTTCATCGAGTGTTTAATGAGTCAGGTCGCCTGGCCTCTACCACAGAGTCTTTATTTAATCTTCACTAAGGGTCTTTAACTGTAGGTCAGTACGCCATTCAGTTCCGTACCTTGTCTTTCGATTTAGGTTGTAATAATGAAGCTCTAGTGGGAGCTTTTTGGCGAGCTCTATCCGGGCGTATAAAGGATGAGTTAGCGGGTCGCGATACCCCAAATGTTTTGGAGGATCTGATTTCTTTGGCTAACCGTATTGACCTTCACTTTCAGGAGCGTGCCCGAGAGAGAAGGTATTCCCGTCCTCCACCGTCTTCACACAGACCACTCAGTCCATGTCTCAGGATGACCTCCTCTGTATCAGGGCCGGAGCCGATGCAAATCGATTGGCTCAGAATGTCAGAACAACGTCCCCAGGAGAGACGCACTCAAGGACTTTGCTTCTACTGTGGGAGTGCATCCCATCTTCTTCGTGCCTGTCTGGAGCGGCTGGAAGACTCCTCCAACTAGGGCAGGTAAGTGAGGCCTCCCTAGGTGAATGTGATACCTCTCTTCCCCTCACTCTATCTGTCTTGTTACATGTTTCTGGTAAACGCTTTTCCTTACTAGCCTATGTTGATTCGGGCGCCGTGGGGAATTTTATTAGGTTAGAGGAGGTTGTTAAATTTTCTGTCCCAGTTAGGGCCTTAGAAAAACCCCTCTTCCTTGTTTCCGTGGATGGCAAGCCCCTGCAAGAAACTATAACTCAGGTTATGCAGGTGTTTGAGCTTCAGGTAGGGGCCCTGCATAAGGAAAAGATTGCGTTTTATGTTTTAGCCAGTATTTCCCATCCAGTTCTTCTCGGTCTTCCTTGGTTGTGGACGCATGAGCCTATCTAAGATTGGCATAATGGTAATATTCTGCGTTGGGGGATTCCTGTCAGGCTCGGTTTCTGCTGCCGGTACGTCCTGTTGGTGCTCCATGTTCCCCGTCTATTCCTTCTGGATTGACCTCGGCTTACAGTTCTTTTTTGGATGTCTTCAACAAGAAGGAGGCAGAGAATCTTCCTCCGCATTGACCCTACGACTGCCCAATTGATCTTGTTCCTAGTACTGCGCCACCTAGAGGAAGAATCTATCTTCTCTCTTCCGTAAAAACTCAAGCCATGGGGCACGAGTGGAAGACCGCATTCAACACCAGTGACGGTCACTACGAATATTTGGTTATGCCTTTTGGTCTCTGCAATGCTCCTGCAGTGTTCCAAGAATTTGTGAACGATGTGTTCCAAGATTGCCTCTATTCTAGTGTCGTATTATACCTGGACGACATCCTCCTCTTCTCTCCTGATCTATCCACTCATCAGCATGACATACGTCTGGTTCTACAACAACTAAGGGAGAATCTTCTCTTTGCTAAGATTGAGAAGTGTGTCTTTGAGCAGTCTTCAGTACCCTGCCTCAGTGTTATAGTCTTGAAGTCTAGCCCGAGGATGGATCCGGCAAAGGTGTCTGCCATACTCAATTAGCAATGTCCCCTTGGAGTGAAGGCCATTCAACGTTTTCTTGGCTTTGCCAATTATTATAGGCAATTTATTTCTCATTTCTCCTTCTTGACCAGACCAATCTCTGCCTGTGTATCTTCGTCGTAGCTGCGCCTGCTTATCCCAGGTTTTCTTCTACGTCCTCAGGTCCCATTCCTCTGCTATTTTCCCTCGCTATCCCTGTGCCATTTCCTTTTCCCTAGCCTGGTTATCTTGGCCCTTTCCACTCCCTTGCCTGTTCCTTGTCCTGTACTTTTGTCTTCCCTGTATCTCTGTAGCCCATTAGTATACCTGCCATTTACTATTTGTTTCTTCCTTCCAGCTCCCAGCTTTCAGCCACCCTCTGTTCCCGATCCCTCCTTGTTTCCCGTTACTGCCTATCTTCGTTTTTTGCTCCAGTAGTTGTGGTTCCATCCCCCTTGGGCCTGCTCCTAACACTCCCTGTATAGGGGGTGGACCCATCTGGTTCGCTCGTCCTTGGGGGCTCTGGAGCCACAACCCAGAGGGTTCACTTTTGGGTTTATTCTCTTAGTTTCCCATTCATGACACCGCTTGCTCTGTTTGCACTTTCTTGTTGTGTGCATAGGGGGCGGCGCTGGCAAATCTGAACTTTTATTCAGACTGTGTGCACCTCCCTAAGGTGTCCCTGGCCAATTGCCTAGAGGTCTCTGATTCTTAAGGCGTCCTCACCCATTGGAGGACTCCTGAGCAAACTCTTTCCCTCAGTTTGCATTTGCTACTGAGCTGCCAGGTCGTGTCCTGTTACCTGTCTCTGAAGGCTGCAATACGCAGGCCTACTGTATATCTGTGTTGTGTTTCTGTATCTGTGTCTGTTCTAGTCTGTGCACTGGTCTATGTCCGTTCCTGTTGTCTCCTTGCTTGTTAACCATTCCCACTCTGCTGTGAGTACCTCTGCCTTATCTCTCTGCTCTGTTTGCCACTACCAGTGGTTCTGCACCTCTCTGCTCTGCTTACCACAATCTGTGATTCTGCACCTCTCTGCTCTGCTTGCCACAATCTGTGGTTCTGCACCTCCGCTTTGCTCGCCACTACCTGTGGCTCTGTGCCTCTCTGTTCAGCCACAACATGTGGCTCTGTGCCTCTCTATTTTGCTCACGACAACCTGTGGCTCTGTGCCTTCTTGCTCTTGGCTTTGCCTCCTGCGGTTCTATTCTTGGCTCCACCTCCAGCATCTCCGCTCTTGACTCCGCCTCCAGCGGCTCAGTCTCCAGCAGCTCCGTCCTTAGCTCCGCCTCCTCCTTCTCTGTCTTCTCCTTCTCTGCTCTTTGCTCCACCTTCTCCTTTTCTGCACTTGGCTCCACCTCCCGCTCTTGGCTCCGCCTCCTGTATTTCTGTTCTTGGCTCTGCCTCCTGCTCTTAACTCCACCTCCTGTGGTTCTGCTTTGCATCCACTGTTATTCTATCTCTATTCTACAACAAGCCATTCAGGTTCCTACTTACTTCCTTATATTCATCAGTCCGAACATTTCCCTACCTGTTTCCATATACACTCCAGTCTGTACGGGTTCCTACCTGTTTCCATACACCTGCCTGTATACCAGCTCCTACCAGAGTATCAGCCCTGTCCGTCTGACCTGCCAGAGTGCCAGTCGTGCCCACCTGCTTGCCAGTGTCTCTGCCATGCCTGCCAGTGTCTCTGCCATGCCCGCCTGTCTGTCAGAGTACCAGCCGTGCCCGCCTGCCTGTCTGTGTCTCCGTTAAGCCAGTCTGCCTGTCAGGGACTCTGCCATACCTGTCCGCCAGCCAGTGTCACAGCCGTGCCTGCATGCCTGTGTCCTGTCCCCCGGTGGGATCAGCAGCCACAGCCGGACACCACCCTGGAGTGGTACCTGGTAGCTACCTGCCGCACAAGTCTGACCTCATTATCAGAGGCTCCAGCGAACACCTAGGAAGCTACTTAGTTACATCCCTTCCAGGGTAGTCTGGTCAGTGGTCCAGTTGGGCCACACTGCCGTACGTCCGCGCCAACCAGTCTGGGTGCGAGAGTTACACTGATATGGAGTTACACAGTTATTCTCATTGAGATAATCCAGAATAACATCCCTCAGAAACCCTTCAAATATTTTACCAACAATAGAGGTTAGACTTACTGGCCTATAATTTCCAGATTCACATTTAGAGGTCTTTTTGAATATCGGTACCAGATTTGCTATGCGCCAGTCCTGCGGAACAGACCCCGTCGCTATAGAGTCCCTAAAAATAAGAAATAATGGTTTGTCTATTACATTACTTAGTTCTCTTAGTACTCATGAGTAGGGTTGAGCGAAACGGATCAGTCATTTTCATAAGTCACCGACTTTTGGCAAAGTCGGGTTTCATGAAACCCGACCCGATCCCTGTGTGGGGTCGGCCACGCGGTCGGTGACTTTCGCACCAAAGTCGCGTTTCAATGACGCGAAAACCGCCATTTCTCAGCCAATGAAGGTGGACGCAGAGTGTGGGCAGCGTGATGACATAGGTCCTGGTCCCCACCATCTTAGAGAAGGGCATTGCAGTGATTGGCTTGCTTTCTGTGGTGTCACAGGGGCTATAAAGGGGCGTGCACGCCGACCGCCATCTTACTGCTGCAGATCTGAGTATAGGGAGAGGTTGCTGCCGCTTCGTCAGAAGCAGGGATAGCGTTAGGCAGGGTCCATTAACCCCCAAACCGCTTGTGCTGTAGCGATTTCCACTGTCCAACACCATCTTTTGTTTGCAGGGACAGTGGAGGCTACATTTTTTTTTCCTCAGCACTGTAGCTCATTGGGCTGCCCTAGAAGGCTCCCTGATAGCTGCATTGCTGTGTGTACGCCGCTGTGCAAACCAACTGCTTTTTTCAAAGCACAAATCCTGTTGCTCCTTCCTTTCTGCACAGCTATCTTGTTTGTTTGTCCACACTTTTGACTTTTTTGTGCAGCAGTCCACTCCTTGTTATTGCTGCCTGCCACACTTTGCTGAGATTACTGCAGGGAGATAGTAATTGTAGAACAGCCCCTTTTTTTTTTCATTATATCTCTTCAAGCCACTTTCTGCCACAGAAAATATACTCTAATACAGTGGCCCAGATTTATTCACTAGTCTCCCTGAAGAAAAAAAAAAAAGGGTGCAGATTAAAATTGGCAAATCTGCATCAGTGGCAGTCCTGTGAGTGGCATCTGTGTCTCATTTTCTGGCACAGAAAACATACAGTCTAACAGTGGGCCTGATTTCTTGCCAATTCTCCCATAAATAAAAAAAAATAGTGGGAGATTAAGATTGGCAATTTTGCCTCAGTGCCAGTGCTGTGTGTGGCATCTGTCTCTAATTTTGTGCCACAGAAAACCTAGTATGTAATACTGGGCCAGATTTTTTTTAAATTCTCCCAGGAAAAAAAAAATAGTGGGAGATTAAGATTGGCATTTCTGCCTCAGTGCCAGCCCTGTGTGTGCCATCTGTTTCTAATTTTGTGCCACATTAAACCTAGTGTGTAATACTGGGCCAGATTTTTTTTTAAATTCTCCCAGGAAAAAAAAAATAGTGGGAGATTAAGATTGGCATTTCTGCCTCAGTGCCAGTCCTGTGTGTGCCATCTGTCTCTAATTTTGTGCCACATTAAACCTAGTGTGTAACACTGGGCCAGATTTTTTGACAATTCTCCCAGAAAAAAAAAATAGTGGGAGATTAAGATTGGCAATTCTGCCTCAGTGCCAGTGCTGTGTGTGGCATCTGTCTCTAATTTTGTGCCACAGAAAACCTAGTGTGTAATACTGTTCCAGATTTTTTTTAAATTCTCCCAGGAAAAAAAAAGCGGGAGATTAAGATTGGCATTTCTGCCTCAGTGCCAGTCCTGTGTGTGCCACCTGTCTCTAATTTTGTGCCACATTAAACCTAGTGTGTAACACTGGGCCAGAATTTTTTAAAATTCTCCCAGGAAAAAAAATAGTGGGACACTAAGATTGGCATTTCTGCCTCAGTGCCAGTCCTGTGTGTGCCATCTGTCTCTAATTTTGTGCCACATTAAACCTAGTGTGTAAAACTGGGCCAGATTTTTTGACAATTCTCCCAGAAAAAAAAATAGTGAGAGATTAAGATTGGCAATTCTGCCTCAGTGTCAGTGCTGTGTGTGGCATCTGTCTCTAATTTTGCACCACATTAAACCTAGTGTGTAATACTGGGCCAGATTTTTTTTTAAATTCTCCCAGGAAAAAAAAAATAGTGGGAGATTAAGATTGGCATTTCTGCCTCAGTGCCAGTCCTGTGTGTGCCATCTGTCTCTAATTTTGTGCCACATTAAACCTAGTGTGTAATACTGGGCCAGATTTTTTTTAAATTCTCCCAGGAAAAAAAAATAGTGGGAGATTAAGATTGGCATTTCTGCCTCAGTGCCAGTCCTGTGTGTGCCATCTGTCTCTAATATTTTGTGCCACATTAAACCTAGTGTGTAACACTGGGCCAGATTTTTTTAAAATTCTCTGTTGTGAATTCCGTTCTGGAGCTCCTTCCTGTGGTTGCTAATGGTATTTTTGTGAGTTCTGCCCTTGGGCTCCCTCTGGTGGTTTCGAGTGGAACTGCTGCTCCTTTAGATAGCTGTAGCAGCTGCCTTCACTAATCGCCTTGCCTGGGTTTGTTATTTAAACCTGCTCTGGGCTTTAGCCCATGCCTGCTGTCAATGTTCTTGGTTGGATTTGGTTCTCTCCTTGGAATTTTCATATGGCCAGTCCTTGTCTGCAAAAGATAAGTTTTTGCTTGTTTTTCTTTGTCCATTCGTTTGGACTCTATTGCTTTGCAAATATGTTTCTTTTTGTCCAGCTTGTCACTATGTCTTATTCAGGCTAGCTGGAAGCTCTGGGAAAGCAGATTTGCCCCTCCACACCGTGAGTCGGTGTGGAGTTCATTTTTGTAATCTCTACGAGGATTTTGTAGTTTTTATACTGACCGCACAGTATCCTTTTCTCTCTGTCTATCTAGTTTACTTTTGGCCTCCTTTGCTGAATTCTGATTTCATTTCTATGTTCTTCATTTCCCTCTCCATTTACAGTCAATATTTGTGGGGGGCTATCTTTCCTTTTGGGGGTTTCTCTGAGGCAAGATAGCTTTCTATTTCCTTCTTTAGGGGTAGTTATATCTTAGGCTGTGAAGAGGTGTCTAGGGAGAGTCAGGAACATCCCACGACTATTTCTAGTATTGTTGTTAGGATTAGGGACTGCAGTCAGTAGAGATACCACCTTCTCAGAGCTCGTCCCATGTTGCGTTTTAGCCACCAGGTCATTTCAGTGTGGCCTCTTAACCACCAGGTCATAACAGTACAGCAGGCCAAGAAATGAATTAAATGCATCTCAAAAGAAGGAAAAGAAAGTTCTGAACCATTTTTTTTTCTGTGCTCTGTTCTGTCTTTTTTTTCCTCTTGATATCTGGGTGGTTCAGGATTTATGCTCTGGTATGGAGGTTCAGAGTTTGTTTTCTCGTGTGGATCAACTTGCTGCAAGAGTCCAGAGTATCCAAGATTATATTGTTCAGACTCCGGCTCTAGAGCCTAGAATTCCTACTCCTGATTTGTTTTTTTGGGGACAGATCCAAGTTTTTGAACTTTAAAAATATCTGCAAATTGTTTTTTGCTTTGAACCCCCGTTCTTCTGGTGATCCCATTCAGCAAGTAAAAATCATCATATCCTTACTGCGTGGTGATCCTCAAGACTGGGCTTTTGCTCTTGAAACAGGGGATCCGGCATTGTTGAGTGTGGAAGCATTTTTTCAAGCGCTCGGATTGTTGTATGACGAACCTAACTCAGTAGAGCATGCTGAGAAAACACTGTTGGCCCTGTGTCAGGGTCAAGAAGCGGCAGAGTTATACTGCCAGAAATTTAGAAAATGGTCTGTGCTCACTAAGTGAAATGAAGAGCCTCTGGCTGCTATTTTTAGAAAAGGTCTTTCTGAAACCCTTAAAGATGTTATGGTGGGCTTTCCTACGCCTACCGGTTTTAGCGAATCTATGTCTCTAGCCATTCAGATTGATCGGCGCTTGCGTGAGCGCAAGGTGGTGCACCATATGGCAGTATCCTCTGAGCAAAATCCTGAGCCTATGCAATGTGATAGAATTTTGACTAGAGCAGAAAGACAGAAATTCAGACGTCAAAATAGGCTGTGTTTTTACTGTGGTGATTCTGCTCATGCTATTTCTGATTGCCCTAAGCATACTAGGAGGGTTCCTGGGTCTGTTACCATTAGTACTGTGCAGTAGGGTTGAGCGAAACGGGTCGAACATTTTCAAAAGTCGCCGACTTTTGGCTAAGTCGGGGTTTCATGAAACCCGATCCGACCCCTGTGCGGGGTCGGCCATGCGGTACGCGACTTTCGCGCCAAAGTCGCGTTTCAATGACGCGAAAAGCGCCATTTCTCAGCCAATGAAGGTAAACGCAGAGTGTGGGCAGCGTGATGACATAGGTCCTGGTCCCCACCATCTTAGAGAAGGGCATTGCAGTGATTGGCTTGCTGTCTGCGACGTCACAGGGGCTATAAAGAGGCGTTCCCGCCGACCGCCATCTTACTGCTGCTGATCTGAGCTTAGGGAGAGGTTGCTGCCGCTTTGTCAGAAGCAGGGATAGCGTTAGGCAGGGTCCATTAACCACAAAACCGCTTGTGCTGCAGCGATTTGCACTGTCCAACACCACCCTCGGTGTGCAGGGACAGTGGAAGTTTTTTTTTTTTTTTTTTTCCCCTCAGCGCTGTAGCTCATTGGGCTGCCCTAGAAGGCTCCCTGATAGCTGCATTGCTGTGTGTACGCCGCTGTGCAAACCAACTGCTTTTTTCAAAGCACAAATCCTCTTGTTCCTTCCTTTCTGCACAGCTATCTTTTTTGTTTGTCCACACTTTTTATTTCATTTGTGCATCAGTCCACTCCTTATTGCTGCCTGCCATACCTGGCTGAGATTACTGCAGGCAGGGAGATAGTAGCTGCCTGCCATACCTGGCTGAGATTACTGCAGGCAGGGAGATAGTAATTGTAGGACATTCCCTGTTTTTTTTTTTTTTGGTGGGAGATTAAGATTGGCAATTTGGCATTTCTGCTAGAGTGCCATCCCTGTGTGTGCCATCTCTCTCACATAGTGGGCCATAGAAAGCCTTTTCATTTTTCTGTATTTTTTTTTGTGGGGTGTATAAATTCTCCCTGATAAAAATACAGTGGGAGATTAATATTGGCCTTTGGGCTTGTGTGCCAGTCCTGAGTGTGCCATCTCTCTCACAAATAGTGGGCCATAGAAAGCCTATTTATTTTTTTTTTTGGTTTTATAAATTCTCCCTGAAAAAAAGGGAGATTAATATTGGCCTCTGGGCTTGTGTGCCAGTCCTGAGCGTGCCATCTGTGCCAGCCAGCCCTGAGCGTGCCATCTCTCTCACAAATAGTGGGCCATAGAAAGCCTATTTAATTTTTTTTTTTGTTTTATCAATTTTCCCTGAAAAAAGGGAGATTAATATTGGCCTCTGGGCTTGTGTGCCAGTTGTGAGCGTGCCATCTGTGCCAGTCCTGAGCGTGCCATCTCTCTCACAAATAGTGGGCCATAGAAAGCCTATTTAAATATTTTTTTGGTTTTATAAATTCTCCCAGAAAAAAAGGGAGATTAATATTGGCCTCTGGGCTTCTGTGCCAGTCCTGAGCGTGCCATCTGTGCCAGTCCTGAGCGTCCCATCTCTCTCACAAATAGTGGGCCATAGAAAGCCTATTTTATTTTTTTTTTGGGTTTCAGAAATTCTCCCTGGAAAAAAAAAGGGAGATTAATATTGCCCTTTGGGCTTGTGTGCCAGTACTAAGCGTTCCATCTCTCTCTCTCTCTCAGTCAGTGGGCCATAGAACGCATATTTTTGGTTTTATTTGTTTTCTAAATTCTCCCTGAAAAAATCATTTTATTTTATTTGGTTTCTAAATTCTTCCTGATAAAATCATATTTTTTTTATTATTTTTTTTTCTAAAGTCTCCCTGAAAAAAAAAAAAAAAAAACAACCAAAAAAACAGTGGGAGATTAATATTGGCCTTTCTGCTTGTGTGCCAGTCTTGACTCCTGGGTGTGCCATCTCTCTCTCTCTCTCTCTCTCTCTCTCTCTCTCTCCAATTGTGGTCCATAGAAAGCCTATATTTTTTTTCCTTGATTTGGGTTCTAAAATCTACCAGAGAAAATAACTACATCAATCATTGGTAGAAAAATATTGGCCTCTGGGTTTGTGTGCCACTCCTGACTCCTGTGTGCGTCATCTCTCAGTCAGTGGGCCATAGAACGCCTATTTTTGGTTTTATTTGTTTTCTAAATTCTCCCTGAAAAAATCATTTTATTTTATTTGGTTTCTAAATTCTTCCTGATAAAATCATATTTTTTTTATTATTTTTTTTTCTAAAGTCTCCCTGAAAAAAAAAAAAAAAAACAGTGGGAGATTAATATTGGCCTTTCTGCTTGTGTGCCAGTCTTGACTCCTGGGTGCGTCATCTCTCAGTCAGTGGGCCATAGAACGCCTATTTTTGGTTTTATTTGTTTTATAAATTCTCCCTGAAAAAATCATTTTATTTTATTTGGTTTCTAAATTCTTCCTGATAAAATCATATTTTTTTTATTATTTTTTTTTCTAAAGTCTCCCTGAAAAAAAAAAAAAAAAAACAACCAAAAAAAACAGTGGGAGATTAATATTGGCCTTTCTGCTTGTGTGCCAGTCTTGACTCCTGGGTGCGTCATCTCTCAGTCAGTGGGCCATAGAACGCCTATTTTTGGTTTTATTTGTTTTATAAATTCTCCCTGAAAAAATCATTTTATTTTATTTGGTTTCTAAATTCTTCCTGATAAAATCATATTTTTTTTATTATTTTTTTTTCTAAAGTCTCCCTGAAAAAAAAAAAAAAAAACAACCAAAAAAAACAGTGGGAGATTAATATTGGCCTTTCTGCTTGTGTGCCAGTCTTGACTCCTGGGTGTGCCATCTCTCTCTCTCTCTCTCTCTCTCTCTCTCTCTCTCTCTCTCTCTCTCTCTCTCCAATTGTGGTCCATAGAAAGCCTATATTTTTTTTCCTTGATTTGGGTTCTAAAATCTACCAGAGAAAATAACTACATCAATCATTGGTAGAAAAATATTGGCCTCTGGGTTTGTGTGCCACTCCTGACTCCTGTGTGCGTCATCTCTCAGTCAGTGGGCCATAGAACGCCTATTTTTGTTTTTATTTGTTTTATAAATTCTCCCTGAAAAAATCATTTTATTTTATTTGGTTTCTAAATTCTTCCTGATAAAATCATATTTTTTTTATTATTTTTTTTTCTAAAGTCTCCCTGAAAAAAAAAAAAAAAAAAAAAAAAAAAAAAAAAAACAGTGGGAGATTAATATTGGCCTTTCTGCTTGTGTGCCAGTCTTGACTCCTGGGTGTGCCATCTCTCTCTCTCTCTCTCTCCAATTGTGGTCCATAGAAAGCCTACATTTTTTTTCCTTGATTTGGGTTCCAAAATCTACCAGAGAAAATAACTCCATCAATCATTGGTAGAAAAATATTGGCCTCTGGGCTTGTGTGCCACTCCTGATTCCTGTGTGCGTCATCTCTCACTCAGTGGCCCATAGAAAGCATATAGTTTGTTACATTTGTTTTCTAAATTCTCCCTGCAAAAATCTATTTTTTTTTTTTTGGGGGGTTTCTAAAGTGTTCCTGAAAAAAATAAAAATAAAAAAAAAATAATAGTGTGACATTAATATTAACATTTGTGCTTCAGTGACAGTCCTGCGTGTGGGGCATCTCTCTAATTTGCAGCCACCAAAAAAAGAGTGTGTAACATTGGGCCTGATTTTCGCTGTGGTCTCACCAACCTGTAAAGGGGTAGCTAAATCATACTGAAGTTATAGCTCACCGTGTAAGTTGTGTGACTGCAACAAATAACGTTAGTTTGGTTACGTTTTTAAAACAATGAGGAAGTCTAGTGGAAGAGGTCGTGGCCGGGGGCGTTCATTGTCAGCTGGTAATGAGGGTAGTGGTAGTGGTGGAGCATCAGGTGGTCGTGGGGGAAAAAATATTGCACCTAAGTCTGGAGCTGTGGAGCCAGGTTCGTCGTCCGGCTACACAAGGCCTCGAACGCTCCCTTTTCTGGGATTAGGAAAACCGCTTTTAAAGCCGGAGCAGCAAGAGCAAGTTTTGGCTTATCTTGCTGACTCAGCCTCTAGCTCTTTTGCCTCATCTCGTGAAACTGGTAAAAGTAAAAGCAGCGCGTCGTTAGTGGATGTTCACGGTCAGGGACAAGTCACTTCCTTGTCCTCTTCAGCAAAAACAACAACAGAGAAGAATGCAGCAGGCGACACAACGGGTTACTCCATGGAGCTCTTTACACATACCGTCCCTGGCTTAGAAAGTGAAGCAGTTAACAGTCCATGCCCATTACAAATTGAATCTGACATGGAGTGCACTGACGCACAGCCACAGCCAGACTACTATGCTGGTCCTTTGACTCAGACCACAACATTGCCCTCGCAGGGTGCTGATCAAGAATCAGACCCTGATGAGACTATGTTGCCCCATCACGAACGCTATACCACCGAACGACACGGTGACACAGACGAAGTTGCGCAGGAGGTACAAGAAGAGTTATTAGATGACCCAGTTCTTGACCCCGATTGGCAGCCATTGGGGGAACAGGGTGCAGGCGGCAGCAGTTCTGAAGCAGAGGAGGAGGAGGGGCCGCAGCAGGCATCAACATCGCCACAGGTTCCATCTGCCGGGCCCGTATCTTGCCCAAAACGCGTGGCAAAGCCAAAACCTGGTGGAGGACAGCGTGGCCATCCGGTTAAAGCTCAGTCTGCAATGCCTGAAAAGGTATCCGATGCTAGAAAGAGTGCAGTCTGGCATTTTTTTAAACAACATCCAATTGATCAGCGCAAAGTCATCTGTCAAAAATGTTCTACTTCCTTAAGCAGAGGTCAGAATCTGAAAAGTCTCAATACTAGTTGCATGCATAGACATTTAACCACCATGCATTTGAAAGCTTGGACTAACTACCAAACGTCCCTTAAGGTTGTTGCACCCTCGGCCAATGAAGCTAGTCATCAACGCAACATCCCTTCCGGCAGTGTAGGACCACCATTTAGCGCACCACCTGCTGTATCTGTGCAGGTATCTTTGCCAGGCCAAAGCAGTCAGGGTCAGGGAATCACCAGTTTCGTAGTAGGAAACACTGCATCTAGGGCACCGGCGGCAACAATACCATCTCCCACCGTCTCTCAGTCTGCCATGTCCACCGGCACCCCCGCTAGTTCCACGATCTCCAGCTCTCCAGTCCAGCTCACCCTACATGAGACTATGGTTAGAAAAAGGAAATACTTAGCCTCGCATCCGCGTACACAGGGTTTGAACGCCCACATAGCTAGACTAATCTCGTTAGAGATGATGCCCTACCGGTTAGTTGAAAGCGAAGCTTTCAAAGACCTGATGGACTACGCTGTACCACGCTACGAGCTACCCAGTCGACACTTTTTTTCCAGAAAAGCCATCCCAGCCCTCCACCAGCATGTTAAAGAGCGCATCGTCCATGCACTCAGGCAATCTGTGAGCACAAAGGTGCACCTGACAACAGATGCATGGACCAGTAGGCATGGCCAGGGACGTTACGTGTCCATCACGGCACACTGGGTAAATGTGGTGGATTCAGGGTCCACAGGGGACAGCAAGTTTGGGACAGTTCTGCCTAGCCCACGGTCTAGTAAACAGTTGTCTGTAGCCGTTCGCACCCCCTCCTCCTCCTCCTCCTCGTCCTCCTGCAGAAGCAAGAGCTCGTCCACAGACCGCAGTCGCACAAACACTCCATCCGCACCTGCCACTGTTGCACACCAGGTCTCCCATTATGGGGCAGCTACTGGCATACGTCAGCAGGCTGTATTGGCTATGAAGTGTTTGGGCGACAATAGACACACCGCGGAAGTTCTGTCCGAGTTCTTGCAGCAAGAAACGCAGTCGTGGCTGGGCACTGTAGATCTTGAGGCAGGCAAGGTAGTGAGTGATAACGGAAGGAATTTCATGGCTGCCATCTCCCTTTCCCAACTGAAACACATTCCTTGCCTGGCTCACACCTTAAACCTGGTGGTGCAGTGCTTCCTGAAAAGTTATCCGGGGTTATCCGACCTGCTCCTCAAAGTGCGTGGACTTTGCGCACATATCCGCCGTTCGCCTGTACACTCCAGCCGTATGCAGACCTATCAGCGTTCTTTGAACCTTCCCCAGCATCGCCTAATCATAGACGTTGCAACAAGGTGGAACTCAACACTGCACATGCTTCAGAGACTGTGCGAACAGAGGCGGGCTGTTATGTTTTTGTGGGAGGATACACATACACGGGCAGGCAGTAGGATGGCAGACATGGAGTTGTCAGGTGTGCAGTGGTCGAAGATTCAAGACATGTGTCAAGTCCTTCAGTGTTTTGAGGAATGCACACGGCTGGTTAGTGCAGACAACGCCATAATAAGCATGAGCATCCCCCTAATGCGTCTGCTGATGCAAAGTTTGACGCACATAAAGGATCAGGCGTCTGCACCAGAGGAAGAGGAAAGCCTTGATGACAGTCAGCGATTGTCTGGTCAGGGCAGTGTACATGACGAGGTACCGGGCGAAGAGGAGGTGGAGGATGAGGAGGATGATGGGGATGAGTATATTTTTAATGAGGAAGCTTTCCCGGGGGCACGGGAAATTGGTGGCGTGGCAAGGCCGGGTTCTGGTTTTTTGAGGGACACAAGTGACGTAGATTTGCCTGCAACTGCCCCTCAACCAAGCACAACCGCAGATTTGACAACGGGAACTTTGGCCCACATGGCGGATTATGCCTTGCGTATCCTCAAAAGGGACACACGCATTACAAAAATGATGAACGATGACGATTACTGGTTGGCCTGCCTCCTTGATCCTCGCTATAAAGGCAAATTGCAAAATATTATGCCACATGAGAACTTGGAACTAATATTAGCAACAAAACAATCAACTCTTGTTGACCGTTTGCTTCTGGCATTCCCTGCACACAGCGCCCGTGATCGTTCTCACACGAGCTCCAGGGGCCAGCAGACCAGAGGTGTTAGAGGGGCAGAAATCAGAAGTGGCGTTGGACAGAGGGGTTTTCTGACCAGGTTGTGGAGTGATTTTTCTATGACCGCAGACAGGACAGGTACTGCAGCATCAATTCAAAGTGACAGGAGACAACATTTGTCCAGTATGGTTACAAACTATTTTTCATCCCTTATCGACGTTCTCCCTCAACCGTCATTCCCATTTGATTACTGGGCATCCAAATTAGACACCTGGCCAGAATTGGCAGAATATGCATTGCAGGAGCTTGCTTGCCCGGCAGCTAGTGTCCTATCAGAAAGAGTATTCAGTGCTGCAGGTTCAATACTAACAGAAAAAAGGACTCGTCTGGCTACCCAAAATGTAGATGATCTAACCTTCATTAAAATGAACCACAACTGGATTTCAAAATCTTTTGCCCCACCCTGCCCGGCTGACACCTAGCTTTCCTATGAAAAGGTCTTGCCTGTGGACTATTCTGAATGACTTTTCCAATCTCGTAATTTTCTTCACCTGATTGTCCAGCATACGACATGTTTCCACCTCACGAAATGGCCAAACTCCCCACACGGGGCCGTGCTATCGCCACTTTGCGCTTGGACCCTTGAGAGTGCTGTTTGTCTGAAGAGGTGGGTGTGGCCGCTTTTGGTCGACGGCACTGCCACTGGGTCCCTCATAGTACAATAAAGTGTCTCTGGCGGTGGTGGTGCGCACCCAACGTCAGACACACCGTTGTAATATGAGGGGCCCTGTGCCTGTACCGCCGGCCACAAGACAGTTCCCCCCCCCAGCTCAAACAGTGCTCTACCACTAGCAAAATTATCTCTCACAGCTTCACCAATGTGTAGTCTAGCCGCTGACATCCTTCAATGCCTGGCACTGACAATACCATTGTTTTGACATTTTTGTTATGTTAGGCCTTCGAAGCCTGTCTGCGGTCCCTTCTTTCTACAACTACTACACTGACCAGGCCACTGCTGGCCGTGTTACCCTGGAACCAATTTAAAAGTGCCTACAGTCAGCCCAATTTTGTTATGTTAGGCCTTCGAAGACTGTCTGCCGTCACTCCTTCCACTAGACTTCCACTGACCATACACTGCTGCCCATGTACCCCTGGAACCAATTTAAAGTGCCTACAGCCAGCCCAATTTTGTTATGTTAGGCCTTCGAAGCCTGTCTGCGGTCACTCCTTCCACTAGACTTCCACTGACCAGACCACTGCTGCCCGTGTACCCCTGGAACCAATTTAAAAGTGCCTACAGCCAGCCCAAGTTTGTTATGTTAGGCCTTGGAAGCCTGTCTGCGGTCACTCCTTCCACTAGACTTCCACTGACCAGACCACTGCTGCCCGTGTACCCCTGGAACCAATTTAAAAGTGCCTACAGCCAGCCCAAGTTTGTTATGTTAGGCCTTGGAAGCCTGTCTGCGGTCACTCCTTCCACTAGACTTCCACTGACCAGACCACTGCTGCCCGTGTACCCCTGGAACCAATTTAAAAGTGCCTACAGCCAGCCCAAGTTTGTTATGTTAGGCCTTGGAAGCCTGTCTGCGGTCACTCCTTCCACTAGACTTCCACTGACCAGACCACTGCTGCCCGTGTACCCCTGGAACCAATTTAAAAGTGCCTACAGCCAGCCCAAGTTTGTTATGTTAGGCCTTGGAAGCCTGTCTGCGGTCACTCCTTCCACTAGACTTCCACTGACCAGACCACTGCTGCCCGTGTACCCCTGGAACCAATTTAAAAGTGCCTACAGCCAGCCCAAGTTTGTTATGTTAGGCCTTGGAAGCCTGTCTGCGGTCACTCCTTCCACTAGACTTCCACTGACCAGACCACTGCTGCCCGTGTACCCCTGGAACCAATTTAAAAGTGCCTACAGCCAGCCCAAGTTTGTTATGTTAGGCCTTCTAAGCCTGTCTGCGGTCCATTCTTTCAACTACTACTACACTGACCAGGTCACTGCTGCCCGTGTACCCCTGGAACCAATTTAAAATTGCCTACAGCCAGCCCAATTTTTTTATTTTAGGCCTTCGATGCCTGTCTGCGGTCCATTCTTTCAACTACTACTACACTGACCAGGTCACTGCTGTCCGTGTACCCCTGGAACCAATTTAAAATTGCCTACAGCCATGTGTTATTATTTTAGGCCTTCGATGCCTGTCTGCGGTCACTCCTTCCACTAGGCCTCCACTGACCACACCACTGCTGTCCGTGTACCCCTGGAACCAATTTAAAATTGCCTACAGCCATGTGTTATTATTTTAGGCCTTCGATGCCTGTCTGCGGTCACTCCTTCCACTAGGCCTCCACTGACCACACCACTGCTGTCCGTGTACCCCTGGAACCAATTTAAAATTGCCTACAGCCATGTGTTATTATTTTAGGCCTTCGATGCCTGTCTGCGGTCACTCCTTCCACTAGGCCTCCACTGACCACACCACTGCTGTCCGTGTACCCCTGGAACCAATTTAAAATTGCCTACAGCCAGCCCAATTTTTTTATTTTAGGCCTTCGATGCCTGTCTGCGGTCCATTCTTTCAACTACTACTACACTGACCAGGTCACTGCTGTCCGTGTACCCCTGGAACCAATTTAAAATTGCCTACAGCCATGTGTTATTATTTTAGGCCTTCGATGCCTGTCTGCGGTCACTCCTTCCACTAGGCCTCCACTGACCACACCACTGCTGTCCGTGTACCCCTGGAACCAATTTAAAATTGCCTACAGCCATGTGTTATTATTTTAGGCCTTCGATGCCTGTCTGCGGTCACTCCTTCCACTAGGCCTCCACTGACCACACCACTGCTGCCCGTGTACCCCTGGAACCAATTTAAAATTGCCTACAGCCAGCCCAATTTTTTTATTTTAGGCCTTCGATGCCTGTCTGCGGTCCATTCTTTCAACTACTACTACACTGACCAGGTCACTGCTGTCCGTGTACCCCTGGAACCAATTTAAAATTGCCTACAGCCATGTGTTATTATTTTAGGCCTTCGATGCCTGTCTGCGGTCACTCCTTCCACTAGGCCTCCACTGACCACACCACTGCTGTCCGTGTACCCCTGGAACCAATTTAAAATTGCCTACAGCCATGTGTTATTATTTTAGGCCTTCGATGCCTGTCTGCGGTCACTCCTTCCACTAGGCCTCCACTGACCACACCACTGCTGTCCGTGTACCCCTGGAACCAATTTAAAATTGCCTACAGCCAGCCCAATTTTTTTATTTTAGGCCTTCGATGCCTGTCTGCGGTCCATTCTTTCAACTACTACTACACTGACCAGGTCACTGCTGTCCGTGTACCCCTGTAACCAATTTAAAATTGCCTACAGCCATGTGTTATTATTTTAGGCATTCGATGCCTGTCTGCGGTCCATTTTTTCAACTACTACTACACTGACCAGGTCACTGCTGCCCGTGTACCCCTGGAACCAATTTAAAATTGCCTACAGCCATGTGTTATTATTTTAGGCCTTCGATGCCTGTCTGCGGTCACTCCTTCCACTAGGCCTCCACTGACCACACCACTGCTGCCCGTGTACCCCTGGAACCAATTTAAAATTGCCTACAGCCAGCCCAATTTTTTTATTTTAGGCCTTCGATGCCTGTCTGCGGTCCATTCTTTCAACTACTACTACACTGACCAGGTCACTGCTGCCCGTGTACCCCTGGAACCAATTTAAAATTGCCTACAGCCATGTGTTATTATTTTAGGCCTTCGATGCCTGTCTGCGGTCACTCCTTCCACTAGGCCTCCACTGACCACACCACTGCTGTCCGTGTACCCCTGGAACCAATTTAAAATTGCCTACAGCCATGTGTTATTATTTTAGGCCTTCGATGCCTGTCTGCGGTCCATTCTTTCAACTACTACTACACTGACCAGGGCACTGCTGGCCGTGTACCCCTGGAACCAACATCAGAAAATATAAAAATAAGTATTTTGCTTATAAAAAAGAAAATACTGGTGAGATATCAAATGCAGACATTTTAACATTAAAAACAAACACACAACTCTAATCTGGTACAGTACTAAAAATGGCCACCAGCTACAATTACTTTCTCCTGCAAGTAGTTAACTGAAAGTTTTTTTAAATTGAAAACACACATATGGCATCCACCGAGTGTTGTCCTGTCGCGTCTTCTTTATATTATTGCCGAGAAGATGCAAAATAATGAAAATAATAAAATCATTAATTACCAAAATAATAGAGAAAGTCAACACCACATTGCAAATAAACATTCATTCCAAATAAAGAAGCAGGGCGCGTCCGAGGGTGAGTATATACCTAATAAGAATATAATCACCCTCGGACGCGCAATGCTTATTTCCAACAGCCTTCCTTCCTAAGAATCAGCCCTTCCGTCGTGTAGAGAGACGTTGTGTTACACTCCAAGGTGTTCCCCAGGTTGCCTTTCCTGAGCTTCGATCTTCCGGCTCTCGTTTAGTAGTTCTTGGAAACTACTCTGCATTAGGCCTTCAAATTGGGTATGGGGTGTAGAGAGATGGTGTGTTCCACTCCAAGGTGTTCCCCAGGTTGCCTTTCCTGAGCTTCGATCTTCCGGCTCTCGTTTAGTAGTTGTTGGAAACTACGCTGCATTAGGCCTTCAAATTGGGTATGGGGTGTAGCGAGAGGGTGTGTTACACTCCAAGGTGTTCCCCAGGTTGCCTTTCCTGAGCTTCGATCTTCCGGCTCTCGTTTAGTAGTTCTTGGAAACTACACTGCATTAGGCCTTCAAATTGGGTATGGGGTGTAGAGAGAGGGTGTGTTACACTCCAAGGTGTTCCCCAGGTTGCCTTTCCTGAGCTTCGATATTCCGGCTCTCGTTTAGTAGTTGTCGGAAACTACGCTGCATTAGGCCTACAAATTGGGTATGGGGCGTAGAGAGAGGGTGTGTTACACTCCAAGGTGTTCCCCAGGTTGCCTTTCCTGAGCTTCGATATTCCGGCTCTCGTTTAGTAGTTGTCGGAAACTACGCTGCATTAGGCCTACAAATTGGGTATGGGGTGTAGAGAGAGGGTGTGTTACACTCCAAGGTGTTCCCCAGGTTGCCTTTCCTGAGCTTCGATCTTCATGCTCTCGTTTAGTAGTTGTCGGAAACTACGCTGCATTAGGCCTACAAATTGGGTATGGGGTGTAGAGAGAGGGTTTGTTACACTCCAAGGTGTTCCCCAGGTTGCCTTTCCTGAGCTTCGATCTTCCGGCTCTCGTTTAGTAGTTGTTGGAAACTACGCTGCATTAGGCCTTCAAATTGGGTATGGGGTGTAGCGAGAGGGTGTGTTACACTCCAAGGTGTTCCCCAGGTTGCCTTTCCTGAGCTTCGATCTTCCGGCTCTCGTTTAGTAGTTCTTGGAAACTACACTGCATTAGGCCTTCAAATTGGGTATGGGGTGTAGAGAGAGGGTGTGTTACACTCTAAGGTGTTCCCCAGGTTTCCTTGCCATTGCTTCGGTCTTCCGACTCTCGTTTAGTAGTTGTAGAAAAGTACACTGCATTAGGCCATACAAAATGGGTATGGGGTGGAGAGAGATGGTGTGTTACACTCCAAGGTGTTCCCCAGGTTGCCTTTCCTGAGCTTCTATCTTCAGGCTCTCATTAAATTGTGGTTAAATGGAACAACTGCATTTGGCGTACTAGTTGGTTTGGGGCCTACTATCGGTGTCTGCCACTCCTTGCTGTTCTCCTCCACTGAACAAAGCTGTGCCGCCTGTTTACTACGGTTGCCAATTTTGAACTGCATTTCGACTACTTACTGATTTGGCCCTACTCTCTGTGTCAGCCTCTCATTCCAGTTGTCCTCCACTGCAATGCCCCCTGGTTATTCCTGTGTTACCAATTTTGAACTGCATTTAGCCCACTTTCTTCTTTGGGCCTATATCTGTGTTTCCACTTCATCGTGCCCATTGCCCAGCCAGTGATAGATGAGTCTGCTGGTACATTGACCCATAACGCAACATTCCCCGTGCACGCTACACAACAACATTGTGACCCTGCTGAAAGTCAGGTTGCTCTTCCCGCATACCATACCACCTTACACGGGGACAAAGAGGAAGGTGCAGATGAAAGTGCAGGTTCCTTCATCAGGTGGGGGGAGGAATACTAGTTGGCGACGTCACTGGCACAGGGCCTCTCATAGTACGCAAAAGTGTTGCTGCCGGTGGGAGGCGCCCCCGCCGTGCAAACACACCGCTGTACTTTGAGGGGCCCTGTGCCAGTGCCAATGCCAACGAGTGGGCCCCCCCTGCTTGCTCAGGTTCACAGCACTTGCAAAGTTGAAATACTTACCTCTCCCTGCTCCACTGCCGTGACGTGGTCCAGATTTCCTGGGCCCACTAATTACTTGAACCAGCCCTACCCCCCACAACTTTAGCCAAATGACCCCCAATTTCAAATGCCTTCCAATTATTATAAGGTAAATTACGCTTGACAAGCTTCATTAAGAAGAATGGATGGTTTTGACATTAAAATGGCCACTCTAGGTGTTTTCCTGGCCCCCACTCACTGCCGACTATGCTGCCCCATTGACTTGCATTGGGTTTCGTGTTTCGGTCGATCCCGACTTTACGTCATAATCGGCCGATTTCACTCGACCCGACTTTGGACATAGTCGGGTTTCGCAAAACCCGGCTCGACTCTAAAAAGGTCAAGGTCGCTCAACTCTACTGTGCAGCCTAAATTTCTCTTGTCTGTTACCCTGATTTGCTCATTGTCGTCCTTATCTGTTATGGCCAGGAGGATAATTCTTGGGTTTTTGCCTCCGATGTTCATGCTGCCGATTTGGTTTGTGCTTTCCATTTGGCTCGTCCTGATCGGCCTGGGAGCTCTGGTGAGGGTTCGGTGACCCCTCCTCAAGGGGGGGAGGGGGGGGTTACTGTTGTGAATTCCATTCTGGAGCTCCTTCCTGTGGTTGCTAATGGTATTTTTGTGAGTTCTGCCCTTTGTTTGTCCATTTGTTTGGACTCTATTGCTTTCCATTTTGTCTCTTGTCCAGCTTGTCACTATGTCTTATTCAGGCTAGCTGGAAACTCTGGGAAAGCAGATTTGCCCCTCCACACCGTGAGTCGGTGTGGAGTTCATTTTTGTAATCTCTGCGTGGATTTTGTAGTTTTTATACTGACCGCACAGTATCCTTTTCTCTCTGTCTATCTAGTTTAATTTTGGCCTCCTTTGCTGAATTCTGATTTCATTTCTATGTTCGTCATTTCCCTCTCCTTTCACAGTCAATATTTGTGGGGGGCTATCTTTCCTTTTGGGGGTTTTCTCTGAGGCAAGATAGCTTTCTATTTCCTTCTTTAGGGGTAGCCTTTTCTTAGGCTGTGAAGAGGTGTCTAGGGAGAGTCAGGAACATCCCACGGCTATTTCTAGTGTTGTTGTTAGGATTAGGGACTGCGGTCAGTAGAGATACCACCTTCTCATAGCTCGCTCCATGTTCTTTTTTAGCCACCAGGTCATTTCAGTGTGGCCTCTTAACCACCAGGTCATAACAATTCTCCCAGGAAAAAAAATAGTGGGAGATTAAGATTGGTATTTCTGCCTCAGTGCCAGTCCTGTGTGTGCAATCTGTCTCTACTTTTGTGCCACATTAAACCTAGTGTGTAACACTGGGCCAGATTTTTTGACAATTCTCCCAGAAAAAAAAAATAGTGGGAGATTAAGATTGGCAATTCTGCCTCAGTGCCAGTGCTATGTGTGGCATCTGTCTCTCATTTTATGCCACAGAACATATACTGTATAAGAGTGGGCCACATTTCTTCAATATTCTCCCAGAAAAAATAAAAAGGGGGAGATTTTTATTGGTAGTGTCTGCATCAGCGTCAGTCCTGTTAGTGGAATATCTGTCTGCCACTGAAGCTGTGTACTGTTATATATTGGGCCTGATTTTCCCTGCAGTCTCAGCCACCTATAAAGGGATATATAAATCCAACAGAAGTTTGAGTTCACCTTGTACCTGGTTTTACAGTAACAAATACCGTTAGTTTGGTTACGTTTTTCAAACAATGAGGAAGTCTGGTGGAAGAGGTCGTGGCCGTGGGCGGTCATTGCCAGCTGGTAATGATGGTAGTGGTGGTGGAGCATCAGGTGGTCGTGGGAAAAGCAATATAGCACCTAAGTCTCAAGTTGTTGAGCCAGGTTCGTCGTCTGGCTACACAAGGTCTCGAACGCTCCCTTTTCTGGGAGTAGGAAAACCGCTTTTAAAGCTGGAGCAGCAAGAACAAGTTTTGGCTTTCCTTGCTGACTCAGCCTCTAGCTCTTTTGCCTCCTCTTCTGAAACTGCTAAATGTAAAAGCAGTGCGTTGTTAGTGGATGCTCACGGTCAGGGACAAGTCACTTCCTTGTCTTCTTCACCAAGAACAACAGAGAAGGATGCGTCAGGCGACACAATGGGTTACTCCATGGAGTTCTTTACACATACCGTTCCTGGGTTAGAAAGTGAAGCAGTTAACAGTCCATCCCCATTACAAGTTGAATCGGACATGGAGTGCACAGATGCACAGCCACAGCCAGACTACTATGCTGGTCCTTTGACTCAGACCAGAACATTGCCCTCGCAGTGTACAGATCCAGAATCAGACCCTGATGATACTATGGTGCCCCGTCACGAACGCTATACCATCTGCTTACACGGTGACACAGACGAAGTTGCACACAAGATAGAAGATAGATGACCCACTTGTTGACCCCGATTGGCAGCCATTGGGGGAACAGGGTGCAGGCGGCAGTAGCTCTGAAGCGGAGGAGGAGGGGCCGCAGCAGGCATCAACATCGCAAAAGGTTCCATCTGCCGGGCCCGTATCTGGCCAAAAACGCATAGCAAAAGCAAAACCAGTTGTAGGACAGCGTGGCCATCCGATTAAAGAAGCTCAGTCTGCAATGCCTGAAAAGGTATCCGATAGTAGAAAGACTGCAATCTGGCATTTTTTAAAACAACATCCAAATGATCAGCGCAAAGTCATCTGTCAAAAATGTTCAACTACCTTAAGCAGAGGTCAGAATCTTAAAAGTCTAAATACAAGTTGCATGCGTAGACATTTAACCACCATGCATTTGCAAGCCTGGACTAACTACCAAACATCCCTTAAGGTTGTAGCACCCTCGGCCAATGAAGCTAGTCAGCAACGCTACATCCCTTCCCTCACTGTAAGCCCACCATTTCCCGCACCACCTGCAGTAAATGTGCAGGTTTCATTGCCAGGCCAAAGCAGTCAGGGAATCACCATGTTCCTAGTAGGAAACACTGCATGTAGGGCACCGGCAAGAATACCATCTCCAACCCTCTCTCAGTCTGCCATGTCCACCGGCACCCCCGCTAGTTCCACGATCTGCAGCTCTCCAGTCCAGCTCACCCTACATGAGACTCTCATTAGGAAAAGGAAGTACTCATCCTCGCATCCGCGTACACAGGGTTTGAACGCCCACATTGCTAGACTAATCTCATTAGAGATGATGCCCTACCGGTTAGTTGAAAGCAAAGCTTTCAAAGCCCTGATGGACTATGCTGTACCACGCTACGAGCTACCCAGTCGACACTTCTTTTCGAGAAAAGCCATCCCAGCCCTCCACCAGCATGTAAAAGACCACATTGTCCATGCACTCAGGCAATCTGTGAGTACAAAGGTACACCTGACAACAGATGCATGGACCAGTAGGCATGGCCAGGGATGTTACGTGTCCATCACGGCACACTGGGTTAACGTGGTGGATGCAGGTTCCACAGGGGACAGCAATATTGGGACAGTTGTGCCTAGCCCACGGTCTAGGAAACAGTTGGCTGTAGGCGTTCGCCCCCCCTCCTCCTCATCCTCCTGCAGAAGCGAGAGCTCATCCACAGACCGCAGTCGCACGACCACTCCATCCACAGCTGCCACTGTTGCACACGAGGTGTCCCATTATGGGACAGCTAGTGGCAAGCGTCAGAAGGCTGTATTGACAATGAAGTGTTTGGGAGACAACAGACACACCGCGGAAGTTCTGTCCGAGTTCTTGCAGAAAGAAACTCAGTCATGGCTGGGCACTGTACATCTTGAGGCAGGCAAGGTAGTGAGTGATAACGGAAGGAATTTTATGGCTGCCATAGCCATTTCACAACTGAAACACATTCCTTGCCTGGCTCACGCCTTAAACCTGGTGGTGCAGTGCTTCCTGAAAAGTTATCCGGGGTTACCTGACCTGCTCC
Organism: Ranitomeya imitator; assembly: GCF_032444005.1. NCBI lineage: Eukaryota > Metazoa > Chordata > Amphibia > Anura > Dendrobatidae > Ranitomeya > Ranitomeya imitator. The sequence goes on along the minus strand of NC_091282.1, from coordinate 1,222,621,496 downwards.
TCAAAGTGCGCGGACTTTGCTCGCATATCCGCCGTCCGCCCGTACACTCCAGCCGTATGCAGAACCATCAGCGGTCTTTGAACCTTCCCCAGCATCGCCTAATCATCGACGTTGCAACAAGGTGGAACTCCACACTGCACATGTTTCAGAGACTGTGCGAACAGAGGCGTGCTGTTATGTATTTGTGGGAGGATACACATACACAGGCAGGCAATTGGATGGCAGACATGGAGTTGTCAGGTGTGCAGTGATCGAAGGTACAAGACCTGTGTCAAGTCCTTAAGTGTTTTGAGGAATGCCCACGGCTGGTTAGTGCAGACAACGCCATAGTAAGCATGAGCATCCCCCTAATGCGTCTGCTGATACAAAGTTTGACGCACATAAAGGAGCAGGCGTCTGCAGCCGAGGAAGAGGAAAGCCTTGATGACAGTCAGCCATTGTCTGGTCAGGGCAGTCTACAGGACGAGGTAGCGGGTGAAGAGGAGGAGGACGAGGAGGATGATGGGGATGAGTATTTTTTGAATGAGAAAGCTTCTCCGGGGCCAATAGAAACTGGTGGCGTTGCAAGGCCGGGTTCAGGTTTTTTGACAGAGACAAGTGACGTAGATTTGCCTGAAACTACCCCTCAACCCAGCACAACCACAGATTTGACAACTGGAACTTTGGCCCACATGGCGGATTATGCCTTACGTATCCTCAAAAGGGACCAAAGCATTATTAAAATGATGAACGATGACGATTACTGGTTGGCCTGCCTCCTTGATCCTCACTATAAAGGCAAATTGCTAAATTTCATGCCACATGAGAACCTCGAACAAATATTAGCAATCAAACAAGCAACTCTTGTAGACCATTTGATTCAGGCATTCCCAGCACACAGCGCCGGTGATGGTTCTCACACGAGCTGCAGGGGGCAACAGGGCAGAGGTGTTAGAGGTGCACAAATCAGAAGTGGCGTTGGACAGAGGGGTTTTCTGACCAGGTTGTGGAGTGATTTCGCAATGACCCCAGACAGGACAGGTACTGCAGCATCAATTCAAAGTGACAGGAGACAACATTTGTCCAGTATGGTTACTAACTATTTTTCATCCCTTATCGATGTTCTCCCTCAACCATCATTCCCATTTGATTACTGGGCATCCAAAATAGACACATGGCCTGAATTGGCAGAATATGCATTGCAGGAGCTTGCTTGCCCGGCAGCTAGTGTCCTATCAGAAAGAGTATTCAGTGCTGCTGGTTCAATATTGACTGAAAAACGGACTCGTCTGGCTAACCAAAATGTTGATGATCTAACCTTCATTAAAATGAACCACTCATGGATTTCTAATTATTTTGCCCCACCTTTCCCGGCTGACACCTAGCTTTCCTATGAAAAGGTCTTGCTTGTGGACTGGTCTTACTGACTGTTCCAATCTCTTAATTTGCAGCAGCTGTTTGTCCAGCATATGACATGTTTACACCTCCCTAAATGGGCTAACTCCCCCCACGGGGCCGTGGTCTCGCCACTTGGTGCAAGCACCCGTGAGAGTGCCGTTTGTCTGAAGAGGTGGGTGTGCCCGCTTTTGGTTGACGGCACTGCCACTGGGTCCCTCATAGTACAGTAAAGTGTCTCTGGCAGTGGCGGCGCGCACTTATCGTCAGACAGACCGTTGTAACATGAGGGGCCCTGGGCCTGTACCACCGGCCACAAGAGAGTTCCCCCCCCAGCTCAAACAGTGCTCTACCACTTGCAAAATTATCTCTCACAGCTCCACCAATGTTTAGTCTATGCGCTGTCATCCTTCAATGCCTGGCACTGACAATACCAATTTGTTGACATGTATGATGCTAGTTAAAATAGTCAGGGTCAGTGTCCTATATTGACACCAGTAAATACGTAGCGCCAAATTACTATGTCTGAAACTCAGCAGAGGATCCCTCCCCTGTACCTAAGTATGCCACCCTTTTGTTTTTTGGTTTTGTTGTATTGCGAGACATTAACATCTATTTATTTTTTGGGAGTACTAACTGTGTCAGACATTCCTTCCAATCGTCCTCCGCTGACCTCACCAATGCTGCCTGTGTATCCCTGCTACATAATCTTAGGTGCTTTGAGCCTATTTTTTTAATTTTAGGCCTACTAAGTGTGTCTGCAGTCCCTCCTTCAAATTGTCCTCCGCTGACCACACTAATGCTGCCTGTGTACCCCTGCAAGATAATTAAAACTGCATTGAGCATAATTTTTTTATTTTAGGCCTACTAAGTCTGTCTGCGGTCCCTCCTTCAAATTGTCCTCCGCTGACCACACCAATGCTGCCTGTGTACCCCTGCAAGATAATTGGAACTGCATTGAGCCTAATTTTTTTATTTTAGGCCTCCTAAGTCTGTCTGTGGTCCCTCCTTCAAGTTGTCCTCCGCTGACCACACCAATGCTGCCTGTGTACCCCTGCAAAATAATTCAAACTGCATTGTGCCTAATTTTTATTTTTATTTTAGGCCTACTAAGTCTGTCTGCGGTCCCTCCTTCCATTTGTCCTCCGCTGAGCACACCAATGCTGACCGTGTAGCCATGTAACTTTTTTCAACCTGCAGTGAGCCAACTTTGTGGCGTAAGGCCTACTAGAAGTGTCTGTCTAAGCCACTTAATTTCAGCCTGTCAGAATTATAAAACTGCATTGGGGCCACATGTTTCGTTGTGGTCTACAAACTGAGTCTTCCGCTCCAAGGTGTTCTCCAGGTTGCCTCTACCTCGATTCTATCTTGAAGCTCTTGTTAAGTAGTTATTGAAACAACACAGCATTAGGCCTACAAGTTGGGTCTGGGTTGTAGAGATGGTGTCTGCCGCTCCAAGGAGTTCTCCAGGTTGCCTCTCCCTAGCTTTTATCTTGAAGCTCTTGTTAAGTAGTTGTTGAAACAACACTGCATTAGGCCTACTAGTTGGGTCTGGGTACTACAAACGGTGTCTTCCGCTCAAAGGTGTTCTCCAGGTTGCCACATAATCGAAGCTGCATAGATCCTATTTTGTTATTTTAGGCCTACTAAGTCTGTCTGCGGTCCCTCCTTCCAATGGTCCTCCACTGAGCACACCAATGCTGCCTGTGTACCCCTGGAACCTATTTTAAAGTGCATAGAGCCTACTTTTTTATTTTAGGCCTACTAAGTGTTTCTGCGGTCCCTCCTTCCAATTCTCCTCCACTGAGCACACCAATGCAGACCGTGTACCCATGTAACCTTTTTTAAACCTGCGTCGAGCCAACTTTGTGGTGTTAGGTCTGCTAGCAGTGTCTGGCAGCGCCACTCAATACAGCTGTCCTCTTTAAAAAAATTACCTGCAATTATCAGGTTTTCAGCCTATCGGAATTTTACAGTTGCAGTGGGGCTACTAATTTGGTTGGGGCATACTAACAGTGTCTGCCGCTCCAAGGTTTTCTCCTGGTGGCCTTTCCTGAGCTTCTATCTTCAGGCTCTCGTTAAATAGTTGTTAAATGGAACAACTGCAGTGGGGAAACTAGTTTGGTTGGGGCCCACTAACAGTGTCTGCCGCTCCAAGGTGTTCTCCTGGTTGGCTTTCCTGATCTTCGATATTCAGGCTCTTGTTAAATAGTTGTTAAATGGAACTACTGCAGTGGGGCTACTAGTTTGGCTGGGGCCTACTAACGCTCCAAGGTGTTCTCCTGGTTGCCTTTCCTGATCTTCGATCTTCAGGCTCTCGTTAAATAGTTGTTAAATGAAACAACTGCAGTGGGGCTACTAGTTTGATTGGGGCCTACTAACAGTGTCTGCTGCTCCAAGGTGTTCTCCTGGTTGCCTTTCCTGAGCTTCGATCTTCAGGCTCTCGTTAAATAGTTGTTAAATGGAACAAATGCATTGCTGCTACTAGTTTGGTTGGGGCCGACTAACAGTGTCTGCCGCTCCAAGGTGTTCTCCTGGTTGCCTTTCTTGAACTTCTATCTTCAGGCTCTCGTTAAATAGTTGTTAAATGGAACAACTGCAGTGGGGCTACTAGTTTGGTTGGGGCCTATGAACAGTGTCTGCCGCTCCAAGGTGTTCTCCTGGTTGCCTTTCCTGAGCTTCTATCTTCAGGCTCTCGTTAAATAGTTGTTAAATGGAACAACTGCAGTGGGGAAACTAGTTTGGTTGGGGTCCACTAACAGTGTCTGCCGCTCCAAGGTGTTCTCCTGGTTGGCTTTCCTGATCTTCGATATTCAGGCTCTTGTTAAATAGTTGTTAAATGGAACTACTGCAGTGGGGCTACTAGTTTGGCTGGGGCCTACTAACGCTCCAAGGTGTTCTCCTGGTTGCCTTTCCTGATCTTCGATCTTCAGGCTCTCGTTAAATAGTTGTTAAATGAAACAACTGCAGTGGGGCTACTAGTTTGGTTGGGGCCTATGAACAGTGTCTACCGCTCCAAGGTGTTCTCCTGGTTGCCTTTCCTGAGCTTCTATCTTCAGGCTCTCGTTAAATAGTTGTTAAATGGAACAACTGCAGTGGGGCTACTAGTTTGGTTGGGGCCTACTAACAGTGTCTGCCGCTGCAAGGTGTTCTCCTGGTTGCCTTTCCTGATCTTCGATCTTCAGGCTCTCGTTAAATAGTTGTTAAATGGAACAAATGCATTGCTGCTACTAGTTTGGTTGGGGCCTACTAACAGTGTCTGCCACTCCAAGGTGTTCTCCTGGTTGCCTTTCCTGAGCTTCGATCTTCAGGCTCTCATTAAATAGTTGTTAAATGGAACAACTGCAGTGGGGCTACTAGTTTGGTTGGGGCCTACTAACAGTGTCTGCCGCTGCAAGGTGTTCTCCTGGTTGCCTTTCCTGATCTTCGATCTTCAGGCTCTCGTTAAATAGTTGTTAAATGGAACAAATGCATTGCTGCTACTAGTTTGGTTGGGGCCTACTAACAGTGTCTGCCGCTCCAAGGTGTTCTCCTGGTTGCCTTTCCTGAGCTTCGATCTTCAGGCTCTCGTTAAATAGTTGTTAAATGGAACAAATTCATTGCTGCTACTAGTTTGGTTGGGGCCTACTAACAGTGTCTGCCGCTCCAAGGTGTTCTCCTGGTTGCCTTTCCTGATCTTCGATCTTCAGGCTCTCGTTAAATAGTTGTTAAATGGAACAAATGCATTGCTGCTACTAGTTTGGTTGGGGCCTACTAACAGTGTCTGCCGCTCCAAGGTGTTCTCCTGGTTGCCTTTCCTGATCTTCGATCTTCAGGCTCTCGTTAAATAGTTGTTAAATGGAACAGCTGCATTTGGCATACTTGTTGGGTTGGGGCCTACTAACGGTGTCTGCCGCTCTTTGCTGTTCTCCTGGTTTCCTGTCCTGAAATTCCATTTTCAGGCTCTCGTTAAGTAGTTGTTAATATTACACTGAATTTGGCCTACTAGTGTGGTTGGGGCCTACTAACGGTGTATGCCGCTCCGTGCTGTTCTCCTGGTTTCCTGTCCTGAAATTCCATTTTCAGGCTGTCGTTAAGTAGTTGTTGAAACAACACTGCATTAGGCCTTCAAGTTGGGTCTGGGTTGTAGAGACGGTGTCTGCCGCTCCAAGGTGTTCTCCAGGTTGCCTCTCCCTAGCTTCTATCTTGAAGCTCTTGTTAAGTAGTTGTTGAAACAACACTGCATTAGGCCTACAAGTTGGGTCTGGGATGTAGAGACGGTGTCTTCCGCTCCAAGGTGTTCTCCAGGTTGCCTCTCCCTAGCTTCTATCTTGAAGCTCTTGTTAAGTAGTTGTTGAAACAACACTGCATTAGGCCTACAAGTTGGGTCTGGGATGTAGAGACGGTGTCTTCCGCTCCAAGGTGTTCTCCAGGTTGCCTCTCCCTAGCTTCTATCTTGAAGCTCTTGTTAAGTAGTTGTTGAAACAACACTGCATTAGGCCTACAAGTTGGGTCTGGGTTCTACAAACGGTGTCTTCCGCTCCAAGGTATTCTCCAGGTTCCCACACAATCGAAGCTGCATAGAGCCTATTTTGTTATTTTAGGCCTACTAAGTCTGTCTGCGGTCCCTCCTTCCAATAGTCCTCGACTGACCACACCAATGCTGCCTATGTACCCCTGGAACTTATTTAAAAGTGCATAGAGCCTACTTTTTTCATTTTAAGCCTACTAAGTGTTTCTGCAGTCCCTCCTTCCAATTGTCCTCCACTGAGCACACAAATGCAGACCGTGTACCCATGTAACCTTTTTCAAACCTGCGTTGAGCCAACTTTGTGGTGTAAGGCCTACTAGCAGTGTCTGGCAGCGCCACTCAATACAGCTGTCCTCTTTAAAAAAATTACCTGCAATTATCAGGTTTTCAGCCTATCGGAATTTTATAACTGCAGTGGGGCTACTAGTTTGGTTGCGGCCTACTAACAGTGTCTGCTGCTCCAAGGTGTTCTCCTGGTTGCCTTTCCTGAGCTTCTATCTTCAGGCTCTTGTTAAATCGTTGTTAAATGGAACAACTGCATTTGGCCTACTAGTTGGGTTGGGGCCTACTAACGGTGTCTGTCGCTCCATGCTGTTCTTCTGGTTTCCTGTCCTGAACTTCCATTTTCAGGCTCTCGTTAAGTAGTTGTTAATATTACACTGCATTTGGCCTACTAGTTGGGTTGGGGCCTACTAACGGTGTATGCCGCTCCATGTTGTTCTCCTGGTTTCCTGTCCTGAAATTCCATTTTCAGGCTCTCTTTAAGTAGTTGTTTAAACAAGACTGCATTAGGCCTACAAGTTGGGTCTTGGTTGTAGAGACGGTGTCTGCCACTCCAAGGTGTTCTCCAGGTTGCCTCTCCCTAGCTTCTATCTTCAAGCTCTCGTTAAGCAGTTGTTGAAACAACACTGCATTAGGCCTACAAGTGGGTTTGGGATGTAGAGACGGTGTCTGCCGCTCCAAGGTGTTCTCCAGGTTGCCTCTCCCTAGCTTCTATCTTGAAGCTCTTGTTAAGTAGTTGTTGAAACAACACTGCATTAGGCCTACAAGTTGAGTCTGGGTTCTACAAATGGTGTCTTCCGCTCCAAGGTGTTCTTCAGGTTGCCTTTCCCTAACTTCTATCTTCAGGCTCTCGTTAAATTGTTTCCAATATAACACTGCATTTGGACTACTTGTTTTGTTGGCCATACTAACGGTGTCTGCCGCTCCTTGCTGTTCTCCTACACTGAACAAACCAGTGCCGCCTGTTTACTTCTGTTACCAATTTTGAACTGCATTTAGCCTGCTTACTGATTTGGGCCTACTCACTGTGTCAGCCTCTCATTACAGTTGTACTCCACTGAACAAAGCAATGCCCCCTGGTTAGTCCTGTTACCAATTTTGAACTGCATTTAGCCCACTTTATTCTTTCGGCCTCCATCTGGGTTTCCTCCTCATCCTGCCCATTGCCCAGCCAGTGATAGATGAGTCTGCTGGTACATTGACCCACAACGCTACATTCCCCGTGCACGCTACACAGCAAGAATGTGACTTGTTGTGAATTCTGTGGCTGAATTCACTCCTGTGGTCACAAGTGGTACTGCAGCTTCTGAGCTTCCTCCCTCAGGTGTTCTGGTGAGCTCGTTGGCTGCTTAGTTATTTAACTCCACCTGATTCTGTCTTCCTTGCTCCTTGTCAATGTTACAGTGTTGGATCTGAGCTTCTGGATCTTTCCTGTGGCCTGCTGCTCTGCTTAGATAAGTGCTTCTTTGCTTTTGTCGCTATATTTTCTGTCCAGCTTGTCTTTTTGTTTTGCTGGAAGCTCTGAGACGCAAAGGGTGTACCGCCGTGCCGTTAGTTCGGCACGGTGGGTCTTTTTGCCCCCTTTGCGTGGTTTTTGCTTTAGGGTTTTTTGTAGACTGCAAAGTTCTCTTTGCTATCCTCGCTCTATCTAGAATATTGGGCCTCACTTTGCTGAATCTATTTCATCCCTACGTTTTGTCTTTTCATCTTACTCACCGTCATTATATGTGGGGGGCTTCCTTTTCCTTTAGGGTATTTCTCTGAGGCAAGCCAGGCTTGTTTTTCTATCTTCAGGCTAGTCAGTTTCTCAGGCTGTGCCGAGTTGCATAGGTAGTGTCAGGCGCAATCCACAGCTGCCTTTAGTTGTGTTTAGGATAGGTTCAGGTATTGCGGTCTACAGAGATTCCACGTCTCAGAGCTCGTTCTATTGTTTTTGGGTTATTGTCAGATCACTGTATGTGCTCTGATCGCTGGTACACTGTGTCACTGGATTGCACTCATAACAGTACAAGGAGCCTAAACTAATGATTCTCAATAGAGGGAAAAAAGAAGTTCTGACATCATTTTTTTTTCTCAGCTCTGTGTTCAGTCTTTTTTTTCCCCTAGACATTTGGGTGCTTCAGGACACAGCTGTGGACATGGATTTTCAGGGTCTGTGCTCTTCAATGGATAATCTCGTTATAAATGTACAAAAGATTCAAGATACTATTGATCAGAAATCTATGCTTGAACCAAGAATTCCTATTCCTGATTTGTTTTTTGGTGATAGAACTAAGTTTCTGAGCTTCAAAAATAATTGTAAGCTATTTCTGGCCTTGAAACCTCATTCTTCTGGTAATCCAGTTCAACAGGTTTTGATTATTATTTCTTTTTTGCGCGGCGACCCTCAGGACTGGGCATTTTCTCTTGCGCCAGGAGACCCTGCATTGAGTAGTGTCGATGCGTTTTTCCTGGCGCTCGGATTGCTATACGATGAGCCTAATTCAGTGGATCAGGCTGAGAAAAATTTGCTGGCTTTGTGCCAGGGTCAGGATGATATAGAAGTATATTGTCAGAAATTTAGGAAATGGTCTGTACTCACTCAGTGGAATGAATCTGCGCTGGCAGCTTTGTTCAGAAAGGGCCTCACTGAGGCTCTTAAGGATGTCATGGTGGGTTTTCCTATGCCTGCTGGTTTGAATGAGTCTATGTCTTTGGCCATTCAGATCGGTCGACGCTTGCGCGAGCGTAAATCTGTGCACCATTTGGCGGTATTGCCTGAGTTTAAACCTGAGCCGATGCAGTGCGATAGGACTATGACCAGAGTTGAACGGCGAGAACACAGACGTCTGAATGGGCTGTGTTTCTACTCTGGTGATTCCACTCATGCTATTTCTGATTGTCCTAAGCGCACTAAGTGGTTCGCTAGGTCTGCCGTCATTGGTACTGTACAGTCCAAATTCCTTCTGTCCGTTACTTTGATATGCTCTTTGTCATCATATTCTGTCATGGCGTTTGTGGATTCAGGCGCTGCCCTGAATTTGATGGATTTGGATTATGCTAAACGTTGTGGGCTTTTCTTGGAGCCTTTGCGGTGTCCTATTCCGTTGAGAGGAATTGATGCTACACCTTTGGCCAAGAATAAACCTCAGTACTGGGCCCAGCTGACCATGTGCATGGCTCCTGCACATCAGGAGGTTATTCGCTTTCTGGTGCTACATAATCTGCATGATGTGGTCGTGTTGGGGTTGCCATGGCTGCAAACCCATAACCCAGTATTGGATTGGAATTCTATGTCGGTATCCAGCTGGGGTTGTCAGGGGGTACATGGTGATGTTCCATTTTTGTCAATTTCATCATCCACTCCTTCTGAGGTCCCAGAGTTCTTGTCTGATTATCAGGATGTATTTGAAGAGCCCAAGTCCGATGCCCTACCTCCGCATAGGGATTGTGATTGTGCTATCAATTTGATTCCTGGTAGTAAATTCCCTAAAGGTCGATTATTTAATTTATCCGTGCCTGAACACGCCGCTATGCGCAGTTATGTGAAGGAATCCCTGGAGAAGGGACATATTCGCCCATCGTCATCACCACTGGGAGCAGGGTTCTTTTTTGTAGCTAAGAAGGATGGCTCGCTGAGACCATGTATTGATTACCGCCTTCTTAATAAAATCACTATTAAATTTCAGTATCCCTTGCCATTGTTATCTGACTTGTTTGCTCGGATTAAGGGGGCTAGTTGGTTCACTAAGATAGATCTTCGTGGTGCGTATAATCTGGTGAGAATCAGGCAAGGAGATGAATGGAAAACTGCATTTAATACGCCCGAGGGTCATTTTGAGTATCTAGTGATGCCGTTCGGACTTGCCAATGCTCCATCTGTGTTTCAGTCTTTTATGCATGACATCTTCCGTGAGTATCTGGATAAATTCCTGATTGTTTACTTGGATGACATTTTGATCTTCTCAGATGATTGGGAGTCTCATGTGAAGCAGGCCAGAATGGTTTTTCAGGTCCTGCGTGCTAATTCTTTGTTTGTAAAGGGATCAAAGTGTCTCTTTGGTGTGCAGAAAGTTTCATTTTTGGGGTTCATCTTTTCCCCTTCTACTATCGAGATGGATCCGGTGAAGGTCCAAGCCATCCAGGATTGGACTCAGCCGACATCTCTGAAAAGTCTGCAAAAGTTCCTGGGCTTTGCTAATTTTTATCGTCGCTTCATCTGTAATTTTTCTAGCATTGCCAAACCATTGACCGATTTGACCAAGAAGGGCTGATTTGGTTAATTGGTCTTCTGCTGCTGTGGAAGCTTTTCAGGAGTTGAAGTGTCGTTTTTGTTCTGCCCCTGTGTTGTGTCAACCAGATGTTTCTCTTCCGTTCCAGGTTGAGGTTGATGCTTCTGAGATTGGAGCAGGGGCGGTTTTGTCACAGAGAGGTTCTGGTTGCTCAGTGTTGAAACTATGTGCTTTCTTTTCCAGGAAGTTTTCGGCTGCTGAGCGTAATTATGATGTGGGCAACCGAGAGTTGCTGGCCATGAAGTGGGCATTCGAGGAGTGGCGTCATTGGCTTGAAGGAGCTAAGCATCGCGTGGTGGTATTGACTGATCATAAGAACCTTACTTATCTCGAGTCTGCCAAGCGCTTGAATCCTAGACAGGCCCGTTGGTCGTTATTTTTTGCCCGCTTCGACTTTGTGATTTCGTACCTTCCGGGCTCTAAAAATGTGAAGGCGGATGCTCTGTCTAGGAGTTTTGTGCCCGACTCTCCGGGTTTATCTGAGCCGGCGAGTATCCTCAAGGAAGGAGTCATTGTGTCTGCCATCTCCCCTGATTTGCGGCGAGTGTTGCAAAAATTTCAGGCGAATAAACCTGATCGTTTTCCGGCGGAGAAACTGTTCGTCCCTGATAGGTGGACTAATAAAGTTATCTCTGAACTTCATTGTTCGGTGTTGGCTGGTCATCCTGGAATCTTTGGTACCAGAGAGTTATTGGCTAGATCCTTCTGGTGGCCATCTGTGTCACGGGATGTACGTACTTTTGTGCAGTCCTGTGGGATTTGTGCTAGGGCTAAGCCCTGCTGTTCACGTGCCAGTGGGTTGCTTTTGCCCTTGCCGGTCCCAAAGAGGCCTTGGACACATATTTCGATGGATTTCATTTCTGACCTTCCCGTTTCTCAAAAGATGTCAGTCATTTGGGTGGTCTGTGATCGCTTTTCTAAAATGGTCGATCTGGTGCCCTTGGTTAAATTGCCTTCCTCCTCTGATTTGGTGCCTTTGTTCTTCCAGCATGTGGTTCGTTTGCATGGCATTCCTGAGAATATTGTTTCTGACAGAGGTTCCCAGTTTGTTTCAAGGTTTTGGCGAGCCTTTTGTGGTAGGATGGGCATTGACCTATCTTTTTCCTCGGCTTTCCATCCTCAGACTAATGGCCAGACCGAACGAACTAATCAGACATTGGAAACATATCTGAGATGCTTTGTTTCTGCTGACCAGGATGATTGGGTGTCCTTTTTGCCGTTGGCTGAGTTCGCCCTTAATAATCGGGCCAGCTCGGCTACCTTGGTCTCTCCATTTTTCTGCAATTCTGGGTTCCATCCTCGTTTCTCTTCAGGACAGGTTGAGTCTTCGGACTGTCCTGGTGTGGATTCTGTGATGGACAGGTTGCAGCAGATCTGGACTCAGGTAGTGGACAATTTGACCTTGTCCCAGGAGAAGGCTCAACTTTTCGCTAATCGCAGACGCCGTGTGGGTCCCCGACTTCGTGTTGGGGATCTGGTTTGGTTATCTTCTCGTCATATTCCTATGAAGGTTTCCTCTCCTAAATTTAAACCTCGTTTAATTGGTATATATAGGATTTCTGAGATTCTCAATCCTGTGTCTTTTCGTCTGTCCTTCCCAGACTCCTTTTCCATACATAATGTATTCCATAGGTCGTTGTTGCGGAGATACGTGGCACCTATGGTTCCATCTGTTGAGCCTCCTGCCCCGGTTTTGGTGGAGGGGGAATTGGAGTATATTGTGGAGAAAATTTTGGATTCTCGTGTTTCTAGACGGAAACTCCAGTATCTGGTTAAATGGAAGTGTTATGCTCAGGAAGATAATTCCTGGGTTTTTGCCTCTGATGTCCATGCTCCAGATCTTGTTCGTGCCTTTCATGTGGCTCATCCTGGTCGGCCTGGGGGCTCTGGTGAGGGTTCGGTGACCCCTCCTCAAGGGGGGGGGTACTGTTGTGAATTCTGTGGCTGAATTCACTCCTGTGGTCACAAGTGGTACTGCAGCTTCTGAGCTTCCTTCCTCAGGTGTTCTGGTGAGCTCGTTGGCTGCTTTGTTATTTAACTCCACCTGATTCTGTCTTCCTTGCTCCTTGTCAATGTTCCAGTGTTGGATCTGAGCTTCTGGATCTTTCCTGTGGCCTGCTGCTCTGCTTAGATAAGTGCTTCTTTGCTTTTGTCGCTATATTTTCTGTCCAGCTTGTCTTTTTGTTTTGCTGGAAGCTCTGAGACGCAAAGGGTGTACCGCCGTGCCGTTAGTTCGGCACGGTGGGTCTTTTTGCCCCCTTTGCGTGGTTTTTGCTTTAGGGTTTTTTGTAGACTGCAAAGTTCTCTTTGCTATCCTGCGCTCTATCTAGAATATCGGGCCTCACTTTGCTGAATCTATTTCATCCCTACGTTTTGTCTTTTCATCTTACTCACCGTCATTATATGTGGGGGGCTGCCTTTTCCTTTGGGGTATTTCTCTGAGGCAAGCCAGGCTTGTTTTTCTATCTTCAGGCTAGTCAGTTTCTCAGGCTGTGCCGAGTTGCATAGGTAGTGTCAGGCGCAATCCACAGCTGCCTTTAGTTGTGTTTAGGATAGGTTCAGGTATTGCGGTCTACAGAGATTCCACGTCTCAGAGCTCGTTCTATTGTTTTTGGGTTTTGTCAGATCACTGTATGTGCTCTGATCGCTGGCACACTGTGTCACTGGATTACCTACATAACAGTGACACTGCTGAAAGTCAGGTTCCCCTTCCCGCATACCATACCACCTTACACGGGGAAAAAGAGGAAGGTGCAGATGAAAGTGCAGGTTCCTTCATCAGGTGGGGGGGGGAATAGTCATTGGCGACGTCACTGGCACAGGGCCCCTCATAGTATGCAAAAGTGTCGCTGCCGGTGGGAGGCGCCCCCACCGTGCAAACACACCGCCGTACTTTGAAGGGCCCTGTGCCAGTGCCAACGAGTGGCCCCCCCTGCTTGCTCAGGATCACAGCACTTGCAAAGTTTAAATACTTACCTCTCCCTGCTCCACTACCGTGACATGGTCCAGATTTCCTGGGCCCACTAAATACTTGAACCAGCCCTACCCCCCACAACTTTAGCCAAATGACCCCCAATTTCCAATGCCTTACTATTATTATAAGGTAAATTAAGATTGACAAGCTTCAGTAACAAGAATGGATGTTTTTGCCATTAAAATAGGCACTGTACGTGTTTTCCTGGCCTCCACTCACTGCCGACTATGCTTCCCCAATGACTTGCATTGAGTTTCGTGTTTCGGTCGATCCCCGACTTTTCGCGATAATCGGCCGATTTCACTCGACTCGACTTTTGAGACAAAGGGCTAAATCCTCTGGGCTAGTGAGTACCGCGCATGCTTCACCTCAGAGAGACTCAGTGTGGGACCATAAACTGTGCCCTGATTCCACCATGTACGTCTACTGGCCTATGTTGAACCTGGAGAGTGTCGAGACCTATACTCTCTTGGCTGCATCAGTAGATGGATTAAAGGCTCGGCAGAAAGTACCGGAAGCCAACCGCTGCCGCCAGAAGACGGATCCTCGTTACCCATAGGATCAGAATCACGTCAGCCATTGTTTGCGCCATCATAGCATCACAACAATTTTTCTAGACTAAATAATCCTAATTTCGCTAATCTATCTGGGTATTGTAGTTCTCCCATCCCCTTTATTAATGTTGTTGCCCTCTTTTGTACTCTCTCTAGTTCTATTATATCCTTCCTGAGTACCGGTGCCCAAAACTGGACACAGTACTCCATGTGCGGTCTAACTAGGGATTTTTACAGAGGCAGTATAATGCTCTCATCATGTGTATCCAGACTTCTTATAATGCACCCCATGATCCTGTTTGCCTTGGCAGCTGCTGCCTGGCACTGGCTGCTCCAGGTAAGTTTATCATTAACTAGGATCCCCAAGTCCTTCTCCCTGTCAGATTTACCCAGTGGTTTCCCGTTCAGTGTGTAATGTTGATATTGATTCCTTCTTCCCATGTGTATAACCTTACATTTATCATTGTTAAACCTCATCTGCCGCCTTTCAGACCAAGTTTCCAACTTGTCCAGATCCATCTGTAGCAGAATACTATCTTCTCTTGTATTAACTGCTTTACATAGTTTTGTATCATCTGCAAATATCGATATTTTACTGTGTAAACCTTCTACCAGATCATTAATGAATATGTTGAAGAGAACAGGTCCCAATACCGACCCCTGCGGTACCCCACTGGTCACAGCGACCCAGTTAGAGACTATACCATTTATAACCACCCTCTGCTTTCTATCACTAAGCCAGTTACTAACCCATTTACACACATTTTCCCCCAGACCAAGCATTCTCATTTTGTGTACCAACCTCTTGTGCGGCACGGTATCAAACGCTTTGGAAAAATCGAGATATACCATGTCCAATGACTCACCGTTGTCCAGCCTATAGCTTACCTCTTCATAAAAACTGATTAGATTGGTTTGACAGGAGCGATTTCTCATAAACCCATGCTGATATGGAGCTAAACAGTTATTCTCATTGAGATAATCCAGAATAACATCCCTCAGAAACCCTTCAAATATTTTACCAACAACAGAGGTTAGACTTACTGGCCTATAATTTCCAGGTTCACTTTTAGAGCCCTTTTTGAATATTTGCACCACATTTGCTATGCGCCAATCCTGCGGAACAGACCCCGTCGCTATAGATTCCCTAAAAATAAGAAATAATGGTTTATCTATTACATTACTTAGTTCTCTTAGTACTCGTGGGTGTATGCCATCCGGACCCGGAGATTTATCTATTTTAATCTTATTTAGCTGGTTTCGCACCTCTTCTTGGGTTAGATTGGTGACCCTTAATATAGGGTTTTCATTGTTTCTTGGGATTTCACCTAGCATTTCATTTTCCACCGTGAATACCGTGGAGAAGAAGGTGTTTAATATGTTAGCTTTTTCCTCGTCATCTACAACCATTCTTTCCTCACTATTTTTTAAGGGGCCTACATTTTCAGTTTTTATTCTTTTACTATTGATATAGTTGAAGAACAGTTTGGGATTAGTTTTACTCTCCTTAGCAATGTGCTTCTCTGTTTCCTTTTTGGCAGCTTTAATTAGTTTTTTAGATAAAGTATTTTTCTCCCTATAGTTTTTTAGAGCTTCAATGGTGCCATCCTGCTTTAGTAGTGCAAATGCTTTCTTTTTACTGTTAATTGCCTGTCTTACTTCTTTGTTTAGCCACATTGGGTTTTTCCTATTTCTAGTCCTTTTATTCCCACAAGGTATAAACCGCTTACACTGCCTATTTAGGATGTTCTTAAACATTTCCCATTTATTATCTGTATTCTCATTTCTGAGGATATTGTCCCAGTCTACCAGATTAAGGGCATCTCTAAGCTGGTCAAACTTTGCCTTCCTAAAGTTCAATGTTTTTGTGACTCCCTGACAAGTCCCCCTAGTGAAAGACAGGTGAAACTGTACAATATTGTGGTCGCTATTTCCTAAATGCCCAACCACCTGCAGATTTGTTATTCTGTCAGGTCTATTAGATAGTATTAGGTCTAAAAGTGCTGCTCCTCTGGTTGGATTCTGCACCAATTGTGAAAGATAATTTTTCTTGGTTATTAGCAGAAACATGTTGCCTTTATGGGTTTCACAGGTTTCTGTTTCCCAGTTAATATCCGGGTAGTATCCTGTGTGATACCATCTGCTGAGCTGTGTATCTAATCCTATCATGTGTGATACATCTGAAGATTATGAAGTTCTATCCTCCGTGTAACCGCTGCAGACAGTGCTGGGCGGTGACCACTGCAGACAATGCTGGGCAGTGGCCGGTGCAGACAGTGCAAGGTGGTGACTAATATCCAAAACAACGATCCCTGAGTGACGTCCGGGTCTGCACTGTGTGAATGTGGTCGATGCGGAGTCCATCTTCCTGTGTGAATGTGGTTGATGCGGAGTCCATCTTCCTGTGTGAATGTGGTCGATGCGGAGTACATCTTCCTGTGTGATTGTGGTGGATGCAGAGTCCATCTTCCTGTGTGAATGTGGTCGATGCGCAGTCCATCTTCCTGTGTGAATGTGGTCGATGCGGAGTCCATCTTCCTGTGTGAATGTGGTCGATGCGGAGTCCATCTTCCTGTGTGAATGTGGTCGATGTGGAGTTCATCTTTCTGTGTGAATGTGGTCGATGCGGAGTCCATCTTCCTGTGTGATTGTGGTCGATGCGGAATCTATCTTCCTGTGTGAATGTGGTTGGTGCGGAGTCCATCTTCCTGTGTGAATGTGGTCGGTGCGGAGTCCATCTTCCTGTGTGAATGTGGTAGATGCGGAATCTATCTTCCTGTGTGAATGTGGTTGGTGCGGAGTCCATCTTCCTGTGTGAATGTGGTCGATGTGGAGTCCATCATCCTGTGTGAATGTGGTCGATGCGGAGTCCATCTTCCTGTGTGATTGTGGTCGATGCGGAGTCCATCTTCCTGTGTGAATGTGGTAGATGCGGAGTCCATCTTCCTGTGTGAATGTGGTCAATGCAGAGTCCATCTTCCTGTGTGAATGTGGTAGATGCGGAGTCCATCTTCCTGTGTGAATGTGGTCGATGCGGAGTCCATCTTCCTGTGTGATTGTGGTCGATGCGGAGTCCATCTTCCTGTGTGAATGTGGTCGATGCCAAGTCCATCATCCTGTGTGAATGTGGTCGATGCGGAGTCCATCTTCCTGTGTGAATGTGGTAGATGCGGAGTCCATCTTCCTGTGTGAATGTGGTCAATGCAGAGTCCATCTTCCTGTGTGAATGTGGTAGATGCGGAGTCCATCTTCCTGTGTGAATGTGGTCGATGCGGAGTCCATCTTCCTGTGTGATTGTGGTCGATGCGGAGTCCATCTTCCTGTGTGAATGTGGTCGATGCCAAGTCCATCATCCTGTGTGAATGTGGTCGATGCGGAGTCCATCTTCCTGTGTGATTGTGGTCGATGCGGAGTCCATCTTCCTGTGTGAATGTGGTCAATGCGGAGTCCATCTTCCTGTGTGAATGTGGTCGATGCGGAGTCCATCTTCCTGTGTGAATGTGGTCGATGCGGAGTCCATCTTCCTGTGTGATTGTGGTCGATGCGGAGTCCATCTTCCTGTGTGAATGTGGTCGATGCCAAGTCCATCATCCTGTGTGAATGTGGTCGATGCGGAGTCCATCTTCCTGTGTGATTGTGGTCGATGCGGAGTCCATCTTCCTGTGTGAATGTGGTCAATGCGGAGTCCATCTTCCTGTGTGAATGTGGTCAATGCGGAGTCCATCTTCCTGTGTGAATGTGGTCGATGCGGAGTCCATCTTCCTGTGTGAATGTGGTAGATGCGGAGTCCATCTTCCTGTGTGAATATGGTCGATGCGGAGTCCATCTTCCTTTGTGATTGTGGTCGATGCGGAGTCCATCTTCCTTTGTGATTGTGGTCGATGCGGAGTCCATCTTCCTGTGTGAATGTGGTCGATGCGGAGTCCATTTTCCTGTGTGAATGTGGTCGATGCGGAGTCCATCTTCCTGTGTGAATGTGGTCAATGCGGAGTCCATCTTCCTGTGTGATTGTGGTCGATGCGGAGTCCATCTTCCTGTGTGAATGTGGTCGATGCGGAGTCCATCTCCTATAAGAAGGTGCCGGACGCCGGTTACATCCCTCAGACTGTACATACCGGTTATATTGGAGATCTCGCCTTCTGAACACGGGATGCAGTCATAGCAGCAGGTGTGAATTGTCGGTTTCGCCTTTTTCCAGCTTCCAGGTGAGCAGTGATCTGAGCAGCGGGATACTGGGACCTGAGAAACAGAGGAGAACATTACCGGAGGGACAAAGACTGAATGCTGATAAATGACACAAGTGAAGGAGCTGCAGGGTGGACAGGCCACATGACACTCTAGATTGTGGGAGTGAAGGGGTTAACTGGTGTGAAAATAAGAATGGGAGGGAGTTTTGGTGGTGCACATGCAAGGAGTCTGATTGGTGGGAGGGAGTTTTGGAGGCGGGGTTGGGGGGTTATATAAGGGATAGGGGAGGGTTCCTGCCTTCTCTTGCACCCCGGATCCAGCTGCCGACCCACCCTTTTCCTGTCACATCAGCGGGGGGATAGGTCCGGGTTAGAGGCTGGTCCACTGGTGATGGCATTTGGTGGGAAGGCACTGGTAGGGTGTTGTGGCTTCTGTGAGAGGCCAAGGCATCTTGGGGGCGTAAGTCCTGTGAATTTAGGGGTACTAATTAAGAGTTATTAATACCTCCTGCTCTGGGCTGGTGCAGTGCAATTGGGGAGGATGAAAAAGGTTGTGGGTTATGCCTCTGCACCAGACCTATCAGCTGGTTAATATTCTATAATGTTCTGGGTGGCAGGGTTGTGGGCGCCCCAAGTTTGTGGCAATGTTCAATAAAAGGCTGCTGCGGCCATTTTACCCAAGTCGCAGGCAGTCAGGTGTTTATTTCACGGATATTAGTTATACTGGTGAGAATTGATGGTTACATTTCTCACGACCAATAATCCCTCTTTATCTTGTCATCAGGAGAGACAAATGAATTGATCGTCAGAAATCAAAATTGTGATGAATGTTAAGAAATTTGCAGGTCCCAGCCAGTGCAAACAAGTTGTGATTAGTGTTGAGCGATACCTTCCGATATCGGAAAGTATCGGTATCGGATTGGATCAGCCGATATTCAAAAAATATCGGATATCGCCGATACCCGATCCCAATGCAAGTCAATGGGACCAAAATATCGGAATTAAAATAAACCCTTTCTTTCCTTGTAGGTTCATTCTACATGAAGGAAAACAACTAAGAATAATGCAGGATGTATTTGGGGAGGTGGCGGAGACATTAAAGTCATAGAGGTTTAGCCCAATCAAATAGAATAGCATGATTTTTTTTTTTTCTAAAGACGTTCGGAGTGACAAAGATATTGACTATGTATATTTTTTTTTATTTTGTCCGATATTGATGTTTCACTATTCCACGCCCTTCCCCTTCTTTTTTTTCTTTTTTTTTTTTACTTTTCCCACACTTTCATCTTCATCATCATCAGCATCTTTGACATCAACTTCTTCTTCACCTTATTCATCTTCTTCTTCATCCTTTACCTTTTTTTTTTTTTATTACATTCTTCATATTCATTTTATTCAACTATTATTATTCTTCCTATTCTACATATTCTTTTTATTCCACTGTTATTATTCTTCCTATTCTACTTCTTCATCATATTCTCATTTGTGACAGGCATTCCTGTAGTTGTTATCTATAAAAGTTGGAAGATTACACCTTCCGTTCTGCCTGTCACAAAAGTTACATTTGTCCGCGTTCAGTTTGGCCTGCAGCATCAGGCTTTATCCAGGGGCACCACGAGGAGGAACGGACTCACCCCCATACACTGCTTAGTCTTCTTCTGCATATAATTGAGATAATATCTTTTGCTCTGATATTAAGTGTTATGCTTAATGTTCTTCTGCTCTTTGTTCTGCAGCCTCTTGTTCTTCTGCTTCTCGGTCTTCCATGTCATCGTCTCCAGGGTCGTCGTCTCCAGTGTCGTCATCTCCGCCGTCGTCGTCATCGTCATCGGGGTGGTCTTCCGGGTCGTCGTCGTCGTCGTCATCGGGGTGGTCTTCCGGGTCATCGACTTTAGGGTCTTCAACTTGGAAATGTAGCAGAAGGTACAAGAAGGCTGAGAAAATGCCAAGAACCAGCTGATGGAACTGGAACTCGGATGGCTACCCGAAGGTTCAAGAGCCTATGGAACTACCGAGGACCAGCTGACGTTACTGGAGCCCGGTTACAAAGCAGGAGGTACCCGTGCAAAAAAGCACTACCAAGGACCGCCTGACGTTGGCGGAACTCGGATACCCAGAAGGAGGCACCTAAGCCAAAGGCTCTGCCCGGAACCAGCTGACGTTACTGGAACCAGGATGGGGAGCAGAAGGTACAAGAGCAAAAGACACTGCCGAGAACCAGCTGACGGTACTGGAACCCGGATGGGTAGCCGAAGGTCCAAGAGCCAATGGAACTACCGAGGACCAGCTGACATTACTGGAACCCTGTTACTAAGCAGGAGGTACCCGTGCCTGAAAGCACTACCAAGGACCACCTGACGTTGGTGGAACTTGGATACCCAGAAGGAGGCACCTAAGCCAAAGGCTCTGCCCGGAACCAGCTGATGGTACTGGAACCAGGATAGGGAGCAGAAGGTACAAGAGCAAAAGACACTGCCGAGAACCAGCTGACGGTGCTGGAACCAGGATGTGGACCAGAAGGTCCACAGGAGAGGAGAGAACAGCTAGGCCGCGAGGCAGCCGCAGTTACCGAACCCTAACAGTCCTACAGGGGGAGCTTGGCCTACCGGCACCACAGAACCAGCCTTGACTGCCAATTCACGCAGCCCACATAGGAAGCTCCTAAACTGGAGGCACCCTGGAGTTGGCTAACCCGACCGCAACACGACGGGGCAAGCATAGACGTCTCAGTGAGCTTGACACTACCCGGAAACAGCTGATGGTGCTGGAACCAGGCTGGGCACGAGGGAGTACCCGTGACAAAAACACTGCCGAGAACCAGCTGGCGGTGCTGGAACCCGGATGCGTTGCCCCAGTGTGCAAGAGCCAATGGCACCGAGGACCAGCTGACGGTGCAGGAACCTGGTCACTAAGCTGTAGGTGCCCGCGCTTAAAAGCACTACCAAGGACCGCCTGGCGTTGGCGGAACTCGGATACCCAGGAGAAGGCACCTAAGCCAAAGGCTCTGCCCGGAACCAGCTGACGGTGCTGGAACCAGGTGGTGGACCAGAAGGTCCACAGGAGAGGAGAGAACAGCTAGGCCGCGAGGAAGCCGCAGTTACCGAACCCCAACAGTCCTACAGCGGGAGCTTGGCCTACTGGCACTACATAACCAGCCTTGACTACCAATTCACGCAGCCCACATAGGAAACTCCTAAACTGGAGGCACCCTGGAGTTGGCTAACCCGACCGCAACATCACGGGGCAAGCATAGGCGTCTCAGTGAGCTTGACACTACCCGGAAACAGCTGACGGTGCTGGAACCAGGCTGGGCATGAGGGAGTACCCGTGACAAAAACACTGCCGAGAACCAGCTGGCGGTGCTGGAACCCAGATGCGTTGCCCCAGTGTGCAAGAGCCAATGACACGACCGAGGACCAGCTGACGGTGCTGGAACCCGGTTACTAAGCTGTAGGTGCCCGCGCTTAAAAGCACTACCAAGGACCGCCTGGCGTTGGCGGAACTCAGATACCCAGGAGGAGGCACCTAAGCCAAAGGCTCTGCCCGGAACGAGCTGACAGTGCTGGAACCAGGTGGTGGACCAGAAGGTCCACAGGAGAGGAGAGAACAGCTAGGCCGCGAGGAAGCCACAGTTACCGAACCCCAACAGTCCTACAGCGGGAGCTTTGCCTACTGGCACTACCGAACCAGCCTTGACTACCAATTCACGCAGCCCACATAGGAAGTTCCTAAACTGGAGGCACCCTGGAGTTGGATAACCCGACCGCAACACGACGGGGCAAGCATAGGCGTCTCAGTGAGCTTGACACTACCCGGAAACAGCTGACGGTCCTGGAACCAGGCTGGGCATGAAGGAGTACCCGTGACAAAACACTGCCGAGAACCAGCTGGCGGTGCTGGAACACGGATGCGTTGCCCCAGTGTGCAAGAGCCAATGGCACCGAGGACCAGCTGACGGTGCTGGAACCCGGTTACTAAGCTGTAGGTGCCCGCGCTTAAAAGCACTACCAAGGACCGCCTGGCATTGGCAGAACTCGGATACCCAGGAGGAGGCACCTAAGCCAAAGGCTCTGCCCGGAACCAGCTGACAGTGCTGGAACCAGGTGGTGGACCAGAAGGTCCACAGGAGAGGGGAGAACAGCTAGGCCGCGAGGCAGCCGCAGTTACCGAACCCCAACAGTCCTACAGGGTGAGCTTGGCCTACTGGCACTACAGAACCAGCCTTGATTGCCAATTCCCGCAGCCCACATAGGAAGCTCCTAAACTGGAGGCACCATGGAGTTGGCTAACCCGGCCGCAACACGACGGGACAACGTATAGGCGTGTAAGTGACCTTGACACTACCCAGAACCAGCTGACGGTGCTGGAACCAGGCTGGGCAGGAGGGAGTACCCGTGACAAAGACACTGCCGAGAACCAGCTGACGGTGCTGGAACCCGGATGCGTTGCCTATTCAAGATTGTCTTCCTAGAGCCCCAACTAGCGGTGTTGGAGCAAAGGGTAAGCAGGGGAGCAGAGTGTAGGCCGAAGCCTGCACCGGAGGCAGCTTTGTATCTGCATTGCGTTTGCAGGACACGTTGCCGGCTACACAGCGGGGGAACAGCTGGCGTTGCTGAACCCCACTGACACATTGGCTGGTGTTTTTCTCTGTGCAGCTAGCACTTCCGGGCCGCAACTGGCGGTGTTAGAGCCCAGGGTCAGCAGGAGGAGGAGAGGAGCAAAGTGTAGGCCGAAGCCTAATTGAACCAATTTCAAAGGTAACCTTTAACCCACCCTCAGGTGTTACAATGTAGAAGAGCCACACCTTGTGCAGCAGTAATGCTCCACAAGTGAAAGTTTGCTCTTTAAATTTTGCTCATTGCACACTTAGAATGAAAGACGTACACAAATTTGCCCATTGTACAGTAGAACTGTATTGGAGGCGTGACTTGTCTTTTTAAGGAGACGCGGCAAAGGTGTCCAAAAATAACGCCTTGGTGCTGGGCACAACCTCCTGAGCGTTGTTATTTGCTGTACAGGAGTCTGTGCTCTTGTTATCCCTTGGCCATGCGCTGTGAGCGCTGCCTGTCTTATGACCACATTTCATGTTGGCCGGTGCAGTTATCGATGGCCATGAATCCCAGACCCCAGTGTGTTTTCAATAATTCACACTGTGGGGCTGGGATTCATGGCCTTGTGCAGTAAATATGTTCGCCGCTCACAAATGTCCTTACACCTGCTTCAGACTGGGCGGCCTCAGCTGATCCCTTATCGCATGCCGCGGCCATGAGGCCGCACAGTCTGAAGAAGGCGGAAGGAGATGAGTGAAGACAGGCGAACATATGCACTGCATATGCCCATCAATCACACCCTCGCATTCAAAATATATGAGACAAGAGGGGGGTTGTGTCGGGCAGGGCGGACGCACAGGCACAAGCAGCCAACCAATGATGTCAGAAGACGGGCTGCGCTACCAAGGGGGGTGCTGCGTGTCATTTAAAAAGTAGAATCACACCTCAGGGGCAGTGAAATGGTCTGTAATGAGACACATTTTGTACGTGTAAAATTGAACGTGGGCAAGGAGAAAAAGTCAGCCACCTTGTACAAATGCAGCAGTACTGCTGTACAAGGTGGCTGTTATACATAGAAACACCTGGGGGTGGGGGTCAGGGTCCCTTTAATTTCAGTTCAGGTGCCTGCGTGGCGTTTGCAGGTCACGTTGCCGGCTACACAGCAGGGGAACAGATGGTGGTGCTGAAGCCCACTAACACATTGGCTGGTGTTTTTCTTTGTGCAGCTAGCACATCCGGGCAGAAACTGGTGGTGTTAGAGCCCAGAGTCAGCAGGAGGAGGAGAGGAGCAGAGTGTAGGCCGAAGCCTGCACTGTTGGCAGCTTTTGGTCTGTTGTGCCAGCGTGGCTTGTGCTGGACACGATGCCAGCTACACAGCAGGGGAACAGCTGGCGGTGCTGAACCCCACTAACACATTGGTTGGTGTTTTTCTCTGTGCAGCTAGCACGTCCGGGCCCCAACTGGCGGTGTTAGAGCCCAGGGTCAGCAGGAGGAGGAGAGGAGCAGAGTGTAGGCCGAAGCCTGCACTGGTGGCAGCTTTTGGTCTGTTGTGCCAGCGTGGCTTGTGCTGGACACTAGGGTTGAGCGAAATGGATCGTTCATTTTCAAAAGTTGCCGACTTTTGGCAAAGTCGGGTTTCATGAAACCCGACCCCTGTGCGGGGTCGGCCATGCGGTACGCGACTTTCGCGCCAAAGTCGCGTTTCAATGACACGAAAAGCACCATTTCTCAGCCAATGAAGGTGGACGCAGAGTGTGGGCAGCATGATGACATAGGTCCTGGTCCCCACCATCTTAGAGAAGGGCATTGCTGTGATTGGCTTGCTGTCTGCGGCGTCACAGGGGCTATAAAGGGGCGTTCCCGCCGACCGCCATCTTACTGCTGCTGATCTGAGCCTAGGGAGAGGTTGCTGCTGCTTCGTCAGAAGCAGGGATAGTGTTAGGCAGGGTCCATTAACCACCAAACCGCTTGTGCTGTAGCGATTTAAACTGTTCAACACCACCTTTGTTTTTTTTTTTTTTTCCTCAGCGCTGTAGCTCATTGGGCTGCCCTAGAAGGCTCCCTGATAGCTGCATTGCTGTGTGTACGCCGCTGTGCAAACCAACTGCTTTTTTCAAAGCATAAATCCTGTTGTTGCTTCCTTTCTGCACAGCTATCTTGTTTGTTTGTCCACACTTTTTATTTAATTTGTGCAGCAGTTCACTCCTTCTTGCTGCCTGCCATACCTGGCTGAGATTACTGCAGGGAGATAGTAACTGTAGGACAGTCCCTATTTTTTTTTTTTTTTTAATTCTCCCTAAAAAAAAAAAGCTGTGGGAGATTAAGATTGGCATTTCTGCTCGAGTGCCATCCCTGTGTGTGCCATCTCACATAGTGGGCCATAGAAAGCCTTTTTATTTTTCTGTTTTTTTTGGGGGGGGTTCTAAATTCTCCCTGAAAAAAAAAGGGAGATTAATATTGGCCTTTGGGCTTGTGTGCCAGTCCTGAGTGTGCCATCTCTCTGTCTCAAATAGTGGGCAAAAGAAAGCCTATTTATTTTTTTTTGCAAAAAATTTGGTTTCTAAATTCTCCCTGAAAAAATAACAAAATACCGTGGGAGATTAATATTGGCCTTTCTGCTTGTGTGCCACTCCTGACTCCTGGGTGTGCCATCTCTCTCTCTCAAATAGTGGGCCATAGAAAGCCTATTTTTTTTCTGTTTTTTTTGGGGGGGGGTTCTAAATTCTCCCTGAAAAAAAAAACAGTGGGAGATTAATATTGGCCTTTGGGCTTGTGTGCCAGTCCTGAGTGTGCCATCTCTCTCTCAAATAGTGGGCCATAGAAAGCCTATTAATTTTTTTTTGTAAAAAATTTGGTTTCTAAATTCTCCCTGAAAAAATAACAAAAAACAATGGGAGATTAATATTGGCCTTTCTGCTTGTGTGCCTGTCCTGACTCCTGTGTGTGGCATCTCTCTCTCTCAGATAGTGGGCCATAGAAAGCCATTTTTTTAAAAATTTGGTTTCTAAATTCTCTCTGAAAAAAATCACTTTTTTAATTTGTTTTCTAAATTCTTCCTGAAAAATAATCACTTTTTTTTTTTTTTGGGGGGGGGAGGGTTTCTAAATTCTCCCTGAAACAATAAAAAAAAACAGTGGGAGATTAATATTGGCCTTTCTGCTTGTGTGCCTGTCCTGACACCTGGGCGTACCATCTCTCTCTCAGATAGTGGGCCATAGAAAGCCTATTTGTTTTTTGTTTTTATTTGGTTTCTCAATTCTCTCTGAAAAAATCACTTTTTATTTGTTTTCTAAATTCTTCCTGAAAAAATCATTTTTTTTGGGGGGGGGGTTTCTAAATTCTCCCTGAAAAAATAAAAAAAGAGTGGGAGATTAATATTGGCCTTTCTGCTTGTGTGCCACTCCTGACTCCTGGGTGTACCATCTCTCTCTCTCAAATAGTGGGCCATAGAAAGACTATTTTTTTTTATTTGGTTTCTAAATTCTCCCTGAAATAATCATTTTTTTTATTTGGTTTCTAAATTCTCCCTGAAAAAATCATTTTTTTTAATTTGGTTTCTAAAGTCTCCCTGAAAAAAAAAACAGTGGGAGATTAATATTGGCCTTTTTGCTTGTGTGCCTGTCCTGACTCCTGGGTGTGCCATCTCTCTCTCTCAGATGGTGGGCCATAGAAAGCCTATTTGTTTTTTTTTTATTTGGTTTCTAAATTCTCTCTGAAAAAAATCACTTTTTTTATTTGTTTTCTAAATTCTTCCTGAAAAAATCATTTTTTTGGGGGGGTTCTAAATTCTCCCTGAAAAAATAAAAAAAAACAGTGGGAGATTAATATTGGCCTTTCTGCTTGTGTGCCTGTCCTGACTCCTGGGTGTGCCATCTCTCTCTCTCAGATAGTGGGCCATAGAAAGCCTATTTTTTTTTTATTTGGTTTCTAAATTCTCTCTGAAAAAAACACTTTTTTTTTATTTGTTTTCGAAATTCTTCCTGAAAAAATCATTTATTTTTATTTGGTTTCTAAATTCTCCCTGAAATAATCATTTTTTTTAATTTGGTTTCTAAATTCTCCCTGAAAAAAAAAATCACTTTTTTTATTTGTTTTCTAAATTCTTCCTGAAAAAAAATCACTTTTTTTTTGGTGGGGGGTTTCTAAATTCTCCCTGAAACAATAAAAAAAACAGTGGGAGATTAATATTGGCCTTTCTGCTTGTGTGCCTGTCCTGACTCCTGGGTGTGCCATCTCTCTCTCAGATAGTGGGCCATAGAAAGCCTATTTGTTTTTTTTTTCATTTGGTTTCTAAATTCTCTCTGAAAAAAAAATCACTTTTTTTATTTGTTTTCTAAATTCTTCCTGAAAAAATCATTTTTTTTTTGGGGGGGGGATTCTAAATTCTCCCTGAAAAAATAAAAAACAACAGTGGGAGATTAATATTGGCCTTTCTGCTTGTGTTCCTGTCCTGAATCCTGGGTGTGCCATCTCTCTCTCAGATAGTGGGCCATAGAAAGCCTATTTGTTTTTTGTTTTTTATTTGGTTTCTAAATTCTCTCTGAAAAAAATCACTTTTTTTTAATTTGTTTTCTAAATTATTCCTGAAAAAATCATTTTTTTTGGGGGGGTTCTAAATTCTCCCTGAAAAAATAAAAAAAGAGTGGGAGATTAATATTGGCCTTTCTGCTTGTGTGCCACTCCTAACTACTGGGTGTGCCATCTCTCTCTCAAATAGTGGGCCATAGAAAGCCTATTTTTTTTATTTGGTTTCTAAATTCTCCCTGAAATAATCATTTTTTTATTTGGTTTCTAAATTCTCCCTGAAAAAATCATTTTTTTTTATTTGGTTTCTAAATTCTCCCTGAAAAAAAAAACAGTGGGAGATTAATATTGGCCTTTTTGCTTGTGTGCCTGTCCTGACTCCTGGGTGTGCCATCTCTCTCTCTCAGATAGTGGGCCATAGAAAGCCTATTTGTTTTTGTTTTTATTTGGTTTCTAAATTCTCTCTGAAAAAATCACTTTTTTTATTTGTTTTCTAAATTCTTCCTGAAAAAAATCATTTTTTTTTTTGGGGGGGGGGTTTCTAAATTCTCCCTGAAAAAAAAAAAAACAGTGGGAGATTAATATTGGCCTTTCTGCTTGTGTGCCTGTCCTGACTCCTGGGTGTGCCATCTGTTATGGCTGGCAATCAGGCAACACAGCGTGCAGTAATCAGCGCACATACAGAGATCTGGCAATAACCAAAAACAATAGAACGAGCTCTGAGACGTGGAATCTCTGTAGACTGCAGTACCTGATCTATCCTCACACAACTATAAGCAGCAGTGGATTGCGCCTATCACTACCTATGCAACTCGGCACTGCCTGAGGAGCTGACTAGCCTGAAGATAGAAATACAAGCCTGACTTACCTCAGAGAAATACCCCAAAGGAATAGGCAGCCCCCCACATATAATGACTGTTAGCAAGATGAAAAGACAAACGTAGGAATGAAATAGATTCAGCAAAGTGAGGCCCGATATTCTAGACAGAGCGAGGATAGCAAAGAGAACTATGCAGTCTACAAAAAACCCTAAAACGAAAACCACGCAAAGGGGCAAAAAGACCCACCGTGCCGAACTAACAGCACGGCGGTGCACCCCTTTGCTTCTCAGAGCTTCCAGCAAAAGTTAATAGCAAGCTGGACAGAAAAAACAGAAAACAAACTAGAAGCACTTATCTAGCAGAGCAGCAGACCCAAGGAAAGATGCAGTAGCTCAGATCCAACACTGGA
This sequence comes from Ranitomeya imitator, assembly GCF_032444005.1. Lineage (NCBI taxonomy): Eukaryota > Metazoa > Chordata > Amphibia > Anura > Dendrobatidae > Ranitomeya > Ranitomeya imitator. Next base: position 1,222,593,040 of record NC_091282.1, on the reverse strand, counting down.
ACATTGACAAGGAGCAAGGAAGACAGACTCAGGCGGAGCCAAATAGCAAGGCAGCCAACGAGCCCACCAAAACACCCGAGGGAGGAAGCCCAGAGACCGCAATACCACTCGTGACCACAGAAGTGAACTCAGCCACAGAATTCACAACAGCCATCTCTCTCTCTCTCAGATAGTGGGCCATAGAAAGTCTATTTGTTTTGTTTTTTTATTTGGTTTCTAAATTCTCTCTGAAAAAATCACTTTTTTTATTTGTTTTCTAAATTCTTCCTGAAAAAAATCATTTTTTTTTTGGTGGGGGGGTTTCTAAATTCTCCCTGAAAAAAAAAAAAACAGTGGGAGATTAATATTGGCCTTTCTGCTTGTGTGCCTGTCCTGACTCCTGGGTGTGCCATCTGTTATGGCTGGCAATCAGGCAACACAGCGTGCAGTAATCAGCGCACATACAGAGATCTGGCAATAACCAAAAACAATAGAACGAGCTCTGAGACGTGGAATCTCTGTAGACTGCAGTACCTGATCTATCCTCACACAACTATAAGCAGCAGTGGATTGCGCCTATCACTACCTATGCAACTCGGCACTGCCTGAGGAGCTGACTAGCCTGAAGATAGAAATACAAGCCTGACTTACCTCAGAGAAATACCCCAAAGGAATAGGCAGCCCCCCACATATAATGACTGTTAGCAAGATGAAAAGACAAACGTAGGAATGAAATAGATTCAGCAAAGTGAGGCCCGATATTCTAGACAGAGCGAGGATAGCAAAGAGAACTATGCAGTCTACAAAAAACCCTAAAACGAAAACCACGCAAAGGGGCAAAAAGACCCACCGTGCCGAACTAACAGCACGGCGGTGCACCCCTTTGCTTCTCAGAGCTTCCAGCAAAAGTTAATAGCAAGCTGGACAGAAAAAACAGAAAACAAACTAGAAGCACTTATCTAGCAGAGCAGCAGACCCAAGGAAAGATGCAGTAGCTCAGATCCAACACTGGAACATTGACAAGGAGCAAGGAAGACAGACTCAGGCGGAGCCAAATAGCAAGGCAGCCAACGAGCCCACCAAAACACCCGAGGGAGGAAGCCCAGAGACCGCAATACCACTCGTGACCACAGAAGTGAACTCAGCCACAGAATTCACAACAGCCATCTCTCTCTCTCTCAGATAGTGGGCCATAGAAAGTCTATTTGTTTTGTTTTTTTATTTGGTTTCTAAATTCTCTCTGAAAAAATCACTTTTTTTATTTGTTTTCTAAATTCTTCCTGAAAAAATCATTTTTTGGGGGGGTTTCTAAATTCTCAGTGGGAGATTAATATTGGCCTTTCTGCTTGTGTGCCTGTCCTGACTCCTGGGTGTGCCATCTATCTCTCTCAGATAGTGGGCCATAGAAAGCCTATTTTTTTTTTTTTGGTTTCTAAATTCTCTCTGAAAAAATCACTTTTTTTAATTTGTTTTCTAAATTCTTCCTGAAAAAATCATTTATTTTTATTTGGTTTCTAAATTCTCCCTGAAACAATCATTTTTTTTTATTTGGTTTCTAAATTCTCCCTGAAAAAGAAATCACTTTTTTTTAATTTGTTTTCTAAATTCTTCCTGAAAAAAAAAATCACTTTTTTATTTGGGGGGGGGGGAGGTTTCTAAATTCTCCCTGAAACAATAAAAAAAAAACAGTGGGAGATTAATATTGGCCTTTCTGCTTGTGTGCCTGTCCTGACTCCTGGGTGTGCCATCTCTCTCTCTCTCAGATAGTGGGCCATAGAAAGCCTATTTTTTTTTAATTTGGTTTCTAAAGTCTCCCTGAAATAATCATTTTTTTTATTTGGTTTCTAAATTCTCCCTGAAAAAATCATTTTTTTTAATTTGGTTTCTAAAGTCTCCCTGAAAAAAAAAACAGTGGGAGATTAATATTGGCCTTTTTGCTTGTGTGCCTGTCCTGACTCCTGGGTGTGCCATCTCTCTCTCTCAGATGGTGGGCCATAGAAAGCCTATTTGTTTTTTTTTTATTTGGTTTCTAAATTCTCTCTGAAAAAAATCACTTTTTTATTTGGGGGGGGGGGAGGTTTCTAAATTCTCCCTGAAACAATAAAAAAAAAACAGTGGGAGATTAATATTGGCCTTTCTGCTTGTGTGCCTGTCCTGACTCCTGGGTGTGCCATCTCTCTCTCTCTCAGATAGTGGGCCATAGAAAGCCTATTTTTTTTTATTTGTTTTCTAAATTCTTCCTGAAAAAAATCATTTTTTTTGGGGGGGGTTTCTAAATTCTCCCTGAAAAAAAAAAACAGTGGGAGATTAATATTGGCCTTTCTGCTTGTGTGCCTGTCCTGACTCCTGGGTGTGCCATCTCTCTCTCAGATAGTGGGCCATAGAAAGCCTATTTGTTTTTGTTTTTTTTATTTGGTTTCTAAATTCTCTCTGAAAAAAATCACTTTTTTTTATTTGTTTTCTAAATTCTTCCTGAAAAAAAAAAAATCATTTTTTTTTTTTGGGGGGGGGGTTCTAAATTCTCCCTGAAAAAATAAAAAACAACAGTGGGAGATTAATATTGGCCTTTCTGCTTGTGTGCCTGTCCTGAATCCTGGGTGTGCCATCTCTCTCTCAGATAGTGGGCCATAGAAAGCCTATTTGTTTTTTGTTTTTTATTTGGTTTCTAAATTCTCTCTGAAAAAAATCACTTTTTTTTATTTGTTTTCTAAATTATTCCTGAAAAAATCATTTTTTTGGGGGGGGGGTTTCTAAATTCTCCCTGAAAAAATAAAAAAAAGAGTGGGAGATTAATATTGGCCTTTCTGCTTGTGTGCCACTCCTGACTACTGGGTGTGCCATCTCTCTCTCTCAGATAGTGGGCCATAGAAAGCCTAATTTTTTTTTATTTGGTTTCTAAATTCTCCCTGAAAAAAAAAAAACAGTGGGAGATTAATATTGGCCTTTTTGCTTGTGTGCCTGTCCTGACTCCTGGGTGTGCCATCTCTCTCTCTCAGATAGTGGGCCATAGAAAGCCTATTTTTTTTTTTTTATTTGGTTTCTAAATTCTCTCTGAAAAAATCACTTTTTTAAATTTGTTTTCTAAATTCTTCCTGAAAAAATCATTTATTTTTATTTGGTTTCTAAATTCTCCCTGAAAAAAATCATTTTTTTTAATTTGGTTTCTAAATTCTCCCTGAAAAAAAAATCAGCGGGAGATTAATATTGCCCTTTCTGCTTGTGTGCCAGTCTTGACTCCTGGGTGTGCCATCTTTCTCTCTCCAATAGTGGGCCATAGAAAGCCTATTTTTTTTTTATTGGGTTTCTAAATTCTCCCTGAAAAAAAAAAAAGTGGGAGATCAATATTGACATTTGTGCTTGAGTGATAGTCCTGCGTGTGTGGCATCTCTCTCATTTGGTGCCACCGAAAACAGAGTGTGTAACATTGTGCCTGATTTTCCTTGTGGTCTCACCAACCTGTAAAGGGATATCTAAATCATACTGAAGTTATAGCTCATCGTGTAAGTTGTTTTACAGCAACAAATACCGTTACTTTGGTTAAGTTTTTAAAACAATGAGGAAGTCTGGTGGAAGAGGTCGTGGCCGTGGGCGTTCATTGTCAGCTGGTAATGATGGTAGTGGTAGTGGAGCATCAGGTGGTCGTGGGGAAAAAATATTGCACCTAAGTCTGGAGCTGTGGAGCCAGGTTCGTCGTCTGGCTACAGAAGGCCTCGAACTCTCCCTTTTCTGGGAGTAGGAAAACCGCATTTAAAGCCGGAGCAGCAAGAGCAAGTTTTGGCTTACCTTGCTGACTCAGCCTCTAGCTCTTTTGCCTCCTCTTTTGAAACTGGTAAATGTAAAAGTAGCGCATCATTAGTGGATGTTCACGGTCAGGGACAAGTCGCTTCCTTGTCCTCTTCAGCAAAAACAACAACAGAGAAGGATGCAGCAGGCGACACAACGGGTTACTCCATGGAGCTCTTTACACAAACCGTCCCTGGCTTAGAAAGTGAAGCAGTTAACAGGCCATGCCCATTACAAGTTGAATCTGACATGGAGTGCACTGATGCACAGCCACAGCCAGACTACTATGCTGGTCCTTTGACTCAGACCACAACATTGCCCTCGCAGGGTACTGATCCAGTATCAGACCCTGATGAGACTATGTTGCCCCGTCACGAACGCTCTACCACCGACTTACACGGTGACACAGACGAAGTTGCGCACGAGCTAGAGGAGGAGGTTATAGATGACCCAGTTGTTGACCCCGATTGGCAGCCATTGGGGGAACAGGGTGCAGGCGGCAGTAGTTCTGAAGCGGAGGAGGAGGGGCCACAGCAGGCATCAACATCGCAACAGGTTCCATCTGCCGGGCCCGTATCTGGCCCAAAACGCGTGGCAAAGCCAAAACCTGTTGGAGGACAGCATGGCCATCCGGTTAAAGCTCAGTCTGCAATGCCTGAAAAGGGATCCGAGGCTCGAAAGAGTGCAGTCTGGCATTTTTTTAAACAACATCCAATTGATCAGCGCAAAGTCACCTGTCAAAAATGTTCAACTACCTTAAGCAGAGGTCAGAATCTGAAAAGTCTCAATACAAGTTGCATGCATAGACATTTAACCACCATCCATTTGCAAGCCTGTACTAACTACCAAACGTCCCTTAAGGTTGTAGCACCCTCGGCCAATGAAGCTAGTCAGCAACGCAACATCCCTTCCGACAGTGTAAGGCCACCATTTTCCGCACCACCTGCAGTATCTGTGCAGGTTTCTTTGCCAGACCAAAGCAGTCAGGGTCAGGGAATCACCAGTTTCGTAGTAGGAAACACTGCATCTAGGGCACCGGTGGCAACAATACCGTCTCCAACCGTCTCTCAGTCTGCCATGTCCACCGGCACCCCCGCTAGTTCCACGATCTCCAGCTCTCCAGTCCAGCTCACCCTACATGAGACTATGGTTAGAAAAAGGAAGTACTTAGCCTTGCATCCGCATACACAGGGTTTGAACGCCCACATAGCTAGACTAATCTCGTTAGAGATGATGCCCTACCGGTTAGTTGAAACGAAGCTTTCAAAGCCCTGATGGACTACGCTGTACCACGCTACGAGCTACCCAGTTGACACTTCTTTTCCAGAAAAGCCATCCCAGCCCTCCACTAGCATGTTAAAGAGCGCATCGTCCATGCACTCAGGCAATCTGTGAGCACAAAGGTGCACCTGACAACAGATGCATGGACCAGTAGGCATGGCCAGGGACGTTACGTGTCCATCACGGCACACTGGGTGAATGTGGTGGATGCAGGGTCCACAGAGGACAGCAATTTTGGGACAGTTCTGCCTAGCCCACGGTCTAGGAAACAGTTGGCTGTAGCCGTTCGCACCCCCTCCTCCTCCTCCTCGTCCTCCTGCAGAAGCGAGAGCTCGTCCACAGACCGCAGTCGCACAACCACTCCATCCGCAGCTGCCACTGTTGGACACCAGGTGTCCCATTATAGGGCAGCTACTGGCAAGCGTCAGCAGGCTGTATTGGCTATGAAGTGTTTGGGCGACAACAGACACACCGCGGAAGTTCTGTCCGAGTTCTTGCAGAAAGAAACGCAGTCGTGGCTGGGCACTGTAGATCTTGAGGCAGGCAAGGTAGTGAGTGATAACGGAAGGAATTTCATGGCTGCCATCTCCCTTTCCCAACTGAAACACATTCCTTGCCTGGCTCACACCTTAAACCTGGTGGTGCAGTGCTTCCTGAAAAGTTATCTGGGGTTATCCGACCTGCTCCTGAAAGTGCGTGAACTTTGCTCACATATCCGCCATTCGCCCGTACACTCCAGCCGTATGCAGACCTATCAGCGATCTTTGAACCTTCCCCAGCATCGCCTAATCATAGACGTTGCAACAAGGTGGAACTCAACACTGCACATGCTTCAGAGACTGTGTGAACAGAGGCGGGCTGTTATGTTTTTGTGGGAGGATACAGATACACGGGCAGGCAGTAGGATGGCAGACATGGAGTTGTCAGGTGTGCAGTGGTCGAAGATACAAGACATGTGTCAAGTCCTTCAGTGTTTTGAGGAATGCACACGGCTAGTTAGTGCAGACAACGCCATAATAAGCATGAGCATCCCCCTAATGCGTCTGCTGATGCAAAGTTTGACGCACATAAAGGATCAGGCGTCTGCAGCAGACGAAGAGGAAAGCCTTGATGACAGTCAGCCATTGTCTGGTCAGGGCAGTGTACAGGACGAGGTAGCGGGCGAAGAGGAGGAGGACGAGGAGGATGATGGGGATGATTATATTTTTAATGAGGAAGCTTTTTCGGGGCCACTGGAAATTGGTGGCGTGGCAAGGCCGGGTTCTGGTTTTTTGATGGACACAAGTGACGTAGATTTGCCTGAAACTGCCCCTCAACCAAGCACAACCGCAGATTTGACAACTGGAACTTTGGCCCACATGGCGGATTATGCCTTACGTATCCTCAAAAGGGACACACGCATTACTAAAATGATGAACGATGACGATTACTGGCTGGCCTGCCTCCTTGATCCTCGCTATAAAGGCAAATTGCAAAATATTATGCCACATGAGAACTTGGAACTAATATTAGCAGCCAAACAATCAACTCTTGTTGACCGTTTGCTTCAGGCATTCCCAGCACACAGCGCCCGTGATCGTTCTCACACGAGCTGCAGGGGGCAGCAGACCAGAGGTGTTAGAGGGGCAGAAATCAGAAGTGGCGTTGGACAGAGGGGTTTTCTGACCAGGTTGTGGAGTGATTTTGCTATGACCGCAGACAGGACAGGTACTGCAGCATCAATTCAAAGTGACAGGAGACAACATTTGTCCAGTATGGTTACTAACTATTTTTCATCCCTTATCGATGTTCTCCCTCAACCGTAATTCCCATTTGATTACTGGGCATCCAAATTAGACACCTGGCCAGAATTGGCAGAATATGCATTGCAGGAGCTTGCTTGCTTGCCCGGCAGCTAGTGTCCTATCAGAAAGAGTATTCAGTGCTGCAGGTTCAATATTAACCGAAAAAAGGACTCGTCTGGCTACCCAAAATGTTGATGATCTAACCTTCATTAAAATGAACCACAACTGGATTTCGAATTCTTTTGCCCCACCTTGCCCGGCCGACACCTAGCTTTCCTATGAAAAGGTATTGCCTGTGGACTACTCTGAATGACTTTTCCAATCTCGTAATTTACAGCAGCTGATTGTCCAGCATACGACATGTTTACACCTCCCTAAATGGCCAAACTCCCCACACGGGGCCGTGGTATCTCCACTTGGCGCAAGCACCCGTGAGAGTGCTGTTTGTCTGAAGAGGTGGGTTTGCCCGCTTTTGGTCTACGGCACTGCCACTGGGTCCCTCATAGTACAATAAAGTGTCTCTGGCGGTGGTGGTGCGCACCCAACGTCAGACACACTGTTGTAACATGAGGGGCCCTGGGCATGTACCGCCGGCCACAAGAGAATTCCCCCACCCCCAGCTCAAACATTGCTCTACCACTTGCACAATTATCTCTCACAGTTCCACCAATGTTTAGTCTATGCGCTGACATCCGTAAATTCCTGTCACTGACAATACCATTGTGTTGACATGTATGATGGTACTTAACATAGTCAGGGGCAGTGTCCTATATTTACCCAAGTAAATACTTTGTGCCAAATTACTAGGTCTGAAACTACGCAGAGGAGCCCACCCCTGTACCTAATGATGGCACCCTTTTGGTTTTTCTTTTTCTTGTAATGCGAGACATTAACATGTATTTATTTTTTGGGACTACTAACTGGCAGACACTCATTACAATCGGCCGCCCCTGACAACACCAATGGTGCCCACTGCCTGTGTACCCCTGCAAGAGAATTCAAAGTGTCTACAGCCCAATTTTATTATGTTAGGCCTTCGAAGCCTGTCTGCGGTCCCTCCTTCCACTAGGCCTCCACTGACCTGTCTACTGCTGCCCGTGTTCCCCTGGAACCAATGTTAAAGTGCCTACAGCCCTAATTTATTATGTTAGGCCTTCGAAGCCTGTCTGCGGTCCCTCCTTCCACTAGGCCTCCACTGAACTGTCTACTGCTGCCGTGTTCCCCTGGAACCAATTTTAAATTGCCTACAGCCAAATTTTATTATGTTAGGCCTTCGAAGCCTGTCTGTGGTCCCTCCTTCCACTAGGCCTCCACTGACCTGTCTACTGCTGCCCGTGTACCCCTGGAACCAATGTTAAAGTGCCTACAGCCCTAATTTATTATGTTAGGCATTTGAAGCCTGTCTGCGGTCCCTCCTTCCACTAGGCCCCCACTGACCTGTCTACTGCTGCCCGTGTTTCCCTGGAACCAATGTTAAAGTGCCTACAGCCCTAATTTATTATGTTAGGCCTTCGAAGCCTGTCTGCGGTCCCTCATTCCACTAGGCCTCCACTGACCTGTCTACTGCTGCCCGTGTTCCCCTGGAACCAATTTTAAATTGCCTACAGCCAAATTTTATTATGTTAGGCCTTCGAAGCCTGTCTGCATCTCTCCTTCCACTAGGCCTCCACTGACCTGTCTACTGCTGCCCGTGTACCCCTGGAACCAATGTTAAAGTGCCTACAGCCCTAATTTATTATGTTAGGCCTTCGAAGCCTGTCTGCGGTCCCTCCTTCCACTAGGCCTCCACTGACCTGTCTACTGCTGCCCGTGTTCCCCTGGAACCAATATTAAATTGCCTACAGCCTAATTTTATTATGTTAGGCCTTCGAAGCCTGTCTGCGGTCCCTCCTTCCACTAGGCCTCCACTGACCTGTCTACTGCTGCCCGTGTACCCCTGGAACCAATGTTAAAGTGCCTACAGCCCTAATTTATTATGTTAGGCCTTCGAAGCCTGTCTGCGGTCCCTCCTTCCACTAGGCCTCCACTGACCTGTCTACTGCTGCCCGTGTTCCCCTGGAACCAATGTTAAAGTACCTACAGCCCTAATTTATTATGTTAGGCCTTCGAAGCCTGTCTGCGGTCCCTCCTTACACTAGGCCCCCACTGACCTGTCTACTGCTGCCCATGTTTCCCTGGAACCAATTTTAAATTGCTTACTGCTAAATTTTATTATATTAGGCCTTTGAAGCCTGTCTGCGGTCCCTCCTTCCACTAGGCCTCCACTGACCTGTCTACTGCTGCCCGTGTACCCCTGGAACCAATGTTAAAGTGCCTACAGCCCTAATTTATTATGTTAGGCCTTCGAAGCCTGTCTGCGGTCCCTCCTTCCACTATGCCTCCACTGACCTGTCTACTGCTGCCCGTGTTCCCCTGGAACCAATTTTATATTGCCTACAGCCTAATTTTATTATGTTAGGCCTTCGAAGCCTGTCTGCGGTCCCTCCTTCCACTAGGCCTCCACTGACCTGTCTACTGCTGCCCGTGTACCCCTGGAACAAATGTTAAAGTGCCTACAGCCCTAATTTATTATGTTAGGCCTTCGAAGCCTGTCTGCGGTCCCTCCTTCCACTAGGCCTCCACTGACCTGTCTACTGATGCCCGTGTCCCCCTGGAACCAATGTTAAAGTGCCTACAGCCCAATTTTATTATGTTAGGCCTTCGAAGCCTGTCTGCGGTCCCTCCTTCCAATAGTTCTCCACTGACCAGACCAATGCTGGCCGTGTACCCCTGGAACCCAGCTGAAAGTGCATGGAGCCTCCTTTTTTTCTTTGTTTTATATTTAGAAAGCCCAGATGAACTACGCTGTACCACGGTTCAAGCTACCCAGTCGACATTTCTTTTGCGTGAAAAGCCATCCCAGCCCTCCGCCGGCATGAAAAAGTCTGCATTGTCATAGCACTCAGGCAATCAAACAGTAGAAAGGTGCACCTGACAAGAGACGCATGGACCAGTAAGCATGTCCACAAAAAGTTACGTGTCCATTACAGCGCACTGGGTTAATGTGTTGGATGCATGGTCCACAGGGGACAGCCTACAAAGTCTGTCTGCAGTCCCTAATTCAAATTGTCCTCCGCTGGCCACACCACTGCTGCCCGTGTACCCCTGGAACCAATTTTAAAGTGCCTACAACCTAATTTTGTTATGTTAGGCCTACTACGCCTGTCTGCGGTCCCTCCTTCCAATACTCCTCCACTGACCACACCACTGCTGCCCGTGGACCCCTGGAACCTATTTTTAATTGCATAGAGCATCCTTTTTTTAATAGTAGGCCTACAAAGTCTGTCTGCGGTCCACTATTGAAATTGTCCTCCACTGACCAGAGCAGTGCTGCCTGTGTACCCCTGTAACCTTTTTTAAACTGCAGTGAGCCACATTTTTGGTTTAAGGCCTACTACCTGTGTCTGTCTGCGCCACTCAATACAGCTGTCCTCCTTTGAAAAAAGCAGAGCGTCAATAGTCTTGTTTTCAGCCTCTAGAAATTTGAAAACTGCATTGGGGCTACTACTTTGGTAGGGCCTACTAACGGTGTCTGCCGCTGCAAGGTGTGCCCCAGGTTTCCTCTCCATTGCTTGGGTCTTCCGACTCTCGTTTAGTAGTTGTTGAAAACTACACTGCATTAGGCCTACAAATTGGGTATGGGGTGTAGAGACGGTGTGTTCCACTCCAAGGTGTTCCCCAGCTTTCCTCTCCATTGCTTGGGTCTTCCGACTCTCGTTTAGTAGTTGTTGAAAACTACACTGCATTAGGCCTACAAATTGGGTATGATGTGTAGAGACGGTGTGTTCCACTCCAAGGTGTTCCCCAGGTTTCCTCTCCATTGCTTCAGTCTTCCGACTCTCGTTTAGTAGTTGTTGAAAACTACACTGAATTCGGCCTACAAGTTGGGTCTGGATTGTAGAGACGGTGCCTTCCGCTCCAAGGTGTTCTCCAGGTTTCCTCTCCATTGCTTCAATCTTAAAGCTCTTGTTTAGTAGTTGTTGAAAACAACACTGCATTCGGCCTACAAGTTGGGTCTGGGGTGTAGAGACGGTGTCTTCCACTCCAAGGTGTTCCCCAGGTTTCCTCTCCATTGCTTCGATCTTCTGGCTCTCGTTTAGTAGTTGTTGAAAACAACACTGCATTAGGCCTACTAGTTGGGTTGGGGCCTTCTATCTGTGTCTGCCGCTCCCTGCTGTTCTCCTCCAGTGAACAAAGCTGTGCCGCCGGTTTACTACTGTTGCCAATTTTGAACTGCATTTAGAATACTTACTGATTTGGGCCTACTCTCTGTGTCAGCCTCTCATTCCAGTTGTCCTCCACTGAACAAAACAATGCCCCCTGGTTAGTCCTGTTACCAATTTTGAACTGCATTTAGCCCACTTTATTCTTTGGGACCATATCTGTTTCCCCCTCATCCTGCCCATTGCCCAGCCGGTGATAGATGAGTCTGCTGGTACATTGACCCATAATGTAACATTCCCCGTGCACGCTACACTGCAAGATTGTGACCCTGCTGAAAGTCAGGTCCCCCTTCCCGCATACCAAACCACATTACACGGGGACAAAGAGGAAGGTGCAGATGAAGGTGCAGGTTCCTTCATCAGGTGGGGGGAGGAATACTCGTTGGCGACGTCACTGGCACAGGGCCCCTCATAGTACGCAAAAGTGTTGCTGCCGGTGGGAGGCGCCCCCTCCGTGCAAACACACCGCCGTACTTTGAGGGGCCCTGTGCCAGTGCCAATGCCAACGAATGGGCCCCCCCTGCTTGCTCAGGATCACAGCACTTGCAAAGTTTAAATACTTACCTCTCCCTGCTCCACTGCCCTGAGGTGGTCCAGATTACCTGGGCCCACTAAATACTTGAACCAGCCCTACCCCCCACAACTTTAGCTAAATGACCGCCAATTTCCAATGCCTAACTATTATTATAAGGGAAATTAAGATTGACAAGCTTCATTAAGAAGAATGGATGGTTTTGACATTAAAATGGGCACTCTAGGTGCTTTCCTGGCCCCCACTCACTGCCGACTATGCTGTCCCATTGACTTGCATTGGGTTTCGTGTTTCGGTCGATCCCGACTTTACGACATAATCGGCCGATTTCATTTGACCCGACTTTTGAGATAGTCGGGTTTTGCGAAACCCGACTCGACTCTAAAAAAGTCAAGGTCGCTCAACCCTACTGGACAACATGCCGGCTACACAGCAGGGGAACAGCTGGCGGTGCTGAACCCCACTAACACATTGGCTGGTGTTTTTCTCTGTGCAGCTAGCATGTCCGGGCAGAAACTGGTGGTGTTAGAGCCCAGGGTCAGCAGGAGGAGGAGAGGAGCAGAGTGTAGGCCGAAGCCTGCACTGTTGGCAGCTTTTGGTGTGTTGTGCCAGCGTGACTTGTGCTGGACACGATGCCGGCTACACAGCAGGGCAACAGCTGGCGGTGCTGAACCACACTGACACAATGGCAGGTGTTTTTCTCTGTGCAGCCTGCACTTCCGGGCCCCAACTGGCGAAGTTAGAGCCCAGGGTCTGCAGGAGGAGCAGAGTGTAGGCCGAAGCCTAATTGAACCAATTTCAAAGGTAACCTTTAACCCACCCTCAGGTGTTATAATGTTGAAGAGCCACACCTTGTGCAGCAGTAATGCTCCACAAGTGAAAGGTTGCTCTTTAAATTTTGCTCATTGCACACGCAGAATGAAAGACGTACACAATTTTGCCCATTGTACAGTAGAACTGTATTGGAGGCGTGACTTGTCTTTTTAAGGAGACACAGCACAGGTATCCAAAAATAACGCCTTGGTGCTGGGCGCAGCCTCCTGAGCGTTGTTATTTGCTGTACAGGAGTCGGCGCTCTTGCTAGCCCTTGGCCATGGGCAGTTAGCGCTGCCCGTCTTATGACCTCATTTCATGTTGGCTGGTGCAGTTAACGATGGCCATGAATCCCAGACACGCAGTGTCTTTTCATAAAGTCACAGTGCGGGGCTGGGATTCGTGGCCTTGTGCAGTAAATATGTTCGCCACTCACACATGTCCTTACACCTGCTTCAGACTGGGCGGCCTCAGCTGATCCCTTATCGCCTGCCACGGCCATGAGGCCGCACAGTCTGAAGAAGGCGGAAGGAGGAGAGTGAAGACAGGCGAAGATATGCACTGCTCGTGCCCATCAATCACACCCTCGCAGTCAAAATATATGAGACAACGAGGGGCGTTGTGTCGGGCAGGGCGGACGCACAGGCACAAGCAGCCAACCAATTATGTCAGAAGATGGGCAGCGCTACCAAGGGGGGTGCTGCGTGTCATTTAAAAAGGAGAATCACACCTCAGGGGCAGTGAAATGGTCTGTAAAGAGACACATTTTGTACGTGTTGAATTCAAGGTGGGCAAGGGGAAAAAGTCAGCCACCTTGTACAAATGCAGCAGTACTGCTGTACAAGGTGGCTGTTATACATAGAAACACCTAGGGGTGGGGGTCAGGGTCCCTTTAATTTCAGTTCAGGTGCCTGCATGGCGTTTGCAGGTCACGTTGCCGGCTACACAGCAGGGGAACAGCTGGCGGTGCTGAACCCCACTAACACATTGGCTGGTGTTCTTCTCTGTGCAGCTAGCACGTCCGGGCAGAAACTGGCGGTGTTTGAGCCCAGGGTCAGCAGGAGGAGGAGAGGAGCAGAGTGTAGGCCGAAGCCTGCACTGGTGGCAGCTTTTGGTCTGTTGTGCCAGCGTGGCTTGTGCTGGACACGATGCCGGCTACACAGCAGGGGAACAGCTGGTGGTGCTGAACCCCACTAACACATTGGCTGGTGTTCTTCTCTGTGCAGCTAGCACGTCCGGGCAGAAACTGGCAGTGTTTGAGCTCAGGGTCAGCAGGAGGAGGAGAGGAGCACAGTGTAGGCCGAAGCCTGCACTGTTGGCAGCCTTTGGTCTGTTGTGCCAGCGTGGCTTGTGCTGGACACGATGCCGGCTACACAGCAGGGGAACAGCTGGCGTTGCTGAACCCCACTGACACAATGGCGGGTGTTTTTCTCTGTGCAGCCAGCACTTCCGGGCCCCAACTGGCGTAGTTAGAGCCCAGGGTCTGCAAGAGGAGCAGAGTGTAGGCCGAAGCCTAATTGAACCAATTTCAAAGGTAACCTTTAACCCACCCTCAGGTGTTATAATGTTGAAGAGCCACACCTTGTGCAGCATTAATGCTCCACAAGTGAAAGGTTGCTCTTTGAATTTTGTGCATTGCACACGCAGAATGAAAGACGTACACAATTTTGCCCATTGTACAGTAGAACTGTATTGGAGGCGTGACTTGTGTTTTTAAGGAGACGCAGCACAGGTGCACATAAATAACGCCTTGGTGCTGGGTGCAGCCTCCTGAGCGTTGTTATTTGCTGTACAGGAGTCTGCGCTATTGTGATCCCTTGGCCATGCGCTGTGAGCGCTGCCTGTCTTCTCACCTCATTTCATGTTGGCCGGTGCGGTTACCAATGGCCATGAATCCCAGACCCGCAGTGTCTTTTAATAAAGTCACACTGCAGAGCTGGGATTTTTGGCCTTGCGCAGTAAATATGTTCGCCGCTCACACATGTCCTTACACCTGGTTCAGACTGGGCGGCCTCAGCTGATTCCTTATCGCCTGCCACGGCCATGAGATGAGGCCGCACAGTCTGAAGAAGGCGGAAGGAGATGAGTTAAGACAGGCGAACATATGCACTGCACATGCCCATCAATCACACCCTCACAGTCAAAATAGATCAGACAACGAGGGGGGTTGTGTCGGGCAGGGCGGATGCACAGGCACAGGCAGCCAACCAATGATGTCAGAAGACGGGCAGCGTTACCAAGGGGGGTGCTGCGTGTCATTAAAAAGGAAAGTCACACCTCAGGGATATTGTAATGGTCTGTAATGAGACACATTTTGTACGTGTTACATTCAACGTGGGCAAGGAGAAAAAGTCAGCCACCTTGTACAAATGCAGCAGTACTGCTGTACAAGGTGGCTGTTATACATAGAAACACCTGGGGGTGGGGGTCAGGGTCCCTTTAATTTCAGTTCAGGTGCCTGTGTGGCGTTTGCAGGTCAAGTTGCCGGCTACACAGCAGGGGAACAGCTGGCGGTGCTGAAGCCCACTAACACATTGGCTGGTGTTTTTCTCTGTGCAGCTAGCAAGTCCGGGCAGAAACTGGCGGTGTTTGAGCCCAGGGTCAGCAGGAGGAGGAGAGGAGCAGAGTGTAGGCCGAAGTCTGCACTGGTGGCAGCTTTTGGTCTGTTGTGCCAGCGTGGCTTGTGCTGGACACGTTGCCGACTACACAGCAGGGGAACAGCTGGCGGTGCCGAACCCCACTGACACATCAGCTAGTGTTTTTTCTGTGTAGACAACACTTCCAGGTGGCAACTGACAGTGTTGAAACCCAGGGAATCAAAGAGGAGCAGAGTGTAGGCCGAAGCCTGCAGTGGAGCAAGTTGAAAGGGAACCTTTAACCCCCCCCCCCAGGAATTTGTTGCTGAAAGAGCCATCTTGTACAGCAGTAATACTGCACATGGAAAATGGTGGCTCCTAAAATTATGCTCCTTGCAAACGCTGAAGTACACACTCATATAAAGTGTCCCCTCACACCGTTAAACCGTCCCGGAAGTGGGACTTTCCTTTGTAATGTGACACAGCACAGCCGTCATTCCAACACCCTTGGTGCCGTGCGCCACCTCCTCAACGTTGTTTGGTTCTGTCACGGAGACAACGCTGTAATGTTATCCCTTGGACATGAACAGTTAGCGGTGCCCGTCTTCTGACATCATTTAGGTGTCAGGCTGGCAGTGCCTGTGCGTCAAAGCTGCCCGAGATCCAACCTCGCAGTGTCATCTAATCTAATCCCACTGCGGGCCAGGGATCCATGGGCATGCGCAGTGCATATCATCGCCTCTCACTCACCTCCTTCATGCTTCTTCAGACTGTGCGGCGTCACGGCCGTGGCATGCTATTAGGGATCAGCTGACGCCGCCTAGTCTGAAGAAGCGTGAAGAAGGGGAGTGAGAGGCTAGTATATGCACTGCGCATGGCCATGGATACCAGGCCCACTGTGGGATCACATTAGACGACACTGCGAGGTGGGATTTCGGGCAGCGTGGATGCACAGGCGCAGCCAGGCCGACAACAAATGATGTCAGAGGACGGGAAGCGCAAACTGTTCATGGCCAAGGGATAACATAACAGCGCAGTGTCCATGACGGAATCAAACAACGCTAAGGAGGCAGCGCACGGAGCCAAGGGGATAGGAATGATGGCTGTGCTGCGTCATATTACAAAGGAAAGTCCCACCTCCGTGACGGTTGGACGGTGTTAGGGGACACATTACATGAGTGTGTAGTTCAGCGTTTCCAAGGAGCATAATTTCAAGAGAGACCTTTTCCTTGTGCAGTATTAGTGCTGCACAAGGTGGCTCTTTCAGTAACAAACGCCTAGGGGGGGGAGGGGGACAGGTTCCCATACATTTTTGTTGTGCCAGCGTGGCGGTCGCATGACACGTTGCCGGATACACAGCTGGGGATCAGCTGACATTACTGAACCCCAATAACAGAGGAGTGACTGTTGACTGTGCAGACAGCACTTCCAGGCACCAACTGGCGGTGTTAGAGCCCAGGGACAGCAAGAGGAGCAGATTGGAGGTATTGCCGCACACACAGCTGGGGATCAGCTGACGTTACTGAACCCCAATAACAGAAGAGCGACTGTTGACTGTGCAGACAGCACTTCCAGGCATCAACTGGCGGTGTTAGAGCCCAGGGACAGCAGGAGGAGCAGATTGGAGGTATTGCCGCACACACAGCTGGGGATCAGCTGACGTTACTGAACCCCAATAACAGAGGAGCGACTGTTGACTGTGCAGACAGCACTTCCAGGCACCAACTGGCGGTGTTAGAGCCCAGGGACAGCAGAAGGAGCAGAGGAACAGAGTGTAGGCCGAAGCCTGATTGGAGCAAGTTGAAAGGGAACCTTTAACCCCCCACCCCAAGACGTTTGTAGCTGAAAGAGCCATCTTGTGCAGCACTAAGGATGCAAAAGGAAAAGGTTGCTCTTTTAATTATGCTCCTTGCAAGCACAGAAGTAAACACTAAAAATGTGTCCCCTTATACTGTAAAACCGTCCCGGAGGTGGGAATTTCCTTCGTAATGGGACGCAGCACTGCTGTCATTCCTATCCCCTTGGTGCCGTGCGCTGCCTCCTCTGCGGCCGCACAGGCGCAGCCAGCCTGACACCAAATTATGTCAGAATACAGGCAGCGCAAATTGGCCATGGCCAAGGGATAACAGAACAGCGCAGGCTCCGTGACAGCTTAAAACAACGCTGAGGAGGCAGCGCATGGCACCAAGGGGGTAGGAATGACGGCTGTGCTGCGTCACATTATGAATGAAAGTCCCAGCTCCGGGATGGTATAACGGTATCAGTGAACACATTTTATAAGTGTTAAGTTCTGCGTGTGCAAGGAGCACAACTAAAAGAGCTACCTTTTCCTTGTGCAACATTACTGCTGCACAAGATGCCTCTTTCAGTAACAATCGCCAGGGGGGGGGACAGGTTCCCTTACATTTAGGTTGTTGTGCCAGCGTGGCGGTCGCAGGACACATTGCCGGCTACACAGCTGGGGATCAGCTGACGTTACTGAAACCCAATAACACTGGGCCGTATGTTTTGACTGTGCAGCCTGCACTTCTGAGCCACAACTGGCGGTGTTGGAGCCCAGGAATAGCAGTTCAGGTGGTAGAAAGATGAACACATCAGGAGACCTGGATGACACCCAATTACTTAATCAGGCAGAGGAGTGGCAAGTTCCTGCGAGATCCAGGCCTGTTTCATTTTCAGGAAAGTAAGCCAGTCAACGTTATCGGAGGATAGTACACCACCTGCGGCACTAAAGACACGTTCCGATAAGACACTAGCCGCAGGGCAAGCCAGCACCTCCAATGCATACTGGCTTAGCTCTGGCCATGTATCCAGCTTAGAGACCCAAAACTTGAACGGGGAAGAGCCGTCTGGGAGTACACTAAGAGGGCAAGCCATGTAGTCTGTCACCATCTGACGGAACCGTTGCCTCCTACTGACTGGAGCCGCCGGTGATGGTGTAGACATTTGGGGCGGGCACACAAAAGTTTGCCACAGTTGTGCCATACTGGGTTTGCCTTGGGCAGAGGCACTGCTTCTGCTCCCTCTTTGTGCAGTGCCTTCCCCACTGCCTCGACGCACTGAGCTGCTTTGTAAAGCACTAGCAGCACTCCTCTCAGTTGGACTGGAGAAGATGATGGAATTCACCAGTGTGTCGTGGTACTCCCGCATTTTACACTCCCGGGTCAACGCTGGGATGAGGTTTTGGACGTTGTCCCGGTAGCGAGGATCGAGGAGGGTGAACACCCAATAATCAGGCATGTTGAGAATGTGGTCGATGCGGCGGTCGTTTCTCAGGCACTGCAGCATGAAATCCACCATGTGCTGCAGACTGCCAACTGGCCCAGAAACGCTGTCCCCTGCTTGAGACATGATCTCTGCCCGCTCGTCATCACCCCACCCTCGCTGTACACACTGACCACTGGACAATTGTGTCACTCCCTCCTCTGGACGGAGCTCTTCCTCCTCCATTGACTCCTCCTCATCCTCCTCACAAAGTGGCCCCTGCGTACCCCTTTGTGAGGAACCACGTGGCGCTGACTCTCCAGAAGCTGATGGAAAAGGTGACCCCTCATCCTCCACCTCTTCCACAACATCATCCCTTAACGCTTGCAAAGTTTGCTGAAGCAGGCAGATAAGGGGGACAGTCATGCTGACTAGTGCATCATCTGCACTTGCCATCCGCGTGGAATAATCAAAAGGACGCAAAACCTGGCAGACGTCCTTCATAGTGGCCCACTCTGTGGTTGTGAAGTCTGATCGGCGCTGACTGCGACTTTTTAGCGCCTCATGCAGTTGATACTCCATTACTGCTTGCTGCTGCTCACACAACCGCTCCAACATATGTAACGTGGAATTCCACCTGGTAGGTAGGTCACATATGATGCGGTGTTCCGGAAGGCGGAATCGGCGCTGCAGAGCAGCAATGCGGGATCTTGCCAAGCTGGAACGCCGCAAGTGAGCACACTCTAGGCGGACCTTGTGCAGCAGTGCATCAAGATCCGGATAGTCCCTCAGAAAACCACAACCAAATTGAGCACATGTGCCAGACATGGGATGTGAGTGAGGTTGCCAAGGGCCAAAGCTGCCACCAGATTTCGGCCATTGTCACACACTACCATGCCTGGCTGGAGATTCGCTGGCACAAACCACACATCGCTCTCCTGCTTGATGGCATTCCAGAGCTCCTGCGCTGTGTGGCTTCGATTCCCCAATGAAACTAGTTTCAAGACGGCCTGTTGACGTTTGGCCACGGCTTTGCTCATGTCGGTCATAGGTAAACGTTCACGGGTCCATGTGGAGGTGGACTGTGACGGCTCCTGCAGCGATGATTCTGAGGAACTTGTGTATGAGGAGGAGTCAATGCGTACAGACTGGATTCCTGCAATCCCTTGGCAGGGACAGCTTGCCTGCTGAAGTAAAAGCGGCTGGGCACCTTGTACTGTTGGACTGCCAATGCCATTAAGTCACGGAAGCTGTCAGTCTCCACCAGCCTGAATGAGAGCATTTCCAGGGACAAAAGTTTGGCAATGCCTGCATTCAGAGCCTGTGCTCGGGGGTGGTTGGCCGAGAATGCCCGCCTTTTCTCCCATGCCTGTACTACTGATGGCTGTAGAGTAGACTGGGAGTGTGAGGATGACTGGGAATGTGGTGCTGTGGGTGGAATTACACTAGGTCTCTGGACAACAGTGCCAGAGGGTCTTCCATGGCGATCCTGGGAGGAAGCCAAACCAGCTGTGCGCGAGCTGGAGGAAAAGGCAACACGAGCTGAAGAGGTGGTAGCTGCTGCTGTTGGTTGGCCTACGTCTTCAGTGTGTTTTTGTAACTCCACCGCGTGCCTGGTCCGCACATGTTTTCACATATTTGTGGTATTGAGGTTGCTGACACTTTTACCTCTTTTGACTTTCTGGTGACACAGCTTGCATTTGACAAAACAAATGTAATCTGCAACTGTGTCAAAAAAGGACCAGGCACTGCAAATCTTGGGAGCGCCCTTTTTGGCTTTTGAAAGAGACAGGCTCCTAACGGGTGCCAAAGTGGAGGCTACAGGCTCCGCAGTCTTCCCCCTCCCTCTCCCTCTTTGGCCCGTAAGGGGAAGCTCTTCCTCAGAGCTGCTCCCACCACCTTCCTGTTCCTCACGCCACGATGGGTCAACGACCTCATCATCTCCACTACCCTCTGCCACCAACTGCTCCTCCTGGGTAGTCTCGGCAGCACAGTACGCACCAGAAAGAGGCACCTGAGTTTCATCATCAGATGCGTACTGCGCTGTGGTCACCGCAGGCACTGGCCCACCCGCCTCTTCAGAGTCAGAGAGACAAAGCTGTTGGGCATCACTGCACACTGCCCCTTCTTCCATTTCTCCAATGCTGCTTGGCTCGCCCCCTGTTTCCAAGCCAAGAGATTCAGAGAACAGAAGTAGAGACGGCTCCTGTCCTGGGCTCTCTGACTGCCTGGCCAATTTGGCAGGTGGTGAAGAGACAGATGGCTGCTCTCCAGTGGTCTGTGCCTGAGAGGATGTGGCACTAATTGAAGTCGATGCCGATGCGTTAGCTGCCATCCACCCGACAACGGCTTCAATTTGATCTTCACGCAGCAGCGGTGCACGGCGCTCTCCGACAAAGCTGCGCATGAAGGACTGTTCCCTGCTGAAAATGAGTGATGATGAGTCACCGGTGCCCGCAGCAGGCACAGAATCACCACGTCCTCTCCCTGCTCCTCTCCCTGCTCCGCGCCCACGCCCACGTGCCTTACTCCCTGCCCTCTTCATCTTGGTTGACAGATAAAGATAAGCAGAAAAGTACTAAGGCCTTAGTGTGCTTATTCCCGAAATGCTCCTCCTAACAGGTGTAAGAAACACTAATGTTGTAAAGTGTGGACTAGACTTTATTATTTATAAAATGTGGCCTACACAAGTGTTAAGTGGTGTTTGGTGAACTTTACTTTTTTTTTTCTTCTGCAGATCGGACTACAGAGCGAGTTTAACTCACACGGGGACCGTGCAGAGAGCCGTAAACGGCGCTGCAAGGCCCAAAAACCCTCCTCTAGGTTATCCTACGTAGTGTTTTTCCACTGTTTAGCTGGAGACGGGTGGAAAGACACTAATAGGAAATTTTTTTATAAATTTTCAACAGGCTGCACTATTTGAAAAAAAGGACAAGTTATTTAACGGTATGAGGCAGTAACGCACCCTGAGCTGAATCCAACCGGCTGTGGCTGCACACAGACTACAGGGCGAGCTGCGATCACATGGAGACCGTGCAGACAGCCGTAAACGGCGCTGCAAGGCCTAAAAACCCTCCTCTAGGTTATCCTATGTAGTGTTTTTCCACTATTTAGCTGGAGACGGGTGGAAAGACACTAATAGGAAATTTTTGGAAAAATTTTCAGCAGGCTGCACTATTTGAAAAAAAGGAAAATTTTTTCACGGTATGAGGCAGTAACGCACCCTGAGCTGAATCCAACCGGTTGTGGCTGCACACAGACTACAGGGCGAGCTGCGCTCACACGGAGACCGTGCAGACAGCCGTAAACGGCGTTGCAAGGCCCAAAAACCCTCCTCTAGTTTATCCTATGTAGTGTTTTTCCACTATTAAGCTGGAGACGGGTGGAAAGACACTAATAGGAAATTTTTGGAAAAATTTTCAGCAGGCTGCACTATTTGAAAAAAAGGAAAATTTTTTTCACGGTATGAGGCAGTAACGCACCCTGAGCTGAATCCAACCGGCTGTGGCTGCACACAGACTACAGGGCGAGCTGCGCTCACACAGAGACCGTGCAGGCAGCCGTAAACGGCGCTGCAAGGCCCAAAAACCCTCCTCTAGGTTATCCTATGTAGTGTTTTTCCACAATTTAGCTGGAGACGGGTGGAAAAACACTAATAGGAAATTTTAGAAAAAATGTGCAGCAGGCTGCACTATGAGCAAAAAAGGACAATGGATAGAACTGTGTGAGGCAGTGTGAACCCCCCCTGAGCTGAATACAACCGGGTATATGGCTGCACACAGACTACAGAGTGAGCTGCACACACACACACACACACAGAGAACTTGCAGAACGCTGTTAAAACAGCGCTGCAAGGCAAGAGCAAGGTGAACAGTGAACAACACACAGCGTTTTGATAAATTAGCCTTGGGAAAGCAAAATAAAGCAATTCGCTATCTCAACTGGCCCTCAGTTAGAACACAGCGTCCTGTCCCTAACTGAAATCACAGCAGAGTGAGCGCAAAATGGCGGCAGCGTTTTTTATAGTGCAGAGTGACATCATTTCAGCAGCCAATCACAGCCTTGCCAGTACTTACATGCCCACCATGCTAAACAGGATGTGCCCACACTTCCATTCATTCCTCATTGGCTGCTGCGTGCAGTTTGAATTCTGGGAACTTCCGATTCCGGTATCCGATACGCGGGAAGTATCGGAATTCGGTATCGGAATTCCGATACCGCAAATATCGACCGATACCCGATACTTGCGGTATCGGAATGCTCAACACTAGTTGTGATTTTATTCATTCAAATCCCCAAAAAATGCCGCCTCCATTTTACACATTGTACAAGATTACATTCGCCACATTAGGTTTATAAAGCTGTTGTCACGAGTGTCCGGTCCTTCTGAGAGATCGGGGGCAGAAGATCACTATGTATTGTGAATCGCAGATATTCCATTTAGGTCAAGTCACACTAGCGTATGTCATCCGATGTGATATGCTAATGACTAGTGTTGAGCATTCCAATACTGCAAATATCGGGTATTGGCTGTTATTCGCTGTATCGGAGTTCCGATACTGAGTTTTGATACTTTTACGATATCGGATACCGGAATCGGAAGTTCCCACAGTGCAATGATGCACTATAATGGAGTGTGGGCGGTGCATGGGCGGAGACTGCGTGTCTGTGTGTGCAGGCGGGGTCTGTATGGTGGTGGGTCTGTGCATGCCTGCCGGGTGTCTTTATCTGTGGGGTCTGTGCGGGGCGGCCGGGGGACTGTGTGGGCCTGCCGGGGGTCTGTACGGGCCCGCCAGGGATCTGTGCGGGCTGCCGGGGGTCTGTGCGGGCTGCCGGGGGTCTGTGCGGGCCTGCCGGGGTCTGTGTGGGCCTGCCGGGGGTCTGTGTGGGCCTGCCAGGGGTCTGTGCGGGCCTGCCGGGGTCTGTGCGGGCCTGCCGGGGTCTGTGCGGGCCTGCCGGGGGTCTGTGTGGGTCTCTCGGGGGTTGTGTGTGTGTGCAGATATCATCCAATGCCCATCGGACTTTGCCTGCTACTATGACAGTGATTGACACATTAGCCAATGATGGGACAGTAGTAGTCCCATCGTCCAGCTAATGTGTTGAAAGTAAAAAAAACAACTACATACATACTACTACATGTTAGGTGTCGAGTTCCCGCTTCTGCACAAGGAGAATCTCGAGCCATCTCCGCTGCGGTTTCCCATTCTTCTCCAGCCGCAGTGGAGTCTGCTCAGCAGAGACGTCGTTCCCAGCGTCTTGCTCAGTCTCACTCTGTACAAAGAGTTACTGCTGCTTTTCCTTCTTCTGTCATTGAAGTCAGTGTTGGGCAGCGGCAAGCAGATGCTTTTGGGGCTAAGTCCTGCTTTTCTCTTTCTGAGCATGCCCAGGGCAAGATCTCCCATTGGAGATCGAGGGTCACATGCTCAGGTACTGCAGCACATCCCATTGGTCCTCCAGGAAGGTCCTGAAAGGGCAAAACTTCGGTAGCAGCTTCCCATTGGACCTTTATTGGAAGGTCCTGAACGTGCTGCAACTATATAAGCTGCGCATGACCGCAGGGCCATGTGCTAGTATAGACTTGATAATGTGTGTGTGTTGATGGATGTATGTCGATGGATGAAAGCTCCTAAATCATTCCCATTCCTAGTATTGTTGACTGGTCGCGAATGAAGGATTGCTATCTAGCGCCCGACTTAGCCATCAGCACGTAAACACACAATACAGCGTCTTATTGCTGTGACCGCCAGTGCGGTGCTGTGCGCTTTCACAGCGCTTTCCTGACCCAAGCCTGGGTGGTTAGTGGCGTTCGCAGGTGCGGCACTGCATGCACTCTCGTGCTTCTATTGCTGACACTCTGACACCCCAGTAGCAGTGTCGAGCACATGAGGTCTATGTACTCAAATCCTGTGTCTTGGGATTGAGTGCTGAGACTCCTTGCTTGCGCTCTTGGTGCGGTACCGCGGCCCTGTGACGCAACAGGGTTCGCTTCCTTCACACTGGGTGAGGTTAACCCGTGTGTGTATTCACTTTGTACCGCCATATAGTCCGTCATTACTTGGCAGCAGGTTCCATCTCTGGACGGTGGACCCCGGGCTGCGAACGCACCATACTCTATCTGTCCTATTATTTGGTGCGTTCCGCTAGCCCTAACACTACATACATACAACATACATACTACATACATACTATATACATACAACATACATACTACATACATACATACTACATACATACTACATACATACTACATACATACAACATACATACTACATACGTACTACATACGCACTACATACATACAACATACATACTACATACATACTACATACATACAACATACATACTTACAACATACATACTACATACATACTACATACATACAACATACATACTACATACATACTACATACATACAACATACATACTACATACATACTACATACATACTACATACGTACTACATGCATACAACATACATAATACATACATACAACATACATACTACATACATACATACTACATACATACAGCATACATACTACATACATACAACATGCATACTACATACGTACTACATACATACAACATACATACTACATACATACTACATACATACATACTACATATAATACATACATGCAACATACATACTACATACATACATACAACATGCATACTACATACATAAAACATACATACTACATACATACAAAATAATACATACATACTACATACATACAGTGCAAACCAAAATTTTGGACACAACTTCTCATTTAAAGATTTTTCTGTATTTTCATGACTATGAAAATTGTACATTCACACTGAAGGCATCACAACTATGAATTAACACATGTGGAATTATATACTTAACAAAAAAGTGCGAAACAACTGAAATTATGTCTTATATTCTAGGTTCTTCAAAGTAGCCACCTTTTGCTTTGATGACTGCTTTGCACACTCTTGGCATTCTCTTGATGAGCTTCAAGAGGTAGTCACCGGGAATGGTCTTCTCTTCACAGGTGTGGCCTGTCAGGTTTAATAAGTGGGAGTTCTTGCCTTATAAATGTGGTTGGGACCATCAGTTGTGTTGTGCAGAAGTCTGGTGGATACACAGCTGATAGTCCTACTGAATAGACTGTTAGAATTTGTATTATGGCAAGAAAAAAGCAGCTAAGTAAAAAAAAACTTGTGGCCATCATTACTTTAAGAAATGACAATGACTGGTGCAGTTTTGATGCAGTTTTTGGTGCGGTTTTTGGTGCTGTTTTGATGCAGTTTTTGGTGCGGTTTTTTATGCAGTTTTGGTGCAGTTTTTGGTGCAGTTATTATGCAGTTTTTAATGCAGTTTTGGTGCAATTTTGATGCAGTTTTTGGTGTGCTTTTTGCGCGGTTTTGATGCAGTTTTTGGAAATAAATAAATAAATGGAAAATGTTCATGATTTGAATGGAAACATGCATGAAAAAACGGATTCGGAGGCCAGATTCATCATTTCACATCTCAGTTTTATATGTTTTTCGCCAGATCCATCGCTGTGCGTTTTTTTGCCGGACAAAAAAAACGTTCCTCTGTATATGTTTTTCGTCCAGTGGAAACAACTTTTTTGACGGATCCGGCAAAAAATGGATGAAACATGTGCCCATCAGGCGCAATCCGGCGCTAATACAACTCTATGAAAAAAAACGGATCCGGCGGAAAACAACGGATCCGTTTTTTTCAAAACTCGCCATATTGTGCCTGACAGCAAAAACCTGATGTGTGAAAGCAGCCAGATATATGGATAGATACATCCATCTATAAATATATCAGTAGTGTATCAGAGGGACGTCTCGTCAAACTCAATTTGACAGGTGGACCCGCCCCTATCAAAGTGTATCAAAATGTGTAACCCCTCCCCTCCCTGTCAGCCAGCTGTCCCTGTGTATCTGTCTGATTTCCCCTTTTGATATAGTTTGATATTGTTAATTTGATACAGTGATTATTATCCCAGTATTTGTTTGTTTTTATATTAGATTTTTATATGTAGCTGCTGTGCGATTATTCTGTAATCAGGGCAGTGTGTTTTATTACCAATGAGCACATATAGTGCAAAATTGTGTTTTATAACACACCATGCTGTTTATTTTATATCCTATTAGATTTTCATATTATATGTAGTTGTTTGTGAGTTTGCTTCTTTAATATGTAATTTAGAACCAGTGTTTCTGCCGGCAGTCCATAATGCTCAGCATATGGTCATCTCATTTACACAGAGTCGGTGTCTATTCCTTACTTAACTACAAACAGATGTGTTGCTGCAAGAGCTGCACCAAATGGATCTCTGTGTAGCTGAGATTAGTTGTCTACTCCCACCAACAACAAAAAACAGAGAGAGATATTCTCCTGTTATGTGTTATGTTATGTTATCTCATCTAAACAGAGTAGCTGTCTATTCCCACCGAAGCAGCAAAAGCAAAAACAGATGTAGAAGTACACAGAGAGCAGTTTAAAATATTTATTGCCACATACCACAACTGCAGGAAAAACACATTATAAGACAGGTTTAACTAATTGCCTCAGAGCAATACACAACTGTATTGATACAGACAGGCCAGGTCAATTCCCAACCGTGACCGGAGCAGGAAAAACAGATGTAGAAGTACACAGAGAGCAGCTTAAGCAAGACATGCTGGTCACACCAGAGTTTCAGAGGACCGAAGTTTATAACCCAGTCTCATTGTGTTTTATCCCCAATGATCACATATAGCGCAAAATTGTGTTTCTACAAACAGCCAGAGTTTCTACAAACAGGTGTAGAACGTACACAGACAGCAACTTAAAATATTTATTGGTATGCGTAAAAAGTACACGATAAGACAGCTTTAAGTGCTGGGCAGACATTTAGATCAACGAAACTGACAAAGGCAAGCAGATTTTTGTTGAATTTGATAACCCCGGTCAGAACAACGGGTTAAGCTTGAAAATTTTGATGACACAAAATCTGATGCGATTCTATCATTTCTCTACAAGTCAGAAGTCTGTAATCAGAGCAATGTATTTTATTACCAATAGTGTTGAGCGATACTTTTATATACGATTATATGGGGCAGCACGGTGGCTCAGTGGATAGCACTGCAGCCTTGCAGCACTGGGGTCCTGGGTTCTAATCCCACCCAGGACAACATCTGCAAAGAGTTTGTATGTTGTCTCCGTGTTTGCGTGGGTTTCCTCCGGGTACTCCGGTTTCCTCCCACATTGCAAAGACATACTGATAGGGAATCTAGATTGTGAGCCCCATCGGGGACAGCGATGATAATGTGTGCAAACTGTAAAGTGCTGCGGAATATGTTAGCGCTATATAAAAATAAAGATTATTATTATTATTATATGGGCATATTATGTATACGGACATGTTACAACACCCGCTAGTATGAAGCGGTGTGTTTTATACACTTATAAAAAAAAAGCAAAGACGTGATATTGTAAAAGTTTAAAAGATTTTATTGTTGTAAAATAAATGCGTCTCAAAGGCATTTCAATAATATAAAAATTCTTAAAGATTATAAAAAAGCAAAAACATTAAATAGTACAATGAACACACTCCAACACACTTCTTACAAAATGAATAAGTAAATAGTATCACAAGTACAATTAACATTCATCATTACACTTCTTACAAAATAAATAATATAGTGTTACAAATCAAGTACAGCATTTATCCAGTACATCCTTTACATCGTGAGCCACATGTTTTGTAGTAGTGGTAGAGACCTTTTTTTAGGCAGCAGAGTTCCACGTGTGCTGGCTAATGATGGGGAATGTAAAGATTGAATTGCACGTGGCGTTGGGGCTAGCTTCTGGGGGGTAGATACAGAGTGTGTCTCACTGTTGGAAATTTTTAATTCATCTAAAAGCTGCCTATTAGTGGGCTTACCCACAACTGTAGACGGTATATTTAGCTCGGCCATAGCCTGCATAAATGAATCCCAACCCGGAGGTAAATTTCTGCTGGACAGAGCATGACTCTGCGTTGTACTACGTACCAAATCCAGTAAGTTAGACCCTGGTATTACGGATCCTTTGAAAATAAATTCAGCTTTATTATTCCAGGCTGTAACATTTTTATTCTGCAGTAACCTGTTTAGTAAAAATTCAGCATTCTTTTTATATCGTTGGTTTATATGGCTGACAATTTCAGCGACCTCTTGATTTTTATCAGAGTCGGTATTTGACAATTGTTGCTGATCAGGATCAGGTGTGCTAACGAGATTTAAAGCTATTACTTCTTTTGAGCTGTGCCTCGTGTGTACCAAGTAGCGCTGTAGCACGGAGCTTTACATTTTAATTTTCACATCATCGGGAATGTCACGACGTTGTAAAATGGCACTAATTTCACCATCAAGGCAACGAATAACACTGTCGCGTATGTTATCTGTAGCTGTGACGCGATCTGAAGCGTGAAGGAGAGTGGACCCTCTGGACCGTGGGAGAGACAAACCCTCTGGGCGAGCTAACCTAATGGAACCGACCCCTATACAGGGACCGTCAGGCGCAGGCCCAGAGGAGTCAAACCCACAGTGGCCGTACCAAGAGGGGCGGCTCAAGAAAGAAGAAAACAAGAACTAAGAAGCAAGGGGGAAGGTGAGAGGCGAACAAAAAGGAAAACTGGGAAGACAGGACCGAAGCACAGGACCAGGGAGATGGATGTCAGACCAGGGAGCCAGGACAGGGGGAACCTGCAGGAGACAAGGAAATGGAGAGGTGCTAAATAAAGAAAAGACAAACGACACAGAAGAAAGCAGGCAGGGCAAAGATAACGAGCTCGGACTACGAGGAACGCGAGAGACAGCGAGCACAGGCAGAGCGAACGGGCCAGAAGCACTAGCAAAAGCTAAATGACAATCAGGCAAAGCTAAGCAGGAAGACTGACCTTAAATACTAGAAGTCCTACTCGGATTGGCTGTCACTGGAGAGTTCCGGGGAAGGGGGAGAAGCAGAGGAACGCATGCGTCCTTTGATGATCCCAGGACGCCTGCGCCAACACCGGACGCCCTTGACAGAGCGAAAACCGGAAATGAAGGGACCATCCGGGCAAGAGCGCACCGCGACCAGGAAGAGGAGCGGCGGGGACGCGCAGCGGGAGGAGGATGAGACGCCGCGCCGAGAGAGAGACCAGAACGCCGAAGCCTGGAGGAGGAGCGACGGCGGCGCACAGGGACGACAGGAGCGGTAACAGTACCCCCTCCCTTACTACTCACCTTACCCTGGCTAGAAAGAAATTTGTTTAAAATACGAGGAGCATTGATATTCTCTATAGGTTCCCAGGACCTCTCCTCTGGACCAAAACCCTTCCAATCAATCAGGAAAAAATCTCTACCATGAACCTTTTTTTGAGCAACAATATCCTTAACCTCAAAGATGTTGTTATCAACACTGAAGGGTTGAGAAGAGGTACAAGAGGAAGGATGAAAGCTGTTGAAAACAGCTGGCTTAAGTAGAGACACATCGAAGGTATTGGGAATATGGAGCGCGGCAGGCAACCTCAGCTTGTAAGCGACTTCGTTGACCCGACTCAGAATCTCAAAGGGACCAATGTAGCGTGGACCAAGCTTGTAGGACGGTATCTTGAGTCTGATGAATTTCGACAAAAGCCAGACTTTGTCGCCAGGCATAAAAGGAGGAGAATCCAAACGCCTCTTGTCGGCGTGGCTCTTCATTTTCAAAGTTGCTTTATTGAGTGCTTCTCTCACTTCACCCCAAATAGTGGAAAAACTCAAAGACAGCGAGTTGGCTGCTGGCACGCCAGAGGCAGGAGAGATCGGAAGAGGAATACCTGGTGTTGTCCAAAGACAATGAAGAATGGAGATTTTGTAGATGCCTCACTGGAGTGATTATTATAAGCGAACTCCGCCCACGGAAGCAGAGAGACCCAGTCGTCCTGATGGGCATTGATGAAGTGTCGCAGATAAGCAGCCAAAATTTGATTAGTTCTATCAGCTTGACCATTAGTTTGTGGATGATACGCGGAAGAGAAATCCAAAGAAACCTTCAAGAGTTTGCATAAAGCTCTCCAAAAACGGGATGTAAACTGGACTCCTCTGTCGGATACGAAGTGCTGAGGGAAGCCATGGAGTTTGAAGATGTTTGAGATGAAAACTGTTGCCAACTCAAATGCTGAAGTTAAGCCGGGTAGAGGGATGAAATGAGCCATTTTGGAGAACCGGTCAACAACCACAAGGACGACTGTACAACCAGAAGAACTTGGTAGGTCGGTAATGAAATTCATGGCAATATGCTGCCACGGTGCAGAGGGAACTGGAAGAGGAAGCAGAGTTCCAAAGGGAAACTGTCTAGGAACTTTGTTCTTAGCGCAGGAAGGGCAGGATGCAACAAAGTCTTTGACGTCCAGACGTAGCTTAGGCCACCAATAATAGCGAGAGATGAGAAGAAAAGTCTTATTGAATCCCGCGTGACCAGCCAACTTAGAAGAATGGCCCCAACGTAACACCCTCTCTCTGTTACACTCCGGTACAAGGGTTTTACCTGGTGGAGGGCAAATCATCCTCAAGGGAGCCACGGCAATAACTTTGGAAGGATCCAAGATATATGCTGGTTCCTCCTCTAAATCCATCGGCTGAAAAGACCTTGACAGCG
Organism: Ranitomeya imitator; assembly: GCF_032444005.1. Classification (NCBI taxonomy): domain Eukaryota; kingdom Metazoa; phylum Chordata; class Amphibia; order Anura; family Dendrobatidae; genus Ranitomeya; species Ranitomeya imitator. The sequence continues at coordinate 1,222,562,195 of NC_091282.1, read as the reverse complement.
CGTCTGCTTTGACGTTCTTCTTAACCGGTCGGAAACGTAACTCAAACTCAAAACGGGCAAAAAACAGAGACCATCTGGCTTGTCGAGGATTAAGTCTTTGTGCTGTTTGAAGATAGGCTAGGTTCTTATGGTCGGAGTATATAACAAATAGATGTACGGAACCCTCTAGCAGATACCTCCATTCCTCTAAAGCCAATTTAATGGCCAGCAATTCACGATCTCCGATAGTATAGTTACGTTCGGATGTTGAAAATGCTTTAGAGAAGAAGCCACAGGGAACCATTCGACCAACAGCAGACCGTTGAGAGAGCACAGCTCCAGCCCCCGTGGAGGATGCGTCCACCTCCAAAATGAAAGGTTTGTTAACCTCAGGATGATGCAAGACTGGAGCGGAGGAAAAAGACTGTTTAAGAGATTCAAAGGCTCTCTCCGCCTCTGGAGTCCACCTCGAGTCGGAACCTTTTCGGGTGAGAGAGGAAAGAGGCTGGATCATGGAGGAGAAATGGGATATAAATTGCCTATAATAATTGGCGAATCCAAGAAATCGTTGGATGGCCTTCACCCCACAAGGTCGTGGCCAATTAATGATAGCATTCACCTTCTCGGGATCCATTTTAAGACCAGAATCAGAGACAATGTATCCGAGAAAAGGCAAAGAGGTCTGCTCAAAAAGACATTTCTCATATTTGGCATAGAGGTGATTCTCTCTTAGACGTTGTAGGACCATGCGGACACTTCTCCGATGGGACGGTAGATCAGTCGAGAATACTAGGATGTCATCCAGGTATACTACCACGCAGGTGTATAGGAGGTCTCGAAAGATATCGTTAACGAATTCTTGGAATACTGCAGTGGCATTGCAGAGGCCGAAAGGCATGACCAAGTATTCATAATGGCCGTCCCGGGTATTAAAAGCAGTTTTCCACTCGTCACCCGGGCGGATACGAACCAAGTTGTAGGCACCTCGCAGGTCAAGTTTGGTGAAAATACGAGCTCCTCTAAGTCGATCAAAAAGCTCAGGCATGAGAGGAAGAGGATATTTGTTCTTGACTGTAATGTTATTCAACCCACGGTAGTCTATACAAGGGCGAAGGGTACCGTCTTTCTTCTTAACAAAGAAAAATCCTGCTCCAGCAGGAGAAGAAGATTTCCGGATGAATCCTTTGGCAAGATTCTCTTGGATGTAGTCGGACATCGCCTGGGTCCCAGCAGGAGAAAGTGGGTAAATTCTACCTTTAGGTGGTGTACTACCAGGAAGAAGCTCAATCGGGCAGTCGTAAGGACGATGAGGAGGAAGGTTCTCAGCTTCCTGTTTGTTGAAGACGTCAGTAAAAGACCAATAAGGAGAAGGTAATCCTGCGGGAACAGTGGCAGGCAGAGAAGGGGCGACTGGACAAATGGAAATTAAACACTGTTCCTGGCAAGTAGATCCCCAGCGAAGAACGTCACCCGAACGCCAATCTAGAGTAGGCTCATGCGTACGAAGCCACGGCAACCCGAGTAATAGAGCATGGGAAAGGTGAGGTAGTACATAGAAAGCAATCTTCTCATGATGAAGAGCTCCGACTTGTAACTCAAACTCCTCAGTAACCAAGGTGATGACCTCTTGCAATGGTCTGCCGTCCACCGATGCAATAAGACGAGGAGTAGCCAGAGTGAGAACTGGAATGCGAAGCCTCCGAACCGCCTCAAGACTGACAAAATTACCTGCCGCGCCCGAATCCACATGCGCGACCTCAGAAAAACGTTTGTGATTGAGGACTAATAAAACAGAAAGGGTTAAAGGTAGAGAGGAAACAGGAACACCTAGGGAGGCCTCTCTTACCTGTCCTAGGCTGAGGAGTTTTCCGGCCTTTCAGGGCAACCACGCAGCATATGGGAAGCACTACCGCAGTAGAAACAGAGACCCTGGGTATGTCTCTCCTTACGACGCTGCTCCGCCATCTTAACACGATCCACTTGCATGGGTTCAGGTGCAGGAGGAGTAGGGGAGGCAGAGAGTCGAGGACTACTGGACTGACGAAAAGGATGCATGGAAATATTAGGTCTCTTCTCCCCAGCGGCTTCACGAGATCGCTCTTGAAAGCGAAGGTCGATGCGTGTGGCCAGGGAAATAAGATCCTCTAAGGTAGAGGGGGTATCACGACCTGCAAGCTCATCCTTGATCCGACTCCACAGACCTCGCCAGAAAGCGCCAACTAGAGCCTCGTTGTTCCACCCTAGTTCAGAGGCTAAAGTACGGAACCGAATGGCGTATTGGCCTACCGACAGAGAACCCTGATGAAGGTTAAAGAGGGACTCTGTTGTGGAGGCCAGACGACCAGGTTCGTCAAAGATCTTACGAAAAGTCCCAAGAAAGTCCTCTAAGTGGGAGATTAAAGGATCGTCACGCTCCCACAAGGGGTTAATCCAAGCCAAAGCCTCCCCCTCAAGATGAGACACAAGAAAAGCCACCTTAGCCCGATCAGTGGGGTACTGTTGGGGAAGAAGCTCAAAGTGGAGACGGCACTGCTTTAAGAACCCTCTACAGAGTTTAGGATCCCCACTAAACCTGGGAGGCTTTCCAAGGCGAGGAGGTGGGTAAGGAATGGAAGATGGACTAGAATCGAGAGAAGGAACCTGAGCGGAAGCTGAGGACTGTAAACTAAACAGGCGATCATCGATGGAGGCCATATAACTCAGCATGCGAGTCTGAGTATCTCGCTGCTGAGTAAGCTCCTGCTGAAGGCTAGCTAATTGAGCGGCGTTAACCGGATCAGCGGCCTGTAAGGAAGACAAGCGAGACTCCATAGTCTTCATAAAAGACATAATGCGCTGCTGATTGGCAAGACAGCCAACTCCCTCTGGGCCGAAAATGGGGTACCGGCTGGGTCCATGGCCTGATTGTACTGTGACGCGATCTGAAGCGTGAAGGAGAGTGGACCCTCTGGACCGTGGGAGAGACAAACCCTCCGGGTGAGCTAACCTAATGGAACCGACCCCTATACAGGGACCTTCAGGCGCAGGCCCAGAGGAGTCAGACCCACAGTGGCCGTACCAAGAGGGGCGGCTCAAGAAAGAAGAAAACAAGAACTAAGGAGCAAGGTGGAAGGTGAGAGGCGAACAAAAAGGAAAACTGGGAAGACAGGACCGAAGCACAGGACCAGGGAGATGGATGTCAGACCAGGGAGCCAGGACAGGGGGAACCTGCAGGAGACAAGGAAACGAAGAGGTGCTAAATAAAGAAAAGACAAATGACACAGGAGAAAGCAGGCAGGGCAAAGATAACGAGCTCGAACTACGAGGAACGCGAGAGACAGCGAGCACAGGCAGAGCGAACGGGCCAGAAGCACTAGCAAAAGCTAAATGACAATCAGCCAAAGCTAAGCAGGAAGACTGACCTTAAATACTAGAAGTCCTACTCGGATTGGCTGTCACTGGAGAGTTCAGGGGAAGGGGGAGAAGCAGAGGAACGCATGCGTCCTTTGATGATCCCAGGACGCCTGCGCCAACACCGGACGCCCTTGACAGAGCGAAAACCGGAAATGAAGGGACCATCCGGGCACGAGCGCGCCGCGACCAGGAAGAGGTGCGGCGGGGACGCGCAGCGGGAGGAGGATGAGACGCCGCGCCGAGAGAGAGACAGGAACGCCGAAGCCTGGAGGAGGAGCGACGGCGGCGCACAGGGACGACAGGAGCGGTAACAATAGCACTGGGTCTTAGTTTGTCTAGCTCCTGTTTGGGGACTAGATACATTTTCTCTGTATGCTCCATTATTTTCCTGCGAGCAGGCTTGTTATTATTGGAATTGCAAAAGCTAAAAGAGGGCCGATAAACCCGCCGGCCTGCTTTAGTAGGCGCTTCTTTTTCTTTATGGGCTAAGACCTGTCACTCAGGGTTCTTATAGCTTTACGCCACTTCTTTAATATGCCTTTTTGACGCTCTTTCAGCGGAATCCTATGGCTGTAATTAAATCAATACTTGTATTGCGCAAAATAGACTTTCTCATAGCGGGGGTTGCTTTCACCAGAGTTTTTAAGAGCGCCCAGTTACGCCGGAGTCTCTCAGACATCTTTACATCACACCTATCAAAGTGAATCAAAATGTGTAACCCCTCCCCTCCCTGTCAGCCAGCTGTCCCTGTGTGTCTGTCTGATTTCCCCTTTTGATATACTTTGATATTGTTAACTTGATACTATGATTATTATCCCAGTATTTGTTTGTTTTTATATTAGATTTTTATATGTAGCTGCTGTGCGATTATTCTGTAATCAGGGCAGTGTGTTTTATTACCAATCGGCACATATAGTGCAAAATTGTGTTTTATAACACACCATGCTGTTTATTTTATATCCTATTAGATTTTCATATTATATGTAGTTGTTTGTGAGTTTGCTTCTGTAATATGTAATTTAGAACCAGTGTTTCTGCCGGCAGTCCGTAATGCTCAGCATATGGTCATCTCATTTACACAGAGTCGGTGTCTATTCCTTACTTAACTACAAACAGATGTGTCGCTGCAAGAGCTGCACCAAATGGATCTCTGTGTAGCTGAGATTAGTTGTCTACTCCCACCGACAACAAAAAACAGAGAGAGATATTCTCCTGTTATGTGTTATGTTATGTTATCTCATCTAAACAGAGTAGCTGTCTATGCCCACCGAAGCAGCAAAAGCAAAAACAGATGTAGAAGTACACAGAGAGCAGTTTAAAATATTTATTGCCACATACCACAACTGCAGGAAAAACACATTATAAGACAGGTTTAACTAATTACCTCAGAGCAATACACAACTGTATTGATACAGACAGGCCAGGTCAATTCCCAACCGTGACCGGAGCAGGAAAAACAGATGTAGGAGTACACAGAGAGCAGCTTAAAATATTTATTGCCACATACCACAACTGCAGGAAAAACACATTCTAAGACAGGTTTAACTAATTGCTAGCTAACAGTGTGAAGCTGACAAGTACATGTTTGTTGAATTTGATAACTCCGGTCAGAACAACGGGTTAAGCTTGAAAATTTTGATGACACAAAATCTGATACAATTCTATCATTATTCTGCAAGTCAGAAGTGAAACACTGTAAAAGCTTCTTGAATGGTAACCCGCGCGCTAAATGGTGTAATACATATATGCAATAATGGCCACATACACTACTATACAAATCCTGGATTTGCACGTTCTAAAAACAATAAGAGTAACTAATCTTGTTCAGAAATGTCACAAAATCGCGTCGAAAGATAATATTGTCTGCACGAAAGCCGTAACTATCAAAAAATATGCCAATCTTATCATCGCAGAGTACGATTAATACCCAGTGGCGTCCAGTTTATTCGCCGGGTCTGTATTCACGATATATGCCGCGGGTCTCTGAGTCACTCTTTCTTCTGGAAGCAAATCACACGGAAACACACCGGCGAATATGCGCTCTGTATAATTATCGGCCCTCACTACCACTGTAAGCTGCAGACTGTCCATCGTTGCTTAATTAAAATCGTACAAGATCTCTCGCCTATTATTAATTTCCAGAATTGTGTGGTTGACGGCAAAAACAATCATATTTATTGTGTGGGGTGTCGCTAGCGCAAAGCGGACTTCAGCACGTAGGTTACCTGTTTTAATGAGCGAGAAATGGCCTCCAGGCTCTTGATCAGGCGATAAATCAAAAGCAAATAGAGTGAATCCAGCCATATATTCTTCACGATCTATCGCCATGGCACAATCAGCCTTTTGCTTGCCAGATATATGGGCAAGCGCCATATACTCTCTGATGGCTAAATCATCATTAAAATTAGGATTATAAGGTCTCGCGGGTATCTGTTGGCCATCCAGATATAATGCCGCGTGGTTGTTGTGGTAGTGGTGGAAGTGCAATGGGTTTTTCGTGTAAGAACCGCTGAACCGCTCATTATTTACAAACCCCAATATAATAGTTTTTGGTATCTGTCCTAGTAAGAGGTTCTCGTGGTTCGTGATCTGTGTCCCTGCGGTGATGCTGTACACTTTCATGCATGTTTGGTCAATAGCGTACTTGGCTGTTGCGGATAGGAGGGCTTGGCTGTGACCGATTCGGACAGCCGGAGATACCTGAACTCTTTTCACAAAGAGAGCCGCTTGCGAGATTTGCACCTTCAGCGGCTCGGCTTCTGCGGACATGAGGCAGAAAGCATCCTTATTTCTTGTTAACTTAACCTTAAGGTCAAGGCCATTCAATATTAACTTTGGTTGCAAGTACATAGGAAACAGCTGGACAGCACTACCGCCAGGGAAAGTATAGTGGGAACTGCTCACCTGTGTCATATGGGCTAAGATGTCCGATCCTGGGTGCAAGACTCCGCTGGATAGAAACCACATGTGAATCTTGAGACAAAGAAAATGGAGCGCACACTCAGAACGTACAGTGCAGGTAACTTTATTCGAACGCTGTGCAATACATCTTCACGACCGGGGGTGCTGTACAAAGAGTGCGGCGAAGCTAGACGACGGACGTTTCGCGCCTTGCAGGCGCTTCAACAGGACTGACCCGTTGAAGCGCCAGCCAGGCGCGAAACGGCCGTCGTCTAGCTTCGCCGCACTCTTTGTACAGCACCCCCGGTCGTGAAGATGTATTGCACAGCGTTCGAATAAAGTTACCTGCACTGGACGTTCTGAGTGTGCGCTCCATTTTCTTCATCTCAAGATTAACTTTGGTTGGTTAAATATATCACCAAAAATGGGCCCCAAGAGGTTGACCGGCTTTGAGTGAGAAGTTACATTGGCTCTTTTGATAAACCCTGCATTTGCGCCATCCAAGTGCCTGTCATTATGATGGCCCGCAGTGTCTTTATAAAACAAACCGGCTGTAAATTGTGATGACAGCGTCTGCGAGCTGTAATTTAAAAGGATCTCTATGTACGCCCTATAGCTGTAGAGATTGTCCGATTGTGAGATAAGCCGGTCTCCCAGAGTAATATCGACCTGGTTAAAAAGAGTGGCTAGAGGGTAGTTTATGAGTGCCACACGCGCACCATCGGCGATAGCCGTATTATCATGCTTCACGATGCGACAGCTTATGTGCAGCAGCGTGTTGTTCAGATCCCAGATATGAAAAATTCCAACGGGCCATTGTCTGACAGAGCCGCAACCGGTTGTACTTCTACAAATAGAGATTTCTCTATACTTGTTTGTGTCGGGGGTACGTAAAAAATATCCAGTTCAGATTTTGCGTACTCTACAGAAGCGTCATGCAGGAAAGCCATGATAACTGATTAGAAGATGTCGTCCACAGAGCGTCTAACTCGTTTCTGATGGGGGCGTCTCTTGGTTGTAGTTTTATGCATGAGCATTGGCGGAAAAGGCAGGCAAGCGCGCCTCTTTCTTTTTTGTGCTTTTTAAGTGACATAAATTATCCCAGAGCCGTCTTGCTGAGGTGGTGTATTTATCAGTTTCATAAGGTCTGTTGAGGTGGTCGTGACGGCGTCCGTCGCGATGTTCCGGACCGCCATCTTAACGTGCGGTTTTACTAATTCTAGGCCTTTTCTGAAAAGCGGCACGGCACAGCGAAATAAGCCTTTAAATATCCTGGCCAGGCCAGAGCCATACATGTACTCGCTCCAGTGGAACCCCTCTAGCCCGTGCCCTAACTGGGCAGTATAGTAGCGGGCATAAACAGCGGGATCTCCATACACCCTTTGAGACACCATTTTATCGTGTCAATACTGTAGCGGTCTAAAATGTAATCGCACAATACTTTTTCCATACTTGAATTTAACCGGTGTGCCTTGGTCTGATAAGATAGAGATTGTCACAGAATCAAAATGCTGCTTGCATAAGGGCACGTAATCGGGTCTTGTGTACTGAAGGGTAATAATCTCACCGCTCTTGCCGGTTATCTGAACGGTTCTCAGAAGTTGGACATAGCTGTCCCCCACAAGCTGATGCTGTATTATATTTGAGTACACAAACAATGTATAAAATCCATCTTTTATATCTGCATAAATCTTCTTCCGCTCAACCGGGTTATGACCTACAGAAATGTGCGACAAGGCCTAAAATGTGCGACAACTTGTGGCCGGGGGCAAAATGTATTGATGGTGAATCCGATAGGGTGACGCTCCTCTTCACATCATCATAACGCAACTTAAAACCGTCGCTGGATATCTTCAAAATATCAATTCTCTCATTAATAGCGCGTATGAGGTCCGCGATTGTTGAATAAAACCCCAAATTTACGTAATATTCCTTTAGCACATCGCCACATTTTCCTATATAGAAATTCCCGTCATTCTGTTCAAATGTGTACCACGTATGCGGATATTGAATTTCCGTTAGCGCAACTTCGTACGGGCATCCAAGTTGAACTGGATTATATAATTTATTGGTATACTCTGCAATTGTATTGTCCGGAAAAATGGCGCTAGACACGTTTGAAGCTACTGTGATAAAAAAACGAACCAGCTTCCATGGTTATATATCTGTCAACTCCGAAGCCGGGATCCAACTATTGAATTTTTCGGGGTACCCCAGCCATTTGACAAAGCACTGGCTCACACCCCTGACACGTTTTTTTCTCAAAATCTTTTCTACTCTGTAGACCCGATTCTCATCCATAGGTATTTTTTTTTGCAGCTCTTCCTTATAAAACGATCCCTCTACAGCGTCGCCGGCTAAATCACTAATTTTATAAAGAGGTTTATGAAATTTATTGGAGAATATTGTTTCTCTAATATGTGGTCATAGGCAAGTTATTTATTTTAACACAACAGCTGCAACTCATTAGTGTAATCCGATACTGCCTGGCTGAAATCACTGAAGAGCTGAACACAGCCTCGGTGGGTGGTGTTTTCTCTTTAAATACAGGTCAAGCTCCTCCAGGTTTGACACACAGAATATTAAAAACAGTTTTCTGCACATCTGAACAGCTGCTTTACTCTTTGAAAAAGTGTTTACTGGTTTATTTGCTCCCTGATATTATCATTGTCTGTAACTAGTGTTGAGCATTCCGATACCGCAAGTATCGGGTATCGGCCGATATTTGCTGTATCGGAATTCCGATACCGAGTTCCGATATTTTTGTAATATCGGGAATCAGTATCGGGATTAAGATTCATGTGTAAAATAAAGAATAAAAATAAAAAATATTGATATACTTACCCTCTGACGCGCCCTGGTTGTCACCGCTGCAACCGCCATGCTTTCGTTCCTAGGAATGAGCGCGTTAAGGACCTTCGATGACGTCACGGCTTGTGATTGGTCGCGTGAGCGGTCACATGACGCGAGGAACATGATGCGAGGAACCTGATTGTTTTTTTTTTATAAATAGGCCACACAGGGACCGTTAGGTTAATGCATTGAGGCGGTAGGCCAGTCTGAACAAATGAGTTTTTAGGGTACGCTTAAAACTGTGGGGATTGGGGATTAATCGCATTAACCTAGGTAGTGCATTCCAAAGAATCGGCGCAGCACGTGTAAAGTCTTGGAGACGGGAGTGGGAGGTTCTGATTATTGAGGATGCTAACCTGAGGTCATTAGCGGAGCGGAGGGCACGGGTAGGGTGGTAGACTGAGACTAGGGAGGAGATGTAGGGTGGTGCCGAGCCATGGAGCGCTTTGTGGATGAGGGTAGTAGTTTTGTACTGGATTCTGGAGTGCATAGGTAGCCAGTGTAATGACTGGCACAAGGTAGAGGCATCGGTGTAACGGTTGGTGAGGAATATGATCCTGGCAGCAGCATTCAGGACAGATTGGAGTGGGGAAAGTTTGGTAAGAGGGAGGCCGATTAGTAGAGAGTTACAATAGTCCAGACGAGAATGAATAAGTGAAACAGTAAGAGTTTTTGCAGAGTCGAAAGAAAGAAAAGGGCGAATTCTAGAAATGTTTTTGAGATGCAGGTAAGAAGAGCGAGCCAGTGATCGGATGTGGGGGGTGAATGAAAGGTCAGAATCAAGGATGACCCCAAGGCAGCGGGCATGTTGCTTCGGAGTAATGGTGGAACCACACACGGAGATAGCAATATCAGGCAAAGGTAGGTTAGTAGAGGGAGAGAACACGAGGAGTTCAGTTTTTGACAGGTTTAGTTTCAGATGGAGGGAGGACATGATGTTAGAGACAGCGGTAAGACAATCACTGGTGTTTTCTAAAAAGGTCGGTGTGATATCAGGAGAAGAAGTGTATAATTGGGTGTCGTCAGCATAGAGATGGTACTGGAAACCAAATCTACTGATTGTTTGTCCAATAGGGGCAGTATACAACGAGAAGAGGAGGGGGCCTAGGACTGATCCTTGAGGAACCCCAACAGTAAGGGGAAGATGAGAGGAGGAGGAACCAGCAAAACATACAGTGAAGGATCGGTCAGAGAGATAGGAGGAGAACCAGGAGAGAACGGTGTCCTTGAGGCCGATGGAGCGGAGCATAGTGAGGAGTGTTATGAAGGCAATCCAGTGACACAGTGTGCCAAAAATCAGAGCACATACAGTGATCTGACAAAACCCAAAAACAATAGAACAAGCTCTGAGACGTGGAATCTCTGTAGACCGCAATACCTGAACCTATCCTAAACACAACTAAAGGCAGCTGTGGATTGCGCCTGAAACTACCTATGCAACTCGGCACAGCCTGAGGAGCTGACTAGCCTGAAGATAGAAATACAAGCCTGACTTGCCTCAGAGAAATACCCCAAAGGAAAAGGCAGCCCCCCACATATAATGACTGTTAGCAAGATGAAAAGACAAACGTAGGGATGAAATAGATTCAGCAAAGTGAGGCCCGATATTCTAGATAGAGCGAGGATAGCAAAGAGAACTTTGCAGTCTACAAAAAACCCTAAAGCAAAGAACCACGCAAAGGGGGCAAAAAGACCCACCGTGCCGAACTAACGACACGGCGGTACACCCTTTGCGTCTCAGAGCTTCCAGCAAAACGAATTGACAAGCTGGACAGAAAAAGTAGCAACAAAAGCAAAGAAGCACTTATCTAAGCAGAGCAGCAGGCCACAGGAAAGATCCAGAAGCTCAGATCCAACACTGGAACATTGATTAGGAGCAAGGAAGACAGAATCAGGCGGAGTTAAATAACAAAGCAGCCAACGAGCTCACCAGAACACCTGAGGGAGGAAGCTCAGAAGCTGCAGTACCACTTGTGACCACAGGAGTGAATTCAGCCACAGAATTCACAACAGTACCCCCCCCTTGAGGAGGGGTCACCGAACCCTCACCAGAGCCCCCAGGCCGACCAGGATGAGCCACATGAAAGGCACGAACAAGATCTGGAGCATGGACATCAGAGGCAAAAACCCAGGAATTATCTTCCTGAGCATAACCCTTCCATTTAACCAGATACTGGAGTTTCCGTCTAGAAACACGAGAATCCAAAATTTTCTCCACAATATACTCCAATTCCCCCTCCACCAAAACCGGGGCAGGAGGCTCAACAGATGGAACCATAGGTGCCACGTATCTCCGCAACAACGACCTATGGAATACATTATGTATGGAAAAGGAGTCTGGGAGGGTCAGACGAAAAGACACAGGATTGAGAATCTCAGAAATCCTATACGGACCAATAAAACGAGGTTTAAATTTAGGAGAGGAAACCTTCATAGGAATATGACGAGAAGATAACCAAACCAGATCCCCAACACGAAGTCGGGGACCCGCACGGCGTCTGCGATTAGCGAAAAGTTGTGCCTTCTCCTGGGACAAGGTCAGATTGTCCACTACCTGAGTCCAGATCTGCTGCAACCTGTCCACCACAGAATCCACACCAGGACAGTCCGAAGAGTCAACCTGTCCTGAAGAGAAACGAGGATGGAACCCAGAATTGCAAAAAAATGGAGAGACCAAGGTAGCCGAGCTGGCCCGATTATTAAGGGCGAACTCAGCCAACGGCAAAAAGGACACCCAATCATCCTGGTCTGCAGAAACAAAACATCTCAGATATGTTTCCAAGGTCTGATTGGTTCGTTCGGTCTGGCCATTAGTCTGAGGATGGAAAGCCGAGGAAAAGGATAGGTCAATGCCCATCCTACCACAAAAGGCTCGCCAAAACCTAGAAACAAACTGGGAGCCTCTGTCAGAAACAATATTCTCAGGAATGCCATGCAAACGAACCACATGCTGGAAGAACAAAGGCACCAAATCAGAGGAGGAAGGCAATTTAACCAAGGGCACCAGATGGACCATTTTAGAAAAGCGATCACAGACCACCCAAATGACTGACATCTTTTGAGAAACGGGAAGGTCAGAAATGAAATCCATCGAAATATGTGTCCAAGGCCTCTTTGGGACCGGCAAGGGCAAAAGCAACCCACTGGCACGTGAACAGCAGGGCTTAGCCCTAGCACAAATCCCACAGGACTGCACAAAAGTACGTACATCCCGTGACAGAGATGGCCACTAGAAGGATCTAGCCACTAACTCTCTGGTACCAAAGATTCCAGGATGACCAGCCAACACCGAACAATGAAGTTCAGAGATAACTTTACTAGTCCACCTATCAGGGACGAACAGTTTCTCCGCCGGACAACGATCAGGTTTATTCGCCTGAAATTTTTGCAACACTCGCCGCAAATCAGGAGAGATGGCAGACACAATGACTCCTTCCTTGAGGATACTCGCCGGCTCAGATGAACCCGGAGAGTCGGGCACAAAACTCCTAGACAGAGCATCCGCCTTCACATTTTTAGAGCCCGGAAGGTACGAAATCACAAAATTGAAGCGGGCAAAAAATAACGACCAACGGGCCTGTCTAGGATTCAAGCGCTTGGCAGACTCGAGATAAGTAAGGTTCTTATGATCAGTCAATACCACCACGCGATGCTTAGCTCCTTCAAGCCAATGACGCCATTCCTCGAATGCCCACTTCATGGCCAGCAACTCTCGGTTGCCCACATCATAATTACGCTCAGCAGCCGAAAACTTCCTGGAAAAGAAAGCACATGGTTTCAACACTGAGCAACCAGAACCTCTCTGTGACAAAACCGCCCCTGCTCCAATCTCAGAAGCATCAACCTCGACCTGGAACGGAAGAGAAACATCAGGTTGACACAACACAGGGGCAGAACAAAAACGATGTTTCAACTCCTGAAAAGCTTCCACAGCAGCAGAAGACCAATTAACCAAATCAGCACCCTTCTTGGTCAAATCGGTCAATGGTTTGGCAATGCTAGAAAAATTACAGATGAAGCGACGATAAAAATTAGCAAAGCCCAGGAGTTTTTGCAGACTTTTCAGAGATGTCGGCTGAGTCCAATCCTGGATGGCTTGGACCTTAACCGGATCCATCTCGATAGTAGAAGGGGAAAAGATGAACCCCAAAAATGAAACCTTCTGCACACCGAAGAGACACTTTGATCCCTTCACAAACAAAGAATTAGCACGCAGGACCTGGAAAACCATTCTGACCTGCTTCACATGAGAGTCCCAATCATCTGAGAAGATCAAAATGTCATCCAAGTAAACAATCAGAAATTTATCCAGATACTCACGGAAGATGTCATGCATAAAAGACTGAAACACAGATGGAGCATTGGCAAGTCCGAACGGCATCACTAGATACTCAAAATGACCCTCGGGCGTATTAAATGCAGTTTTCCATTCATCTCCTTGCCTGATTCTCACCAGATTATACGCACCACGAAGATCTATCTTAGTGAACCAACTAGCCCCCTTAATCCGAGCAAACAAGTCAGATAACAATGGCAAGGGATACTGAAATTTAACAGTGATCTTGTTAAGAAGGCGGTAATCAATACATGGTCTCAGCGAACCATCCTTCTTGTCTACAAAAAAGAACCCTGCTCCCAGTGGTGATGATGACGGGCGAATATGTCCCTTCTCCAGGGATCCTTCACATAACTGCGCATAGCGGCGTGTTCAGGCACGGATAAATTAAATAATCGACCTTTAGGGAATTTACTACCAGGAATCAAATTGATAGCACAATCACAATCCCTATGCGGAGGTAGGGCATCGGACTTGGGCTCTTCAAATACATCCTGATAATCAGACAAGAACTCTGGGACCTCAGAAGGAATGGATGCCGAAATTGACAAAAATGGAACATCACCATGTACCCCCTGACAACCCCAGCTGGATACCAACATAGAGTTCCAATCCAAAACTGGATTATGGGCTTGCAGCCATGGCAACCCCAACACGGCCACATCATGCAGATTATGTAGCACCAGAAAGCGAATAACTTCCTGATGTGCAGGAGCCATGCACATGGTCAGCTGGGTCCAGTATTGAGGCTTATTCTTGGCCAAAGGTGTAGCATCAATTCCTCTCAAGGGAATAGGTCACCGTAAAGGCTCCAAGAAAAACCCACAACGTTTAGCGTAATCCAAATCCATCAGATTCAGGGCAGCGCCTGAATCCACAAACGCCATGACAGAATACGATGACAAAGAGCATATCAAGGTAATGGACAGAAGGAATTTGGATTGTACAGTACCAATGATGGCAGACCTATCGAACCGCTTAGTGCACTTAGGACAATCAGAAATAGCATGAGTGGAATCACCACAGTAGAAACACTGACCATTCAGACGTCTGTGTTCTTGCCGTTCAACTCTGGTCATAGTCCTATCGCACTGCATAGGCTCAGGTTTAATCTCAGACAATACCGCCAAATGGTGCACAGATTTACGCTCGCGCAAGCGTCGACCGATCTGAATGGCCAAAGACATAGACTCATTCAAACCAGCAGGTATAGGAAAACCCACCATGACATCCCCAAGAGCCTCAGAGAGACCCTTTCTGAACAAAGCTGCCAGCGCAGATTCATTCCACAGAGTGAGTACTGACCACTTCCTAAATTTCTGACAATATACTTCTATATCATCCTGACCCTGGCACAAAGCCAGCAAATTCTTTTCAGCCTGATCCACTGAATTAGGCTCATCGTAAAGTAATCCGAGCGCCAGGAAAAACGCATTGACATTACTCAATGCAGGGTCTCCTGGCGCAAGAGAAAATGCCCAGTCCTGAGGGTCGCCGCGCAAAAAAGAAATAATAATCAAAACCTGTTGAACAGGATTACCAGAAGAATGAGGTTTCAAGGCCAGAAATAGCTTACAAATATTTTTGAAATTAAGAAACTTAGTTCTATCACCAAAAAACAAATCAGGAATAGGAATTCTTGGTTCTAGCATAGATTTCTGATCTATAGTATCTTGAATCTTTTGTACATTTATAACGAGATTTTCCATTGAAGAGCACAGACTCTGAATATCCATGTCCACACCTGTGTCCTGAAACACCCAAATGTCTAGGGGAAAAAAAAAATGAACACAGAGCTGAGGAAAAAAAATGATGTCAGAACTTCTTTTTTCCCTCTATTGAGAATCATTAGTGTAGGCTCCTAGTACTGTTATGAAGGCAATCCAGTGACACAGTGTGCCAGAAATCAGAGCACATACAGTGATCTGACAAAACCCAAAAACAATAGAACGAGCTCTGAGACGTGGAATCTCTGTAGACCGCAATACCTGAACCTATCCTAAACACAACTAAAGGCAGCTGTGGATTGCGCCTGAAACTACCTATGCAACTCGGCACAGCCTGAGGAGCTGACTAGCCTGAAGATAGAAATACAAGCCTGACTTGCCTCAGAGAAATACCCCAAAGGAAAAGGCAGCCCCCCACATATAATGACTGTTAGCAAGATGAAAAGACAAACGTAGGGATGAAATAGATTCAGCAAAGTGAGGCCCGATATTCTAGATAGAGCGAGGATAGCAAAGAGAACTTTGCAGTCTACAAAAAACCCTAAAGCAAAAAACCACGCAAAGGGGGCAAAAAGACCCACCGTGCCGAACTAACGACACGGCGGTACACCCTTTGCGTCTCAGAGCTTCCAGCAAAACGAATTGACAAGCTGGACAGAAAAAGTAGCAACAAAAGCAAAGAAGCACTTATCTAAGCAGAGCAGCAGGCCACAGGAAAGATCCTGAAGCTCAGATCCAACACTGGAACATTGACTAGGAGCAAGGAAGACAGAATCAGGCGGAGTTAAATAACAAAGCAGCAAACGAGCTCACCAGAACACCTGAGGGAGGAAGCTCAGAAGCTGCAGTACCACTTGTGACCACAGGAGTGAATTCAGCCACAGAATTCACAACAGAGGAGGAGCTGATGATCCACAGTATCGAATGCTGCAGAGAGATCCAAGAGAATTAGCATGGAGTAGTGACCATTAGATTTAGCTGTTAGTAGGTCATTAGAGACTTTAGTGAGGGCAGTTTCAGTAGAGTGTAAAGAGTGGAAGCCAGATTGAAGAGGGTCGAGAAGAGAGTTATCTGAGAGATAGCGGGTAAGACGGGAGTGGACCAGGCGTTCGAGGAGTTTAGAGATGAAGGGAAGATTAGAGACAGGTCTATAATTAGCGGCACAGTTTTGATCGAGGGATGGTTTTTTAAGTAATGGATGTATGATGGCATGCTTAAATGAGGAGGGAAAAATACCGGAAGTGAGGGAAAGGTTGAATATTTTTGTTAGGTGAGAGGTGACAGCCGGGGAAAGGGACTGGAGGAGATGTGACGGAATGGGGTCACTGGTGCAAGTGGTCGGGCGAGAAGATGCAAGGAGCCTGCTTACTTCTTCTTCTGTAACTGCTTCAAAGTCAGAGAGTGAACTAGATGCAGTGGGGGAGGGAGGACAGTGCATGGTATGATGGGATTGGGAGATGATTTCCTGTCGAATGTGGTCAATTTTTTCTTTGAAGTAATTGGCCAGATCGTCAGCACGGAGATCCGTGGTTGGGGCCTGCTCTCTTGGGATGAGTAGGGACTGGAACGTGTCAAAGAGACGTTTAGGGTTATTGGACAGGGAGGTGATGAGGGTGTTGAAGTAGGTTTGTTTGGAGAGGTGAAGGGCAGAGTTGTATGTCTTTAGCATGAACTTATAATGGATGAAATCTTCGGGTAGATTAGATTTTCTCCACAGACGTTCTGCGCACCTGGAGCACCGCTGCAGGAAACGTGTTTGCAGCGTGTGCCACGGTTGTTGCCGTCTGTGCCGAGTTGTTTTATGTATAGGAGGAGCAGCTTCATCCAGAGCACTTTGCAGGGTTTCATTGTAATGCTTCAGAGCAGAATCAGGACATGAGATGGAGAAGATTGGGGCCAATGAGTACCGCAAGTTCTTCATAAGTTTCTGGGTGTTAATGGCCTGTATGTTTCTATAAGTGTGGAAAGTGGGGGTGACCTGAGCGGGATGGCAGTTCTTGATAGAGAATGAAAGAAGGTTGTGGTCAGAGAGCGGGAGAGGGGAGTTTGTGAAATCATCAACTGAGCAAAGCCGTGAGAAGACCAAGTCAAGGGAGTTTCCATCTTCATGTGTTGGAGAGTTAGTATGCTGTATGCTGATATGCTGTATAGTATATCGGATATCGGTATCGGCGATATCCGATATTTTTCGGATATCGGCCGATACCATCCGATACCGATACTTTCAAATATCGCACGGTATCGCTCAACACTATCTGTAACGTATATATTTGTAACATAGTTTTAAACTGTATTTATCGTCGGAATAGATATAGATAAAACTTTTCCCCTTTTTATTTAAGATGGAATCCCAATATCTTTGCGATCAATACAGCCCCCTTCTTACAAGCACACCGTTAGGTGTTATACGAATATAATTTGCAGAGTATTGGCTCATTCTGATTAAGTCATTACATTATAAGTAATTTATATTAATTATATATTCTTGCATTCTTTCTTATTTAAGAGGAGTGTATGTCTCCCGATTATCGCAATAATCTCGTCACGCCAAATTATGAACTATTTGAATCCGTAGCTGTGGAACTGTTAGAAGATAATGAGCCTGCTCTTCACCTTATCACAGGTAATTAGATTCTCCTTTCTGCATTTAGATAGGGAAAAATGTCATTGTAACACGGTACCAAGATATTTATCTTTCCTGTATCACATGTAAGAAAGCAATATATATATATATATATATATATATATATATATATATTATCTGTGTTAATTCCACACCACCACAGACAAACACGATTTATACACCTCAACAACTAAATTTACGCCTACTGCATAAATATGTTTATACTAAGCAATACATAGGTAATACGGAATAAGTCATGCTATATTCATTTTACACCACAAATATGGTTTATACAGTAAAACTATTTTATACACCTCAACAACTAAATTTACGCCTACTACATAAATATGTTTATACTAAGCAAAACATAGGTAATACGGAATAAGTCATGCTATATTAATTTTACACCATAAATACTTGTTATACCATAAAACTATAACTGCTAATAACTATTGTATTACACAAATTATGTCATAATAAATATACGGTTACATTTTTAAAACAAATAATGCCGCTAGCCACCAATATAATACTAAATTATTAAAACAGATACACCATAAACAGGGGTTATACCGTAAAACTACATTATGTAAACACAAAGAAATTTCTCATACAGATACTGACATGCAGCCATCGGTCTATATGCCGGAAAACTGGTGTGTTCCCGAACCATGTGAAAATCTGGATTCAGACGTCGAGATCACAGATGTCAAGAACACTGTAATTTCACCGCTACCCGATGCTCCTAAAAGACGTGGAAATTCGTTAAGCAGGTGTTTCAAGAATAGAAAAGGTAACGGTTCACTTGAAATACATACGATTCTCACTTTTGTGTAATAGTTATATTTTATTTACATCTGCTAAACTAGTTGTCATAAAATTCACTTTGAAAAAAGAGAATATCACCGTCTCAACGAGACAGTTTTGTGTAGAAAACCAATTCTGTGTTAACCAATAGTGATATTTTATTTACATCTGCTAAACTAGTTGCCAGAAAAATTCAATTTGAAAAAGAGAATATCCCCGTCTCAACGAGTTTGAATAATGCGATGGCCATTTAACCAGGAGCTGCGGAGGTGCAATTCCCGGTTCATACTTGTAAGTATATATCTGGTCTGCTCTATACTGGATTTATGCAAATATTGTTACAATGATTTCATGGATAACTGTCACAGTTAACTTTTCAAATATTACGCAGGATCATGGATAAGTGTCGGCGTGTAGCTTTTCCAATTTTACACCGGTTTCGCGGATAACAGACACTTGTATCTTTTCTTTTAGATACGGCGGATCTTCAACCACGAGTTTTGCATCGGCGTAATTACGGATCTGCACAGAATCAACCACAAAGAGCTAATGCGGCTGTGAGAACAACTCCTCTTTCGTCCATCTGTGTTGTGGATCGCGAGGAAAGCTACGCGGCATCCAAACACACCGGGAATCCAAGCCCCAAGATTCCATATCAGAAATATAAGAATGTTTCAAGAGAGAGCTCTGCATCGCAGAACACTAGTCCCTGCATAACTCAGGAAGCCAATAGCACAATCAGCATTCCACAAGTTACTCCTGAAAACAGAGAAATTGCGCAGCTCATCGCGGGTAAGAAGAGTAATAACCGGGGCAATATAC
The DNA here is from genome assembly GCF_032444005.1 of Ranitomeya imitator. NCBI lineage: Eukaryota > Metazoa > Chordata > Amphibia > Anura > Dendrobatidae > Ranitomeya > Ranitomeya imitator. Next base: position 1,222,542,754 of record NC_091282.1, on the reverse strand, counting down.
GTGTGTGTCAAACTGTACAATCTGCAGATACTGCTCTTGCAGGATCTTCTAGCGATTTTGGCAATGTATTACCTCTAAAGAAACGATCAGTATCACGACGCCATGTAAGTAAAAAACAGAAAGTTGCTGAACATTCATCTTACACAGGGAGTCCTGTGTGGGATGATGACCATGTCAAAATGTTTACTGCCATGTCTGCTCAGTACGTCCATACCAAACTCGCACAGCTCAAACTAAAATCTTTCTGTGATACGTATGAAAGACTGATAAATGCCTGTCCAACACCTGACATTATCGCTGAACTATATGCTTTTAAACTAAATCATGCATGTGTATGTTAGGAGTCGAGTTTCCTCTGCTGCACAGGGGGAGTCTCGATCCGTGTCTGCTGCGGTCTCCCATTCTGTACCGGCTGCAGTGGGGTCTGCTCAGTGGAGGCGTCGCTCCCAGCGTCTTGCTGGGACTGATTCTGTGCAGAGGGTTACTGCTGCCTTTTCTGGCTCTCCTGTTGTACCCGGCACTGATCTGCGGCGAGCGGGCTTCTCAGGGACTAAGTCCTTATTTGCACACACTGAGCATGCCCAGGGCAAGATCTCCCGTTGGAGATCGAGGGTCACATGCTCAGGTACTGCAGCACATTCCATTGGTCCTCCAGGAAGGTCCTGAAAGGGCAAAACTTCTGTAGCTGTTTCCTGTGCTGCAACTATATAAACTGCGCATGACAGCACGGCCATGCGCTAGTATTGTCTTGATATAATGTGTGTGTGTAGATGGATGTATGTCGATGGATGAAAGCTCCTAAGTATCCCTCCCTAGTGTTGTTGTCTGCTCGCGGAAGGTGTATGTTTGCTATCTAGCGCCCGACTAGCCATCTGCACGTTACACACATCACAGCGTCCAGTTGCTGTGTCCGCCAGTACGGTGCCGTGCGCTTCCTCTGCGCTTTCCTTACCCAAGCCTGGGTGGTTAGTGGCGTCCGTCAGTGCGGCACCGCATCCACTCTCGTGCCTTTATATACTATTTTAATCATTTCCTTACACACCCAGTTGCGGTGTTGTGCCAGCAAGTGGTCTAATCGAACTTCAATCCTAGTTGGGGTTGTGTTTGCTGACTTCTTGCTCACGCTCTATGTGCGGTACCGCGGTCCTATGATGCAACAGGATCGCTTCCTTCACGCAGGGTGAAGTTAACCCGTGCGTGTATACTTATAGTACCACCATATAGTCCGTCTTACTAGCAGCAGGGTTTTTACCTGCACGGTGGACCTCGGACTGCGAACGCACCTAGTTTCATATCATCTATACTTGGTGCATTCCGCCAGTCCTTAACAGTGTACATACACCCCCTGTGACTTTAAATAAATATAAATCCCCCTGACTAAGCTTGATTGGCTATGGTTTGAAAAAATCCAGAAGATCGCGAGCCGCTAGAAGGGGGCGAAAGACAGTTTACAGCGCTATAACTACACAATATCCCCAGAGGCTGTTACATGATTCAGCTACAGTTTTACAAACTCAAGACAACCCAGGAAGTGTCAACAGCAGTGGTGATCCAGATGCTCAGAGCAGTGGGCATCTTGAAACACATACTGAAAATGCGCATGATGCAGCCTCTGTGGGTAATGGTGTTTATGATAATGAAATGTCCGTAGATCGTTCAGACATTTTACAGCATTTTATCATCATCAAAGGGCTCTCCGCAATTTCAACGGACATAAACATACAGATCATTTTAGATTTGTAAATTTGGATCGTGTACAATCATTTGTAGAGGCCGTAAATATTGTTCATGTCGGCGTTCAGTCATTACTGGATAGAATCATCAGGGACATTGAACCTGGCGACTTTGTACAGTTAAGGCTTGAATGTGGCGATACTTTAGACCCTATTTTCACTACAAAACAAACCCGGGAAGATTTTAATTCTGAATCTTTTTTAAATGCCATTGCCCGTACACTTCAAAGTAACGCTGAATGTCTAGCATCCAATTCGTTAAAGCTAGTCGTCACCATCATTAAAAATAGCGGTAGTATTAAAAAGGCACTTGAAATCTATAGCGAACAGTCAGATCATTAAACAAAAGAGGCAGCGGCTGTATGATTTTAACACAACAAAAACACAAACATTTTTATAGCTTGTTTTACAACAGCGTATGTTCGGTTAGAGCTCTATTTGCTGCTGGCCCGTCTGCAGGAGCGGTGCCTTTATCACAACACAGATTCAGTTATTTTTGTACAGAGAGATGGTGAGTGGCAGCCGCCTTTAGGCGTTTACCTGTGGGGAACTGACCAGTGAATTACCCGATGGTACACACATCACAGAATTTGTATCCGCGGGCCCCAAAACTTACAGATACAAACTCAACACCGGTAAAACTGTCTTAAAAGTTAAGGGGATAACACTAAATGTTGGTAACGCTCAATCTATTAATTTCAACAGTCTAAAAGATCTAGTTCTGGACTACCCGCGCAATTCTGCCACAGAAAATGAGAAACGTATTATCGTACAGCAGGTGCCTTTTGGGTATTAGTCGAGTATTGTGATGGATACGCGTCTGCAACACCCATTCTCATGCATTCTAGCAGGACCGTCTAATTCTGGAAAGAGCTATTTTGTAAAACAAGTGCTATATGATATTGAAACTAATTTTTCTCAGAAACCTGATAATATTGTTTGGTTTTATTCGTGTTGGCAAAAACTATATGATGAAATCTCTCTCTCTTTTCCCAACACCAGATTTGTGGAGGGTCTGCCGAATACATTCATAGATGATGAATTATTCCCGCCGGAGAAGGTGAATTTGGCTATTGTTGATGATCTCATGGAGAGTGCTACAGAAAATTGTGAGATAGAAAAAGCCTTTACCAAGTATGTGCACCACAGAAATCTCAGCATTTTCTACCTGGTACAAAACATATTTTGTCAGGGTAAGAAAAGCCGCACAATAAATTTAAACACAAAGTACATGGTGCTTTTTAATAACCCCCGAGATAAATTACAAATTTTAACTCTAGCTTGTCAGATGTATCCCGGAAAAACACGTTTATTCCTAGAAGCTTTTGAGGATGCCACGCGGGAGCCTTATGGGTATGTGCTTGTAGATTTGAGAGCTAATACCCCTGAGGATCTGCGCTTAAGGACCGGATTGTTTCCACCAGCGTTGCCTGCTGTCTATGTTCAAAAGAAAAACACTTCTAAAAAGTGAATTTTACCCGGTATCAGACATTCTACGCTGTGTGCGTTGTGATGTAAAGATGTCTGAGAGACTCTGGCGTAACTGGGCGACGTCGTGACATTCCCGATGATGTGAAAATTAAAATGTAAAGCTCCGTGCTACAGCGCTACTTGGTACACACGAGGCACAGCTCAAAAGAAGTAACGGCTTTAAATCTCGTTAGCACACCTGATCCTGATCAGCAACAATTGTCAAATACCGACTCTGATAAAAATCAAGAGGTCGCTGAAATTGTCAGCCATTTAAACTAACGATATAAAAAGAATGCTGAATTTTTACTAAACAGGTTACTGCAGATTAAAAATGTTACAGCCTGGAATAATAAAGCTGAATTTATTTTCAAAGGCTCCATAATACCAGGGTCTAACTTACTGGATTTGGTACATAGTAGAACACAGAGTCATGCTCTGTCATGCTCTGTCCAGCAGAAATTTACCTCCGGGTTGGGATTCATTTATGCAGGCTAAGGCCGAGATAAATATACCGTCTACAGTTGTGGGTAATCCCACTACTAGGAAGTTTTTAGATGAAGTAAACATTTTCAGCAGTGAGACACACGCTGTATCTACACCACAGAAGCTAGCTCCGTCGCCCCGTACAATTCAATCTTTACATTCCCCGTCATTAGCCAGCACACGTGGAACTCTGTTGCCTAAAAAAAGGTCTCTACCGCTACTACAAAACATGTGGCTCACGATGTAAAGGATGTACTGGATAAATGCTGTACTTGATTTGTAACACTATATTATTTATTTTGTAAGAAGTGTAATGATGAATGTTAATTGTACTTGTGATACTATTTACTTATTCATTTTGTAAGAAGTGTGTTGGAGTGTGTTCATTGTACTATTTAATGTTTTTGCTTTTTTATAATCTTTAAGAATTTTTATATTATTGAAATGCCTTTGAGACGCATTTATTTTACAACAATAAAATCTTTTAAACTTTTACAATATCGCGTCTTTGCTTTTTTTTATAAGTGTATAAAACACACCGCTTCATACTAGCGGGTGTTGTAACATGTCCGTATACATAATATGCCCATATAATGACCCTGGTGTTATAAGCCCTGCGTAGAAATGAGAATCCAGTATGAAATAAATACACGCCTAGGATATAAATTACATAAATGGTATGGTGTGTTATAAAACACAATTTTGCACTATATGTGATCATTGGTAATAAAATACATTGCTCTGATTACAGACCTCTGACTTGCAGAGAAATGATAGAATCGTATCAGATTTTGTATCATCAAAATTTTCAAGCTTAACCCGTTGTTCTGACCGGAGTTATCAAATTCAACAAAAATCTGCTTGCCTTTGTCAGTTTTGTTGATCTAAATGTCTGCCCAGCACTTAAAGCTGTCTTATCGTGTACTTTTTACGCATACCAATAAATATTTTAAGTTGCTGTCTGTGTACGTTCTACACCTGTTTGTAGAAACTCTGGCTGTTTGTATAAACACAATTTTGCGCTATATGTGATCATTGGGGATAAAACACAATGAGACTGGGTTATAAACTTCGGTCCTCTGAAACTCTGGTGTGACCAGCATGTCTTGTTTAAGCTGCTCTCTGTGTACTTCTACATCTGTTTTTCCTGCTCCGGTCACGGTTGGGAATTGACCTGGCCTGTCTGTATCAATACAGTTGTGTATTGCTCTGAGGCAATTAAACCTGTCTTATAATGTGTTTTTCCTGCAGTTGTGGTATGTGGCAATAAATATTTTAAACTGCTCTCTGTGTACTTCTACATCTGTTTTTGCTTTTGCTGCTTCGGTGGGCATAGACAGCTACTCTGTTTAGATGAGATAACATAACATAACACATAACAGGAGAATATCTCTCTCTGTTTTTTGTTGTCGGTGGGAGTAGACAACTAATCTCAGCTATACAGAGTTCCATTTGGTGCAGCTCTTGCAGCGACACATCTGTTTGTAGTTAAGTAAGGAATAGACACTGTCTCTGTGTAAATGAGATGACCATATGCTGAGCATTATGGACTGCCGGCAGAAACACTGGTTCTAAATTACATATTACAGAAGCAAACTCACAAACAACTATATAATATGAAAATCTAATAGGATATAAAATAAACAGCATGGTGTGTTATAAAACACAATTTTGCACTATATGTGCTCATTGGTAATAAAACACACTGCCCTGATTACAGAATAATCGCACAGCAGCTACATATAGAAAATCTAATATAAATACAAACAAATACTGGGATAAGAATCACTGTATCAAATTAACAATATCAAACTATATCAAAAGGGGAAATCAGACAGACACACAGGGACAGCTGGCTGACAGGGAGGGGAGGGCTTACACATTTTGATACACTTTGATAGGGGCGGGTCCACCTGTCAAATTGAGTTTGACGAGATGTCCCTCTGATACACTACTACTTATGTCTATAGATAGATATATCCATAGATATATAATAGAAAGGCCGATGTTTCTAAGGCTACTTTCACACTTGCCTTTTTAGCAATCCGTCGCAATCCATCGTTTGGGGAAAAAACGGATCCTGCAAATGTGCTCGCAGGATGCATTTTTTTTACCCATAGACTTGTATTAGTGACGGATCGCGATGGATGGCCACACGTCGCGTCCGTCGTGCAACGGATCCGTCGTGTTTTGGCAGACTGTCCGCATGAAAAAACTTTCAAGTGAACATTTTTTTGTCCATCGCGTCCGCCATTTTCTACCGCACATGCGCCGCCAAAACTCCGCCCCCTCCTCCCCGAACTTCAGAATGGGCAGCGGATGCGTTGAAAAACTGAATCCACTGCCCACGTCATGCACAAATTTCACAATGTGCATCGGTACGTCAGCCCAACGCATAGCGACGGACCCGTACAGATGCAAGTGTGAAAGAGGCCTTAAAGAGCGTTTAATTTAAAAAAAATAAGGCGTCGGCTTCCGCGCAATTTTCTGCACCAGAGAGGGAAAGCCAACAGCCGGGGGCCAATATTTGTAGCCTGCTATGAATATCAGCTTGCAGCTGTCTGCGTAGCCTTTACTGGCTATTAAAATAGGGGGACCCCCCAAAAAACAGGACAATGGCTCCTGCAGTGCATCACTGAGAGGTTACCTTAGTTCAGAGTCTCACTTTATGGCAAAATCTGCGTGGGAACTTTCTCACACAGCAATGCCAAAAGTGAGACTAGGGGCTATTTTTTACAGCAGCAGAGGAATACAGTGCGGAAGGATACCTTCCTCCCGGTATTGTAATCCTGGTGCCCCCGGAGAGCGGTCGCATCAGCTGACGCTGCTGTTCTCCACGGGAGGTCGTCGTGGGACACTCGTGGATTTCTGCGGATCAGAGAGTTTATTGTTTGTTTGTTATTTTAATATTTTTTACAGTTGAAACTTGCTTCGGGGATCAAAGTGACAAGTGAGGGTGAATAGGGTTGAGCGAAACAGATCGGACAATTTCAAAAGTCGCCGACTTTTGGCAAAGTCGGGTTTCATGAAACCCAACCCGATCCTGATGTGGGATCGGCCATGAGGTCGGCATCACGATATTGTATGAAATATAATATGATTTTGTAGCTTTGCCCTTCAGCCCATGCTGTGGGCTAACCCCCCCCCCCTAACTTTTCTCTCTGGCTCTCTTTGCTTCTTTGTGTGTTTCTGAGATGTGTGTGTAGAAAAGGTTTTATTGCCCTGGCCATAAATTCCAAGCTAGGAGCAACTTACTCGCTCCCCTCACATCTGTACTAGGTAGGACTGGTATAGAAGTTCTCCAAAATCCATGAGGGTCTTTGTTCTAATATGATAAGATTCTGGGCCACCGACTGTAGCTAGTAGAATAATAAATACATATTGCTAACGCCCATCGGCGGATCGGTCTGCCACTGTAAGCAGGAGCCTCCAAGTCCAACAGAGACAGAATATGGATTTCTCTGGAACTGAGTGTCTCTACTAGCCTGAATTTAGTATCTATAGAGAGCAAATCTTAATAAAAGATGAATGCTGGGTGTGTTATGATTCTAACATGTTCTGGAGCGGAGATACAGGCATTAGACAAACTTGTGTGAAATTTACCAGACTGAGGAGAGAGGAGGGTCTGGGTAAACCAGCCCTCTTGGTGATGTCACATGTTGCGGTTTATAAGTTTCTGCCAGGCCCCCAGCAGTTAGTTTTACCTGAGAAGCCCTGACTGCTAGCCCTGATGAACTGGGACATATGGGAACTCTCCCCTACTAGCCTGGTTGCCTGCAATGTCCTGAACACATGTAAGTCCATCCTTAATGCGACAGCCAGGGTTGTCCATCTGGTTAATCGTTACTCGGACGTGTCCACTCTTCGCCAGTCGTTACACTGGCTGCCCATTCATTACAGGATACAATTCAAAGTACTTGTTCTCACCCACAAAGCTCTCCACAGTGCGGCACCCCCCTACATCTCCTCCCTCATTTCTGTCTATCGGCCTAGCCGATCACTGCCCTCTGCAAACGACTTTCGACTAACCTCTGCACTAATCCGTACCTCCCACTCCCGACTACAAGACTTCTCCTCTGGAATGCTCTACCCCAAGATATTAGGACCATCCACAACTTGCATAGTTTTAGGCGCTCCCTCAAAACTCATTTGTTCAGAGCGGCCTATCACGTTCCCTAATCAAACTCATTTTATGCTTGTGTGTGTGCAGCCCATTCAGTATCTCCATCTACCCCCCACTCCATGAAGATGGCTGGACCATCATTGTAAATACATCATTGTAAATACACACCTGTACTTTGTATCTCCCCCACCTCATTGTAGATTGTAAGCTCTCACGAGCAGGGTTATCTTATTTTGTCTTATTTTGCTTTATTACTGTATTGTTAACATTGTTACCTATGACTGTTGTGTTTGAAACTGTTAAACTGTAAAGCGCTGCGGAATATGTTGGCGCTATATAAATAAAGATTATTATTATTATTATTATTATTAAGTGTTAATTTCTCATTTAACCCCTGTTATTTTTATAATTACCTTGTTACAATATGAGATGCCCGTGACATCACCAACAGGGCTGGTTTACGCAGACCCTCCTCTCTCTTCAGTCTTAGTAAATTTCACACAAGTTTGTCAAATGCAGTGCCTGTATCTCCGCTCCAGAACGTGTCAGAATCATAACACACCCAGCATTCATCTTGTATTAATATTTGCTCTCTATAGAAACTAAATTCAGGCTAGTAGGGACACTCAGTTCCAGAGAAATCTGTACTCTGTCCCTGTTGGACTTGGAGGCTCCTTCTTACAGTGGCGGACCGATCCGCCGATGGATGTTAGCAATATGTATTTATTATTCTCCTAGCCCAAGTCGGTGGCCCAGAATCTTATCATATTAGAACAAAGACCCTCATTGATTTTGGAGAACTTCTATACCAGTCCTAGCTAGTACAGATGGGAGGGGGGCAAGTAAGTTGCTCCTAGCCTGGAATTTATGGCCAGGGCAATAAAACCTTTTCTACACACACATCTCAGAAAAACACAAAGAAGCAAAGAGAGCCAGAGAGAAAAGGGGGGGGGGGAAGGGGTTAGCCCACAGCATGGGCTGAAGGGCAAAGCTACAAAATCATATTATATTTCATACAATATCGTGACATCGGCAATCGGCGTGCCAAAGTTGCGTTTCGTATGAAGTTTTCAGCGCCATTTTTCATCCAATGAAGGAGGACGCAGAGTGTGGGCAGTGTGATGACATAGGTCTCGGTCCCCACCATCTTAGAGAAGAGAAGGGCAGGTGTCATGATTCCAATGGCAGGGAATCACAAAAGGACAAGCACCAATGAGCTCTAGGGTGATGGAACCTGAGCTGACCGCGACCCTAAACCTGAACACACAAATAACAATAGCCGGGGAACGTGCCTACGTTGATCCTAGACGTCTCGCACCAGCCGAAGATCTAACTTCCCCTATTAGAAGAAACACAGACCTCTCTTGCCTCCAGAGAAATACCCCACAGAAATAGCAGCCCCCCACATATAATGACGGTGAAATGAGAGGAAGGCACATACACAGTATGAAATCAGATTCAGCAAAATGAGGCCCGCTAAAACTAGATAGCAGAGGATACAAAAGTAAACTGCGCGGTCAGCAAAAAACCCTTCAAAAAACCATCCTGTAATTACTTGAACTCATGTTCCAACTCATGGAACATGAGGAGCAATTACAGCCCGCTAGAGCAACCAGCAGCAAAGAAACAATTATATGCAAGCTGGACAAGACAAAAATAAATCAAAACGTGGAACAAGAAAATCAAAAACTTAGCTTGTCCTGAAGATTACTAAAGCCAGAAGCTGAGGTAACAAAACACTCTGATAACCTTGATAGCCGGCGGGGAAATGACAAGAAAGCCCGGTTAAATAGGAAACTCCCAAATCCTAATAGAACAGGTGGACACCAGAGACAGCAGAACACAAATCACCCAGTACCATCAGTAACCACCAGAGGGAGCCCAAAAACAGAACTCACAACAGTACCCCCCCCTTGAGGAGGGGTCACCGAACCCTCACGAGAACCACCAGGGCGACCAGGATGAGCACTATGAAAAGCGCGGACCAAATCATCAGCATGAACATCAGAGGCAACCACCCAAGAATTATCCTCCTGACCATAACCCTTCCACTTGACCAAATATTGGAGTTTCCGTCTGGAAACACGAGAATCCAAGATCTTCTCCACAACATACTCCAATTCTCCCTCCACCAGCACCGGAGCAGGAGGCTCAGGCGAAGGAACAACAGGTACCTCATACCTCCGCAACAACGACCGATGGAACACATTATGAATAGCAAACGATGCCGGGAGATCCAATCGAAACGACACAGGGTTAAGAATTTCCAAGATCCTATAAGGACCGATGAACCGAGGCTTGAACTTAGGAGAAGAGACCTTCATAGGAACAAAACGAGAAGACAACCACACCAAGTCCCCGACACGAAGTCGAGGACCCACGCGGCGACGGCGATTAGCAAACTGCTGAGCCTTCTCCTGGGACAACTTCAAATTGTCCACCACATGACTCCAAATCTGATGCAACCTATCCACCACCATGTCCACTCCAGGACAATCAGAAGGCTCCACCTGACCAGAGGAAAAACGAGGATGAAACCCCGAATTACAAAAGAAAGGAGAAACCAAGGTAGCAGAACTAGCCCGATTATTAAGGGCAAACTCGGCCAGCGGCAAAAAGGTAACCCAGTCATCCTGATCAGCAGAAACAAAACACCTCAAATAAGTTTCCAAGGTCTGATTAGTTCGCTCCGTCTGGCCATTCGTCTGAGGGTGGAATGCAGATGAAAAGGACAAATCAATGCCCATCTTAGCACAGAACGTCCGCCAAAATCTAGACACAAACTGGGATCCCCTGTCAGAAACAATGTTCTCTGGAATCCCATGCAAACGAACCACGTTCTGGAAAAACAGAGGGACCAACTCAGAGAAGGAAGGCAACTTAGGCAAGGGTACAAGATGAACCATTTTAGAAAAGCGCTCACACACAACCCAGATGACGGACATTTTTTGAGAGACAGGGAGATCCGAAATAAAGTCCATGGAAATGTGCGTCCAAGGCCTCTTCGGGATAGGCAAAGGTGACAACAATCCACTGGCTCGAGAACAGCAAGGCTTAGCCCGAGCACAAACTTCACAAGACTGCTCAAAAGAACGCACATCCCTAGACAAGGAAGGCCACCAAAAAGACCTGGCCACCAAGTCTCTAGTACCAAATATTCCAGGATGACCTGCCAACGCAGAAGAATGGACCTCAGAGATGACTCTACTGGTCCAGCTATCCGGATCAAACAGTCTCTCAGGCGGACAACGATCAGGTTTACCCGCCTGAAACTCCTGCAAAGCACGTCGCAAGTCTGGGAAGACGGCCGACAAAATCACCCCATCCCTAAGGATACCAGTGGGCTCAGAATTTCCAGGGGAGTCAGGCACAAAACTCCTAGAAAGAGCATCCGCCTTCACATTCTTTGAACCTGGCAGGTATGAAACCACAAAATTGAAACGAGAGAAAAACAGTGACCAACGAGCCTGGATTCAGACGCCTGGCAGACTCAAGGTAAGTCAGATTTTTGTGATCAGTCAAGACCACCACACGATGTCTAGCACCCTCCAGCCAATGACGCCACTCCTCAAATGCCCACTTCATGGCCAAAAGTTCCCGATTACCCACATCATTATTCCGCTCAGCGGGCGAAAATTTTCTAGAAAAGAACGCACATGGCTTCATCACCGAGCAATCGGAGCTTCTCTGTGACAAAACCGCCCCCGCTCCAATCTCGGAAGCATCAACCTCAACTTGGAAAGGAAGCGAAACATCAGGCTGACGCAACACAGGAGCAGAAGAAAACCGGCGTTTAAGTTCCTGAAAGGCCTCCACAGCCGCAGGAGACCAATCAGCAACATCAGCACCCTTCTTAGTCAAATCCGTCAAAGGCTTAACAACACTAGAAAAATTAGTTATAAAACGACGATAGAAATTAGCAAAGCCCAAGAACTTCTGCAAACTCTTAAGAGATGCAGGCTGCGTCCAGTCACAAATAGCCCGAACCTTGACGGGATCCATCTCAATAGTAGAAGGGGAAAAAATATACCCCAAGAAAGAAATCTTCTGGACTCCAAAGAGACACTTTGAGCCCTTTACAAACAAGGAATTAGCCCGCAGGACCTGAAACACCTTCCTGACCTGCTGAACATGAGACTCCCAGTCATCAGAAAAAAACAAAATATCATCCAAATACACAATCATAAATTTATCCAGATATTCACGGAAAATATCGTGCATAAAGGACTGGAAGACTGAAGGAGCATTAGAAAGTCCGAAAGGCATTACCAAATACTCAAAATGGCCCTCAGGCGTATTAAATGCGGTTTTCCACTCATCACCTTGCTTTATTCGTATAAGATTATACGCACCCCGGAGATCAATCTTAGTGAACCATTTAGCCTCCTTAATGCGAGCAAACAAATCAGTCAACAAAGGCAAAGGATACTGATATTTTACGGTAATCTTATTCAAAAGACGATAATCTATACAAGGTCTCAAGGACCCATCTTTCTTGGCCACGAAAAAAAGACCTGCTCCCAAAGGGGACGAAGATGGACGGATATGTCCCTTTTCCAAGGACTCCTTAACATAATCCCGCATAGCAGTATGCTCTGGCACTGACAGATTGAACAAACGACCTTTAGGAAATTTACTACCAGGAATTAAATCTATAGCACAATCGCAATCCCTGTGAGGAGGAAGCGAACTGAGCTTAGGCTCCTCAAAAACATCCCGATAATCCGACAAAAATACAGCAACCTCAGAAGGAGTAGATGAAGCGATAGAAATCGGAGGTGCATCATCATGAACCCCCTGACATCCCCAGCTTAACACAGACATTGTTTTCCAGTCAAGGACTGGATTATGAGTTTGTAACCATGGCAGACCAAGTACTAGAACATCATGTAAATTATACAACACCAGGAAGCGAATCACCTCCTGATGAACGGGAGTCATACGCATGGTCACTTGTGTCCAGTACTGAGGTTTATTCATAGCTAAAGGTGTAGAGTCAATTCCCTTCAAAGGAATAGGGACTTCCAGAGGCTCAAGACTAAACCCACATCGCTTGGCAAATGACCAATCCATAAGACTCAGGGCAGCGCCTGAATCTACATAGGCATCAACGGAAATGGATGATAATGAGCAAATCAGAGTCACAGACAGAATGAACTTAGACTGTAATGTACTAATGGCAACAGACTTATCAACCTTTTTTGTGCGTTTAGAGCATGCTGATATAACATGAGCTGAATCACCACAATAAAAGCACAACCCATTTTTCCGCCTATAGTTTTGCCGTTCACTTCTAGACTGAACTCTATCACATTGCATTGTCTCAAGTGCCAAATGGTGCACAGGTTTGCGCTCCCGTAAACGCCGATCAATCTGAATAGCCATAGTCATAGACTCATTCAGACCCGTAGGCGCAGGGAACCCCACCATAACATCTTTAATGGCCTCAGAAAGGCCATCTCTGAACTTTGCAGCCCGGGCGCACTCATTCCACTGAGTAAGCACTGACCATTTCCGAAATTTTTGACAATATATTTCTGCTTCATCTTGCCCCTGAGAGAGAGCTAATAAAGCTTTTTCAGCCTGAATCTCTTGATTAGGTTCCTCATAGAGCAAACCGAATGCCAGAAAAAACGCATCCACATTAAGCAACGCAGGATCCCCTGGTGCCAATGCAAATGCCCAAATTTGAGGGTCACCCCGCAGGAAAGATATAATAATCTTAACCTGCTGAGCAGGGTCTCCAGAAGAGCGAGATTTCAAAGAAAGGAACAGCTTGCAATTGTTCCTAAAATTCAGAAAACTAGATCTATCTCCAGCAAAGAACTCTGGAGTAGGAATTCTAGGTTCAGACATAGGAGCATGTACAACAAAATCTTGTATATTTTGAACCTTAGCAGCAAGATTATTCAAGCTGGAAGCTAAACTCTGGACGTCCATGATAAACAGCGAAGGTCAGAGCCATTCAAGGATTAAGAGGAGGAAGAAAAAAAAAAAAATATCAGCCAGGCTGCAATTAGGGCTAGACAGCAACCTCAGAGGAGAAAAAAAAAAAAAAAACTTCCTCAGACTACTTTTCCTCCTACTTCAGCCCAAACATCTTTGGCCGGCTATACTGTCATGATTCCAATGGCAGGGAATCACAAAAGGACAAGCACCAACGAGCTCTAGGGTGATGGAACCTGAGCTGACCGCGACCCTAAACCTGAACACACAAATAACAATAGCCGGGGAACGTGCCTACGTTGATCCTAGACGTCTCGCACCAGCCGAAGATCTAACTTCCCCTATTAGAAGAAACACAGACCTCTCTTGCCTCCAGAGAAATACCCCACAGAAATAGCAGCCCCCCACATATAATGACGGTGAAATGAGAGGAAGGCACATACACAGTATGAAATCAGATTCAGCAAAATGAGGCCCGCTAAAACTAGATAGCAGAGGATACAAAAGTAAACTGCGCGGTCAGCAAAAAACCCTTCAAAAAACCATCCTGTAATTACTTGAACTCATGTTCCAACTCATGGAACATGAGGAGCAATTACAGCCCGCTAGAGCAACCAGCAGCAAAGAAACAATTATATGCAAGCTGGACAAGACAAAAATAAATCAAAACGTGGAACAAGAAAATCAAAAACTTAGCTTGTCCTGAAGATTACTGAAGCCAGAAGCTGAGGTAACAAAACACTCTGATAACCTTGATAGCCGGCGGGGAAATGACAAGAAAGCCCGGTTAAATAGGAAACTCCCAAATCCTAATAGAACAGGTGGACACCAGAGACAGCAGAACACAAATCACCCAGTACCATCAGTAACCACCAGAGGGAGCCCAAAAACAGAACTCACAACAGGCAGGACAGTGATTGGCTTGCTTTCTGTGGCATCACAGGGGCTATAAAGGGGCATGCACGCCGACCACCATCTTACTTCTGCCGATCGCAGCATAGGGAGAGGTTGCTGCAGCTGCATCAGAAGAAGGGATATAGTTAGGGAGGGAAGATTAACCCCGAAACTGCTTGTGCTGTAGCAATTTCCACTGTCCAACACCACCTTTTCTTTGCAGGGACAGTGGAGTTTATATTTTTGTGCATCAGCGCTGTAGCTTATTAGGCTGCCCTATAAGGCTCCCTGATAGCTGCATTGCTGTTTGTACACCGCTGTGCAAACCAACTGCTTTTAAAAAAGCAAAAATCCAGTTGCTACTTTCTGCACAGTTCTCTTATTTATTTGTCCACACTCTTTTGTGTGCAGCAGTCCCTTTTATTGCTGCCATACTTGTCCTGAGATCATTGTAGGGAGATTGAAATTGTATTACAGCCCTTATATTTTTTGATATATCTTCCAGCCACGTTGTGCCACTTACATTGTGTAGTGTAATACACTAAGCCTGAGTTTTGCTGCAGTCTCCCCCCCAAAAAAGGGAGATTTAAATTGGAACTAAGTGGATCTACGTCAGTTCTGTTAGTTGTCGTACATCTTCCAGCCACGTTCTCCCACTTACATTGTGTAGTGTTATACACCGGGCCTGAGTTTTGGTGCAGACTCCCCCCCAAAAAAGGGAGATTTAAATTGTCACAAAGTAGATCTACGTCAGTTCTGTTAGTTTGTCGTACATCTTCCAGCCACGTTCTGCCACTTACATTGTGTAGTGTAATACACTGGGCCTGAGTTTTGCTGCA
This sequence comes from Ranitomeya imitator, assembly GCF_032444005.1. Lineage (NCBI taxonomy): Eukaryota > Metazoa > Chordata > Amphibia > Anura > Dendrobatidae > Ranitomeya > Ranitomeya imitator. The sequence continues at coordinate 1,222,527,263 of NC_091282.1, read as the reverse complement.
GTCTCCCCCCCAAAAAAGGGAGATTTAAATTCTCAACAAGTTTATATACACCTTCTACCTTGTTTCACAGTACCATATAATGATTGTTATTTTGGTTAGATTTTTCAAAAAATGAGGAAGTCTAGTGGAAAAGGCCGTGGGCGGTGGTTGCAAGCTGGTACTGATGGTGGTGGTGGTGGAGCATCTGGTGGTAGTGGGAAAAGCAAAATAGCACCTAAGGCTGGAGGTGTTGAGCCAGCGTCATCGTATGGCTACACAAGGCCTCGAAGGCTCCCTTATCTGGGAGTAGGAAAACAGCTTTTAAAGCCGGAGCAGCAGGAAAAAGTTTTGGCTTTCCTTGCTGACTGAGCCTCTAGCTCTTTCGCCTCCTCTTCAGAAAGTTCGAAATATAAAAGCAGCACGTCGTCAGTGGATGCTCCCGGTCAGGACCAAGTCGCTTCCTTGTGTCCTTTACCCAAACCAAAAGTGAAGGATGTATCAGGCGACACTAGAGTTTACTCCATGGAGCTTTTAACACATACTGTGCCTGGGTTAGAGAGGGAAATTGTTAAAAGCCCATTACAAGATGAATCGGACATGGAGTGCACAGATGCACAGCCACAGCTAGATTATTATGCTGTTCCATTGACTCAGATCACTACATTGCCCTTGCAGTGTACTGAGCCAGAATCTGACCCTGATGAGACTATGGTGCCCTGTCCCGAACGCTATAGCACCTTACACGGTGACACAAAGGAAGGTGCACATGACATTGAAGAGGAGGTGATAGATGACCCAGATGTTGACCCAGATTGGCAGCCATTGGGGAAGAGGGTGCTGCTGCCAGTAGCTCAGAAGCGGAGGAGGATGATCCGCAGCAGCCATCTACATCGCAACAGCTTTCATCTGGCAGGCCCGTATCAGGCCAAAAACGTTTGTCAAAACCAAAAACAGTTTTAGGACAGCGTGGCCATCCGGTGAAAGTAGCACAGCGTGCAATGCCTGAAAAGGTGTTCCATAGTAGGAAGAATGGGGTGTGGGAATTTTTTAACCAAGATCCGAATGATCAGTGCAAAGTTATCTGTAAGAAATGACCTTTAGCAGAGGGAAGAATCTCCAAAATTTAAATACAACGTGCATGCGTAGACATTTAACCAGCATGCACTTGCAAGCCTGGACTAACTACCAAACGTCCCGTACCATTGGTGCACATGCTCAGAATGAAGGTAGTCAGCAATGCTACATTGTTTCCCTCACTTACAAAGGCAGAGGCTAAACATCTCATGATAAGAAGCAGTCCAAATTATATATAAAAAGTATAAATTTTATTGAAAAATACATTGTGCGAAAGGTGTAGCAACAACTTTGAAAACACAAAAGGAGGGGATTAAAAAAACGCTCTAGGGTCGGCAGAATAACGACTGGGCCCACAATACAATGTAAGCATACTTATAAAGAAATACATTTAGGTACCTTATAATAATTGGAAGGCATTTGAAATTGGGGTTCATTTGGCTAAAGTTGTGGTGGGTAGGGCTGGTTCAAGTAATTAGTGGGCCCAGGAAATCTGGACCACGTCACGGCAGTGGAGCAGGGAGAGGTAAGTATTTCAACTTTGCAAGTGCTGTGAACCTGAGCAAGCAGGGGGGGCCCACTCGTTGGCATTGGCACTGGCACAGGGCCCCTCAAAGTACAGCGGTGTGTTTGCACGGCGGGGGGGGCCTCCCACCGGCAGCAACACTTTTGCGTACCATGAGAGGCCCTGTGCCAGTGACGTCGCCAACTAGTATTCCTCCCCCCACCTGATGAAGGAACCTGCACTTTCATCTGCACCTTCCTCTTTGTCCCCGTGTAAGGTGGTATGGTATGCGGGAAGGGGGACCTGACTTTCAGCAGGGTCACAATCTTGCAGTGTAGCGTGCACGGGAAATGTTGCGTTATGGGTCAATGTACCAGCAGACTCATCTATCACTGGCTGGGCAATGGGCAGGATGAGGAGGAAACACAGATATAGGCCCAAAGAATAAAGTGGGCTAAATGCAGTTCAAAATTGGTAACACAGGACTAATCAGGGGGCATTGCAGTGGAGGACAACTGGAATGAGAGGCTGACACAGAGAGTAGGCCCAAATCAGTAAGTAGTCGAAATGCAGTTCAAAATTGGCAACAGTAGTAAACAGGCGGCACAGCTTTGTTCAGTGGAGGAGAACAGCAAGGAGTGGCAGACACCGATAGTAGGCCCCAACCCAACTAGTAGGCCAAATGCAGTCTAACATTAACAACTACTTAACGAGCGCCTGAAAACGGAATTTCAGGACAGGAAACCAGGAGAACAGCAAGGAGCGGCAGACACCGATAGTAGGCCCCAAACCAACTAGTACGCCAAATGCAGTTGTTCCGTTTAACCACAATTTAATGAGAGCCTGAAGATAGAAGTTCAGGAAAGGCAACCTGGAGAACACCTTGGAGTGTAACACACCATCTCTCTACACCCCATACCCAATTTGTAGGTCTAATGCAGCGTAGTTTCCAACAACTACTAAACGAGAGCATGATGATCGAAGCATTGGCGAGGAAACCTGGGGAACACCTTGGAGTGGAACACACCATCTCTCTACACCCCATACCCAATTTGTAGGCCTAATGCAGCGTAGTTTCCAACAACTACTAAACGAGAGCATGATGATCGAAGCATTGGCGAGGAAACCTGGGGAACACCTTGGAGTGGAACACACCATCTCTCTACAGTGGAACACACCATCTCTCTACACCCCATACCCAATTTGTAGGCCTAATGCAGCGTAGTTTCCAACAACTACTAAACGAGAGCCGGAAGATCGAAGCTCAGGAAAGGCAACCTGGAGAACACCTTGGAGTGGAACACACCATCTCTCTACACCCCATACCCAATTTGTAGGCCCAATGCAGCGTAGTTTCCAACAACTACTAAACGAGAGCCGGAAGATCGAAGCAATGTAGAGGAAACCTGGGGAACACCTTGGAGTGTAACACACCATCTCTCTACACCCCATACCCAATTTGTAGGCCTAATGCAGCGTAGTTTCCAACAACTACTAAACGAGAGCATGAAGATCGAAGCAATGGAGAGGAAACCTGGGGAACACCTTGGAGTGGAACACACCATCTCTCTACAGTGGAACACACCATCTCTCTACACCCCATACCCAATTTGTAGGCCTAATGCAGCGTAGTTTCCAACAACTACTAAACGAGAGCATGATGATCGAAGCATTGGCGAGGAAACCTGGGGAACACCTTGGAGTGGAACACACCATCTCTCTACAGTGGAACACACCATCTCTCTACACCCCATACCCAATTTGTAGGCCTAATGCAGCGTAGTTTCCAACAACTACTAAACGAGAGCCGGAAGATCGAAGCTCAGGAAAGGCAACCTGGAGAACACCTTGGAGTGGAACACACTATCTCTCTACACCCCATACCCAATTTGTAGGCCCAATGCAGCGTAGTTTCCAACAACTACTAAACGAGAGCCGGAAGATCGAAGCAATGGAGAGGAAACCTGGGGAACACCTTGGAGTGTAACACACCATCTCTCTACACCCCATACCCAATTTGTAGGCCTAATGCAGCGTAGTTTCCAACAACTACTAAACGAGAGCATGAAGATCGAAGCAATGGAGAGGAAACCTGGGGAACACCTTGGAGTGGAACACACCATCTCTCTACACCCCATACCCAATTTGTAGGCCTAATGCAGCGTAGTTTCCAACAACTACTAAACGAGAGCATGATGATCGAAGCATTGGCGAGGAAACCTGGGGAACACCTTGGAGTGGAACACACCATCTCTCTACAGTGGAACACACCATCTCTCTACACCCCATACCCAATTTGTAGGCCTAATGCAGCGTAGTTTCCAACAACTACTAAACGAGAGCCGGAAGATCGAAGCAATGGAGAGGAAACCTGGGGAACACCTTGGAGTGTAACACACCATCTCTCTACACCCCATACCCAATTTGTAGGCCTAATGCAGCGTAGTTTCCAACAACTACTAAACGAGAGCATGAAGATCGAAGCAATGGAGAGGAAACCTGGGGAACACCTTGGAGTGGAACACACCATCTCTCTACACCCCATACCCAATTTGTAGGCCTAATGCAGCGTAGTTTCCAACAACTACTAAACGAGAGCATGATGATCGAAGCATTGGCGAGGAAACCTGGGGAACACCTTGGAGTGGAACACACCATCTCTCTACAGTGGAACACACCATCTCTCTATAATAATAATAATAATAATAATAATTTTTATTTATATAGCGCCAACATATTCCGCAGCGCTTTACAAATTATAGAGGGGACTTGTACAGACAATAGACATTACAGCATAACAGAAATACAGTTCAAAACAGATACCAGGAGGAGTGAGGGCCCTGCTCGCAAGCTTACAAACTATGGGGAAAAGGGGAGACACGAGAGGTGGATGGTAACAATTGCTTTAGTTATTCGGACCAGCTATAGTGTAAGGCTCAGGTGTTCATGTAAAGCTGCATGAACCAGTTACCTGCCTAAGTATGTAGCAGTACAGACACAGAGGGCTAATACTGCATAAAGTGTATGAGAACATGATGCGAGGAACCTTTTTTTTTTTTTTTTTTTTTTTTATAAATAGGCCACACAGGGATCGTTAGGTTAATGCATTGAGGCGGTAGGCCAGTCTGAACAAATGAGTTTTTAGGGCACGCTTAAAACTGTGGGGATTGGGGATTAATCGTATCAACCTAGGTAGTGCATTCCAAAGAATCGGCGCAGCACGTGTAAAGTCTTGGAGACGGGAGTGGGAGGTTCTGATTATTGAGGATGCTAACCTGAGGTCATTAGTGGAGCGGAGGGCACGGGTAGGGTGGTAGACTGATACTAGGGAGGAGATGTAGGGTGGTGCTGAGCCATGGAGTGCTTTGTGGATGAGGGTAGTAGTTTTGTACTGGATTCTGGAGTGGATGGGTAGCCAGTGTAATGACTGGCACAGGGTAGAGGCATCGGTGTAACGGTTGGTGAGGAATATGATCCTGGCTGCAGCATTCAGGACAGATTGGAGCGGGGAGAGTTTTGCAAGAGGGAGACCGATTAGTAGAGAGTTACAATAGTCCAGACGAGAATGAATAAGTGAAACAGTAAGAGTTTTTGCAGAGTCGAAAGTAAGAAAAGGGCGAATTCTAGAAATGTTTTTGAGATGCAGGTAAGAAGAGCGAGCCAGTGATCGGATGTAGGGGGTGAATGAAAGGTCAGAATCAAGGATGACCCCAAGGCAGCGGGCATGTTGCTTTGGAGTAATGGTGGAACCGCACACGGAGATGGCAATGTCAGGCAAAGGTAGGTTAGTAGAGGGAGAGAACACGAGGAGTTCAGTTTTTGACAGGTTTAGTTTCAGATAGAGGGAGGACATGATGTTAGAGACAGCGGTAAGACAATCACTGGTGTTTTCTAAAAAGGTCGGTGTGATATCGGGAGCAGAAGTGTATAATTGGGTGTCGTCAGCATAGAGATGGTACTGGAAACCAAATCTACTGATTGTTTGTCTCTACACCCCATACCCAATTTGAAGGCCTAATGCAGCGTAGTTTCCAACAACTACTAAACGAGAGCCGGAAGATCGAAGCTCAGGAAAGGCAACCTGGGGAACACCTTGGAGTGTAACAAACCCTCTCTCTACACCACGGAAGGGCTGATTCTTAGGAAGGAAGGCTGTCGGAAAGAAGCAGGGCGCGTCCGAGGGTGATTATATTCTTATTAGGTATATACTCACCCTCGGACGCGCCCTGCTTCTTTATTTGTAATGAATGTTTATTTGCAATGTGGTTTTGACTTACTCTATTTTTTTGGTAAATAATGATTTTATTATTTTCATTGTTTTGCATCTTCTTGGCAATAATATAAAGAAGACGCGACAGGACAACACTCGGTGGATGCCATATCTGTGTTTAAAATTGAAAAAACCTTTCAGTTAACTACTTGCAGGAGAAAGTTATTGTAGCTGGTGGCCATTTTTAGTACTGTACCAGATTTTTGTTGTATGTGTTTGTTTTTAATGTTAAAATGTCTGCATTTGATATCTCTCCAGTATTTTCTTTTTTATAAGCAAAATACTTATTTTTATATTTTCTGATGTTGGTTCCAGGGGTACACGGGCAGCAGTGGTTTGGTCAGTGGAGGACTAGTGGAAGGAGTGACCGCAGACAGGCATCGAAGGCCTAAAATAATAACACATGGCTGTAGGCAATTTTAAATTGGTTCCAGGGGTACACGGGCAGCAGTGGTGTGGTCAGTGGAGGCCTAGTGGAAGGAGTGACCACAGACAGGCATCGAAGGCCTAAAATAATAACACATGGCTGTAGGCAATTTTAAATTGGTTCCAGGGGTACACGGGCAGCAGTGGTGTGGTCAGTGGAGGACTAGTGGAAGGAGTGACCGCAGACAGGCATCGAAGGCCTAAAATAATAACACATGGCTGTAGGCAATTTTAAATTGGTTCCAGGGGTACATGGGCAGCAGTGGTGTGGTCAGTGGAGGCCTAGTGGAAGGAGTGACCGCAGACAGGCATCGAAGGCCTAAAATAATAACACATGGCTGTAGGCAATTTTAAATTGGTTCCAGGGGTACACGGGCAGCAGTGGTGTGGTCAGTGGAGGCCTAGTGGAAGGAGTGACCGCAGACAGGCATCGAAGGCCTAAAATAATAACACATGGCTGTAGGCAATTTTAAATTGGTTCCAGGGGTACACGGGCAGCAGTGGTGTGGTCAGTGGAGGCCTAGTGGAAGGAGTGACCGCAGACAGGCATCGAAGGCCTAAAATAATAACACATGGCTGTAGGCAATTTTAAATTGGTTCCAGGGGTACACGGGCAGCAGTGGTGTGGTCAGTGGAGGCCTAGTGGAAGGAGTGACCGCAGACAGGCATCGAAGGCCTAAAATAATAACACATGGCTGTAGGCAATTTTAAATTGGTTCCAGGGGTACACGGGCAGCAGTGGTGTGGTCAGTGGAGGCCTAGTGGAAGGAGTGACCGCAGACAGGCATCGAAGGCCTAAAATAATAACACATGGCTGTAGGCAATTTTAAATTGGTTCCAGGGGTACACGGGCAGCAGTGGTGTGGTCAGTGGAGGCCTAGTGGAAGGAGTGACCGCAGACAGGCATCGAAGGTCTAAAATAATAACACATGGCTGTAGGCAATTTTAAATTGGTTCCAGGGGTACACGGGCAGCAGTGGTGTGGTCAGTGGAGGCCTAGTGGAAGGAGTGACCGCAGACAGGCATCGAAGGCCTAAAATAATAACACATGGCTGTAGGCAATTTTAAATTGGTTCCAGGGGTACACGGGCAGCAGTGGTGTGGTCAGTGGAGGCCTAGTGGAAGGAGTGACCGCAGACAGGCATCGAAGGCCTAAAATAATAACACATGGCTGTAGGCAATTTTAAATTGGTTCCAGGGGTACATGGGCAGCAGTGGTGTGGTCAGTGGAGGCCTAGTGGAAGGAGTGACCACAGACAGGCATCGAAGGCCTAACATAACAAAAATGTCAATACAATGGTATTGTCAGTGGCAGGCATTGAAGGATGTCAGCGCATAGACTAAACATTGGTGGAGCTGTGAGATAATTTTGCAAGTGGTAGAGCACTGTTTGAGCTGGGGGGGGAACTGTCTTGTGGCCGGCGGTACAGGCCCAGGGCCGCTCATATTACAACGGTGTGTCTGACATTGGGTGCGCACCACCACCGCCAGATAAACTTTATTGTACTAGGAGGGACCGAGTGGCAGTGCCGTCGACCAAAAGCGGGCTCACCCACCTCTTCAGACAAACTGCACTCTCACGGGTGCTGTCGCCAAGTGTCGATACCACGGCCCCGTGTGGGGAGTTTGGCCATTTAGTGAGGTGTAAACATGTCGTATGCTGGACAATCAGGTGCAGAAAATTACGAGATTGGAAAAGGCATTCAGAATAGTCCACAGGCAAGACCTTTTCATAGGAAAGCTAGGTGTCAGCCGGGCAAGGTGGGGCAAAAGATTTCGAAATCCAGTTGTGGTTCATTTTAATGAAGGTTAGATCATCTACATTTTGTTTAGCCAGACGAGTCCTTTTTTCTGTTAGTATTGAACCTGCAGCACTGAATACTCTTTCTGATAGGACACTAGCTGCCGGGCAAGCAAGCTCCTGCAATGCATATTCTGCCAATTCTGGCCAGGTGTCTAATTTTGATGCCCAGTTATCAAATGGGAATGACGGTTGAGGGAGAACATCGATAAGGGATGAAAAATAGTTTGTAACCATACTGGACAAATGTTGTCTCCTGTCACTTTGAATTGATGCTGCAGTACCTGTCCTGTCTGCGGTCATAGCAAAATCACTCCACAACCTGGTCAGAAAACCCCTCTGGCCAACGCCACTTCTGATTTCTGCCCCTCTAACTCCTCTGGTCTGCTGGCCCCTGCAGCTCGTGTGAGAACGATCACGGGCGCTGTGTGCAGGGAATGCCAGAAGCAAACGGTCAACAAGAGTTGATTGTTTGGTTGCTAATATTAGTTCCAAGTTCTCATGTGGCATTATATTTTGCAATTTGCCTTTATAGCGAGGATCAAGGAGGCAGGCCAACCAGTAATCGTCATCATTCATCATTTTAGTTATGCGTGTGTCCCTTTTGAGGATACGTAAGGCATAATCCGCCATGTGGGCCAAAGTTCCAGTTCTCAAATCTGCGGTTGTGCTTGGTTGAGGGGCAGTTTCAGGCAAATCCACGTCACTTGTGTCCCTCAAAAAACCAGAACCCGGCCTTGCCGCGCCACCAATTTCCAGTGGCCCCGGAAAAGCTTCCTCATTAAAAATATAATCATCCCCATCATCCTCCTCGTCCTCCTCCTCCTCTTCGCCCGCTACCTCGTCCTGTACACTGCTCTGGCCAGACAATGGCTTACTGTCATCAAGGCTTTCCTCTTCCTCAGCTGCAGACGCCTGATCCTTTATGTGCGTCAAACTTTGCATCAGCAGACGCATTAGGGGGATGCTCATGCTTATTATGGCGTTGTCTGCACTAACCAGCCGTGTGCATTCCTCAAAACACTGAAGGACTTGACACATGTCTTGAATCTTCGACCACTGCACACCTGACAACTCCATGTCTGCCATCCTACTGCCTGCCCGTGTATGTGTATCCTCCCACAAAAACATAACAGCCCGCCTCTGTTCACACAGTCTCTGAAGCATGTGCAGTGTTGAGTTCCACCTTGTTGCAACGTCTATGATTAGGCGATGCTGGGGAAGGTTCAAAGAACGCTGATAGGTCTGCATACGGCTGGAGTGTACGGGCGAACGGCGGATATGTGAGCAAAGTCCACGCACTTTGAGGAGCAGGTCGGATAACCCCGGATAACTTTTCAGGAAGCACTGCACCACCAGGTTTAAGGTGTGAGCCAGGCAAGGAATGTGTTTCAGTTGGGAAAGGGAGATGGCAGCCATGAAATTCCTTCCGTTATCACTCACTACCTTGCCTGCCTCAAGATCTACAGTGCCCAGCCACGACTGCGCTTCTTTCTGCAAGAACTCGGACAGAACTTCCGCGGTGTGTCTGTTGTCGCCCAAACACTTCATAGCCAATACAGCCTGCTGACGTTTGCCAGTAGCTGCCCCATAATGGGAGACCTGGTGTGCAACAGTGGCAGCTGCGGATGGAGTGGTTGTGCGACTGCGGTCTGTGGACGAGCTCTCGCTTCTGCAGGAGGACGAAGAGGAGGAGGAGGGGGTGCGAACGGCTACAGCCAATTGTTTCCTAGACCGTGGGCTAGGCAGAACTGTCCCAAACTTGCTGTCCCCTGTGGACCCTCCATCCACCACATTTACCCAGTGTGCCGTGATGGACACGTAACGTCCCTGGCCATGCCTACTGGTCCATGCATCTGTTGTCAGGTGCACCTTTGTGCTCACAGATTGCCTGAGTGCATGGACGATGCGCTCTTTAACATGCTGGTGGAGGGCTGGGATGGCTTTTCTGGAAAAAAAGTGTCGACTGGGTAGCTCGTAGCGTGGTACAGCGTAGTCCATCAGGGCTTTGAAAGCTTTGCTTTCAACTAACCGGTAGGGCATCATCTCTAACGAGATTAGTCTAGCTATGTGTGCGTTCAAACCCTGTGTACGCGGATGCGAGGCTAAGTACTTCCTTTTTCTAACCATAGTCTCATGTAGGGTGAGCTGGACTGGAGAGCTGGAGATCGTGGAACTAGCGGGGGTGCCGGTGGACATGGCAGACTGAGAGACGGTGGGAGATGGTATTGTTGCCGCCGGTGCCCTAGATGCAGTGTTTCCTACTACGAAACTGGTGATTCCCTGACCCTGACTGCTTTGGCCTTGGAAAGAAACCTGCACAGATACTGCAGGTGGTGCGGAAAATGGTGGCCCTACACTGCCGGAAGGCATGTTGCGTTGCTGACTAGCTTCATTGGCCGAGGGTGCTACAACCTTAAGGGACGTTTGGTAGTTATTCCAGGCTTGCAAATGCATGGTGGTTAAATGTCTATGCATGCAACTTGTATTGAGACTTTTCAGATTCTGTCCTCTGCTTAAGGTAGTTGAACATTTTGACAGATGACTTTGCGCTGATCAATTGGATGTTGTTTAAAAAAATGCCAGACTGCACTCTTTCTAGCATCGGATACCTTTTCAGGCATTGCAGACTGAGCTTTAACCGGATGGCCACGCTGTCCTCCAACAGGTTTTGGCTTTGCCACGCGTTTTGGGCAAGATACGGGCCCGGCAGATGGAACCTGTTGCGATGTTGATGCCTGCTGCGGCCCCTCCTCCTCCGCTTCAGAACTGCTGCCGCCTGCACCCTGTTCCCCCAATGGCTGCCAATCGGGGTCAAAAACTGGGTCATCTATTACCTCTTCTTGTAGCTCGTGTGCAACTTCGTCTGTGTCACTGTGTCGGTCGGTGGTATAGCGTTCGTGATGGGGCAACATAGTCTCATCAGGGTCTGATTCTTGATCAGCACCCTGCGAGGGCAATGTTGTGGTCTGAGTCAAAGGACCAGCATAGTAGTCTGGCTGTGGCTGTGCATCAGTGCACTCCATGTCAGATTCAACTTGTAATGGGCATGGACTGTTAACTGCTTCACTTTCTAAGCCAGGGACGGTATGTGTAAAGAGCTCCATGGAGTAACCCGTTGTGTCGCCTGCTGCATTCTTCTCTGTTGTTGTTTTTGCTGAAGAGGACAAGGAAGCGACTTGTCCCTGACCGTGAACATCCACTAACGACGCGCTGCTTTGACATTTACCAGTTTCACGAGAGGAGGCAAAAGAGCTAGAGGCTGAGTCAGCAAGATAAGCCAAAACTTGCTCTTGCTGCTCCGGCTTTAAAAGCGGTTTTCCTACTCCCAGAAAAGGGAGCGTTCGAGGCCTTGTGTAGCCTGACGACGAACCTGGCTCCACAGCTCCAGACTTAGGTGCAATATTTTTTTTCCCACGACCAGCTGATGCTCCACCACTACCACTACCCTCATTACCAGCTGACAATGAACGCCCCCGGCCACGACCTCTTCCACCATACTTCCTCATTGTTTTAAAAACGTAAACAAACTAACGGTATTTGTTGCTGTCACACAAATTACACGGTGAGCTATAACTTCAGTATGATTTAGCTACCCCTTTACAGGTGAGTGAGACCACAACGAAAATCAGGCACAATGTTACACACTCTGTTGTTGGTGGCAACAAATGAGAGAGATGCCACACACGCAGGACTGTCACTGAAGCACAAATGTAAATATTAATCTCCCACTGATTTGATTTTTTTTTTTTTTTAAGGGAGACTTTAGGAAAAAAAAATAGAATAAAATGATTTTTTCAGGAAGAATTTAGAAACCAAATAAAATAAAATGATTTTTTTCAGGGAGAATTTAGAAAACAAATAAAACAAAAAAAGCCTTTCTATGGCCCACTGAGTGAGAGATGACGCATACAGGAGTCAGGAGTGGCACACAAGCCCAGAGGCCAATATTTATCTCCCACTGATTGATGTAGTGATTTTTTCAGGTAGATTTTGGAACCCAAATCAAGCTAAAAAAAATAATAGGCTTTCTATGGCCCACAATTGGAGAGAGAGAGAGATGGCACACCCAGGAGTCAAGACTGGCACACAAGCAGAAAGGGCAATATTAATCTCCCACTGATTTGTTTTTTTTTTTTTTTTTTTCAGGGAGACTTTAGGAAAAAAAAATAGAATAAAATGATTTTTTCAGGAAGAATTTAGAAACCAAATAAAATAAAATGATTTTTTCAGGGAGAATTTAGAAAACAAATAAAACAAAAAAAGGCTTTCTATGGCCCACTGAGTGAGAGATGACGCACACAGGAGTCAGGAGTGGCACACAAGCCCAGAGGCCAATATTTATCTCCCACTGATTGATGTAGTGATTTTTTCAGGTAGATTTTGGAACCCAAATCAAGCTAAAAAAATAATAGGCTTTCTATGGCCCACAATTGGAGAGAGAGAGAGAGATGGCACACCCAGGAGTCAAGACTGGCACACAAGCAGAAAGGGCAATATTAATCTCCCACTGATTTGTTTTGTTTTTTTTTTTTTTTTCAGGGAGACTTTAGGAAAAAAAAAAATAGAATAAAATGATTTTTTCAGGAAGAATTTAGAAACCAAATAAAATAAAATGATTTTTTCAGGGAGAATTTAGAAAACAAATAAAACAAAAAAAGGCTTTCGATGGCCCACTGAGTGAGAGAGGACGCACACAGGAGTCAGGAGTGGCACACAAGCCCAGAGGCCAATATTTATCTCCCACTGATTGATGTAGTGATTTTTTCAGGTAGATTTTGGAACCCAAATCAAGCTAAAAAAATAATAGGCTTTCTATGGCCCACAATTGGAGAGAGAGAGAGAGATGGCACACCCAGGAGTCAAGACTGGCACACAAGCAGAAAGGGCAATATTAATCTCCCACTGATTTGTTTTTTGTTTTTTGTTTTTTTCAGGGAGACTTTAGGAAAAAAAAAAAAAATAGAATAAAATGATTTTTTCAGGAAGAATTTAGAAACCAAAGAAAACAAAATGATTTTTTCAGGGAGAATTTAGAAAACAAATAAAACAAAAAAAGGCTTTCTATGGCCCACTGAGTGAGAGATGACGCACACAGGAGTCAGGAGTGGCACACAAGCCCAGAGGCCAATATTTATCTCCCACTGATTGATGTAGTGATTTTTTCAGGTAGATTTTGGAACCCAAATCAAGCTAAAAAAATAATAGGCTTTCTATGGCCCACAATTGGAGAGAGAGAGAGAGAGATGGCACACCCAGGAGTCAAGACTGGCACACAAGCAGAAAGGGCAATATTAATCTCCCACTGATTTGTTTTGTTTTGTTTTTTTTTTCAGGGAGACTTTAGGAAAAAAAAAATAGAATAAAATGATTTTTTCAGGAAGAATTTAGAAACCAAATAAAATAAAATGATTTTTTCAGGGAGAATTTAGAAAACAAATAAAACAAAAAAAGGCTTTCTATGGCCCACTGAGTGAGAGAGGACGCACACAGGAGTCAGGAGTGGCACACAAGCCCAGAGGCCAATATTTATCTCCCACTGATTGATGTAGTGATTTTTTCAGGTAGATTTTGGAACCCAAATCAAGCTAAAAAAATAATAGGCTTTCTATGGCCCACAATTGGAGAGAGAGAGAGAGATGGCACACCCAGGAGTCAAGACTGGCACACAAGCAGAAAGGGCAATATTAATCTCCCACTGATTTGTTTTTTGTTTTTTTTTCAGGGAGACTTTAGGAAAAAAAAAATAATAGAATAAAATGATTTTTTCAGGGAGAATTTAGAAAACAAATAAAACAAAAAAAGGCTTTCTATGGCCCACTGAGTGAGAGATGACGCACACAGGAGTCAGGAGTGGCACACAAGCCCAGAGGCCAATATTTATCTCCCACTTTTTTTTTTTTGTTCCAGGGAAAATTTATAAACCCAATAAAAAAAATAATAAATAGGCTTTCTATGGCCCACTATCTGAGAGACAGAGAGAGATGGCACGCTTAGGACTGGCACACAAGCCCAAAGGCCAATATTAATCTCCCACTTTTTTTTTTTTTTTCCAGGGAAAATTTATAAACCCAATAAAAAAAAAAAATAGGCTTTCTATGGCCCACTATCTGAGAGAGAGAGATGGCACGCTTAGGACTGGTACACAAGCCCAAAGGCCAATATTAATCTCCCACTGATTGATTTATTGATTTTTTCAGGTAGAATTTAGAACCCAAATAAAGCAAAAAAAAAAAAAATGGGCTTTCTATGGCCCACTGAGTGAGTGATGATGCACACAGGAGTCAGGAGTGGCACACAAGCCCTGAGGCCAATATTTTTCTCCCACTGATTGATGTAGTGATTTTTTCAGGTAGATTTTAGAACCAAAATCAAGCAAAAAAATAAATAGGCTTTCTATGGCCCACTGAGTGAGAGATGGCACAGACAGGGATGGCACTCTAGCAGAAATGCCAATCTTAATCTCCTACAAAAAAAAAAAAAAACAGGGACTGTCCTACAATTACTCTCTCTCTGCAGTAATCTCAGCCAGGTATGGCAGGCAGCAATAAGGAGTGGACTGATGGACAAATGAAATAAAAAGTGTGGACAAACAAACAAGATAGCTGTGCAGAAAGGAAGGAACAAGAGGATTTGTGCTTTGAAGAAAGCAGTTGGTTTGCACAGCGGCGTACACACAGCAATGCAGCTATCAGGGAGCCTTCTAGGGCAGCCCAATGAGCTACAGCACTGAGGGGGAAAAAAAAAATGTAGCTTCCACTGTCCCTGCACACCGAAGGTGGTGTTGGGCAGTGGAAATCGCTACAGCACAAGCGGTTTGGTGGTTAATGGACCCTGCCTAACGCTATCCCTGCTTCTGACGAAGCGGCAGCAACCTCTCCCTAAGCTCAGATCAGCAGCAGTAAGATGGCGGTCGGCGGGAACTCCCCTTTATAGCCCCTGTGACGCCGCAGACAGCAAGCCAATCACTGCAATGCCCTTCTCTAAGATGGTGGGGACCAGGACCTATGTCATCACGCTGCCCACACTCTGCGTTTACCTTCATTGGCTGAGAAATGGCGCTTTTCGCGTCATTGAAACGCGACTTTGGCGCGAAAGTTGCGTACCGCATGGCCGACCCCGCACAGGGGTCGGATCGGGTTTCATGAAACCCGACTTTGCCAAAAGTCGGCGACTTTTGAAAATGAACGACCCGTTTCGCTCAACCTAGTATGGTGTACTAGGGTGACGGAGGATGGTGGATCTCTTGGCCCCCAGTGTGGTTGCTGTACCAGGAGTACTGCTAAGTCCACTGTAGTGGAGCGTAGGAGCGGCACTCCCGTGCCCTACTCGGGGTGGTGGGTCATAATAGGTCTAGACATTCTTCTCCTAATAACCTACTATATAGATATTCTAACAATAGTAAGTATTCAGACAATCAAAGTAGGTTTATTACTAACTTTAATTCCCATTCCTCATCGATACGATCGGCCCTTCATAGATCTTGGCATGTTTTGCAGGCTGACCCTACTTTGGCTAAATTTCTACCTGATGGACCATCAATAACATTTAGGAGATCTAAAAAAATTTGTGATCTCCTCACAAAAGCCATTATGAGGATGAACCTAGGGTTACATTTTTGAATCGGGTAGCCAGAGTGCATGCGTTCCGTGTGGCCACTGTGTGGCCTGCTGCAATATTGATAGAAGTGATACATTCTCGAACTCAAGTGGGTCAAGAAATTCATTACATGCACAATGAGATATGTGATCTATTATGCGGTATGCCCTTGTGGCCTTATTTATATAGGACTCACAACACGCCTACTTAAAGTAAGAGTACATGAACACGTGCTTGGTATACAGGCCGCAGCTGGCCACACGGACGCTTCCAATCTCAAAACTATACCCGACACTTTAGGGAGTTTCACCAATGTAACAGTGATCTCTAAAGGGTGAGGAGTATCGATTCCCTTGACATCAACATTAGAGGTGGCAAATTGTCACAACGCCTGGCACAATCTGAAGCCAGGTGGATCTGGACGTTACAAACAGTCCACCCCCTAGGTTTGAATGAAAACCTCCCTTTTTCCCCATTCTTATGATATATTTTTTGAAATATGGATATACCCTGCGGTCATCTACTTGCTGTGGTCAAAATATATATTGGTTGTTTTAACTTTTAATTTTTATTCACATTTCTTATATTTTAGGTATTGACATTTTGTATACTATTTGCCGGGCCTTTCCTTATAATCACCATTCATTCTGGTGGAACTCTGGCTGTCACTCATCATGGAAGTCTATGCTATCAAGAAATGCATGTGGTGTATACTTTTATGTATCTTCTGATTGTTTATATTATATTCCAGTTATGGTGGTATGTTTAAAAGATTTTGGCTGTACTAACATGCATTTATACATTTTTGTATATTGATATACAGTATATATGAATTGACCTATGTCTACTATAACTGTTATAAGTATTATTTTGACCCCATCTTAAAGTTTATAATACTGGTATTAATCCCTTTTTATAATTGTTGTTGGGGTAAATATTCTGGAGATCATATGCTCTCCTATTATTGGTGTCCTCTGCATGTATTTCTATTGCAGCACCAGCTAGACTAGGCTTTGTCCTGATTCTATTTGCGATGATTCATCTCCCATTAGTCACCCTTCCGCAGCCAGTGCGCATGCGCGACTCGTCCCCGCTGCACCTGCCAGCTTCCTGTATCTGTATGTGTCCCTGGGCATCGGGTCACGTGGGGATTACGTGCTTCCTGATGCCCGGGGCCACATGACTCGGGTGCTGGCCGGCGTCGCGGTTGCCGAGGTGATGCATGTGTCACTTCCGGTACGCGCTTGGATAAAAAGTCCGGCATTTAGTTGCTTAAATATGCCCCCTAACAATGGTACTAACCGAAACGCGCATTGGGGTTGTTGGGCAGATCCTCTGGCCCACCATTACAACCCCATATACAGGTAACAAGTGCATTCTTTATTGTATCTTATACTTGCTTCTTTTGGCGCGGTTACTATCCAGCTGGAGGTAGGACTATTAAGTCCATACTCTGTATACCTCCATGCTGTATCTATCCATACCACATGCCGCATGTTTCTACTCCTTTTTTGATATATTGCATGTAGGTATATCCATATGGGGTGTTGTCTGCACCTAAATGTATTTCTTTATAAGTATGCTTACATTGTATTGTGGGCCCAGTCGTTATTCTGCCGACCTTAGAGTGTTTTTTTAATCCCCACCTTTTGTGTTTTCATAGTTGTTGCTACACCTTTCGCACAATGTATTTTTCAGTAAAATTTATACTTTTTATATATACTTTGGACTGCTTCTTATCGTGAGGTGTTTAGCCTCTGCCTTTGTATGTCATATCGATGACGATTGTTCATATTAATTCCATAAAAATATTGGTTAATTAATATTTCTTATCCTCTTGCAAATTTTCTTCAAATCTAACCAATGTTTTTCATTAGCTATTGTTATTGCTTCCCTCACTGTAAGCCCACCGGTTAGGACAACACCAGCAGCAAATGTTGAGGTATCGTCGAAAGGCCAAAGCAGTCAGGGAATCACAAGAATCTTGGTGGAAAACACTGTAGGTAGGCCAACATCGAGAATACCATCACCAACCCTCTCTCAATCCGCCATGTCCACCACCACCACCGCTATTTCCACCATATGCACCTCTCCAGTCCAGCTCACCCTACAAGAGACTCTCGTTAGGAAAAGAAAGTACTCATCCTCTCATCCGCGTACACAGGATTTGAACGCCCACATTGCTAGATTAATCTCGCTAGAGATGATGCCCTACTGGTTGATTGAAAGCAAAGCTTTCAAAGCCCTGATGGCCTACACAGTACCACGCTATGCCCTACCCAGTCAACACTTCTTTGCGAGAAAAGCCATCCCAGCCCTCCACCAGCATGTCAAAGACCGCATTGTCCATGCACTCAGGCAATCAGTCAGTAGAAAGGTGCACCTCGCAACAGATGCATGGACCAGTAGGCATGGCCAGGGACATAACGTGTCCATCATGGCACACTGGGTTAATGTGGTGGATGCAGGGTCCACAGGGGACAGCCGTAGTGGGTCAGTTCTGCCTAGCCCATGGTCTAGGAAACAGTTGGCTGTAGGCATTCGCCACCCCTCCTCCTCCTCCTCCAGAAGCGAAAGCTCGTCCACAGACCGCAGTCGTATGACCACTCCATCCGCAGCTGCCAGTGTTGCACACGAGGTGTCCCATTATCAAACAGCTAGTGGTAAGCATCAGGCTGTGCTACAAATGCAGTGTTTGGGCGACAATAGACACACCGCGGAAGTACTGGCCGAGTACTTGCAGCAACAAACTCAGTCAGTCATGGCTGGGCAGTGTACATCTTGAGTCAGGCAAGGTAGTCAGTGGTAACGGAAGGAATTTTATGGCTGCCATAGCCCTTTCAAAACTGAAACACATACCTTGCCTGGCTCACACCTTGAACCTAGTGGTGCAGTGCTTCCTCAAGAATTACCCAGATTTACCAACCCTGCTCCTGAAGGTGCGCAGACTTTGCTCCCACATCCGCCAGTCGCCCGTACACTCCAGCCATATGCTGAACCATCAGCGATCGCTGAATCTTCCCCAGCACCGCCTAATAATTGACATTGCAACAAGGTGGAACTCCACACTGCACATGCTTCAGAGGCTGTGCGAACAGAGGCGTGCTGTCATTTATTTGTGGGAGGATACACATACACGGGCAGGCAGTTGGATGGCAGACATGGAGTTGTCAGGTGTGCAGTGGTCGAAGCTACAAAACTTCTGTCAAGTCCTTCAGTGTTTTGAGGAATGCACAAACAAACAAACAAACGTAGAGATGAAATAGATTTAGCAAAGTGAGGCCCGACTTTCTGAACAGAGCGAGGATAGGAAAGGTAACTTTGCGGTCAACACAAAACCTTACAAAAACCACGCAAAGGGGGCAAAAAGACCCTCCGTACCGAACTAATGGCACGGAGGTACACCCTCTGCGTCCCAGAGCTTCCAGCAAGCAGGAAAAAACAAATAGACAAGCTGGACAGAAAAAAACAGCAAACAAACAGCACAGAGGAACTTAGCTATGCAGAGCAGCAGGCCACAGGAACGATCCAGGAGGAAACAGGTCCAATACTAGAACATTGACTGGAGGCCAGGATCAAAGCACTAGGTGGAGTTAAATAGAGAAGCACCTAACGACTTCACCACATCACCTGAGGAAGGAAACTCAGAAGCCGCAGTACCACTTTCCTCCACCAACGGAAGCTCACAGAGAGAATCAGCCGAAGTACCACTTGTGACCACAGGAGGGAGCTCTGCCACAGAATTCACAACAGCCGCCTGTGTACTCCTGTTACCAATTTTGAACTGCATTTAGCCTACTTTTTTATTTTAGGCCTACTAAGTCTGTCTGAGCCACTTATTACAGTTGTCCTCCACTGAACAAAGCAATGCCACCTGTGTACTCCTCTTACCAATTTTGAACTGCATTTAGCCTACTTTTTTATTTTAGGCCTACTAAGTCTGTGTGAGCCTCTCATTACACTTGTCCTCCGCTGAACAAAGCTATTCTGCCTGTGTACTCCTGTTACCAATTTTGAACTGCATTTAGCCTACTTTTTAATTTAGGCCTATTCAGTCTGTCTGAGCCACTTATTACAGTTGTCCTCCACTGAACAAAGCAATGCCACCTGTGTACTCCTCTTACCAATTTTAAACTGCATTTAGCCTACTTACTTACTTGGGCCTAGTAACTGTGTCAGCCTCTCAATACAGTTGTCCTCCACTGAACAAAGCTATGCCGCCTGTGTACTCCTCTTACCAATTTTAAACTGCATTTAGCCTACTTTTTTATTTTAGGCCTACTAAGTCTGTGTGAGCCTCTAATTAAAGTTGTCCTCCTCCGCTGAACAAAGCTATGCCGCCTGTGTACTCCTCTTACCAATTTTGAACTGCATTTAGCTTACTTTTTTATTTTAGGTCTACTAAGTCTGTCAGAGCCACTCATTACAATTGTCCTCCACTGAACAAAGCAATGCCGCCTGTTTAGTCCTGTTACCAATTTTGAACTGCTTTTAGCCTACTTTTTCATTTTGGGCCTATATCTGTGTTTCCTCCTCATCCTGCCCATTGCCCAGCCACTGCTAAATGAGTCTGCTGGTACATTGACCAGGACCACTACATTCCCCTTGCAATCTACACAGCCAGAATCTGACCCTGCTGAAAGTCAGGTTCCCCTTCCCGCATACTATACCACCTTACACGGGACAAAGAGGAAGGTGCAGATGAAAGTGCATGTTCCTTCTTCAGGTGGGAGGGGCATACTCGTTGGCACTGGCACAGGGCCCCTCATAGTATGCAAAAGTGTCTCTGGCAGTGGGAGGCGCCGCCCGCTGTCAAACACACCGCCCTGTGCCAGTGCCAACTAGTGGGCCCCCTCTTCTTGCTCAGGATCACAGCACTTGCAAATTTGAAACACATACCTCTCCCTGCTCCACCGCCATGACGTAATCCGCGTTTCCTGGGCCCACGAAAATCTTGAGCCAGCCCTTCCTCCCCACAACTTTAGCCAAACGAGCCACTGTTTTCAATGCCTAACTATTATTATAAAGTAAATTAAGATTGACAAGCTTCAGTAATACGAATTGATGTTTTTGTCATTAAAATGGGCACTGTAGGTGTTTTCCTGTCCTCCACTCACTGCCGACTTTGATTCCCCATTGATTTGCATTGGGTTTCGTGTTTCGGTCGGCCCCCGACTTTTCGCAATAATAGGCCGATTTCACCTGACACGACTTTTGAGAAAGTCAGGTTTTGCGAAACCCGACTCGATCCTAAAAAAGTAAAATTCGCTCAACTCTAGTTTTGGATCATTCTCATGTTGAAAAATAAATGATGGTCTAACTAAACGCAAACTGGATGGAATAGCATGCCGCTGCAAAATGCTGCGGTAGCCATGCTGGTACAGTATGCCTTCAATTTTGAATAAATCCCCAACAGTGTCACCAGCAAAGCACCTCCACACCATTACACCTCCTCCTCCATGCTTCACGGTGGGAACCAGGCATGTAGAATCCATCCGTTCACCTTTTCTGCGTCGCACAAAGACACCGTGGTTGGAACCAAATATCTCAAATTTGGACTCATCAGACCAAAGCACAGATTTCCACTGGTCTAGTGTCCATTCCTTGTGTTCTTTCGCCCAAACAAGTCTCTTCTGTTTGTTGCCTGTCCTTAGCAGTGGTTTCCTAGCAGCTATTTTACCATGAAGGCCTGCTACACAAAGTCTCCTCTTAACAGTTGTTGTAGAGATGTGTCTGCTGCTAGAACTCTGTGTGGCATTGACCTGGTCTCTAATCTGAGCTGCTGTTAACCTGCGATTTCTGATGCTGGTGACTCAGATAAACTTATCCTCAGAAGCAGAGGTGACTCTTGGTCTTCCTTTCCTGGGGCGGTCCTCGTTTTTCTTTACTTAGCTGCTTTTTTCTTGCCATAATACAAATTCTAACAGTCTATTCAGTAGGACTATCAGCTGTGTATCCACCAGACTTCTGCTCAACACAATTGATGGTCCCAACCCCATTCATAAGGCAAGAAATCGCACTTATTAAACCTGACAGGTCACACCTGTGAAGTGAAAACCATTCCCAGTGACTACCTCTTGAAGCTCATCAAGAGATGGCCAAGAGTGTGCAAAGCAGCCATCAAAGCAAAAGGTGGCTACTTTGAAGAACCTAGAACATAAGACATATTTTCAGTTGTTTCACACTTTTTTGTTAAGTATATAATTCCACATGTGTTAATTCATAGTTTTGATGCTTTCAGTGTGAATTTACAATTTTCATAGTCATGAAAATACAGAAAAATCTTTAAATGAGAAGGTGTGTCCAAACTTTTGGTCTGTACTGTATGTACTATGTATGTAGTATGTATACATGTTTTATGTATGTAGTGTATATAGTATGTTGGATGTAAGTATGTTGTATGTTTGTAGTATGTATATACAGTGGGGCAAAAAAGTATTTAGTCAGTCAGCAATAGTGCAAGTTCCACCAATTAAAAAGATGAGAGGCGTCTGTAATTTACATCATAGGTAGACCTCAACTATGGGAGACAAACTGAGAAAAAAAAATCCAGAAAATCATATTGTCTGTTTTTTTAACAATTTATTTGCATATTATGGTGGAAAATAAGTATTTGGTCAGAAACAAGCAATCAAGATTTCTGGCTCTCACAGACCTGTAACTTCTTCTTTAAGAGTCTCCTCTTTCCTCCACTCATTACCTGTAGTAATGGCACCTGTTTAAACTTGTTATCAGTATAAAAAGACACCTGTGCACACCCTCAAACAGTCTGACTCCAAACTCCACTATGGTGAAGACCAAAGAGCTGTCAAAGGACACCAGAAACAAAATTGTAGCCCTGCACCAGGCTAGGAAGACTGAATCTGCAATAGCCAACCAGCTTGGAGTGAAGAAATCAACAGTGGGAGCAATAATTAGAAAATGGAAGACATACAAGACCACTGATAATCTCCCTCGATCTGGGGCTCCACGCAAAATCCCACCCCGTGGGGTCAGAATGATCACAAGAACGGTGAGCAAAAATCCCAGAACCACGCGGGGGGACCTAGTGAATGAACTGCAGAGAGCTGGGACCAATGTAACAAGGCCTACCATAAGTAACACACTACGCCACCATGGACTCAGATCCTGCAGTGCCAGACGTGTCCCCCTGGTTAAGCCAGTACATGTCCGGGCCCGTCTGAAGTTTGCTAGAGAGCATTTAGATGATCCAGAGGAGTTTTGGGAGAATGTCCAATGGTCTGATGAAACCAAACTTGAACTGTTTGGTAGAAACACAACTTGTCGTGTTTGGAGGAAAAAGAATACTGAATTGCATCCATCAAACACCATACCTACTGTAAAGCATGGTGGTGGAAGCATCATGCTTTGGGGCTGTTTCTCTGCAAAGGGGCCAGGACGACTGATCCGGGTACATGAAAGAATGAATGGGGCCATGTGTCGTGAGATTTTGAGTGCAAACCTCCTTCCATCAGCAAGGGCATTGAAGATGAAATGTGGCTGGGTCTTTCAACATGACAATGATCCAAAGCACACCGCTAAGGCAACGAAGGAGTGGCTTCGTAAGAAGCATTTCAAGGTCCTGGAGTGGCCTAGCCAGTCTCCAGATCTCAACCCTATAGAAAACCTTTGAAGGGAGTTGAAAGTCCGTGTTGCCAAGCGAAAAGCCAAAAACATCACTGCTCTAGAGGAGATCTGCATGGAGGAATGGGCCAACATACCAACAACAGTGTGTGGCAACCTTGTGAAGACTTACAGAAAACGTTTGACCTCTGTCATTGCCAACAAAGGATATATTACAAAGTATTCAGATGAAATTTTGTTTCTGACCAAATACTTATTTTCCACCATAATATGCAAATAAATTGTTAAAAAAACAGACAATGTGATTTTCTGGATTTTTTTTTCTCAGTTTGTCTCCCATAGTTGAGGTCTACCTATGATGTAAATTACAGACGCCTCTCATCTTTTTAAGTGGTGGAACTTGCACTATTGCTGACTGACTAAATACTTTTTTTCCCCACTGTATGTAGTATGCATGTTAGGTCTCGAGTTCCCACTTCTGCACAGGGGGAATCTCGAGCCGTCTCCGCTGCGGTCTCATATTCCTATCCAGCCGCAGTGGAGTCTGCTCAGCAGGGACGTCGGTCCCAGCGTCTTGCTCGGTCTCGCTCTGTACAGAGAGTTACTGCTGCTTCTTCAGCTCCTGCCATTAAAGTCAGTGCTGGTCAGCAGCGAGCGGACTTCTCTGGGACTAAGTCCTTGTTTGCGCACACTGAGCATGCCCAGGGCAAGATCTCCCGTTGGAGATCGAGGGTCACGTGCTCAGGCTCTGCAGCGCATTCCATTGGTCCTCTTGGCAGGTCTTGGAAGGACAAAGTTTCTGTGGCCACTTCCTGTCCTGCAACTATATAAACTGCGCATGACCGCACGGCCATGCGCTAGTGTACAATTATTATGTGTGTGTGTAGATGGATGTATGTCGATGGATGAAAGCTCCTAAATATCCCTCCCTAGAGTTGTTGACTGCTCGCGGATGATGGTAGCTCTCTAGCGCCCGACTATCCATCTGTATATTACACACATCACAGCGTCCTGTAGCTGTGCCTGCCAGTACGGCGCCGTGCGCTTGCCTAGCGCTTTCCATACCCAAGTCTGGGTGGTAGTGGCGTCCGTCAGTGCGGCATCGCACGCACTCTTGTGCTTATATATTTCTGTTCAAGGTTCTCTACACACCCAGTTTCGGTGTTGTGCCAGCAAGGGTCTAATCGGACTTCAATCCCTTTTGGGGTTAAGTTTGCTGACTGCTTGCTCGCGCTCTATGTGCGGTACCGCGGTCCTGTGATTTAACAGGATCGCTTTCTTCACGTTGGGTGAGGTTTAACCCACGTGTGTATACCTTTAAGAACCGCCATATAGTCTGTCATTTACTAGCAGCGGGTTACGCCTGCACGGTGGACCCCGGACTGCGAACGCATCTATATCATCCTTCTTGGTGCGTTCCGCCAGTCCTAACAATGTATGTGTATTGTATGTATGTAGTATGTGTGTAGTATGTACTGTATGTTGTATGTGTGTAGTATGTACTGTATGTTGTATGTGTGTAGTATTCTGTATGTTTGTATGCAGTATGTATGTAGTATGCTGTATGTATGTAGTATGTATGTAGTATATTGTATGCATGTATGTATTATGTATGTATGTATGTAGTATAAAGTAACATAGTAACATAGTTAGTAAGGCCGAAAAAAGACATTTGTCCATCCAGTTCAGCCTATATTCCATCATAATAAATACCCAGATCTACGTCCTTCTACAGAACCTAATAATTGTATGATACAATATTGTTCTGCTCCAGGAAGACATCCAGGCCTCTCTTGAACCCCTCGACTGAGTTCGCCATCACCACCTCCTCAAGCAAGTATGTAGTATGATTGTATGTAGTATGTATGTTGTATGTATGTATGCAGTTTGTATTTTGTATGTATTTAGTATGTATGCATGTAGTTTATAGTATGTTGTATGTAGTTTGTATGTAGTATATAGTATGTTGTATGTATGTAGTATGTATGTAGTATGTTTCTATGTAGTATGCTGTATGTAGTATATAGTATGATGTTTTATGTATGTATGATGTTGTATGTATGTAAGTATGTAGTATATCATATGCATGCATGTAGTATGCATGTAGTATGTAGTATATAGTATGTATATGGAATGTATTTAGTAAGTATGTAGTATGTATGTATGTATGTATGTAGTATGTATGTAGTATGTTTGAATGTATGTATGTAGTATTCTGTATGTATGTAGTATATAGTATGTTGTATGCATGTATGTAGTACGTATGTAGTATGTTTGTATGTAGTATGTATGTAGTTTACAGTATGTTGAATGTATGCATGTAGTATGTATGTAGTCTGTAGTATGTATGTAGTATATAGTATGCTGTATGTTTGTATGCAGTATGTATGTAGTATGCTGTATGTATGTAGTATGTATGTAGTATGTTGTATGTATCTATGTAGTATGTATGTAGTAGGTTGTATGTATGTATGTATGTAGTATGTTTATGTATTTTAAATATGTATGTAGTTTGTAGTATGTAGTTTGTATGTAGTATGTATGTAGTATGTATGTAGTACATATGTAGTATGTATGTAGTATGTTGTATGTATGTATGTAATATATAGTACAACCAATCCTACGATTTTGTCGATATTGTTGTTGTCGATCAGCTACTGCATCGTTGACCGGATTTTCCTGCGGCCTGTGAGATTTACCTGGCGACTTTTTTTGGTTCATTTTGTTTGGGAGAATGCGGATGCAATTAAATGTACGTTTACCTTGGCTGAAGTGGTTGAATTACCTAGAAAGGAAGTGCTGCTTGTGGCAATGTGGGGGGTGGAGCCTCATGTGGTAATGTGTTGGGATGGAGCCTCATGTGGTAATGTGTGGGGGCGGAGCCTCGTGTGGTAATGTGTGGGGACAGAGCCTCGTGTGGTAATGTGTGGGGACGCAGCCTCGTATGGTAATGTGTGGGGACAGAGCCTCGTGTGGTAATGTGTGGGGACAGAGCCTCGTGTGGTAATGTGTGGGGACGCAGCCTCGTGTGGTAATGTGTGGGGACGTAGCCTCGTGTGATAATGTGTGATGATGAAGCCTCGTGTGGTAATGTGTGGGGGCGGAGCCTCATATGGTAATGTGTGGGGACGGAGCCTCGTGTGGTAATGTGTGGGGACAGAGACTTGTGTGGTAATGTGTGGGGACGGAGCCTCATGTGGTAATGTGTGGGGATGGAGCCTCGTGCGGTAATGTGTGGGGACGCAGCCTCATGTGGTAATGTGTGGGGACGAAACCTTGTGTGGTAATATGTAGGGACGCAGCCTCGTGTGGTAATGTGTGAGGACGGAGCCTCGTGTGGTAATGTGGGGGACAGAGCCTCGTGTGGTAATGTGTGAGGATGGAGCCTCGTGTAGTAATGTGGGGGGCGGGATTATGTGAAGGGTGGGATTATGTTGGGGGGTGGGATTATCTGTGGTAATGTGGTGGGGGGCGGGATTATGTGTGGTAATGTGGTGGGGGTGGGATTATGTGTGCTAATGTGTTCGGGGGATGGGATTATGTGTGATGATGTGGTGGGGGGTGGAATTATGGGTGGTGATGGGGTGGAGGGGCGGTATTATGGGTGGTGAAGGGGTGGGGGGCAGGATTATGGGTGGTGATGGGGTGGGGGGGCGGGATTATGGGTGGTGATGGGGTGGGGGGCGGGATTATGGCTGGTGATGGGCTGGGGGGCAGGGTTATGGATGGTGATGGGCTGGGGGGGCGGGATTATGGGTGGTGAAGTGGTGGGGGGCCGGATTATGGGTGGTGATGGGGTTGGGGGCAGTATTATGGGTGTGAAGGGGTGGGGGGCAGGATTATGGGTGGTGATGGGCTGGGGGGTGGGGTTATGGGTGGTGAGGGGCTGGGGGGGTGGGATTATGGCTGCTGAAGTGGTGGGGGGTGGGATTATGACTGCTGAAGTGGTGGGGGGTGGGATTATGGGTAGTGATGGGGTGGGGGGTGCAATTATGGGTAATGATGGGGTAGGGGGGCGGGATAATCGGTGGTGATGGGGTGGGGGGTGGGATTATGGGTGATGATTTCATGGGTGGTGATGGTGTGGGGGGGCAGTATTATGGGTGGTGATATTTTATGGGTGGTGAAGGGGTGGAGGGCGGGATTATGGGTGGTGATGGGGTGGGGGGATTATGGGTGGTGAAGGGGTGGGGGGCGGGATTATGGGTGGTGAAGGGGTGTGGGGCGGGATTATGGGTGGTGATGGGGTGGGGGGCGGGATTATGAGTGGTGAAGGGGTGGGGGGCGGGATTATGGGTGGTGATGGGGTGGGGGGGCGTGATTATTGGTGGTGATGGGGTGGGGGGCGGGATTATGGGTGGTGATGGGGTGGGGGGGCGGGATTATGGGTGGTGATGGGGTGGGGGGGCGGGATTATGGGTGGTGATGGGGTGGGGGCCGGGATTATGGGTGGGGATGGGGTGGGATTATGGGTGGGGATGGGGTGGGGGGCGGGATTGTGGGTGGTGATGGGGTGGGGGTGGGATTATGGGTGGTGATGGGGTGGGGGGCGTGATTGTGTGTGGTGATGGGTTGGGGGCGTGAATGTGTGTGGTGATGGGTTGGGGGGTGAGATTGTGTGTGGTGATGGGTTGGGGGTGAGATTGTGTGTGGTGATGTGTTGGGGGGTGGGATTGTGTGTGGTGATGGGTTGGGGGCATGATTGTGTGTGGTGATGGGTTGGGGGTGTGAATGTGTGTGGTGATGGGTTGGGGGCGTGAATGTGTATGGTGATGGGCTGGGGGGCGAGATTGTGTGTGGTGATGGGTTGGGGGTGAGATTGTGTGTGGTGATGTGTTGGGGGGTGGGATTGTGTGTGGTGATGGGTTGGGGGCATGATTGTGTGTGGTGATGGGTTGGGGGCGTGAATGTGTGTGGTGATGGGTTGGGGGCGTGAATGTGTGTGGTGATGGGTTGAGGGGCGAGATTGTGTGTGGTGATGGGTTGGGGGTGAGATTGTGTGTGGTGATGTGTTGGGGGGTGGGATTGTGTGTGGTGATGGGTTGGGGGCATGATTGTGTGTGGTGATGGGTTGGGGGGCATGATTGTGTGTCGTGATGGTTTGGGGGTGAGATTGTGTCTCGTGATGGTTTGGGGGTGAGATTGTGTGTGGTGATGGTTTGGGGGCGAGATTGTGTGTGGTGACGGGTTGGGGGCAAGATTGTGTGTGGTGATGGGTTGGGGGGGATTGTGTGTGGTGATGGGTTGGGGGACGTGATTGTGTGTGGTGATGGGTTGGGGGGCATGATTGTGTGTGGTGATGGGTGAGATTGTGTGTGGTGATGGGTTGGGGGCGAGATTGTGTGTGGTGATGTGTTGGGGTGGGATTGTGTGTGGTGATAGGTTGGGGGCGTGATTGTGTGTTGTGATGGGTTGGGGGCGTGATTGTGTGTGGTGATGGGTTGGGGCGGGAATGTGTGTGGTGATGTGGTGGGGGGTGGGATTGTGTGTGGTGATGAGGTGGGGGTGGGATTGTGTGTGGTGATGTGGTGGGAGGCGGAGCTACTGTGCAGGGGGCGGGATTAGCGAGTAATCACGAGGCCTCTTATATATAAAGATGTATGTATATAGTATATAGTATGTTGTATGTATGTAGAATGTATTTAGTAAAATGTATGTAGTATATAGTATGTTGTATGTATATATGTAGTATGTATGTAGTATGTTTGTATGTATGTAGTATATAGTATGTTGTATGTATGTAGTATGTATGTATGTAGTATATAGTATGTTGTATGTATGTAGTATGTATGTAGTATGTTGTATGTATGTATGTATGTAGTATATAGTATGTTGTATGTATGTAGTATGTATGTAGTATGTTGTATGTATGTATGTAGTATATAGTATGTTGTATGTATGTATGTAGTATGTTGTAGGTATGTATGTAGTATATAGTATGTTGTATGTATATATTTAGTATGTATGTAGTATGTTTGTATGTATGTATGTAGTATATTTTATGTTGTATGCATGTAGTATGTATGTAGTATGTTTGTATGTATGTATGTAGTATATGGTATGTTGTATGTATGTAGTATGTATGTAGTATGTTGTATGTATGTATGTAGTATATAGTATGTTGTATGTATATATGTAGTATGTATGTAGTATGTTGTATGTATGTACGTAGTATGTAGTATGCATGTATGTAGTATTCGTGCAGTATGTTGTATGTATGTAGTATATAGTATGTTGTATGTATGTGTGTAGTATGTAATATGTTTGTATGTTGTATGTATGTAGTATGTTGTATTCATGTATGTAGTATGTATGTTGTATGTATGCAGTTAACAGACACTGACATGTTGGAAACACATTAGAAATAGTGATCCTGAACCCAGGACCTATAGATGAGAGCGCAACCGCAACTCCAAACAACTATAAATAACCTACAAAGAACCAGGAGTATATACTTTCAAAAGTACAAATTCAGTAATCAGTAGATCCCAAATACTTTTAGATATAATATCAAAAAAGTCTTTATTGTGCAAAGCTCACTTACAATAAATAACGGCTATCTGCCAAATTACAAAAACATGACGAAGATGAAACGGAAAGGGAACACAATAAAATATGACAAATCAGCCGCTCAGGGTGTCTCCATATTTGTTAAAGCCAAGGGCAAGTAATAGTTGTAAGAGGAGAGCTCCCCCCAATCTTGGTCAATCTATCTATCAATAGGGAGCTCCCACCAGCAACTGCTAGTCTTAGTACACAAAAGAGATATATAG
Organism: Ranitomeya imitator; assembly: GCF_032444005.1. Taxonomy (NCBI): domain Eukaryota; kingdom Metazoa; phylum Chordata; class Amphibia; order Anura; family Dendrobatidae; genus Ranitomeya; species Ranitomeya imitator. The sequence goes on along the minus strand of NC_091282.1, from coordinate 1,222,497,252 downwards.
AATTGTTCAATGGCTGAAACGTAGCGTGTGCTTACCCATGTGGGAAGGAGAGACCTCGGCAGGCTGAGTATACAAACCCCGAGGCGCGTTTTGCATAGTTGGCTTCCTCGGGGGGCCGTATATTACACCCTTCAATGCCCAGTATATATACTGAATGAAATAATGCCCACAACTCCGTGCCCGGTGTGGCGCATGCGCAGTGCTCCCACCAGTGCCAGACGTCACATCTGGACATCCGGGCCAGGGCGCGGGTGAAGGAAAACATTTCCTGTGACGTCAAATACCCGCGCCCGGTCCTAAGGAGGCCTTCAGCGATGCAAGCATATCTGGAGACACATCGCGCAGGCGCATGGCGCGGCAACCATCTTGGAACCTGGACGGATTGTGGGCAACAGTACTGAGCATTGCGGTCCCTACAAAAACCTTGCGGTATGTGACCAATAGTCATAATAAGCATAGATAAATACATAAGAACAAGGGAGAAGGGAAAATGGGGGAGGGAGAAAGGCATTTAAGAAAATGCGAACAGAGCAAAAAATGATGGAGTGTCGGTGGATCGTGACTTTAGGTTCGATGTCTCCACACGGACTCAACGAAAAACTGTCTTTGGCTAAATCTTGTATCACATCACTGTCTTTCTCTGTATTATTGCTGTATGTGTTTTAATCTCTTTTATCTTATTTTTTGTTTTTAATACTGTGTAGTGACAAGAGGGTCTGAAGAATTATATGTTTTTCTATGTGACCCCCATTATATATTTGTGTGGGTAATTATGGAGGGACGTTAAGTGACATCTTCCCTTGGAAATGATACGGCCTTTGGAGCACACAGAAAGACACTCGTGGACTTATACGCTTTGAAATGGATGACATGAAGATATCCCTAGTTCCACAATTGTCCTCATTTTTTGCTCTGTTCGCCTTTTCTTAAATGCCTTTCTCCCTCCCCCATTTTCCCTTCTCCCTTGTTCTTATGTATTTATCTATGCTTATTATGACTATTGGTCACAAACCGCAAGGTTTTTGTAGTGACCGCAATGCTCAGTTCTGTTGCCCACAATCCGTCCAGGTTACAAGATGGTTGCCGCGTCGTGCGCCTGCGCGATGTGTCTCCAGATATGCTTGCGTCGCTGAAGGCATCCTTAGGACCAGGCGTGGGTATTTGACGTCAAAGGAAATGTTTTCCTTGACCCGCGCCCTGGCCTGGATGGCCAGATGTGACGTCTGGCACTGGGGGGAGCTCTGCGCATGCGCCACACCGGGCGCGGAGTTGTGGGCATTATTTCATTCAGTATGTATACTGGGCATTGTAGGGTGTAATATACGGCCCCCTGAGGAAGCCAACTACGCGAAACGCGCGTCAGGGTTTGTATACTCAGCCTCCCGAGGTCTCTCCTTCCCACATGGGTAAGCACACGCTACGTTTCAGCCAATGAGCAATTCTATATATCTCTTTTGTGTACTAAGACTAGCAGTTGCTGGTGGGAGCTCCCTATTGATAGATAGCTTGACCAAGATTGGGGGGAGCTCTCCTCTTACAACTATTGCTTGCCCTTGGCTTTAACAAATATGGAGACACCCTGAGCGGCTGATTTGTCATATTTTATTGTGTTCCCTTTCCGTTTCATCTTCGTCATGTTTTTGTAATTTGGCAGATAGCCGTTATTTCTTGTAAGTGAGCTTTGCACAATAAAGATTTTTTTGATATTATATCTAAAAGTATTTGGGCTCTACTGATTACTGAATTTGTACTTTTGAGAGTATATACTCCTGGTTCTTTGTAGGTTATGTATGTTGTATGTATGTAATATGCATGTACTATGTTGTATGTAGTATGTATGTATTATATGTAGTATGTATGTAGTATGTCTGTTGTATATATGTAGTATGTAGTATGTATGTAGTATGTATGTATGTAGTATGTGTGTAGTATGTATGTTTGTGTTTTTTTTTTACATTTAACACATTAGCCGGATGATGGGACTACTACTTTCCCATCATTGGTTAATGTGTCGATCACTGTCATTGTAGCAGGCATAGCCCAATGGGACTTGTAGTCCCATTGGACGATGCCTTCACACAGACACAAAGACCCCCGGCAGGCCCGCACAGACCCACCAGAGGCCCGTACAGACCCTGGCAGGCCCACACAGACCCCCGAGAGGCCGGTACAGACCCCGGCAGGCCCGCACAGACCCCCGAGAGGCCCGCACAGACACCGCCCGCACACAATGACACGCACAGTCTCCGCCCACTGTTGTGAATTCTGTTGTCGGGCTCCCTCCTGTGGTCATGAATGGTACTTCGGCTGGTTCTGTCCATGGACTTCCTCTGGTGGGTGTTTGAGTTTCCTTTCACAGGTGACGAGGTTAATTCGTTAGCTGCTGCTCTATTTAACTCCACTTAGATCTTTGCTCCACGCCACCTGTCAATGTTTCAGTATTGGTCTAGTTCACTCCTGGATCATTCTTGTGACCTGTCTTCCCATCAGAAGCTAAGTTCCAGCTTGTATTTCTTTGGTTTGCTACTTTTCTGTCCAGCTTGCTATTTAATTTGTTGTCTTGCTTGCTGGAAGCTCTGGGACGCAGGGGAGCGCCTCCGCACCGTGAGTCGGTGCGGAGGGTCTTTTTGCGCCCTCTGCGTGGTCTTTTTGTAGGTTTTTGTGCTGACCGCAAAGTAACCTTTCCTATCCTCGGTCTGTTCAGTAAGTCGGGCCTCACTTTGCATAACCTATTTCATCTTTGTGTTTGTATTTTCATCTTTACTCACAGTCATTATTTGTGGGGGGCTGCCTTTTCCTTTGGGGAATTTCTCTGAGGCAAGGTAGGCTTTATTTTTCTATCTTCAGGGCTAGCTAGTTTCTTAGGCTGTCCCGAGTTGCATAGGGAGCGTTAGGAGCAATCCACGGCTATTTCTAGTGTGGTTGATAGGTTTAGGGATTGCGGTCAGCAGAGTTCCCACGTCCCAGAGCTCGTCCTTTATTGTCAGTAACTATCAGGTCATTCCATGCGCTCTTAACCATCAGGTCCATTATTGTCCTGACCACCAGGTCATAACACTACAGGTGGCCCAAAGTACTAATGCATCTCAATAGAGGGATAAGAGAAGTTCTGAGACCATTTTTTTTTTCTTTGCAGTGTGTTTTGTCTCAATTTTCCCCTTCACCTCTGGGTGGTTCAGGACACTGGTGTAAACATGGACATTCAAGGTCTGTCCTCTTGGATGGATAATCTCACTACAAGGGTACAAAACATTCAAGATTTTGTGGTTCAGAATCCGATGTCAGAGCCTAAGATTCCTATTACTGATTTGTTTTTTGGTGATAGATCTAAGTTCTTGAATTTCAAAAATAATTGTAAATTGTTTCTTGCCTTGAAACCTCGCTCCTCAGGTGACCCTGTTCAACAAGTAAAGATCATTATTTCTTTGTTACGTGGCGACCCTCAAGACTGGGCATTTTCCCTTGCGCCAGGAGATCCGGCATTGCGTGATGTTGATGCGTTTTTCCTGGCGCTTGGATTGCTTTATGACGAACCTAATTCAGTGGATCAGGCAGAGAAAATCTTGCTGGCTCTGCGTCAGGGTCAGGATGAAGCAGAGACATATTGTCAGAAGTTTAGAAAGTGGTCTGTGCTTACTCAGTTGTTATGAACAGGTGATTCAGAACCACAATGGACCTAGTGGTTAAGAGCACACAAAGTGACCTGATAGTTACTAACATAGGACGAGCTCTGAGACGTGGGAACTCTGCTGACCGCAATCCCTAATCCTATCATACCACACTAGAGGTAGCCGTGGATTGCGCCTAACGCTCCCTATGCAACTCGGCACAGCCTGAGAAACTAGCTAGCCCTGAAGATAGAAAAATAAGCCTACCTTGCCTCAGAGAAATTCCCCAAAGGAAAAGGCAGCCCCCCACATATAATGACTGTGAGTTAAGATGAAAATACAAACACAGAGATGAAATAGATTTTAGCAAAATGAGGCCCGACTTACTGAATAGACCGAGGATAGGAAAGATAGCTTTGCGGTCAGCACAAAAACCTACAAACAACCACGCAGAGGGGCAAAAAGACCCTCCGCACCGACTAACGGTACGGAGGTGCTCCCTTTGCGTCTCAGAGCTTCCAGCAAGCAAGAAAAACCAATATAGCAAGCTGGACAGAAAATATAGCAAACAAAAGTAACACAAGCAAAACTTAGCTTATGCAGGGCAGACAGACCACAAGAACGATCCAGGAGAAAGCAAGACCAATACTGGAACATTGACTGGTGACCAGGAACAAAGAACTAGGTGGAGTTAAATAGAGCAGCACCTAACGACTTAACCTCGTCACCTGAGGAAGGAAACTCAGAAGCCGCAGCCCCACTCACATCCACCAGAGGAAGCTCATAGACAGAACCAGCCGAAGTACCACTCATGACCACAGGAGGGAGCTTGACCACAGAATTCACAACAGTACCCCCCCCTTGAGGAGGGGTCACCGAACCCTCACCAGAGCCCCCAGGCCGACCAGGATGAGCCAAATGAAAGGCACGAACCAGATCGGCAGCATGAACATCAGAGGCGAAGACCCAGGAATTATCTTCCTGACCATAACCCTTCCACTTAACCAGGTACTGGAGTTTCCGTCTCGAAATACGAGAATCCAAAATCTTCTCCACTATATACTAAAACTCCCCCTCAACCAAAACCGGGGCAGGAGGATCAACGGATGGAACCACAGGTGCCACGTATCTCCGCAACAATGACCTATGGAATACGTTATGGATGGAAAAAGAAGCTGGAAGGGTCAAACGAAAAGACACAGGATTAAGAACCTCAGAAATCCTATACGGACCAATGAAACGAGGCTTAAACTTAGGAGAGGAAACTTTCATAGGAATATAATGAGATGACAACCAAACCAAATCCCCAACACAAAGTCGGGGACCCACACAGCGCCTGCGGTTAGCGAAACGTTGAGCCTTCTCCTGAGACAATGTCAAATTGTCCACCACATGAGTCCAAATCTGCTGCAACCTATCCACCACAGTATCCACACCAGGACAGTCAGAAGACTCAACCTGCCCTGAAGAGAAACGAGCATGGAAACCAGAATTGCAGAAAAACGGGGAAACCAAAGTAGCCAAGCTGGCCCGATTATTAAGGGCGAACTCAGCCAAAGGCAAAAAGGACACCCAATCATCCTGATCGGCAGAAACAAAACATCTCAGATATGTTTCCAAGGTCTGATTGGTTCGTTCAGTCTGGCCATTTGTCTGAGGATGGAAAGCCGAGGAAAAAGACAAATCAATGCCCATCCTACCACAAAAGCCTCGCCAAAACCTCGAAACAAACTGGGAACCTCTGTCAGAAACGATGTTCTCCGGAATGCCATGTAAACGGACCACATGCTGGAAGAACAATGGCACCAAATCAGAGGAGGAAGGCAATTTAGACAAAGGTACCAAATTGACCATCTTAGAGAAGCGATCACAAACAACCCAAATGACCAACATTTTTTGAGAGACGGGGAGATCCGAAATAAAATCCATAGAGATATGTGTCCAGGGCCTCTTCGGGACTGGCAAGGGCAAAAGCAACCCACTGGCACGAGAACAGCAGGGCTTAGCCCGAGCACAAGTCCCACAGGACTGCACAAACGAATGAACATCCCGCGACAGAGACGGCTGTTGTGAATTCTGTGGCTGAGTTCACTTCTGTGGTCACAAGTGGTATTGCAGTCTCTGGGCTTCCTCCCTCAGGTGTTTTGGTGAGCTCGTTGGCTGCCTTGCTATTTAGCTCCACCTGAGTCTGTCTTCCTTGCTCCTTGTCAATGTTCCAGTGTTGGATCTGAGCTGCTGCATCTTTCCTTGGGCCTGCTGCTCTGCTAGATAAGTGCTTCTAGTTTGTTTTCTGTTTTTTCTGTCCAGCTTGCTATTAACTTTTGCTGGAAGCTCTGAGAAGCAAAGGGGTGCACCGCCGTGCTGTTAGTTCGGCGCGGTGGGTCTTTTTGCCCCTTTGCGTGGTTTTCGTTTTAGGGTTTTTTGTAGACTGCATAGTTCTCTTTGCTATCCTCGCTCTGTCTAGAATATCGGGCCTCACTTTGCTGAATCTATTTCATTCCTACGTTTGTCTTTTCATCTTGCTAACAGTCATTATATGTGGGGGGCTGCCTATTCCTTTGGGGTATTTCTCTGAGGTAAGTCAGGCTTGTATTTCTATCTTCAGGCTAGTCAGCTCCTCAGGCAGTGCCGAGTTGCATAGGTAGTTGTTAGGCGCAATCCACTGCTGCTTATAGTTGTGTGAGGATAGATCAGGTACTGCAGTCTACAGAGATTCCACGTCTCAGAGCTCGTCCTATTGTTTTTGGTTATTGCCAGATCTCTGTATGTGCGCTGATTACTGCACGCTGTGTTGCCTGATTGCCAGCCATAACAGACGGCCACCAAAAGGATCTAGCTACCAAATCTCTGGTACCAAAGATTCCAGGATGACCAGCCAACACCGAACAATGAACCTCAGAGATAACTCTACTCGTCCATTTATCAGGGACAAACAGTTTCTCCGCTGGGCAACGGTCAGGTCTATTAGCCTGAAATTTTTGCAGAACCCGCCGCAAATCAGGGGAGATGGCAGACAAAATTACCCCCTCTTAGAGAATACCCGCCGGCTCAGACAAACCCGGAGAGTCGGGCACAAAACTCCTAGACAGGGCATCTGCCTTCACATTTTTAGAGCCCGGAAGGTACGAAACCACAAAGTCAAAACGGGAGAAAAACAGCGACCAACGAGCCTGTCTAGGATTCAACCGTTTGGCAGACTCGAGATAAGTCAAGTTCTTGTGATCAGTCAAGACCACCACGCGATGCTTAGCTCCTTCAAGCCAATGACGCCACTCCTCGAATGCCCACTTCATGGCCAGCAACTCTCGATTGCCAACATCATAATTACGCTCAGCAGGCGAAAACTTCCTGGAAAAGAAGGCGCATGGTTTCATCACCGAGCCATCAGAACTTCTTTGCGACAAAACAGCCCCTGCTCCAATCTCAGAAGCATCAACCTCGACCTGGAACGGGAGCGAAACATCTGGTCGGCACAACACAGGGGCAGAAGAAAAACAACGCTTCAACTCTTGAAAAGCTTCCACAGCAGCAGAAGACCAATTGACCACATCAGCATCCTTCTTGGTTAACTCAGTCAACGGTTTAGCAGTACTAGAAAAATTATTGATGAAGCGACGATAAAATTTAGCAAAGCCCAGGAACTTTTGCAGACTCTTCAGAGATGTCGGCTGAGTCCAATCATAAATGGCCTGAACTTTAACAGGGTCCATCTCGATAGTAGAAGGGGAAAAAATGAACCCCAAAAATGAAACCTTCTGAACACCAAAGAGACACTTTGACCCCTTCACAAACAAAGAATTTGCACGCAGAACCTGGAACACCATTCTGACCTGCTTCACGTGAGACTCCCAATCATCCGAGAAGACCAAAATATCATCCAAGTATACAATCAGGAATTTATCCAGGTACTCTCGGAAGATGACATGCATAAAGGACTGAAACACTGATGGAGCATTAGAAAGCCCGAATGGCATAACCAGGTACTCAAAATGGCCCTCGGGCGTATTAAATGCTGTTTTCCATTCATCGCCCTGTTTAATACGCACAAGATTATACGCACCACGAAGATCTATCTTGGTGAACCAACTAGCCCCCTTAATCCGAGCAAACAAATCAGACAGCAGCGGCAAGGTGTACTGAAATTTGACCGTGATTTTATTTAGAAGGCGGTAATCAATACAAGGTCTCAGCGAACCATCCTTCTTGGCCACAAAAAAGAACCATGCTCCCAATGGCGACGACGACGGGCGAATATGACTCTTCTCCAAGGATTCCTTTACGTAACTCCGCATAGCGGCGTGTTCAGGCACAGACAAATTAAACAGTCGACCTTTAGGAAATTTACTACCAGGAATCAAATCGATAGCACAATCACAATCCCTATGCGGAGGTAGGGCACTGGACTTGGGCTCATCAAATACATCCCGGTAATCCGACAAGAACTGTGGGACCTCAGAAGGGGTGGATGATGAAATAGACAGAAAAGGAACTTCACCATATACCCCCTGACAACCCCAGCTGGACACAGACATTGATTTCCAATCCAATACTGGGTTATGGACTTGTAGCCATGGCAACCCCAACACGACCACATTATGCAGATTATGCAACACCAAAAAGCGAATATCCTCCTGATGCGCAGGAGCCATGCACATGGTCAGCTGGGTCCAGTACTGAGGCTTATTCTTGGCCAAAGGCGTAGCATCAATTCCTCTCAATGGAATAGGATACTGCAAGGGCTCCAAGAAAAACCCACAGCGCCTAGCATACTCCAAGTCCATCAAATTCAGGGCAGCGCCTGAATCCACAAATGCCATAACATAATAGGATGACAAAGAGCAGATCAAAGTAACGGACAAAAGAAATTTCGACTGTACCGTACCAATGGTGGCAGAGCTAGCGAACCGCTTAGTGCGCTTAGGACAATCGGAGATAGCATGAGTGGAATCACCACAGTAAAAACACAGCCCATTCTGACGTCTGTGTTCTTGCCGTTCAGCTCTGGTCAAAGTCCTATCGCACTGCATAGGCTCAGGTCCATGCTCAGATAATACCGCCAAATGGTGCACAGTTTTACGCTCACGCAAGCGTCGACCGATCTGAATGGCCAAAGACATAGACTCATTCAGACCAGCAGGCATAGGAAATCCCACCATGACATCCTTAAGGGCTTCAGAGAGACCTTTTCTGAAAATTGCTGCCAGCGCACATTCATTCCATTGAGTGAGCACAGACCACTTCCTAAACTTCTGACTATATATCTCTACCTCATCCTGACCCTGAGACAGAGCCACTGAATTAGGTTCATCATACAGCAATCGGAGCGCAAGAAAAAAACGCATAAATATTACATAATGCAGGATCTCTGGCGCAGGGGAAAATGCCCAGTCTCGAGGGTCGCCACGTAATAAAGAAATAATGATCTTAACTTGTTGAACTGGGTCACCAGAGGAGCGGGGTTTCAAAGCCAGAAACAGTTTACAGTTATTCTTAAAACTCAGAGCTAAGTTTCTATCTCCAGAAAACAAATCAGGAATAGGAATTCTTGGCTCTAACATAGAATTCTGAACCACAAATTCTTGAATATTTTGTACTCTTGCAGTGAGATGATCCACACAAGAAGACAGATCTTTAATGTCCATCACTACACCTGTGTCCTGAACCACCCAAATGTCTAGGGGAAAAGAAAGACAAAACACAGTGCAGAGAAAAAAAAATGGTCTCAGAACTTCTCTTTTCCCTCTATTGAGAAGCATTAGTACTTTGGGCCTCCAGTACTGTTATGAACAGGTGATTCAGAACCACAATGGACCTAGTGGTTAAGAGCACACAAAGTGACCTGATAGTTACTAACATAGGACGAGCTCTGAGACGTGGGAACTCTGCTGACCGCAATCCCTAATCCTATCATACCACACTAGAGGTAGCCGTGGATTGCGCCTAACGCTCCCTATGCAACTCGGCACAGCCTGAGAAACTAGCTAGCCCTGAAGATAGAAAAATAAGCCTACCTTGCCTCAGAGAAATTCCCCAAAGGAAAAGGCAGCCCCCCACATATAATGACTGTGAGTTAAGATGAAAATACAAACACAGAGATGAAATAGATTTTAGAAAAGTGAGGCCCGACTTACTGAATAGACCGAGGATAGGAAAGATAGCTTTGCTGTCAGCACAGAAACCTACAAACAACCACGCAGAGGGGCAAAAAGACCCTCCGCACCGACTAACGGTACGGAGGTGCTCCCTCTGCGTCTCAGAGCTTCCAGCAAGCAAGAAAAACCAATATAGCAAGCTGGACAGAAAATATAGCAAACAAAAGTAACACAAGCAGAACTTAGCTTATGCAGGGCAGACAGGCCACAAGAACGATCCAGGAGAAAGCCAGACCAATACTGGAACATTGACTGGAGGCCAGGAACAAAGAACTAGGTGGAGTTAAATAGAGCAGCACCTAACGACTTAACCTCGTCATCTGAGGAAGGAAACTCAGAAGCCGCAGCCCCACTCACATCCACCAGAGGAAGCTCATAGACAGAACCAGCCGAAGTACCACTCATGACCACAGGAGGGAGCTTGACCACAGAATTCACAACACTCAGTGGAATGAATGTGCTCTGGCAGCAATCTTCAGAAAGGGTCTCTCTGAAGCCCTTAAGGATGTCATGGTGGGGTTTCCCATGCCTGCTGGTCTGAATGAGTCTATGTCCTTGGCCATTCAGATCGATCGACGCTTGCGTGAGCGGAAAGCTGTGCACCATTTGGCGGTACTATCTGAGCATGGGCCTGAGCCTATGCAATGTGATAGGACTTTGACCAGAGCTGAACGGCAAGAACACAGACGTCGGAATGGGCTGTGTCTTTACTGTGGTGAATCCATTCATGCTTTCTCCGATTGTCATAAGCGCACTAAGCGGTTCGCTAGGTCTGCCACCATTGGTACGGTACAGTCTAAATTTCTATTGTCTGTTACTCTGATTTACTCTTTGTCATCCTATTCTGTTATGGCATTTGTGGATTCAGGCGCTGCCCTGAATTTGATGGACTTGGAGTATGCTAGGCGCTGTGGTTTTTTCTTGGAGCCCTTGCAGTATCCTATTCCATTGAGAGGAATTGATGCTACGCCTTTGGCCAAGAATAAGCCTCAGTATTGGACCCAATTGACCATGTGCATGGCTCCTGCCCAGCAGGAGGATATCCGCTTTCTGGTGTTGCATAATCTGCATGATGTGGTCGTTTTGGGGTTGCCATGGCTACAGGTTCATAATCTAGTATTGGAATGGAAATCTATGTCTGTGTCCAGCTGGGGTTGCCAGGGGGTACATGGTGATGTTCCATTTTTGACTATTTCGTCTTCCACTCTTTCTGAAGTTCCAGAGTTTTTGACGGATTATCGGGATGTATTTGATGAGCCCAAAGCCAGTGTCCTACCTCCTCATAGGGATTGCGATTGTGCAATTAATTTGATTCCTGATAGTAAGTATCCTAAGGGCCGATTGTTCAATTTATCTGTGCCAGAACACGCCGCTATGCGGAGTTATATAAAGGAATCCTTGGAGAAAGGCCATATTCCAGCTAAGTTCCAGCTTGTATTTCTTTGGTTTGCTATTTTTCTGTCCAGCTTGCTATTTAATTTGTTGTCTTGCTTGCTGGAAGCTCTGGGACGCAGAGGGAGCGCCTCCGCACCGTGAGTCAGTGCGGAGGGTCTTTTTGCGCCCTCTGCGTGGTCTTTTTGTAGGTTTTGTGCTGACCGCAAAGTAACCTTTCCTATCCTCGGTCTGTTCAGTAAGTCGGGCCTCACTTTGCTTAACCTATTTCATCTCTGTGTTTGTATTTTCATCTTTACTCACAGTCATTATTTGTGGGGGGCTGCCTTTTCCTTTGGGGAATTTCTCTGAGGCAAGGTAGGCTTAATTTTCCTATCTTCAGGGCTAGCTAGTTTCTTAGGCTGTCCCGAGTTGCATAGGGAGCATTAGGCGCAATCCACGGCTATATCTAGTGTGGTTGATAGGTTTAGGGATTGCGGTCAGCAGAGTTCCCACGTCCCAGAGCTCGTCCTTTATTATCAGTAACTATCAGGTCATTCCGTGGGCTCTTAACCACCAGGTCCATTATTGTCCTGATCACCAGGTCATAACAGCCCACACACCACCCACACTCTTTCCCCCTCATGAACTCAATGTGCAAGGAAAGAAAGGGTTTATTTTAATTTCAATATTTGTGTCCCATTGATTTGCATTGGTTTCTGGTATCAGAGTCGGCAATATCCGATATTTTTGGTGTATCGGTCTGATCAAATCCGATCTGATATTTCCCGATATCGGAAGGTATCGCTCAACACTACTCATGACAGTATTTCTTGTAATCATATAGATTCTGATCCTGGCTACCTCAGGGTGAATGCTTTTTATCCTGGGTAGGGTTTTCCCTCGGTTCTTGTCTCACTGACCATCATCAACCGTGATTAACACCCCACCTTTTTGCACATAATAGGTGGCAATTATTGTTTCTACATTTTAGTAGGTACATTACAAGTGCTAGAACTTGCCAAAGAAGCAGGGACCCGGTCAAGTTCGCTCTACTCTCCATCCCTATCACCATCACTTGGGCTCCTACATTCTCAATCTTGCTTTTATCATTATTTTCTGGTTTTTGGGGTGTATGATTTTCATTTTGGATTTGTTCTGTCAGATTAAAACAGAAATACAGGCAATGAATTATAAAGTAAAGAAATTATGTGGATGAATTCTATATGGAAATTATATGAGTTTACATAAAGGATTCATATTGATGGTAAAGGGAATGACAGAGGCTGTATATGATGACATATAGAATATAACGCTTCTCACCTCTGCGTGTTTCCATGTTATAGACTGGGTGTTCATGTGAAGCTCTTGGCCACTGACCGCCCATGGGGTAAAATGTCCTACTTCGATATTCTGTACATCAATATGACCGGGATTGTCAGTAAATATCCAGTTTGTTATCTTGTATGAATGTACAGCTTCCCCTTGTTCATTGAAGTAATATGTAGGCTTCGATGGATCCGGTGAAGTCTTCATCATTTGGAGGAAGCGCTGTAGCTTCCGTGTGTATTGTAGAAATCTGGCTGTGGAATTTTCTTCTTGATATTTGTCTTTTACGAATAAGAGCATTTCATGTAGAGCTTTAGCCAGAACTTCTACTGCATAATATAATCTCGGAGAAAACCCTGAGGAGAGGTTATGCCTTAAACTTGGCAGAATTACGTGTTCAAAATTATAATATTTGGGCCAATCTGGTCCAACGCAGTAATCCTGATGGTCATAATATGATAGCGCATATAACATCGCCAACAATCTCTCATCGTGGACTAAATTGGGAATTTCCCTGCAGTTTTTCACAAAGTCTTCCACACCAGGAAAAGGTTGTGATGAAATGTCCACTACTAGACTTCCGTTCAATAATGGAAAGTCTTTTCGTGTAATTAAACAACTGGAGACCCAGAATGGTGGAAAGATGAAAGTTTTGTCAATAAACAGAGAAGAAAATTCATGTATTACATCAACCAGAAAAGAGAAGCTCCCACATATTATAATGATACTGACTTCTGGATGCTTAAGAATCGCTAACATGTTATACAAATCTCTATCCATTTTAAGCTTTATGGTGAAGGCCACACAGATCCCGTGTTCTCTCGTGAGTTTTGTTAGTATCTGCAGTTCATTCTCTCCATTATCATTATCTGATACCAAAATCCCAACCCAGGTCCAGTCAAAATGCTTCAGCAGTTTGGTGATTACCATATAGTGGATGTGGAGATTTTGGACTGTACTGAAAACATGTGGATAGAGGCGTCTATCAGAAACTGAGCGATCGGTGGATCCATAACTGATCTGCAAAACACATTGGGGGCGACGGATTAATGTGCCGGCAAAACACCTTCACAAGTCACAATATATTTAAGCAAAAAGGCAGTTTACAGTAATAATCGAATAGTGAAATATTGGGATTTGGGAAAATCGTCACAAATACTTTGTAATATTAGGGCATTCATACCGAATAACGAATCCAATACAAGTCAATGGGAAAGTTAAATATTTTTACAGCTGGACCCAACAAACAGGTCGGGGGGTCGGAGAAGAATGCTGAAATCAATGGGAACGAGATAAAACTAAATGGGAACAGCATGGAGAAGATGCCGGCATGCCCGACTCACATATGGGATCTGGGAATAATGTTGTCAGACTAATGCGCCTGTTATACCAAACCAAACCAAAAATATTTTTAAAAAGAAAAATGCTAAGAAACATTATTTCATTCACAATTACATGTTTATAGTGGAAAATAATAATAATAAATATATATATATATATATAGTACCTCTCCTTTAGCATAGGTTTTCACCGATTGTTTTGGCTTTATTTTTTACTTTAACGAATGTGACGGCGCTCACTCCTGTATTTGGGAGTTTCCTCCCTCATGTCTAATATTTAGCAATATAGTGTAATACAATTTCCCCATCCCTTTACAATGCCTTTTCAAACATGCCCATTTGAATTTTGGGCTTTGCCCACCACCATCACCATGTTCATCACCATGTCATTACGTGGCTCTCGCTGACAATATGCAGAGCGCCAGTTAGTGCCGTGGAACCTGAGTTTGGTAAGGGCCCTCATGTGGCCCTGTATCATACATTTGGGAGAATTCTCACTCCTACATTCGGGAGGTCCCTCCCTCATGCCAAATAGATAGCAAGATAGTGGAATATATATTCCCAATCACTTTACGATGGAGCCACTTTCATAGCGGGAGAAGCCGCTGTAAGGTGAATATAATGAAGACACAAAAGAGCACAGTGAGGTAAAAAATACTCTGCTGTAAAAAAAAAATCACAATAATAAGCAAGTGCTAGTCAAAAGATGGAAAAAAAACAGGGTATTTAGTTGATACGGTTTTTTTTGCAAAAAAATGTATACTAAGCTGCTCCACCAATCGTCAAGGTATACCCATATAGAGCAGTCCTACCTAATGTATATAATCCCTATCTGATGTATTTAAAAACCTGATCATCTGTATAGTACCTGTATAAGCAGGGGTCAGAGAGGGAATATCCATTTTGACCTGCTAGATGGAACAGCTTTAGTGCAAATGACCCACAAAGTAGTGATGGACTCCCCAGTCTTGTAGAAACAAGAGAACAATTATAGAACCAGAAACACATGGGCTACTTGCACATTGAACAAGTCTGTAGGAACCTGTTCACAGCACCAAGAAACTTGAAGACACAAAAGAGCAGATGTGAATATAATACAGAAGTTGGGGAGCTGTATGATCAATGTCAGGAAACTGGATTCTACCAGACACCAAAAGCATTAGAATTAAATTTGGAATACAGTGTAATAAGCGAGGGCCTGTAATGTGGTCAGTCTGTCGGGCCTGAAACCCATGTCAGGAACTGTCACGGTTCACACTGTGTTGCCAACAATAGGTCACGGATCCAAGCAAAATGTCAGGGAACCCGGGGAGGATATCTTTATCGTCCCCACTACTCACACCAATTTGTCATGAACCGTGGTTGCTTTGGTTGCTCCTGGATCCTTCTGAAGGGGATTTATCTACATCCCAATTCCCAATTCGATTAGGTACTTGCCGCTCTCTGGCGCCCCTTTACCCTCAGGTCAGATCAGATACTGCACATAGGGTAATTAGTCACCAGAAAGGCTGCCTGCTATGCACTGTCTATTGGGCACGATATAGCGAGGGCAATATAACTACTCCCACTCAGGCAGGAACAATAATTATCAACGCCGCCGTCACTACAAAGATCCCCAATCGCACAGAACAAAGTATGCTGCCATCAGCTCCGATTTTCACCAAAGGTTAACAGGTCCAGAGCCAACCCAAATCAATAGCGTAATTCATCTCAGAGGACAGTTCGTATAGAGCATGATGAGACAAGCTAGTAAAATTTTATGCTCCATAAAAAGTTAGGCAGTATTAAAAAAATATTAAAAGATATTATAAAGAAGACAAATCATGTCCATATTACAATTGCAAATAAAAAGGGATTAATGGTGAAAATTGACTTACCATTCTTTTATATCATTAAATGGTACGCCATGTGCTGGCTGGGGGTAGGGGATGTTCCACACTTAGCTTCAGGTCAGATTGCACAGCCTGTCATAGCTGAATCCTCCGGCAAAACACACTGCTTGAATGCGGTCCCACTAAGATATCTCACAGCCCAAAGCCCAGGTCCTCCCCCTGTGGTGACATCACTTAGAAGCTGAAACCTCCTCTTACTTACATTATGAAAACCATCTTTTATGCATATCTCGCTGTGTGAAACTCGTGTAAGTAAGAAACGATGCTCATGATGTTCCCCATGGCAGGGACATTCTTTTAAGTGTAAATACTGAGCAATTACCTGAACCGCTTACTGAGAAATCCGCACTCTGCACTTGTTGCGCTTAGTTGCTAGGGCTTACAGTGATTGACAGATCTACGGATGGACATTCAAAATATGTACTCCTTATAGTTCTAGCAACAGAAATCCCATATACATACTTAAGGACCGAGGTAGTGACACAGGTTGTCTGCAGCCCCTGATTAAACAATATCACCTCCAATCAATATCAGGCGATAACAGGAGGACAAAGGAGCAAACTGATTATATCTAATAAAAATAGTCATATCATTTTATTGTTTCGTACAAAAGAAAACATATCACAACAGTACATAAAGAACCATAAACAATGCAGCTTGCTATATACCTTACCCACACCTATCCCCAACCCACATATACACATAAATCCCTGAAGTAGTAAATGAAGGTCCAAAGACCGTAACCCAAGGGGAAACAGTGCATCCAAAAATGGGCACCTGGAGATCAGCATGCATCAGCCAAATGACTGGGAGTACAATGACACCATTCTATCTTTCATTTAAAGTGCAATAGTGAGTAGCAAAAGGTGCAATGCTTACGAGCAGATGAGTGGGAACAAGGGGGGTCGGATAGAGGGTCCCGATGCACATTTCGTGGTGACATAGGGCCGCTTTCTCAAGGGAGTGTATCTCAGGTCCCTACAGGACCTTCAAATAACCTGGTGAACTTGGTCCCATGGCCAAAAGTGGCCAATCAGGATGGCTTTCATGGGCGCATGCACACTGCGGCCGTTAGATCC
Organism: Ranitomeya imitator; assembly: GCF_032444005.1. Taxonomy (NCBI): domain Eukaryota; kingdom Metazoa; phylum Chordata; class Amphibia; order Anura; family Dendrobatidae; genus Ranitomeya; species Ranitomeya imitator. Next base: position 1,222,480,481 of record NC_091282.1, on the reverse strand, counting down.
TGAACCGTGGACATTGGCGCGGCCGGGACAGTGTCCGAACATTTCGGAATTGAAAACAATCCCTCGTCACTTTGAATTGTATCATAATAGCAATGCTAGAATTTTGAAGGTGAGGGGGATCGATGCCCTCCATCTGGGTATAAGAGGAGGTGACAATAAAAAACTCCTTGCACAAATCGAGACAAGATGGATCGTCCAACTAGATACCATGACACTGAAAGGCCTTAACGAATCTCTAAGCTTCGCCCCTTTCTTATAGTGTCCCCAATATATGTATTTTGGCTTTTTAGCCTCCTGTCCCCACATGCCCCCATGTCTATTAACCCCGCGGATGTGTGTTTGCGTTTTTAATTCTATTTTAACAAAAAAAAAATTTTGTTCATTTAGTGCTTGTGACTGCTGATTTATAGCGCTTTCTTATACTCCTCTATTGGGCTCCTTCTTCGGACTGGAAAATGATCTCCCTCACCTTCAAAGTTCTAGCATCGCTATTATGACACAATTCAAAGTGACGAGGGATTGTTTTCAATTCCGAAATGTCGGACACTGTCCCGGCCGCGCCAATGTCCACGGTTCGGGACCTAACGGCCGCAGTGCGCATGCGCCGATGAAAGCCATCCTAATTGGCCACTTTTGGCCATGTGACCAAGTTGACCGGGTTATTTGAAGGTCCTGTAGGGACCTGAGATACAATCCCTTGAGAAAGCGGCCCTAAGTCCAGCAAAACGCGCGTCGGGACCCTCTATCCGACCCCCCTTGTTCCCACTCATCTGCTGGTAAGCATTGCACCTTTTGCTACTCACTATTGCACTTTAGATGAAAGATAGACTTGTGTCATTGTACTCCCAGTCATTTGGCTGATGCATGCTGATCTCCAGGTACCCATTTTCGGATGCAGTGTTTTCCCTTGGGTTACGGTCTTTGGACCTTCATTTACTACTTCAGGGATTTATGTGTATATGTGGGTTGGGGATAGGTGTGGGTAAGGTACATAGCAATCTGCATTGTTTATGGTTCTTTATGTACTGTTGTGATATGTTTTCTTTTGTAACAAACAATAAAATGATATGACTATTTTTATTAGATATAATCAGTTTGCTCCTTTGTCCTCCTATTATCTCCTTATAGTTCTAGCCTAAATTGGTGGCCCAATATATCACTGTAATAGAACAAAGAAATCCCTGCCATTTGAAAAGACCTTATGCCAGTTTTAGCTGTTACTAGATGGGAGCAATAAAACTTATTTTTCACACACACACACACACACACACACACACACACACACACACACACACACACTCACACACACACACACACACACACTCACACACACACTCACACACACACACAGCAGCAGGCAGAAAAGAAGAGAGGGAGGTCAGAATAGCTCGCAGCAAGTGTCTTGTAAAGCTAGGCAGACACAAATATGGCATATTCACATTATCGTGACAGGAGCGTTGATAAAAATCATTTTAAATGGAAGCAGCCTCCTCAAAAGGGAAGAGACAGGAGTGCCATTGACAAATCTGAACAAGCCTAAGGACTTCTTCTGGAAACTATTCATCCAATCAGAATGTATATTTTGCATGGTATTGGGCAACAATGGAGTAATTCCAGGATATGTCCCAGAGAGGGACGAGGTCTGTGGAGTGTATTACTCAGGTGACAGGCAGTGCTACAGAGCTCAGGTACAGGCCTTAGTGGAGCGCCTGCCAGGGAATAGAGATTACTCAGTACCGGGTCCAGTGGTCATTAAAGGGGCAATCACGGTGGCAGTGACCCAGTCCGTGGTCCTGGGCATCCAAGTTAAAAGGAAGGTCTCTAAAAGGATTATTTAGAGTAAGAAATGTTCGTGACGCCACCTGTGGTATTCGGTCAAGGATGACCAGCGCTGCTTAAAGGACTCCTCTGTAAGTGATGGTACTGCAGAAAGGATGGTATGGATTCCCACAGGTGAAGCTTGATGCCCCAGGGCTCCCAGTGTAGTAGGCAAAGTAGGTGTGGTGCCAGAAAGAATCATAGGACACAAGGTTGCAATCTCTTTACCTTTTACTTGTGGCTTTCGGCCACAGTCCAGGGTCCGGTCGGCCTGGAAACGATTATAGATCCCCCTTTCAGGTGAGGTTGGAAGCCTTCCTTCTTGCACTGTAAGGTGAGTCCCTTGCTGCCTATGTCTTCTCACAAGGTCCTCTCTCTCTCTGTCGTAAGACAGTACCCGCATGGCAGGCAACGCAAGCCTCTTTACAGGTGCCTCTAGTTATGATTTTGGGCTCTATATGTTGCTGTGCCTTCGTTTTTGAGTGTGGACAGATGACCTTAAATCTTCTGCCTCCGGTTTCTGCTGTGGGGCATGAAGTACCAGTTTCCGGTTTCTGTGCTTCAGCGTGGAGAGATCTCAGTCGTAGCTCCCCTTCAGCTCCATACTTCTCCTGGACTTCTCCTCCTCTCGCACTTCCTACAGACACTACCATGTTCGACTACTCTACTCTGGCATAAAGCTGCAGAACCACCTGTCTGCACAGCTCCAGCTTTCCTGCTCACTCTCCTCCAACTGTCTCCTGGGATTCCCTCCTCAGTCTCACTTCTCAGACTAACTGCTCCTCCTCCAAGCAAGAACATATCTCAAGGGAAGCTCCCCTGAAACCGGGTTCAGAGCTCCCCCTTTGGCCTGGAATCAGAACATGCTGAATGAATGTGCTACAGGGATCCTCCTCACTTCCAGGCATGGCATCACCCTCCCCGAAAGGAAGGCAACACCACTTTAACAACCGGTTTCCTGGGGTGGTACACTCCCCCGTTCCAGTAAATCTAGTACTACCGGACTGGGAAAAGAAACATAAGCAATAACAGGTTAGACTTTGTGAACATTTTTGAAAATACATTTCAACAGGTTAATAAACCTTTTCTTCCCTTTATGGGAGGTTCTTTTCTTTAAACATTGCAAACATAAAAATTTCAAAAAAGTGCAACATGAAAACGGGTGCCAACATTTTTAGCATATCAAAGTGTAAACATTTTAATACCAGGATGTCCTTGTGCATCAACTACAATAAAGTGAGGGACCCGTTCTAAACCCACAACGTAGGTCTTGTCGGGCTGCAAGGCGTAACATCCAGACGTCTCCTCGGCCTCGCCAAATGGTTTTTCTTCTGGTCTTTTAAAACAACCCAGGCTCTAATCACTGTTGTGAATTCTGTTGTCGGGCTCCCTCCTGTGGTCATGAATGGTACTTCGGCTGGTTCTGTCCATGGACTTCCTCTGGTTGGTGTTTCTGAGTTTCCTTTCACAGGTGACGAGGTTAATTCGTTAGCTGCTGCTCTATTTAACTCCACTTAGATCTTTGCTCCATGCCACCTGTCAATGTTTCAGTATTGGTCTAGTTCACTCCTGGATCGTTCTTGAGACCAGTCTTCCCATCAGAAGCTAAGTTCCAGCTTGTATTTCTTTGGTTTGCTATTTTTCTGTCCAGCTTGCTATTTAATTTGTTGTCTTGCTTGCTGGAAGCTCTGGGACGCAGAGGGAGCGCCTCCGCACCGTGAGTCGGTGCGGAGGGTCTTTTTGCGCCCTCTGCGTGGTCTTTTTGTAGATTTTTGTGCTGACCGCAAAGTAACCTTTCCTATCCTCAGTCTGTTCAGTTAGTCGGGCCTCACTTTGCTTAATCTATTTCATCTCTGTGTTTGTATTTTCATATTTACTCACAGTCATTATATGTGGGGGGCTGCCTTTTCCTTTGGGGAATTTCTCTGAGGCAAGGTAGGCTTTATTTTCCTATCTTCAGGGCTAGCTAGTTTCTTAGGCTGTGCCGAGTTGCATAGGGAGCGTTAGGCGCAATCCACGGCTATTTCTAGTGTGGTTGATAGGTTTAGGGATTGCGGTCAGCAGAGTTCCCACGTCCCAGAGCTCGTCCTTTATTATCAGTAACTATCAGGTCATTCCGTGTGCTCTTAACCACCAGGTCCATTATTGTCCTGACCACCAGGTCATAACAAATCACGCAGCCAGCGCATGGTAAAACCAAAAGGGAGCACCTTAGCGCTAACTATTTACAGTAAGGTTTTCTGGCAATTCACCGTCCATTACCTTGCTGTCCATTTTAAACTTTGAATTCTACCACTGCAATAAGCACAATCAAGCATTCTTAACCAGGTAATTAACTGTTCATTAATAAACAACAATTGTCAATATTGGTTTGTTCTTCTTCTTTTCTTTCTCTTCCAGGGCAGGTATTGCGGTTTACAACCTCCTGGTTGGGAATAATGCTCTCGAGATGTCACAACAGGTGACTCAAATGGGGCTAGTCCAGCAGCTGGGGTTTGTGTTGCCTGGGTTTGTACTGCAGTTTTGGCTGCTTTGTCTGATTTAGCATGCTTTTCTGTGCATTTCTTTACATTTAGGGAATAGTGTTCTCTTTCACCTTGGTGCCGGGTGAACATCACTTGATCTCCTGGGTACAATTCACGGTATGGGTGTCCTTTAAGGAGATGCGACTCTATGTCTCTATGATTTACAAAGAGTTCTGAGGGTTCTCCTGGTACACAGATAAATCCCCATCCTCTTTCCAGATTAAAGGAAACTACTGTCCCTTGTCTGATTGGACCTCTATCAGTGGATCTGGCTCTGCGAGTTGGGGCTTTGGCCCCCATGTTGTGATTTTCCATACCCTCCCATTTATCTCTGCATCCTGCTTTTCTGCTTCTAACTTTAGGACTTGCTGCCTGCAAAACTCCTCCCCATTAGCAATCTCCATTTGATTAGCTCCCGCTTGTGCCTCCTCTGGGAATCCCATAAGATTTGTCTTTGGGTGCCTCTAGTATATTGCCTCCTCCTTTCTGCATGCCCCCAGGGACAAAGGTTCGGGTACCATCAGTTCTTTCAGGGCACCCCCAGTGTTGTGAATTCTGCTTTTGGGCTCCCTCCTGTGGTTGTAGATGGTAATGCAGTTGTCCCTGGGCCGCAGTCTTGGACAGGTGTATCTACTGATTGCAATTCTGACTGGGGTATTTAGGTTTGCAGGACTCTTTAGTCTGTGCCAGTTGTCAATGTTTCTAGGGAAGTGCTGGATCTCTCCTGGCCTCTCCTGCTTAGCTGCCAATCCAGCAAAGATAAGTGTCTGTTTCTTTTTCTGCGGCACACATGCAGTGTGCTTATATTTTAGTGCTATTCATTTGTTTTTCTTTTGTCCAGCTTAGACTGTGTCAGTGTTTTCTCAGTCTGGTTGGATTCTCTGGAGTTGCAGATATACGCTCCCCATCTTTAGTTAGGTGGTGGAGTTTTTGTATATTTTTGGAAGGATTTTAATACTGACCGCTTAGTATCCTGCCCTGTCCTTTCCTATTTAGCTAGAAGTGGCCTCTTTTGCTAATCCTGTTTTCTGCCTGCGTGTGTCTTTTCCTCTACTACTCACAGTCATTATTTGTGGGGGGCTGCCTATCCTTTGGGAATCTGCTCTGAGGTAAGATAGTATTCCTATTTCCATCTTTAGGGGTATTTAGTTCTCTGGCTGTGTCGAGGTGTCTAGGTTTTGTTAGGCACACCCCACGGCTACTTCTAGTTGCGGTGTTAAGATCAGGGTTTGCGGTCAGTATAGTTACCACCTTCTCCAGAGAAAGTTCCATGCGGCTCCTAGGCCACCAGATCATAACACCCCAGGTCTGCCATGCAGTCCCAGGTTACTGCTGTGACTACCTGGCCAGGCATTAGGGTAGGTGGGGGCTCAAAAGGTCCCACCAGGGTCTACTCCACTACCAGGGCAGAGTGCATACCTGCGTTCCCGCTGTTGGTCTCCTCCAGCTCTGCAGTGGTCAGGAGCGCTTGTGGTAGGGTCTGTTTTTGAGGTGTTGTCATCCTCTTCAGCAGCATCTCCTTCCACGTGGTCATTGCTGCCAACTGGCACTGCAATAGCTGTCGGGCCAGCTCCTCCATCTCAGCGCTGAGGAGCTCCGGATCCTATACTGTCATGTGGTCCAGGGTTTCTTCTGGCTGACTGGGAAAGTCCACTCCCCCTTCAGTAGGTCCCGGCGGTTTTCCACTGCTGTCCGACATCACTTGTACCGGGTAGCGTTCAGCCATCTCTGCTCCACACTTTCCCGTGCATTCCTGCTTCTCTCTTCTTCGTGGGCGGTCCTTGCTCCACATTCCCACCAGCCATCACTGGAGGTGTATTCGTCCTCCTCACGGACATGTTCTATTTTCATTAAAGTCTCTGTAGTGGGCAGGTCCAGCTTTTGTCCTCAGGCTCCACCCGCGACAGCACATCATTTCTGTTCCTCACCCTCCTCGTGGTGCAACAATGGCGGCCATTAAATGACTCATCAGTCTATGGCGCACAGGACCCGATTTTTTGGGTCGTCCATCCTGTTTGTGATGCCAAGTTTGGAGAGGCCGCTAGGGCCTAGGGATTTCTCTGTACTGGGTCCAGTGGTCATTAAAGGGGTAGTCATGGTGGCAGTGACCCTGTCAGTGGCCCTGGACGTCCAAGTTAAAGGGAAGGTCTTTTAATCCTTAATCCCATATGACGTACTATCCTGTCGAGGTGACCTGGGACTTAATTCCCGGGAACAGGATAGTACGTCATAGGCGCTTGGCCGCGCTCACGGGGGGAGCGCTGTCGATCGCTGCTGGGTGTCAGCTGATTATTACAGCTGACATCGGCTCTATGTGCCAGAAGTGGTCACAGACTGCTCCCGGCAAATTAACCCTCGGAACAATGCGATCAAACATGATCGCAGCATTCTGGCAGCATAGGGAGGCATCGCGCAGGGAGGGTGCTCCCTGCGTGCTTCCCTGAGACCCTTGGTACAACGTGATGTGATCATGTTGTACCGAGCATCTCCTCCCTGCAGGCTCCGGATCCAAAATGGCCGCAGGGCTCTTTCCTGGTCCTGCAGGGAGGTGGCTTACAAGCAACCTGACACTATACTTTGATGTCCCCTACCAACCCCCCCCCCCCCCCCCCCCCGGGCAATGTTATGCAGTAAAAAAAAATATTTACATGTGTAAAATATAAATAAATTCCTACATAAAGAAAAAAATAATATTGTTCCAATAAATACATTTCTTTATCTAAATTAAAAAAGCAATAAAAGTACACATATTTAGTATTACCGCGTCCGTAACGACCCGACCTATAAAAGAAATTCATGAATAGCTGGTTTTTGGTCATTCTGCCTCACAAAAATTGAAATAAAAAGCGATCAAAAAAAGTCATGTGCCCGAAAATGGTACTAATAAAAACGTCAACTCGTCCCGCAAATCAAGATCTCACATAACTCTGTGGACCAAAATGTGGAAAAATTATAGTTCTCAAAATGTGGAGACGCAAAAAGTATTTTTTGTAATAAAAGCATCTTTTAGTGTGTGACGGCTGCCAATCATAAAAATCCGCTATAAAAAAACCTGCTATAAAAGTAAATCAAACCCCCCTTCATCACCCCCTTAGTTAGGGAAAAATAATAAAATTAAAAAAATGTATTTATTTCCTATTTTCCATTAGGGTTAGGGATGGGGCTAAAGGTAAGGTTAGGGTTGGGGCTAAAGTTAGGGTTAGGGTTGGTAATAAAGTTAGGGTTAGGGCTACAGTTAGGTTTGGGGCTAAAATTAGGGCTAGGGTTGGGGCTTATTTTAGGGTTAGGGTTGAGGCTAAAATTAGGATTAGGGTTATGGCTAAAGTTAGGCTTAGGGCTACATTTAGGGTTGGGGCTACAGTTAGGGTTGGGGCTACAGTTAGGGTTAGAGTTGGGGCTAAAGTTAGGGTTGGGGCTACAGTTAGGGTTGGGGCTACAGTTAGGGTTGGGGCTAAAGTTAGAGTTTAGATTACATTTATGGTTGCGATTAGGGTTGGGATTAGGGTTAGGGGTGTGGTTAGGGTTATGGTTGGGATCAGGGTTAGGGGTGTGTTTGGGTTAGAGTTTCAGTTAGAATTGGGGGGTTTCCACTGTTTAGGCACATCAGGGGCTCTCCAAATGAAACATGGCGTCCGATCTCAATTCCAGACAATTCTGTGTTGAAAAAGTAAAACAGTGCTCCTTCCCTTCCGAGCTCTCCCGTGTGCCCAAACAGGGGTTTACCTCAACATATGGGGTATCAACGTACTCAGGACAAATTGGACAACAACTTTTGTGGTCCAATTTCTCCTGTTACCATTAGGAAAATACAAAACCGGGGGCTAAAATATAATTTTTGTGGAAAAAATATTTTTTATTTTCACGGCTCTGTAGTGAAACACTTGGGGGTTCAAAGTTTTCACAACACATCTAGATAAGTTCCTTGGTGGGTCTAGTTTCCAATATGGGGTCACCTATGGAGGGTTTCTACTGTTTAGGTACTTCAGGGGCACTGCAATTGCAATGTGACGCCTGCAGACCATTCCATATAAGTCTGCACTCCAAACGGCGCTCCTCTTCCGAGCTCTGCCATGCACCCAAACGGTGGTTCCCCCCACATATGGGGTATCAGCATGCTCAGAACACATTGGACAACAACTTTTGGGGTCAAATTTCTCCTGTTACCCTTGGGAAAATACAAAACTGGGGGCTAAAAAATAATGTTTGTGGAAAAAAAAAGAATTTTTATTTTTATGGCTCTAAAGGCCCCTTCACATTTAGCGACGCTGCAGCGATACCGACAACGATCCGAATCGCTGCAGCGTCGCTGTTTGGTCGCTGGAGAGCTGTCACACAGACCGCTCTCCAGCGACCAACGATGCCGGTAACCAGGGTAAACATCGGGTAACTAAGCGCAGGGCCGCGCTTAGTAACCCGATGTTTACCCTGGTTACCATGCTAAAAGTAAAAAAAAACAAACAGTACATACTTACCTACAGCCGTCTGTCCTCCAGCGCTGTGCTCTGCTTCTCTGCTCTCCTCCTGTACTGTCTGGGAGCCGGAAAGCAGAGCGGTGACGTCACCGCTCTGCTTTCCGGCTCACAGCCAGTACAGGAGGAGAGCAGAGCACAGCGCTGGAGGACGGACGGCTGTAGGTAAGTATGTACTGTTTGTTTTTTTTTACTTTTAGCATGGTAACCAGGGTAAACATCGGGTTACTAAGCGCGGCCCTGCGCTTAGTTACCCGATGTTTACCCTGGTTACCAGTGAAGACATCGCTGGATCGGTGTCACACACGCCGATCCAGCGATGTCTCCAGGGAGTCCAGCGACGAAATAAAGTTCTGGACTTTCTTCAGCGACCAACGATCTCCCAGCAGGGGCCTGATCGTTGGTCGCTGTCACACATAACGATTTCATTAACGATATCGTTGCTACGTCACAAATAGCAACGATATCGTTAACGATATCGTTATGTGTGAAGGTACCTTAAGTTATAAACTGTAGTGAAACACTTGTAGGTTCAAAGTTCTCACAACACATCTAGATAAGTTCCTTAGGGGGTCTTCTTTCCAAAATGGTGTCACTTGTTGGGGATTTCCATGTTTAGTCACATCAGGGGCTCTCCAAAGGCGACATGGTGTCCTAACTCAATTCCTGCCAATTTTGCATTGAAAAGTCAAACGGCGCTCCTTCCCTTCCGAGCTCTGCCATGCGCCCAAACAGTGGTTTACCCCCACATATGGGGTATCAGCATACTCAGGACAAATTGCACAACAACTTTTGGGGTCCAATTTCTCCTATTACACTTGGTAAAATAAAACAAATTGGAGCTAAATAAAATTTTTGTGAAAATAAGTTAAATGTTCATTTATTTTTTAAACATTTCAAAAATTCCAGTGAAACACTTGAAGGGTGAATAAACTTATTAAATGTGGTTCTGAGCACAGTGAGGGGTGCAGTTTTTAGAATGGTGTCACACTTGGGTATTTTCTATCATGTAGACCCCTCAAAGTGACTTCAAATGTGAGGTGGTCCCTAAAAAAAATGGTGTTGTAAAAATGAGAAATTGCTGGTCAAATTTTAACCCTTATAACTCCCTAACAAAAGAAAAATTTTGGTTCCAAAATTGTGCTGATGTAAAGTAGACATGTAATAAGTATTTTGTATGACATATCTCTGTGATTTACGGGCATAAAAATTAAAATTTGGAAAATTGCAACATTTTTGCCAAATTTCCAATTTTTTCACAAATAATCGCAGGCAATATCAAATAAATTTTACCACTGTCATGAAGTACAATATGTCACTAGAAATCAGTCAAAGAATCATCAGGATCCATTGAAGCGTTCCAGAGTTATAACCTCATAAAGGGACAGTGGTCAGAATTGTAAAAATTGGCCCTGTCATTAACGTGCAAACCACCAATGGTGGTTAAGCGGTTAAATGGATTATTTAGAATAAGAAATGTTCATGACGCCACCTGTGGTATTCGGTCAGGGATTACCGGCGCTGCTTAAAGGACTCCTCTGGGGGTGATGGTACTGCAGCAAGGATGGTATGGCTTCCCACAGGTGAAGCTAGATCCCCCAGAGAAGTCTTCCTTCCTGTGCTGTAAGGTGAGTCCCTTGCTGCCTATGGCTTCTCAAAAGGTCCTCTCTCTCTGTGTCCTAAGACAATACCCGAATGGCAGGCAATGCAAATCTTTTTACAGGTGCCTCTAGTTATGACTCCGGGCTCTATATGTTGCTGTGTCTTCGGGTGTGAGTGTGGACAGACGACCTGAAATATTTTGCCCTCTGGTTTCTGCTGTGGGGAATGAAGTCCCACACAGCCTCGGACTCCCAGTTTCCGGTTCCTGCACTTCAGTGTGGAGGGATCTCAGTCGCAGCTCCCCTCCAGCCCCTTACTTCTCCTGTGCTTCACCTACTCTCTCACATCCTACAGACACAACCTTGTCTGACACCTCCACTCTGGCCTGGAGATGCAGAACCACCTGTCTGCACAGCTCTAGCTTTCCTGCTCACTCTCCTTCAAATGTCTCCTCGGACTCCCTCCTCAGACTCACTTCACAGACTGACCAACTGCTCCACCAAGCCAGAACATATCTCTAGGGAAGCTCCCCTGAAACCGGTTTCAGAGCTCCCCCTTCTGGCCTGGAATCAGAACATGTAGAATGTATGTGCTACCTGTTAAAGGGATCCTCCTCGCTTCCAGGCATGGCATCACCCTCCCCAAAAGGAAGGCAACACCACTGTAGCAACAGGTTTCCTGGGGTGTTACATTAGCATGGCAATGACCATGTTCCAATATGTGTAAGGCTTCAGCCTGAATAGATCTGTCTCTTAAAAGTGCTTAAAATGTACATAAACGTGCCAATACCCCACCACCATATTTTTTAAAGGATCCATGTTTAGAAAATGTAAGGTAAATGCTGACAAGGGACAACTGAACGCTGCGCTGGAACAGCAACATGGATGTGGTTGCTGACCGTTGTGTCTGCAAACTGCAGGTTGTGGACAGGAAGCCTCAGCGCCTCCTCACTGGACAGCAGACTAGGAAGGACATAACATAGGGGAAGGGCTAGTGGTTTCATCCTCAGATGCAGATTTTGTACCCAGGCGTTCTGCCCACCTACTGGGGTTGTGAGCAGAATATGGCGTATGCTAGCAGAGGTATTATGTCAAATTTCCCTTTATAAAGGGACTAGCTGAAGAGCCTGGTGTTGCCCTGGCATGGTAACTACCTGTGGTTAGTTATAACAAATTACAATGATTATATTGCACATAAAAACATTTCACATCATGTACTTAACACTACAGATTTGCAACACTAATTAACTAAACGATTACCTAAGTATTGATAGTATTTTATTTTCAACTCATTCAAGAGCCTTTTGGATAAACAACATTTTTGTTTTTTCCTTCCGGTGCAAAGATGAACAGATATTTGGCAGTTCCAAATCTTGAACAGGCCACGTAAAATTGAACACGAGAAAAGCATTGAGAATGTAAAATGAACCTTACTACTTTCAAGGACGGTCCCTGAGCCTTGTTAATGGACATTGTAAATGCCAGTCGAAGTGGAAACTGGAGGCGTTTAAAATCAAAACACAAATCACACAAAGCTAACATATTAAACACCTTCTTCTCCACGGTATTCACGGTGGAAAATGAAATGCTAGGTGAAATCCCAAGAAACAATGAAAACCCTATATTAAGGGTCACCAATCTAACCCAAGAAGAGGTGCGAAACCGGCTAAATAAGATTAAAATAGATAAATCTCCGGGTCCGGATGGCATACACCCACGAGTACTAAGAGAACTAAGTAATGTAATAGATAAACCATTATTTCTTATTTTTAGGGACTCTATAGCGACAGGGTCTGTTCCGCAGGACTGGCGCATAGCAAATGTGGTGCCAATATTCAAAAAGGGCTCTAAAAGTGAACCTGGAAATTATAGGCCAGTAAGTCTAACCTCTATTGTTGGTAAAATATTTGAAGGGTTTCTGAGGGATGTTATTCTGGATTATCTCAATGAGAATAACTGTTTAACTCCATATCAGCATGGGTTTATGAGAAATCGCTCCTGTCAAACCAATCTAATCAGTTTTTATGAAGAGGTAAGCTATAGGCTGGACCACGGTGAGTCATTGGACGTGGTATATCTCGATTTTTCCAAAGCGTTTGATACTGTGCCGCACAAGAGGTTGGTACACAAAATGAGAATGCTTGGTCTGGGGGAAAATGTGTGTAAATGGGTTAGTAACTGGCTTAGTGATAGAAAGCAGAGGGTGGTTATAAATGGTATAGTCTCTAACTGGGTCGCTGTGACCAGTGGGGTACCGCAGGGGTCAGTATTGGGACCTGTTCTCTTCAACATATTCATTAATGATCTGGTAGAAGGTTTACACAGTAAAATATCGATATTTGCAGATGATACAAAACTATGTAAAGCAGTTAATACAAGAGAAGATAGTATTCTGCTACAGATGGATCTGGATAGGTTGGAAACTTAGGCTGAAAGGTGGCAGATGAGGTTTAACAATGATAAATGTAAGGTTATACACATGGGAAGAAGGAATCAATATCACCATTACACACTGAATGGGAAACCACTGGGTAAATCTGACAGGGAGAAGGACTTGGGGATCCTAGTTAATGATAAACTTACCTGGAGCAGCCAGTGCCAGGCAGCAGCTGCCAAGGCAAACAGGATCATGGGGTGCATTAAAAGAGGTCTGGATACACATGATGAGAGCATTATACTGCCTCTGTACAAATCCCTAGTTAGACCGCACATGGAGTACTGTGTCCAGTTTTGGGCACCTGTGCTCAGGAAGGATATAATGGAACTAGAGAGAGTACAAAGGAGGGCAACAAAATTAATAAAGAGGATGGGAGAACTACAATACCTAGATAGATTAGCGAAATTAGGATTATTTAGTCTAGAAAAAAGACGACTGAGGGGCGATCTAATAACCATGTATAAGTATATAAGGGGACAATACAAATATCTCGCTGAGGATCTGTTTATACCAAGGAAGGTGACGGGCACAAGGGGGCATTCTTTGCGTCTGGAGGAGAGAAGGTTTTTCCACCAACATAGAAGAGGATTCTTTACTGTTAGGGCAGTGAGAATCTGGAATTGCTTGCCTGAGGAGGTGGTGATGGCGAACTCAGTCGAGGGGTTCAAGAGAGGCCTGGATGTCTTCCTGGAGCAGAACAATATTGTATCATACAATTATTAGGTTCTGTAGAAGGACGTAGATCTGGGGATTTATTATGATGGAATATAGGCTGAACTGGATGGACAAATGTCTTTTTTCGGCCTTACTAAGTATGTTACTATGTTACTGAATACTCAGGGGGTGATGCCAGTGTAAGTGAGTGTTCTTTCTGCATCACCTTGCCCATCTCTGGGCTGCACTTTTGCTTTATTGTAATAGCACTTGCTTTCGGTGGTTCATATAGCGGTAAGTGTATCAACAGAACACATTTTTGAGGAACTATTCTAAAGTAATCAAATTGCTTAGAACTTCCCATCAATTTTGGATTCCGGTGAATCAGAATTTTTCCATTGTGCTGGATTTATATGTAACAATATAATATCGCATTGTCCTTGCCATCCACCGGTCCATGCTGCCAAATCTCCTTGCTCGGTCTCCACGCAGTCCATAAGTTCCAGCTTTGGTTTTCTCTTTACTCTTTGCTGGGTTTTACCGGTGCCATTTAGGCCTTAATCACTCTATGGTGCAATGTCATCCTAAGGAGTGTCGCACCATACAGCCAGATAGGACGATGTGACAAACGGAGCGATGCTTCTCGTGGCTTGGTTGAGGCCTAGTTGATGCAGCAGCCTGGTGAAGAGTGAAGAGAAAACGGGAAATGGAGGTCTGGGAGCGAGGAGAGAACAAGAGGAACTGCAGGAGCATAGCCGATCAAAGGTGAGCAGAGAATGGTATTTTATTATCCATTAACTCCTTCCAACATGACCCATGGAGTCATTTGGAGGCCCCAGAGCATAACACATCATGTTATACAGCAGTCGGAGCACATACATTTCATATCAAATGAATTTGATCCAAATCGATTTTCCAGGACAAATTTTCGTTTTGACAGTTTTGCTCATATTTTTGACCCAAAAGAATGCAGTGAAAATGCAAAAAAAAAGTCCTAATGAAAAACATAGTGAAAGACAAAAAGTCCTATATGTCCCCCAAAGCTATAACACAAGGTACAGCCACAATAACACTGCAGCCGAGAGTCAGGACTGGCAGAGACCACCGGAGCATCGGGGCTGGAGCTGAGGGGATTTATCAATTCATGCTCTTTTTTACATTCTCAAAATAACCCTTTAGGGTTTGTTCACAAGCACTATCTTTGTTATTGATTGTTCTGCATCAAAAACCACAGTGTTGGCAGGAAAAATTCTGTGCACAGTCCGCACGTTTTATATCTGTTAGGCTAGTTTCACATTTGTGGTTGAGTCCGCAGCGTATCATCTGCAACCACAAACGCATGCAAAAACACATACAAACGCATGTTAACACAGCATTTTCTATCCGCATTAACTTACGCATGATGGAAAAAAAGTAAATGTTTGCATGCGTTAGCATGCGTTTTGCATGCGTTTCCCTTTTATGCGCATGAGGTGGAAAGGTGAAAAATGCAACACGAGAAAAATCTAGATAAACAAACACCTCCAATGAGACACAAATGGGCGTGTCATGAGAATTCTTTATTTAGACTCTTTGTACAACTGAAATCTTCAGATTTTGCTTCTGTATCCTGCTTCACGATGTCTATTCACATGGAGAGCTTTTATTTCAACCTGGATTTGGATATCAAGCTGTTTCTTGCCTTTGAGCAACAAAGAAACAGAGAAAGACAGAGAAGAACACGGTGTCGGCGTTTTTGGAGACACCCCATTATCAAAGTCCGGGAGAACCGTGGAGCCCATAACACCCTATACAGCGAGCTCCATGCCAACCCGGCAAAATTTGTGGACTATACAAAGATGTCTCAAGAAACCTTCCGGGATTTGCTTGATCGTGTCCAAGGAGCCATCAGGAGACAGGATATCCAGCTCGGTGGAGCGATTCCTGCTGAGGAACGTCTCCTGGTCACATTAAGGTATGTAATTTTTTTTTTGTTTAAAGCCTGTCATAATTATTATTGTCCTGCCATGTATAATTAGTTTTTTCCTTTATGTGTTTAGCATTAGCAAAACCCCATCATAAATATAATTGTTCATAATTTGTTTATTTCTTTTTTGGTAGATTCCTAGCTGCCGGAGAGAGCTTATCATCGCTCCATTTTCAGTGCCGGCTTGGAATTCCCACCTTGTCTGGAATAGTTGTGGACACCTGCCGTGCTTTGTGGAACATTCTCTGGGAAGAATTTATCCCCCTAACCAGCGTGGAAATGTGGCAGGAAATTTCAGAAAAATTCTGGCAAGTCTGTAATTTCCCCAACTGTTTGGCAGCAGTGGATGGAAAACACATTCGGATTACCAAACCCGCCAGAACTGGATCTCAGTACTTAAACTATAAAAAATATTTTTCTGTAGTGCTCATGGCGATTGACGATGCTCACTGTCGCTTTGTCACCGTAGACATTGGAGCTTTTGGCCGTGGCAATGACTCCCAGACTTTTAAAAACTCGGACACGGGCCAACGCTTGTATGGAAAAAATTTTAATTCCCCCCTGCCACAACCTCTTCACAACACTGAAGGCCCGCCAAGGCCATTTGTTATGGTTGGCGATGAGGCATTTCAGATGTGTGAGAACCTACTGAAACATTTTTATAGCCTGCTTTACAACAGCGTATGCCAGACTAAAGCTTTACTCTCTACTGGACAAGCTGCATGAAAGGTGTCTTTATCACGACACAGATTCCGTTATTTTTGTGCATAGAGAAGGTGAGTGGAGTCCTCCTTTAGGTGATTACCTGGGGGAATTCACCAGTGAGATACCTGAAGATACTTAAATCACTGAATTTGTATCTGCGGGTCCAAAAACTTACGGCTACAAACTCAACACTGGTAAAACTGTCTTAAAAGTGAAGGGGATTACACAAAATGTTAGTAACATGTGATCTATTAATTTCGATAGTCTAAAAGATCTAGTACTGGACTATCTGCGTATTTCCGATTCTGAAACACAAAAGCGTATTATTGTTGAACAGCCCGGCATTGAGAAAAATAAAAAGTATTGGGACATTGAAACAAGAGCATTACGTAAAACATAAAAGTGTGTTTACACAAAACGAATACTGATAGACGATTTTACCACCGTCCCTTTTGGTTATTAGATACGTATTGTGATGGATCCCCGCCTGCAACACCCATTCTCATGCATTCTAGCAGGCCCGTCTAATTCTGGAAAATGTTATTTTGTGAAACAACTGTTATATAATATTGATACTCATTTTTCTCACAAACCCGATAATATTGTTTGGTTTTATTCGTGTTGGCAAAAGTTATATGATGAAATTACTCTTTCTTTTCCCAGCATCAGATTTGTGGAGGGTCTGCCGGATACTTTCGTAAATGATGAATTATTCCCTCCTGAAAAGGTAATTTTGACTATTGTTGATGATCTCATGGACAGTGCTAGTGATAATAGTGAAATAGAAAAAGCCTTTACCAAGTATGTGCATCACAGAAATCTCAGCATTTTCTACCTGGTGCAAAACATATTTTGTCAAGGAATGAAAAGTCGTACGATAAATTTAAACACAAAATACATGGTACTTTTTAATAACCCTCAAGATAAATTACAAATTGTAACAGTAGCTCGACAAATGTACCCGGGAAAAACTCACTTTTTCTTAGAAGCTTTTGAGGATGCCATGCGTGAACCTTATGGGTGTTTGATGCTTGACTTAAGAGCCGATACCCCTGAGGAACTTCGCTTGAGGACGGGTCTGTTTCCTCCAGCTTATCCAGCTGTGCACGTTCAAAAGAAAAATCCCTCTAAAAGTGTAATTTACACAAAATCAGACATTCTACACTGTAGCCATAGTGTTGCAAAGATGTCTGAGCCAATACGTTGTAACTGGGATCTCTTGAAAACGCTGGTGAAGGCATCTCCTTCTGTCAGAAAATCTATTTTGTGCAATGCCAGTCATGATTTAATTACAACAATAGGGGTAATCGCTTTAAATATCTTAAAAGGTTGAATTCCTCTGAAAGAGCGACAAAAAATATACTAAAAAAGTGCAGTAAAGCTGTAAGAACCATGAGTAATAAATCCCACAGCATAAAGAAAAAGAAGCTGTGGAGAAACGTTGTCAGTGGGTGCTCTCATCCGCTGGCCCGGCTGTCTTTAGCAAGACTGCATGGACCACGGCTCATACCACTGAACGCCCGCTCTATTTCCCCGTGGGCAATACACTACACAGACAACACAGGGTTAAGGTAAAACAGTGCGGCAATACTTAATAGCAAACAGAACAATCCCACCATGGCTGGAATTCTTTGGTTACATGGGCGCATATAAAAGGTCACTGCGTCTCCACGTATTTCCAGTTGACATGATGTCAGAGCTCCCAGGGTCGCTACTCCATCTGGGGATGCACGCACAGAGAAGAGGTAACGACAAGCATAGGGAGATGACCAAGAACTGTCTATAGAGTCCATACTCTGTTAGATCAAAAATTAAAATACCTGATCAAAGAAATATGAAACCTAATTATGAAAGAATGACAACTAGAAATAATAAATCTCGTCCCGGCTCCCAGGAGAAGAGAAATAAATATGGATCTGAGGTAATAAATCTATCTAGCCACATTTTAACAAAGGCACATTTAGAAGCCTTAATGACCGCCAATACGTCTTTTAACTGACCTGAGATATAAGAGCATAGCCTCCCCATACAGATGACAATCCAGCATCTGTCGGTTGTACACTTTAGCTGACAACTTGCTGTATCAGCTACGATCAGTATTTGCACCTTCTAAATCTGTTTAACCCCTTAGATGCTGCTGTCAATAGTGACTACATCATTATAAAAGGTTAACAGAGTGTGGGGGCTTCTTCTTTATTCCAATTGGTGCCCTCAGATCATGATTTTGTTGTCCTGATGTTTGCCATGGCAATCCATGACCAAATAGCGGCCTTAGAGTCTGACGGCTGTAGTAATCTGTTTAGAAGTTAGCAACATTTAGGTGGTAAAAATACACATTTTCATTTCTGTCATGCCACTTTGCATTAATTCCTGTAAAGCACCTGAAGGGTTAATAAACTACCTGACAGCAGTTTTCAATATGTTTAGGGGTGCTGTTTTTAAAATGGTATCACTTTTGGGGGGTTCCCAATATATGGGACCCCTAAAGTCACTTCAAACATGGATAAGTCCCTAAAAAAATAAATGTGGTAAATTTCTTTGAAAAAATGAAAAATTGCTGCTACATTTTTAAACCTCCTAAAATGCTAACAAAATAAAATAACATTTTACAAATGGTGCTGATGTAAAGCAGACATGTGGGAAATGTTATTTATTAATGGTTTTCTGTTGTAGGACTATCTGGATTAAAGGGATAATCATTCAAATTCAGAAAATTGCTAATTTTTTAACATTTTTCTCAAATTTTTTATATTTTTTATAAATAAACACAAAAAATGTTGAACTAAATTTACCATTATCATAAAGTATAATGTGTCACGAAAAAACATTCTCAAAATCACTGTGATTTGTTGAAGCGTTGCAGAGTTATTACCACATAAAGTGACACTGGTCAGATTTCAAAAATTTAACTCGGTCACTAAGGGGTTAAAAGGGATTAAATTTCTCCCCTACTAATAATTTTAATCTGTTTTCAGCAACCAAAGATCTTTTTCTCTTCTCTAGGAAGCTGGTAATGAGAAAACTTATGTCTCAAGATAAAGTACCACTATCTGCGGATGATCAGGTGGAATGGGAGGCATTGAGGGATCTCGAGGACCTCCTGCAAGAACAGGAATTGGATAATATGGTTAGGTTCCCACAAGATATCTGTCATAAATCAAAGAAGTTTCCCCCCTTGTCGGCTGTTCCAGCTGTGGATATTTTTACGCGCTTAGTGGCTCAGGATTTTAAAGAGATCACAACAAAGCGCAAACATGATAATTTGACTGCTAAACAGCAACAAGCTCTGCAAGAACTAAAATCCTTTGATGACATAGTCATCAAACGAGCCGACAAGGAGGGAAATGTTGTTCTTTGGCTTCGACTGATGTATGAACGGGAGGCCAATAAACACTTGAAGGATAGTAACACCTATAGAGTTGAGCGACCTTGACCTTTTTAGAGTCGAGCCGGGTTTCGCGAAACCCGACTATCTCAAAAGTCGGGTCGAGTGAAATCGGCCGATTATGACGTAAAGTCGGGATCGACCGAAACACGAAACCCAATGCAAGTCAATGGGGCAGCATAGTCGGCAGTGAGTGGGGGCCAGGAAAACACCTAGAGTGCCCATTTTAATGTCAAAACCATCCATTCTTCTTAATGAAGCTTGTCAAGCGTAATTTACCTTATAATAATTGGAAGGCATTTGAAATTGGGGGTCATTTGGCTAAAGTTGTGGTGGGTAGGGCTGGTTCAAGTAATTAGTGGGCCCAGGAAATCTGGACCACGTCACGGCAGTGGAGCAGGGAGAGGTAAGTATTTCAACTTTGCAAGTGCTGTGAACCTGAGCAAGCAGGGGGGGCCCACTCATTGGCATTGGCACTGGCACAGGGCCCCTCAAAGTACAGCGGTGTGTTTGCACGGCGGGGGCGCCTCCCACCGGCAGCAACACTTTTGCGTACTATGAGAGGCCCTGTGCCAGTGACGTCGCCAACTAGTATTCCTCCCCCCACCTGATGAAGGAACCTGCACTTTCATCTGCACCTTCCTCTTTGTCCCCGTGTAAGGTGGTATGGTATGCGGGAAGAGGAACCTGACTTTCAGCAGGGTCACAATGTTGTTGTGTAGCGTGCACGGGGAATGTTGCGTTATGGGTCAATGTACCAGCAGACTCATCCATCACTGGCTGGGCAATGGGCAGGATGAGGAGGAAACACAGATATAGGCCCAAATAATAAAGTGGGCTAAATGCAGTTCACAATTGGTAACACAGGAATAACCAGGGGGCATTGCAGTGGAGGACAACTGGAATGAGAGGCTGACACAGAGAGTAGGCCCAAATCAGTAAGTAGTCGAAATGCAGTTCAAAATTGGCAACCGTAGTAAACAGGCGGCACAGCTTTGTTCAGTGGAGGAGAACAGCAAGGAGTGGCAGACACCGATAGTAGGCCCCAACCCAACTAGTAGGCCAAATGCAGTCTAACATTAACAACTACTTAACGAGCGCCTGAAAACGGAATTTCAGGACAGGAAACCAGGAGAACAGCAAGGAGCGGCAGACACTGTTAGTAGTCCCCAAAACAACTAGTACGCCAAATGCAGTTGTTCCATTTAACCACAATTTAACGAGAGCCTGAAGATCGAAGCTCTGGAAAGGCAACCTGGAGAACACCTTGGAGTGGAACACACCATCTCTCTCCACCCTATACCCATTTTGTAGGCCTAATGCAGTGTAGTTTTCTACAACTACTAAACGAGAGTCGGAATACCGAAGCAATGGCAAAGAAACCTGGGGAACACCTTGGAGTGTAACACACCATCTCTCTCCACCCCATACCCAATTTGTAGGCCTAATGCAGCCTACTTTCCGACAACTACTAAACGAGAGCATGAAGATAAAAGCTCAGGAAAGGCAACCTGGGGAACACCTTGGAGTGTAACACACCATCTCTCTCCACCCCATACCCATTTTGTAGGCCTAATGCAGTGTAGTTTTCTACAACTACTAAACGAGAGTCGGAAGACCGAAGCAATGGCAAGGAAATTTGGGGAACACCTTGGAGTGTATCACACCATCTCTCTCCACCCCATACCCATTTTGTAGGCCTAATGCAGTGTAGTTTTCTACAACTACTAAACGAGAGTCTGAAGACCGAAGCAATGACAAGGAAACCTGGGGAAAACCTTGGAGTGTAACACACCATCTCTCTCCACCCCATACCCAATTTGTAGGCCTAATGCAGCCTACTTTCCGACAACTACTAAACGAGAGCATGAAGATCGAAGCTCAGGAAAGGCAACCTGGGGAACACCTTGGAGTGTAACACACCCTCTCTCTAAACCACGGAAGGGCTGATTCTAAGGAAGGAAGGCTGTCGGAAAGAAGCAGGGCGCGTCCGAGGGTGATTATATTCTTATTAGGTATATACTAACCCTCGGACGCGCCCTGCTTCTTTATTTGTAATGAATGTTTATTTGCAATGTGGTTTAGACTTACTCTATTATTTTGGTAAATAATGATTTTTTTATTTTCATTGTTTTGCATCTTCTTGGCAATAATATAAAGAAGACGCGACAGGACAACACTCGGTGGATGCCATATCTGTGTTTTAAATTGAAAAAAACTTTCAGTTAACTACTTGCAGGAGAAAGTTATTGTAGCTGGTGGCCATTTTTAGTACTGTACCAGATTTTTGTTGTATGTGTTTGTTTTTAATGTTAAAATGTCTGCATTTGATATCTCTCCAGTATTTTCTTTTTTATAAGCAAAATACTTATTTTTATATTTACTGATGTTGGTTCAAGGGGTACACGGGCAGCAGTAGACAGGTCAGTGGAGGCCTAGTGGAAGGAGGGACCGCAGACAGGCTTCGAAGCCCTAACATAATAAATTGGGCTGGCTGTAGGCAATTTAAAATTGGTTCCAGGGGAACACGGGCAGCAGTGGCCTGGTCAGTGTAGTAGTAGTGGAAAGAACGGGCCGCAGACAGGCTTCGAAGGCCTAACATAACAAAAATTGTGATGTAGGCAATTTACAATTGGTTCCAGGGGAACACGGGCAGCAGTAGACAGGTCAGTGGAGGCCTAGTGGAAGGAGGGACCGCAGACAGGCTTCGAAGCCCTAAAATAATAAATTGGGCTGGCTGTAGGCAATTTAAAATTGGTTCCAGGGGAACACGGGCAGCAGTAGACAGGTCAGTGGAGGCCTAGTGGAAGGAGGGACCGCAGACAGGCTTCGAAGCCCTAACATAATAAATTGGGCTGGCTGTAGGCAATTTAAAATTGGTTCCAGGGGAACACGGGCAGCAGTAGACAGGTCAGTGGAGGCCTAGTGGAAGGAGGGACCGCAGACAGGCTTCGAAGCCCTAACATAATAAATTGGGCTGTCTGTAGGCAATTTAAAATTGGTTCCAGGGGAACAAGGGCAGCAGTAGACAGGTCAGTGGAGGCCTAGTGGAAGGAGGGACCGCAGACAGGCTTCGAAGCCCTAACATAATAAATTGGGCTGGCTGTAGGCAATTTAAAATTGGTTCCAGGGGAACATGGGCAGCAGTAGACAGGTCAGTGGAGGCCTAGTGGAAGGAGGGACCACAGACAGGCTTCGAAGCCCTAACATAATAAATTGGGCTGGCTGTAGGCAATTTAAAATTGGTTCCAGGGGAACACGGGCAGCAGTAGACAGGTCAGTGGAGGCCTAGTGGAAGGAGGGACCGCAGACAGGCTTCGAAGCCCTAACATAATAAATTGGGCTGGCTGTAGGCAATTTAAAATTGGTTCCAGGGGAACACGGGCAGCAGTAGACAGGTCAGTGGAGGCCTAGTGGAAGGAGGGACCGCAGACAGGCTTCGAAGCCCTAACATAATAAATTGGGCTGGCTGTAGGCAATTTAAAATTGGTTCCAGGGCAACACGGGCAGCAGTGGCCAGGTCAGTGTAGTAGTAGTGGAAAGAACGGGCCGCAGACAGGCTTCGAAGGCCTAACATAACAAAAATTGTGATGTAGGCAATTTACAATTGGTTCCAGGGGAACACGGGCAGCAGTAGACAGGTCAGTGGAGGCCTAGTGGAAGGAGGGACCGCAGACAGGCTTCGAAGCCCTAAAATAATAAATTGGGCTGGCTGTAGGCAATTTACAATTGGTTCCAGGGGAACACGGGCAGCAGTAGACAGGTCAGTGGAGGCCTAGTGGAAGGAGGGACCGCAGACAGGCTTCGAAGCCCTAAAATAATAAATTGGGCTGGCTGTAGGCAATTTACAATTGGTTCCAGGGGAACACGGGCAGCAGTAGACAGGTCAGTGGAGGCCTAGTGGAAGGAGGGACCGCAGACAGGCTTCGAAGCCCTAAAATAATAAATTGGGCTGGCTGTAGGCAATTTACAATTGGTTCCAGGGGAACACGGGCAGCAGTGGCCTGGTCAGTGTAGTAGTAGTGGAAAGAACGGGCCGCAGACAGGCTTCGAAGGCCTAACATAACAAAAATTGTGATGTAGGCAATTTACAATTGGTTCCAGGGGAGCACGGGCAGCAGTAGACAGGTCAGTGGAGGCCTAGTGGAAGGAGGGACCGCAGACAGGCTTCGAAGCCCTAAAATAATAAATTGGGCTGGCTGTAGGCAATCTACAATTGGTTCCAGGGGAACACGGGCAGCAGTAGACAGGTCTGTGGAGGCCTAGTGGAAGGAGGGACCGCAGACAGGCTTCGAAGCCCTAACATAATAAATTGGTCTGGCTGTAGGCAATTTAAAATTGGTTCCAGGGGAACACGGGCAGCAGTAGACAGGTCAGTGGAGGCCTAGTGGAAGGAGGGACCGCAGACAGGCTTCGAAGCCCTAACATAATAAATTGGGCTGGCTGTAGGCAATTTAAAATTGGTTCCAGGGGAACACGGGCAGCAGTAGACAGGTCAGTGGAGGCCTAGTGGAAGGAGGGACCGCAGACAGGCTTCGAAGCCCTAACATAATAAATTGGGCTGGCTGTAGGCAATTTAAAATTGGTTCCAGGGGAACACTGGCAGCAGTAGACAGGTCAGTGGAGGCCTAGTGGAAGGAGGGACCGCAGACAGGCTTCGAAGCCCTAACATAATAAATTGGGCTGGCTGTAGGCAATTTAAAATTGGTTCCAGGGGAACACGGGCAGCAGTAGACAGGTCAGTGGAGGCCTAGTGGAAGGAGGGACCGCAGACAGGCTTCGAAGCCCTAACATAATAAATTGGGCTGGCTGTAGGCAATTTAAAATTGGTTCCAGGGGAACACGGGCAGCAGTAGACAGGTCAGTGGAGGCCTAGTGGAAGGAGGGACCGCAGACAGGCTTCGAAGCCCTAACATAATAAATTGGGCTGGCTGTAGGCAATTTAAAATTGGTTCCAGGGGAACACGGGCAGCAGTGGCCTGGTCAGTGTAGTAGTAGTGGAAAGAACGGGCCGCAGACAGGCTTCGAAGGCCTAACATAACAAAAATTGTGATGTAGGCAATTTACAATTGGTTCCAGGGGAACACGGGCAGCAGTAGACAGGTCAGTGGAGGCCTAGTGGAAGGAGGGACCGCAGACAGGCTTCGAAGCCCTAAAATAATAAATTGGGCTGGCTGTAGGCAATTTACAATTGGTTCCAGGGGAACATGGGCAGCAGTAGACAGGTCAGTGGAGGCCTAGTGGAAGGAGGGACCGCAGACAGGCTTCGAAGCCCTAAAATAATAAATTGGGCTGGCTGTAGGCAATTTACAATTGGTTCCAGGGGAACACGGGCAGCAGTAGACAGGTCAGTGGAGGCCTAGTGGAAGGAGGGACCGCAGACAGGCTTCGAAGCCCTAAAATAATAAATTGGGCTGGCTGTAGGCAATTTACAAATGGTTCCAGGGGAACACGGGCAGCAGTGGCCTGGTTAGTGTAGTAGTAGTGTAAAGAACGGGCCGCAGACAGGCTTCGAAGGCCTAACATAACAAAAATTGTGATGTAGGCAATTTACAATTGGTTCCAGGGGAACACGGGCAGCAGTAGACAGGTCAGTGGAGGCCTAGTGGAAGGAGGGACCGCAGACAGGCTTCGAAGCCCTAAAATAATAAATTGGGCTGGCTGTAGGCAATCTACAATTGGTTCCAGGGGAACACGGGCAGCAGTAGACAGGTCTGTGGAGGCCTAGTGGAAGGAGGGACCGCAGACAGGCTTCAAAGCCCTAACATAATAAATTGGGCTGGCTGTAGGCAATTTAAAATTGGTTCCAGGGGAACACGGGCAGCAGTAGACAGGTCAGTGGAGGCCTAGTGGAAGGAGGGACCGCAGACAGGCTTCGAAGCCCTAACATAATAAATTGGGCTGGCTGTAGGCAATTTAAAATTGGTTCCAGGGGAACACGGGCAGCAGTAGACAGGTCAGTGGAGGCCTAGTGGAAGGAGGGACCGCAGACAGGCTTCGAAGCCCTAACATAATAAATTGGGCTGGCTGTAGGCAATTTAAAATTGGTTCCAGGGGAACACAGGCAGCAGTAGACAGGTCAGTGGAGGCCTAGTGGAAGGAGGGACCGCAGACAGGCTTCGAAGCCCTAACATAATAAATTGGGCTGGCTGTAGGCAATTTAAAATTGGTTCCAGGGCAACACGGGCAGCAGTGGCCAGGTCAGTGTAGTAGTAGTGGAAAGAACGGGCCGCAGACAGGCTTCGAAGGCCTAACATAACAAAAATTGTGATGTAGGCAATTTACAATTGGTTCCAGGGGAACACGGGCAGCAGTAGACAGGTCAGTGGAGGCCTAGTGGAAGGAGGGACCGCAGACAGGATTCGAAGCCCTAAAATAATAAATTGGGCTGGCTGTAGGCAATTTACAATTGGTTCCAGGGGAACACGGGCAGCAGTAGACAGGTCAGTGGAGGCCTAGTGGAAGGAGGGACCGCAGACAGGCTTCGAAGCCCTAAAATAATAAATTGGGCTGGCTGTAGGCAATTTACAATTGGTTCCAGGGGAACACGGGCAGCAGTAGACAGGTCAGTGGAGGCCTAGTGGAAGGAGGGACCGCAGACAGGCTTCGAAGCCCTAAAATAATAAATTGGGCTGGCTGTAGGCAATTTACAATTGGTTCCAGGGGAACACGGGCAGCAGTGGCCTGGTCAGTGTAGTAGTAGTGGAAAGAACGGGCCGCAGACAGGCTTCGAAGGCCTAACATAACAAAAATTGTGATGTAGGCAATTTACAATTGGTTCCAGGGGAGCACGGGCAGCAGTAGACAGGTCAGTGGAGGCCTAGTGGAAGGAGGGACCGCAGACAGGCTTCGAAGCCCTAACATAATAAATTGGGCTGGCTGTAGGCAATTTAAAATTGGTTCCAGGGGAACACGGGCAGCAGTAGACAGGTCAGTGGAGGCCTAGTGGAAGGAGGGACCGCAGACAGGCTTCGAAGCCCTAACATAATAAATTGGGCTGGCTGTAGGCAATTTAAAATTGGTTCCAGGGGAACACGGGCAGCAGTAGACAGGTCAGTGGAGGCCTAGTGGAAGGAGGGACCGCAGACAGGCTTCGAAGCCCTAACATAATAAATTGGGCTGGCTGTAGGCAATTTAAAATTGGTTCCAGGGGAACACTGGCAGCAGTAGACAGGTCAGTGGAGGCCTAGTGGAAGGAGGGACCGCAGACAGGCTTCGAAGCCCTAACATAATAAATTGGGCTGGCTGTAGGCAATTTAAAATTGGTTCCAGGGGAACACGGGCAGCAGTAGACAGGTCAGTGGAGGCCTAGTGGAAGGAGGGACCGCAGACAGGCTTCGAAGCCCTAACATAATAAATTGGGCTGGCTGTAGGCAATTTAAAATTGGTTCCAGGGGAACACGGACAGCAGTAGACAGGTCAGTGGAGGCCTAGTGGAAGGAGGGACCGCAGACAGGCTTCGAAGCCCTAACATAATAAATTGGGCTGGCTGTAGGCAATTTAAAATTGGTTCCAGGGGAACACGGGCAGCAGTGGCCTGGTCAGTGTAGTAGTAGTGGAAAGAACGGGCCGCAGACAGGCTTCGAAGGCCTAACATAACAAAAATTGTGATGTAGGCAATTTACAATTGGTTCCAGGGGAACACGGGCAGCAGTAGACAGGTCAGTGGAGGCCTAGTGGAAGGAGGGACCGCAGACAGGCTTCGAAGCCCTAAAATAATAAATTGGGCTGGCTGTAGGCAATTTACAATTGGTTCCAGGGGAACATGGGCAGCAGTAGACAGGTCAGTGGAGGCCTAGTGGAAGGAGGGACCGCAGACAGGCTTAGAAGCCCTAAAATAATAAATTGGGCTGGCTGTAGGCAATTTACAATTGGTTCCAGGGGAACACGGGCAGCAGTAGACAGGTCAGTGGAGGCCTAGTGGAAGGAGGGACCGCAGACAGGCTTCGAAGCCCTAAAATAATAAATTGGGCTGGCTGTAGGCAATTTACAAATGGTTCCAGGGGAACACGGGCAGCAGTGGCCTGGTTAGTGTAGTAGTAGTGGAAAAAACGGGCCGCAGACAGGCTTCGAAGGCCTAACATAACAAAAATTGTGATGTAGGCAATTTACAATTGGTTCCAGGGGAACACGGGCAGCAGTAGACAGGTCAGTGGAGGCCTAGTGGAAGGAGGGACCGCAGACAGGCTTCGAAGCCCTAAAATAATAAATTGGGCTGGCTGTAGGCAATCTACAATTGGTTCCAGGGGAACACGGGCAGCAGTAGACAGGTCTGTGGAGGCCTAGTGGAAGGAGGGACCGCAGACAGGCTTCAAAGCCCTAACATAATAAATTGGGCTGGCTGTAGGCAATTTAAAATTGGTTCCAGGGGAACACGGGCAGCAGTAGACAGGTCAGTGGAGGCCTAGTGGAAGGAGGGACCGCAGACAGGCTTCGAAGCCCTAACATAATAAATTGGGCTGGCTGTAGGCAATTTAAAATTGGTTCCAGGGGAACACGGGCAGCAGTAGACAGGTCAGTGGAGGCCTAGTGGAAGGAGGGACCGCAGACAGGCTTCGAAGCCCTAACATAATAAATTGGGCTGGCTGTAGGCAATTTAAAATTGGTTCCAGGGGAACACAGGCAGCAGTAGACAGGTCAGTGGAGGCCTAGTGGAAGGAGGGACCGCAGACAGGCTTCGAAGCCCTAAAATAATAAATTGGGCTGGCTGTAGGCAATTTAAAATTGGTTCCAGGGGAACACGGGCAGCAGTGGCCTGGTCAGTGTAGTAGTGGTGGAAAGAATGGGCCGCAGACAGGCTTCGAAGGTCTAACATAACAAAAATTGTGATGTAGGCAATTTACAATTGGTTCCAGGGGAACACGGACAGCAGTAGACAGGTCAGTGGAGGCCTAGTGGAAGGAGGGACCGCAGACAGGCTTTGAAGCCCTAACATAATAAATTGGGCTGGCTGTAGGCAATTTAAAATTGGTTACAGGGGAACACGGGCAGCAGTAGACAGGTCTGTGGAGGCCTAGTGAAAGGAGGGACCGCAGACAGGCTTCGAAGCCCTAACATAATAAATTGGGCTGGCTGTAGGCAATTTAAAATTGGTTCCAGGGGAACACGGGCAGCAGTAGACAGGTCAGTGGAGGCCTAGTGGAAGGAGGGATCGCAGACAGGCTTCGAAGCCCTAACATAATAAATTGGGCTGGCTGTAGGCAATTTAAAATTGGTTCCAGTTGAACACGGGCAGCAGTAGACAGGTCAGTGGAGGCCTAGTGGAAGGAGGGACCGCAGACAGGCTTCGAAGCCCTAACATAATAAATTGGGCTGGCTGTAGGCAATTTAAAATTGGTTCCAGGGGAACACGGGCAGCAGTGGCCTGGTCAGTGTAGTAGTAGTGGAAAGAACGGGCCGCAGACAGGCTTCGAAGGCCTAACATAACAAAAATGTCAATACAATGGTATTGACAGTGCCAGGCATTGAAGGATGTCAGCGCATAGACTAAACATTGGTGGAGCTGTGAGAGAAAATTTTGCAAGTAGTAGAGCACTGTTTGAGCTGGGGGGGGACTGTCTTGTGGCCGGCGGTACAGGCCCAGGGCCCCTCATATTACAACGGTGTGTCTAACGTTGGGTGCGCACCACCACCGCCAGGCACTTTATTGTACTATGAGGGACCTAGTGGCAGTGCCGTCGACCAAAAGCGGGCACACCCACCTCTTCAGACAAACAGTACTCTCACGGGTGCTGGCGCCAAGTGGCGATACCACGGCCCCGTGTGGGGACTTTGGCCATTTAGGGAGGTGTTAACATGTCGGATGCTGGACAATCAGGTGCTGCAAATTACGAGATTGGAAAAGTCGTTCAGAATAGTCCACAGGCAAGACCTTTACATAGGAAAGCTAGGTGTCAGCCGGGCAAGGTGGGGCAAAAGATTTTGAAATCCAGTTGTGGTTCATTTTAATGAAGGTTAGATCATCTACATTTTGGGTAGCCAGACGAGTCCTTTTTTCTGTTAGTATTGAACCTGCAGCACTGAATACTCTTTCTGATAGGACACTAGCTGCCGGGCAAGCAAGCTCCTGCAATGCATATTCTGCCAATTCTGGCCAGGTGTCTAATTTTGATGCCCAGTAATCAAATGGGAATGACGGTTGAGGGAGAACGTCGATAAGGGATGAAAAATAGTTAGTAACCATACTGGACAAATGTTGTCTCCTGTCATTTTGAATTGATGCTACAGTACCTGTCCTGTCTGCGGTCATAGCAAAATCACTCAACAACCTGGTCAGAAAACCCCTCTGGCCAACGCCACTTCTGATTTCTGCCCCTATAACACCTCTGGTCTGCTGGCCCCTGCAGCTCGTGTGAGAGCGATCACGGGCGCTGTGTGCAGGGAATGCCAGAAGCAAACGGTCAACAAGAGTGGATTGTTTGGTTGCTAATATTAGTTCCAAGTTCTCATGTGGCATTATATTTTGCAATTTGCCTTTATAGCGAGGATCAAGGAGGCAGGCCAACCAGTAATCGTCATCGTTCATCATTTTAGTAATGCGTGTGTCCCTTTTGAGGATACGTAAGGCATAATCCGCCATGTGGGCCAAAGTTCCAGTTCTCAAATCTGCGGTTGTGCTTGGTTGAGGGGCAGTTGCAGGCAAATCCACGTCACTTGTGTCCCTCCAAAAACCAGAACCCGGCCTTGCCGCGCCAACAATTTCCACTGGCCCCGGAAAAGCTTCCTCATTAAAAATATAATCATCCCCATCATCCTCCTCGTCCTCCTCCTCCTCTTCGCCCGCTACCTCGTCCTGTACACTGCCCTGGCCAGACAATGGCTGACTGTCATCAAGGCTTTCCTCTTCCTCAGCTGCAGACGCCTGATCCTTTATGCGCGTCAAACTTTGCATCAGCAGACGCATTAGGGGGATGCTCATGCTTATTATGGCGTTGTCTGCACTAACCAGCCGTGTGCATTCCTCAAAACACTGAAGGACTAGACACATGTCTTGAATCTTCGACCACTGCACACCTGACAACTCCATGTCTGCCATCCTACTGCCTGCCCGTGTATGTGTATCCTCCCACAAATTAATTACAGCACGCCTCTGTTCGCACAGCCTCTGAAGCATGTGCAGTGTTGAGTTCCACCTTGTTGCAACGTCTATGATTAGGCGATGCTGGGGAAGGTTCAAAGAACGCTGATAGGTCTGCATACGGCTGGAGTGTACGGGCGAACGGCGGATATGTGAGCAAAGTCCACGCACTTTGAGGAGCAGGTCGGATAACCCTGGATAACTTTTCAGGAAGCACTGCACCACCAGGTTTAAGGTGTGAGCCAGGCAAGGAATGTGTTTCAGTTGGGAAAGGGAGATGGCAGCCATGAAATTCCTTCCGTTATCACTCACTACCTTGCCTGCCTCAAGATCTACAGTGCCCAGCCACGACTGCGTTTCTTTCTGCAAGAACTCGGACAGAACTTCAGCGGTGTGTCTGTTGTCGCCCAAACACTTCATAGCCAATACAGCCTGCTGACGTTTGCCAGTAGCTGCCCCATAATGGGAGGCCTGGTGTGCAACAGTGGCAGCTGCGGATGGAGTGGTTGTGCGACTGCGGTCTGTGGACGAGGTCTCGCTTCTGCAGGAGGACGAGGAGGAGGAGGAGGGGGTGCGAACGGCTACAGCCAACTGTTTCCTAGACCGTGGGCTAGGCAGAACTGTCCCAAACTTGCTGTCCCCTGTGGACCCTGCATCCACCACATTTACCCAGTGTGCCGTGATGAACACGTAACGTCCCTGGCCATGCCTACTGGTCCATGCATCTGTTGTCAGGTGCACCTTTGTGCTCACAGATTGCCTGAGTGCATGGACGATGCGCTCTTTAACATGCTGGTGGATGGCTTTTCTGGAAAAAAAGTGTCGACTGGGTAGCTCGTAGCGTGGTACAGCGTAGTCCATCAGGGCTTTGAAAGCTTCGCTTTCAACTAACCGGTAGGGCATCATCTCTAATGAGATTAGTCTAGCAATGTGGGCGTTCAAACCCTGTGTACGCAGATGCGAGGCTAAGTACTTCCTTTTTCTAACCATAGTCTCATGTAGGGTGAGCTGGACTGGAGAGCTGGAGATCGTGGAACTAGTGGGGGTGCCGGTGGACATGGCAGACTGAGAGACGGTGGGAGATGGTATTGTTGCCGCCGGTGCCCTAGATGCAGTGTTTCCTACTACGAAACTGGTGATTCCCTGACCCTGACTGCTTTGGCCTGGCAAAGAAACCTGCACAGATACTGCAGGTGGTGCAGAAAATGGTGGCCCTACACTGCCGGAAGGGATGTTGCGTTGATGACTAGCTTCATTGGCCGAGGGTGCTACAACCTTAAGGGACGTTTGGTAGTTAGTCCAAGCTTGCAAATGCATAGTGGTTAAATGTCTATGCATGCAACTTGTATTGAGACTTTTCAGATTCTGCCCTCTGCTTAAGGTAGTTGAACATTTTTGACAGATGACTTTGCGCTGATCAATTGGATGTTGTTTAAAAAAATGCCAGACTGCACTCTTTCTAGCATCGGATACCTTTTCAGGCATTGCAGACTGAGCTTTAACCGGATGGCCACGCTGTCCTCCAACAGGTT